>NC_141466.1:66804214-67404214 GCF_009769465.1 Tauraco erythrolophus | reverse complement strand
TTTAATTCTCTTCCCCATCCCCTGAGAGTGGGGCAGGGTGAGCGAGCAGCTGTGTGGTCTTTAGTTGCCAGCCAGGCTAAACCACAACAGCTGCATCACCAGAAGCATGGCCAGCAGGTCGAGGGAGGTGATTCTCTCCCTCTACTCTGCTCTTGTGAGACCCCACCTGCAGTACTGTGTTCAGCTCTGGAGTCCTCAACGCATGAAAGACAGGGACCTGCTGGAGCAGGTCCAGAGGAGGGCCATGAAAATGATTGGAGGGATGGAATGCCTCTCCTAGGAAGATAGGCTGAGAGTTGGAGTTGTTCAGTCTGGCGAAGAGAAAGCTCCAGGGAGACCTTATTGCAGCCTTTCAATACTTAAAGGGGGCTTATGAGAAAGATGGAGACAAACTTTTGAGCAGGGCCTGTTGTGATAGGACAAGGGGTAATGGTTTTAAACTAAAGGAGGGTAGATTCAGGCTAGAGATAAGGAAGAAATTGTTTACAATGAGGATGTTGAAACACTGGAATGAGTTGCCCAGAGTGGTGGTAGATGCCCTATCTCTGGAAGCTGGACAGAGCTCTGAGCAAGCTGATCTAGTTGATAATGTTCCTGCCTACTAGAGGGGCATTGAACAAGATGACCTTTAAAGGTCTCTTTCAACCCGAACTATCCTATGATTCTATGAATAAAGGCTACCGACCTACCTGTATGTACAGGAAAATCACTCTGCCTAGTATGCACCTGGCTAGCATTCATGGAAGGCAGAAAAATACAGTAGACAAACATAGAAGCAGGCACAATTTAGCTTTGGATGGTACTGCCTTTCTCTATTCCCTTTTAACTTTCCAGCTGTTAACATTTCTGTGCATATAAAACGAATTTTTGCAATCAATCGCTGGCTAAGTGGCAAAGTTAGCAAGGGTTTGGTTGAATTTTAACTGGATAGAGAAGGTTACACCTTATCCTTGACTTTAATATCCATGTATGTTTTGATCAGACCTAATAAAATATTGCTGTATGTTAAACATGTTACACTTTTACTTTAACACAACCCAAAGCAGTTCTAAAATGACCTACATGCACAACACCTGCCTGTTGATAAAAACCATTAATGAGTGCAGCTGTGTGTACGTCAGGAAGCAAGGCACTCAAGTTAAGGCCTGTAATTAAGTCCTTACATGCTTTTTATGGGGGGAAGGAAGAAGATAGGGAATAGATGAAATTCTTCTCATTGGAATGGCAAAACATGCCACCCTCTTCTGGAGAAACAATTAATGAGTACAGAGCCTGTAAAATGAGAACTGGAAATCCACTGGCAGTGTAGGACCTGGGATCACAACCTGGGGGTAGGAATAAAATACTGTCAGGGAGCAGCACAGGCTGGTTGCTCCTTCAGAATCATGGCACTGGGAACAGAAGGGATCGTTGGGCTGGCAGGACAAGAACCTTGCCAGTCAGGATCTGTCCCTCTGCCCCCAGCAAGGGAGCAGGGCAGGATCTTATTATCGAAGATCTAATTTTTCAGAAAAATACATAATAATTAATTAAAATTGTTTTACACACACTTTGTTTCCCCCATTTTGCTGGTGGTGTGCTCACCCTTCCCCTGCTCCTCCTAAGGCTGGTAACTTCATTCTGGGGCTGTGGGGAGTGTTACAGCAAACTGTCCTTTGCCCAGAGGAAAGTTCACTGCACATACAAATTTCCATGAGCTAAGTTTGGGAATATTTAACTTTTCTAGATATTTTTTACCCTTGTCTGCAGAAATTGCAAGCCTTCAACCAAGCTGTTAAAGAAAAAACAGGACTGGGAATCTGAACCAGATAAAAATTAAGCCCTGTTAGCTTTGAAAATCAAGTTAGCATAGGCATCTGCCTGATGATTTTCTGATCCAGCATAACCATTTCATTTGCAATTCACAACCACCACAGATGTAGGGAGCCATGTTATCGCAAAAACCAGGAAAGAAGCAGCGAGCTATGGCATATGCCCTCGCTTCGCCCCACTAACATTGGAAAACAGTTCACCTGGTGTGAAAAAGTACATGGTGCCGATATGGGCCTTAGAAAACTGGTCTTGCATCATAGGAGACAGTCCAATTGCGGTTCAGATAGAACATAGACCCTTGAAGTACACTGTATCAGGAGAAGTACGAAACAGGTGTGTTTCCAGCCTACGGACCATGAGGTGGATACTTGCCACGAGGTGGATACTTGCCTTAATGAACTGGGGAGTTACCATGAATTAAGAACAGATTTTGTCACTCACAGATTATGGACTCTAAGTATGGGGGGTGAACATGAATGTCCACTACTGCAAGAAGAAGAAACCAGCAACATCAACATCATATACTTCCCAAAGAAGGACTGGAGATGACAGTTCAGGTGTTATCCTCCTCACAGTCAAAACCTGCTGACTTTAATACCCAGGGAAACAACGAAAGGATGAGAATAACAACAAGAAAAAGTGATAGAAACTAAGTGCATGTTTTACAGTTTTAATTGCAGTACTATTATTAAAATTTCTTCTCCATGTAAGTATTCTAAGTGCAATCTTATTCTGTCTATTTTTCCTTATAATTAGATCTAGACTAATAATGATTCTTGAATTAGACTGTTATCAGTTGTGCTAACAATCAATTCTGGGCTTGATACATACATATAAGGTGTGCTGCTGCTTTGCCCATAAACGAAACTTTGAGCACAACACCAGCTATCGCAATGATCCATAGTATGTGTACATATACACATATATACATATATATAGTATGCACATATATATAGATGTATGTAGGCACATATACCCATTCTGTTAGCAGAATCCCACTGTGATCAGGCAGTGAGGAGGAACAGGATTAGGCCATCCATACCATTCATATTTGTGTGTTTTACATTTTCTGTCCAAGTTTATTTGTGTGGCTGACCACGTATGTATATGTATGTTTAGAGCTGTATATCTGTATTTGTGTACTGGGTGTATGAATGCGTGAGCGCCTTTTGGGAGTAGATGCTCAAGCTTGCTACTGGCTAGACTGGGAAACATGGAGCTGCAGCAGCCTCCCATGTAGTGGACTGCTGTATTCAGCAAACTAGCATTGTTCTCTCAGGCCTTTGCATGAAGGATTCACTGTGTCCTTACCTTGTTATAAGGGACTGCGAGCTTTTTATAGCATCTGAGAACTCCTCAGACTGATTGATCATATTTGCCCTGAAGAGATTGTTCTCAATGTTACTCTCATTAACAGTTTACTTTTTATTTCAGTTTACCTTCCTTTGCTGTCTTTTCTCTCAACAGCCAAAAGAGCACTGATAGTTGAGCAGTAAACAAAAAAGGAAGAAAATCTCCTGTCTCTGTAAAACGGCCATCAGCACCTGCATTGGCTCTGGCTGGGAGGAAGTTAACATTCCTCATAGCAGCTTGTGTGATGCTGTGCGTTAGATTTGTAACTAAACAGTGTTAATAACACACAAGGTAGTCATATGGTATAGAATGCCTCTGTTGGTCGTTTGGATCAAAGTAGTTTCGGTCAGTTGTCCCACCTGTGTTCCCTCCTAACCCCCTGCACACCCCCAGCCTGCTCCACGGGGAGGTAAAGTGAGAAAACAGGGACAGTCTTCATGTTCATAGAATCATGGAATGGTTAGGGTTGGAAGGGACCTCAATGATCATCTAGTTCCAATCCCCCTGCCATGGCCAGGGACACCTTCCACTACATCAGGTCGCCCAAAGCCTCATCCAATCTGGCCTTGAACACTTCCAGGGATGGGGCAGCCACAACTTCTCTGGGCAACCTGTTCCAGTGCCTCTTCACTCTCAATGTAAAAAATTTTTTCCTTATAGCTAATTGAAATGTTGTGCAAACACTGTTCAGCCAAAATATTAGCGCACTATCATCAAGGCTGTTTTGGTCACAAATACAAAACACAGCACCATATCGACTGGTATGAACAAAAACTCTGTCATAGCCAGACCTAGTACAATTATTTACTTCACTTTCTGTGAAGACCTTTGGGCCTCATGACACAATGACTGCTTTTACCACAGTTTATAAGCTGAGCTGACAAGAACTTGCCACACAGGAGCAAGTAAAAGTGGGGCAAAGCAGTCTTTAAACCCTGGGAAAGCATTCCTTCCATATACGCCCTGCAGGAAAGCAGTACATAAATTTCTGAGCTCAGGCCCTCATCAACACATTCTGAAGTTCACTCCTGAAGCCATCTCTGAGGGATTGTCTGTGGTATTTAGGGAAACAGCAGTCTGGGTAAGTTGCTCCGGAGATCTTGGGCTCCCCATCCTCACCCAGCATACATCTGCTCAGACTTGCTCCATAAAAGCCTCTCCCCTCCCAGAGAAAGACCAGAGAGGACTTCAGACTCCCACCTCCCCTCCTGAGAGGCAGGGCCAAAGGAAACACGAGCTGGCATGGCCAGACCACCACAAACGTCTCGCGTTTCTGTGAGACGGGTCCAAGCTCTCCACTGACTGGTTGACGCGCGACCTTGTTTTTTTGAAAACCCCTCCCTGCCCACGACTCAGGTGTTCCGGTCCAGGTAATGGGTGATTAAATGGATCTTTAAACACTCACAAGCTTCCCCGCCCACGCTGCGAGCAGCCACCTCACGGAGGCGAACGCCCCGCTCCCCTCTCAGGCCACGCCCTCTGCCGTTCCCTCCAATCGAGAGGCGGCAACCGTGCGCGCGCCCCACCCCCTCCCGGTGAGCCGCGCCTACGGGCGGCCCTGTCTTCCGCCCCCGTGCGCGCGCACGCACGCGCCAGGCGGGCGCATGCGCAGCGCCGCTGCGTCCATGAGCCTGAGGTTGGTTGATTCCAGCGCGGAGCCGCCTGCTGGCTGCGGGCCGGGCCGGATGATGTCGGCGGGGCAGGGAAGTTCGGAGCCGGCGGACGATAGCGGTAGGTGCCCGTTTCAGTGGCTGGGGCCCAGCGGGTCTCCGAGCGGGCGGGGGCTGAGGGGTGCGAGGGACTGGGGAGCGCCGCGGGCCGCCGATCCGCGCGCGGGTGGATGGGAGGGGTCGGCGCGAGTGGGGCGCTGTGCGCATGCGCACGCGCACTGGGCGGCGCGCCGGCGCAGCGCGGGTCGGTGGTCCGCGCTCGCTTCGGGTGTTTTGGAGACGGAATTAATGCCGTCTTTTTCCATTCCCAGAGTCGGATGTCTTCGAAATTGTTCTCCCCATCACTGTCTTTGTGCTGAGCGACGACGATTTTCTCCAAGATGACGCTGAGGAGAAAGCAGCGTCGGTTCCCAAGTTGGAGGAGGAGGGTGAGCAGAAGGTTGATGTAAGCGATAGCGATTTCCTAAAAAGTAATGTGACTCCTTCGAATGACAGCAACAGTTTAAGCGTTTGCGAAGAAAACAAGACTGATTCAAATGAGGATAATACCATGAAGTACTCCGAAGTGAAGTATGCTGCTGAGAGCGTGTGTAACAGACCGAAATTATCTCTAAGTGATTGGCATGACACAGGCATGAATAATTATAGTCAGAATTGTGTGTCACCTACATTGTCTTGCAAAACAGAACTTACAGAGGTAAATGAAGCCAGTGACAGAAGAGAAAGTGATGGTGATGACAACTTTCAGAAGACTTCTCTCCTCTCCTCACCTGGCAGTGAGGGTAGAGATGAGACCATCGAGCCAAGCAGGCAGTTGACATTGGCAGCGATACCCAGACACGAAGGGGAACTTACCAGTGTTGCAAGTGCTCTTGCTGATGGCAGTCAAGAGACACAACCAGAAATCTGCAAGGAGACGGAGACAATTGTTCAAGCTGAAGGTAACTTGTTAGTAAGACTAGTGCAAGAGTTTAGGAAATCTGGTAAATCCTAAGTTTTTGAAATAGGTAGGAAAGTGTATAGAAAAAACGCCAAACTTGTTTATTTTAGACTAAGCATTTCAACATAGATTAATATTGTATGCAGCAGAAAGAGAATATTGACTGGAGTACTCTTAGTTCTTTCCCAGGCTCCTGTGAAAAGTAGTGACACTACAATAAATTAATACTGTTCATTCTGCTGCAGTTTGCAAAAGGGTGGCCTTTCATTAGGGAAAAAAATCTGATGAAATTATCTGATTACATTAAAGGTTTTTTTTATACCGGTTAGAGATATTAGGGAGAGAAAACCAACAGGCAGTAATGCCTGTCGATATAAGCAGAGACTGGGAGAGGCATAATTCGTGAGACCTCACTTGGAGTATTGCGTCCAGTTCTGGAGTCCCCAACATAAGAAGGACATGGACCAGTTGGAGAGGGTCCGGAGGAGGGCCACGAAGATGATAAGAGGGCTGGAGCACCTTTCCTATGAGGACAGGCTGAAAGAGTTGGGGCTGTTCAGCCTGGAGAAGAGGAGGCTCTGGGGTGACCTTATAGCGGTCTTCCAGTACCTCAAGGGGGCCTACAAGAAAGATGGGGAGAGGCTGTTCAGGAGGGCCAGTTGTGATAGGACAAGGGGTAATGGTTTTAAAATAGAGGGAGGTAGATTCAGGTTGGATATTAGGAAAAAATTTTTTACCATGAGAGTTGTAGAGCACTGGAACAGGTTGCCCAGAGAGGTGGTGGATGCTTCATCCCTGGAGACATTCAAGGCCCGGTTGGATGAGGCCCTGAGCAACCTGATCTAGTTGGAGATATCCCTGTTCCTTGCAGGGGGGTTGGACTAGATGACCTTTGAAGGTCCCTTCCGGCCCTAACCATTCTATGATTCTGTGATTCTATAATTTATGTTTAAACTCCACTGTTCTTCATAGCAGATGGAAGTCCTTCAGGAAGAAAGGCATAGGTACTAAGAGTACTTTCACTTCTAACAGACAAAAGACAGCAGAACGAGTATCATACTTGCGAGAATGGAGCCCTAGCAAAGTTTGGTGACAGTACTTTCGTAGGAATTCTGGCATAAAGCTGTTTAATTAAAAACTGTAGGGGACGTACTGTTTGTTGTTCTGTGAAATTCAGAGCTTTGAGTGAAAAGAGGAAGTGGAAAGAATGACACTCCTAACTAGGATTTCTTCTCTTAAAACATTTAAATAATGTTGGGGGAGGAAACATGGAGAGAGACATTAGGAAAGAAGTAGGGATAGGAAAATATTAAGGAAGCAAAAGGAGTGAAGAGCAAGCAAGTCATTAGGTAATTTGGAATCATTACTACCAGTTAATCATGAACATTGGTAATTGTATGAAACATCACACATGTGTCTTTATCTCCCTGTAGATCCAGATTCTTCAGAGAATGGAGATAGTGAAGCTAATAACAGAAAAAGAAAGAGAAGCAAATTTGAAGATGAAACTCTGAGTTCTCTTTTGAAACATGGCTTGAAAGAAGAACCGAAATTTACCTATGACTGTTCTGCTCCATTTCTTAATGGATGTTCTCCTACTTCAGAAGAATTGCTAAAAGACGTAGGGAAACCAGAGATGAACACTTCCACTTCTGATGAATCAAATACTACTGGAGAGCATATTTATAAGACATTAACGCCATTTCCCAGAAAAAGATACCGGCAACAAAAAGTTGTTTCTGCTTCTGCAAACCTGAAAGAACTCCGAAGCCAGCAAGAAGATTTAGCATGGCTAAATAATAGTGTGACCATCAAACCTCTTTCTGAAGCATCTTGTTCTATAAATAAGCATGAAAGGTTGAATTTGAAGTGCAGGTTTTGTAGTTCTGTGTATAAATGCAGTGCACGTCTAAAGAAACATGTTTATTCAGCTCATAAAGATAAGAGAATACATAAATGCTGCTTTTGTAAAAGAACCTTTTTCTTTCCTATCAACCTAAAGAATCACCTTAAATTTCATAAGAAAATTACTAGGTTGCAAAAGGCAAGGAAAAACAGAACAAATGCAAAAAAAGTTAGGCAGAGAAGATCTGAAGAAAGAAAATCGAAGACCAAGAAAAAAGAAAGTAAATATGAGAAATTTTTCATCAAAATCGAAAGAGACTTTACACCTGTGGGTGTGCCAGTTAGTTTTTCCTGCAAAATCTGTTTCTTTTCTTCATCAAATCCTAGGATTTTTATTCATCACATAAAGGAACATAAAGAGAAACCACCTTACCAGTGTCCTCAGTGTGATTACTCCTGCGTTAGCTTGACCTGTCTGCTAAATCACTTGTACTGGCATGCTGGGTATAAGCTGTACCAGTGCAGGTTTTGCCCCTTTTTTTCGTTATATTTTGCAAGCATGGTAAGGCATAGCTACTTGCACACGGGGGCTAAACCATATTCCTGTGAGTTTTGCCAGTCAGCATTCACAAGCGCCACAGAGTTAGAGAGACATAGAAGATTACATGCAGACGAAGAAACATGCCAAGGGCAGCAGCTCGAGTTTGTAACTGAAAGAAAGAAAGCTCAGAGACCTTCAAAGAATTATACATGTGATGAGTGTAACATAGTGTTTTACACTAGAGCACATCTCAGCTTTCATAAGAAATTTCATGAACAGTTTAAGGCTACTGCTAATGGTTATACGGGTCAAAGCAATGAATATCATAAAAGCAAAATGTGCGAAGTTGACAGTGATTCCCAGGACCATGTTTCTCTGTCTTTTTCAGGTAAAGAAAATGATTGTCTCGGTGAGGGAATGCTGGCTTCAGAAGTAGACTTTGAGCGGGCAGGGGATGTGCGGGACAATGAGAAAATGTGCTCTGGAAAGAAATCCCCTGAAAACAGCCATGGAAGCAACAGCTTATCTGTTACTGGGAACAGATTGCAAGTTTTTCTGAATTCATGCAACACGGACACTGTCGTTTGCAAAGAGGAACCTCTCTTCAATTCCAAGGCCTCTTGTTCACAAGCGCAAGATGATGACGCATATCATAAATTTGTGGAAAACTTGAAGGACACGTGGCCTTCCACTTTGTCTACATACAAAACATACAGGTGCCAACACTGCAATTATGCTACTGCTTTTCATAGTGACTTTGAGCTGCACCTGAAAATACATACAGATGAAAGCCCGTTTGTGTGTGAAGAATGCAATAAGACATTTAAAACGTCAAACCATTTGCAGAAGCACAGGCTTATTCACGTAAAGAATGGATACGAGTTTGACCATTGCCTCTGTGGAGATAGCGCTGTAGAGAATCTTGAGTTGCATCGTGAAATGCATGTAGGCAAGTGTCCAGAAAGAGATTTTGCTTCCTTGGAAGGTTCAAACAGCTTCCATTCCTTGCTTGGTTCGGAAGTCTGTGGAGTACAGCCAGATGTCCAGAGGGGCAAAACAAATGGTTTGCTAGTACAAAGTCCGCCACGATTCTATCAGTGTGCAGAGTGTGAGTATGCTACTTCCATTTTGAGCAACCTTGAACTACACATAAGAACTCACACAGGTGAGAAACCTTACAGCTGCAGTGTTTGTCAGAAGAAGTTTCGTACTTCCAGTCACCTGAAAAGACACAGAGTCACGCATTTTAATATGGAGCATCTCAAGTGCAGGAACTGTGACTATTCAACAAACAAATGGCTGTCCTTGAAACAGCATCTGGCTTCACACTCTTGTGAGGAAGGCTCATCTACTGGCCGTCTCTGTGAGCAACAGCAGGTAGCTGTCAAAACATACTCGTGTGAAGAGTGTGGCTATTGCACAACCCACAGTGGAAACCTGAAGCTGCACATGAGAATTCATACGGGGGAGAAGCCGTTCCAGTGCGGTCAGTGTGCTGTTGCTTTCCGCTCATCCAGCCACCTCAAGCGCCACTTGCTGACTCATGTAAAGTTGCACTGCAGAAAGTGTAAGTTTTCCACGATGGATAAACGTGCTTTGCAAAGGCATGTAAAATCACACACAAAAAAGAACAAGTGTGGAAAGTGTAATGCGGTGCTGCCTACCAGAAAACTTCTGGAAAAGCATAAGCGGCAGCATAAGCTTGGAATATAAGCTTGGGAATTGCGAGTCGGCTCTCAGTTCTGGAGAGGTTTGCATGTCTTGAATTTGCTTTACGTTCCTCTGCTGTCTCCACAACGATGGCTGGTAAAGGACGCATCCAGCGTTTTGGTGCAGAGGGTGGAACTCAGGATACTGATTTGCTCCAGGTTCTTCTGAGAGCTTCAGTTCTAGCACAGGCTGTGCTAGGGAAGATGTTGGAGGCACATTTTCATGCCGAATAACTTTTTAATACCATGAGGTCAGTTACGATTTGGCCACTGTTCATTAGTTGAAACCAGTTATTCTGCGCCACTTATTTTCTTGGAAAAAATGTCTAACTGAATGTTTAAAGGGAGGGAGGGAAGTGCGCATTATATTGTACGTTAATAACTTTCCATTTAAAAGTCGGCAGTGTGTTTGGAGGCTTAATGCTACCTCCCATATGCTGAAAGTTGCATTCTCTACTCCCAGGTTCTCTTGCAATACCTGTACAAGAAAAAGAATAGTATCTCACAAAATTACAGAAACAAAAGATTAGTGTTGTCACTGGATAACTGGGATGTGAAACGTGTTTTTTTTATGTTTGTATATATAAAGGGTTTATTAGGCAGTTGTCTGTACTTTTTATAATTCTTTGAGTAGTTGGATAGAAATGGTAACGAGGTTCTAAATCAGATATTTTATGATACTGAGAATCCTTAATTTTCGATTTTGTGTAAATGTCTAATGTCAGTCTGGTATGAAATGCATTATCTTTCTCAGGCTGGTAGTTAACTTTGCTCTTTGTTTCTTAAAATAGACAATATCCTACCTTTCGAAGAACTGTGAACTTAACCTCTTGCTGATGTATTGAGAATACTGTCTAGTTACATTGAAAAATCTTAGCACTATCTTGAACTGTAAAATTTATTTTGTTAAAGAGCTTTACTGTGCATCTAAAATACCATGTATATAAGGACCATTTGTGCCAAACAGCAGTTGTTACCTGGTATGATGAAGACAGGTGGATGTTTCTTCCACTTTATATTCAAATCTAGACAAATCTTTGGTTGTTTTAGAGTTGTATGGTGCTAGAAGCTCTGTGTGGACATCGCTGACTGTAATATGTTCAGTGGTGTCGATAACAGCGGCGTTACACTCCTGTGCGAGGAAAGGCAGGGGCAAAGGGCTGGTGCTAACTATCCCCTCGTGTTACAGTTCAGTCCATGAAACAGCAGAGACAACCTGCAGCTTAGTTTAGAGAATATAAACATGAAACTGCTACTGCTTTTTTACTGCTCTCAAATGTATGCTTTTCTTTATAAGTGTAGATGAAATCTTGCAGATGCTTTCTGGTATTGTAGGAAACAGGTTGGAAACCCGGCGCGAGTGGTTTGAGCAACCTGGTCTGTTGGAAGGTGTTCCTGCCCATGGCAGGCGCATTGGGATTATGTGATCTTTAAGGTCCGTTCAAACTCAAACCGTTCTATGTTTTGTTTTTTTTTTTTTTAAACAGTTGCCCAGGTTGGTGGTGGAGTCTCTCTCTTTGGAGATAACTCAGAAGCCATCTGGACATGGTTCTGGGCAACCAGCTGTAGGTGGCCCTGCTTGAACAGGGGTTTGGACCAGATGACTTCCAGAGGTCCTGCAGCAATTTTCCAAGAGTGGACTGAAACTCATTAATAGATGCATGTATTTATGGGCAGATCAACAAAGTTATTTAAGTGGTCTACAGTTACAGATATTTTTACTACAAGCTGGGAAGTTGCCATTTGAAAATAAGTGATTCAGATCTTAGAATGATTGAGTTCATCACCTGATACAGTTGTGAAAAAGAACGTTATCTGGATATGAACAGAGAAAAGTATTTCTGGGAAATACTAATGTTATTATACAAGTGTGGAGGAATTTTTACCTGCATTGCTGTACAATTCTGATCATTTATTTGAAGAAAAATCCAAAAGAACACGTGCAAAGAGGAAAACAGATGAGCTTAGGAAAGCTAAATCTGATAGAGACTAGTTGTTTAGAAGTTGTGTTGTAAATGGTGGAGAAGAGAGCGCAATTGAAGGGAGAATTAACTGGAGGAAATTGTGAAGTAAACACCATGTATTTTGTTTCATTATAAGTAAGAACAACTGAAGACATTTTCAGATAGAGCTTGATGAGTTTGCAAAAATAATAATTCCAGGTGGTTGCCTCTAATAAAAATAAATAAAGTCTTTCATGAATCATGAGGTTCCCCTCTGTTCCTTATATAATGCATTGCACTTTTGGGGCTTGGAAGTGGTGCTCAGTCTGCCAGATCAGGGAAATTTAAATGTAAAGGCATATTCATTTTTAAAAAAGGACATGGGCAGTTCTGGATTATTTTTTTTTGCTAGCTAAAAGTGTAATCTTTTTTTTCTTACAATTTTAACAAAAATCAAAGTCTTTACTAAATCACACTATCGAGTTTTCTGTTTCAACCAAAAATTTGCTTAATTTTCTTTATGAACACATCTTAAGGTTTGGACAAAACAGTAAAATGTAATGGGAGATTGCAGTAATGACAAACAACTTGAGCAAATAGGTGTCATTTTATCTGCTGAGCATCTCCTAAATAAGTGAATAAAAGTTAAGCACAGAGTGAAGTAAATAAATACAGGTGAATAAGGCCATGCTGCAATATGGTTAACTACCAACCAGATTTATCTACAATACAAGGAAGGAAATATAATAATTTTTATTTAACTTGTCAGAAGAAAAAAAAAAAAAGGTGTGGAAAGCCCAGCAGTTGTTTTGAAATAGCAGAAACAGCTGCTAATCCAATATCGAGAAATAAGTTTGGGTGCCAAGTGCAGTGGCAGCTCGGTGCCTTGGTACCCGGTTGGGAACTTCAGGGCCTCAGGTGGCATTTGCCTTTCAGAAATGATGGGGAAAGAGGTGTTGTATTAGCCTCTTCTTTCAGCTGCTTTTGGAAACGTTGGTAACTATAATCCAGTAAGAAATAAAGTTGCTTCATGGCCTGGGAAAAGGTCAGTTTTGCTGCTGATCAGTAGATGACATGTGCAAGCCTTCAGCTGTGAGTGAGCAAAGTTATTAATTAATTGCCCCTCAGCTCTGCTCTTGTGAGACCCCACCTGGAATACTGCATTCAGCTCTGGAGTCCCCAACACAAGAAGGACATGGAGCTACTGGAGCAGGTCCAGAGGAGGGCCACGAAGGTGATCCGAGGGCTGGAGCACCTCTGCAATGAAGACAGGCTGAGGCAGTTGGGGCTGTCCAGCCTGGAGAAGAGAAGGCTCCGGAGTGATCTTATAGCAGCCTTCCAGTACCTAAAGGGGTCCTACAGGAAAGCTGGAGAGGGGCTTTTTACAAGGATGTGTAGTGATGAGACAAGGGGCAATAGCTTTAAACTGAAAGAGGGCAGATTTGATTAGATCTATAGAAGAAATTCTTCACTCTAAGGGTGGTGAGGCACTGGAATAGGTTGCCCAGAGAAGTTGTGTCTGCCCCATCCCTGGAAGTGTTCAAGGCCAGGTTGGATGAGGCTTTGGGCAGTCTGGTGTCATGGAGGGTTTCCCTGCTCATGGCAGGGGAGTTGGAACTAGATGATCTTTAAGGTCCCTTCCAACCCAAACCATTCTGTGATTCTACGATTCTAATTAAATTTTGTAGGTGTGAAGGTAAGTACAAACTGTTGATTATCTGGTCTCTTTTATCTACTTACAGTTTAATCCAATAATTGTATTGGGTGACTCTTCCTTAAATGCAGCGGACCCAGTGCCAGAAATGAGGATGAGACGGCCGTCTCTGCCCAGTGCTCCACTTGGACGCTGTAGCCACGTCTGAGCTAAACCCTTCTGGAAGGTTTGAAATCGTTCCTGACCCTGCCATGGCCGGCAGCAAGGCCCGCTGCTGGGAATCCTCAAATGTAGGGTTTAGTGAGTGTTACAATGTCCGTGTTGCTCCATGCTGCTATCTCAGTTTTCATTTGGGCTACCGCGCGTCCGTGTAAACGCTCTTTTTTTCCTCTGATTAACAGCACACACTGTAAACGTAACTTTGGCGAAATGTGATTTTCATCCGCTGTGCCCTTCCTTCCCCGTTCGTGTCCGCTGTGGAATTTGACACGACTGCAGGAATAGTCACTCCATCATTTAGGAGCCGGCGCAGGCCCCTCCGCCGCGCGGACCTCCGGCCGGCAGGTGGCGCCAGCGCAAAGCGCCTCCCCCACGCGCCCCGTCCGCGGAGGCGCAGCGCCGCGCTGCCTGCGCAGAGCGGCCCGACCCGCTCGGCTGCCCCTTGTGCGCCTGCGCAGCGCTGCCGCCCCGCCCCCGCGCGGCCCCTGCTGCCTCCCCTCTGCGCCTGCGCAGGGCTCGTGCCTGAGCGCGGAGGGCGCTTGCGCGGGGTCCCGGCCGTCCCGGCTGAGGCGAGCGGCGTTGCGTTCCGTTCAGCGCTTTTTCTCTGCAGGACTTCGAGCCCTTTCGCCGCCAAGATGCCGCGGATTATGATTAAAGGCGGTGTGTGGCGGAACACAGAGGTGAGACTCCGCTTGCTTTGATCCCTGCCCCCTCCAAGGGCTGAGGCCTCAGCGGCCGGGGGGGGGGGGGGGCGGGATGAGTGCTGCGCTACTGCGCAGGCGCTGGCGGAGGGGTCGTGGTGCGCATGCGCAGGGGGTTCATGGAGTGGGGTATCTTGTAACAGTGCAGAGGCGGGGGAAGATTGGGGTCTTTCTGGGCTGTTTGCAGCAGAGGATGGAGAAGGTTGGGTGTCTGCAGGCACCGTGGTTCTGATGGGCTTGATTCCTCAGCAGCCTGAGCCTTTCTTCTTGTCCCTTGAGCTAATGGGCAGAGGCCAAATCGGTGTTGTCTTTCCTGAAAGCTGCATGCTGGGTAGTACAGGAAGCTCAGCCATACGTGTGTCCTGTCCCTGCCCCCTGAAGAATCATAGAATGGTTTGAGTTGGAAGGGACCTCAAAGATCATCTAGTTCCAAACCCTCTGCCATGGACAGGGAAACCCTCCATTACACCAGGTTGCCCAAAGCCTCATCCAACCTGGCCTTGAACACTTCCAGGGATGGGGCAGACACAACTTCTCTGGGCAACCTATTCCAGTGCCTCACCACCCTCAGAGTGAAAAATTTCTTCCTTATATCCAATCTAAATCTGCCCTCTTTCAGTTTAAAGCCATTGCCCCTTGTCTTATCACTACATGCCCTTGTAAAAAGTCCCTCTCCAGCTTTCCTGTAGGACCCCTTTAAGTACTGGAAGACTGCTATAAGATCACCCCGGAGCCTTCTCTTCTCCAGGCTGAGCAGCCCCAACTCTCTCAGCCTGTCTTCATTGCAGAGGTGCTTCAGCCCTCGGATCATCTTCGTGGCCCTCCTCTGGACTCGCTTCAGCAGCTCCATGTCCTTCTTGTGTTGGGGACTCCAGAGCTGAATGCAGTATTCCAGGTGGGGTCTCACGAGAGCAGAGTAGAAGGGCAGAATGCTGTCCCTCTACCTGCTGGCCAGGCTTCTTTTGATGCAGCCCAGGACACGGTTGGCTTTCTGGGCTGCTAGAGAAACTGTCCTCAAAGCAGCTGCAGGAGATGCGTGGGCCGTATTGTCCTCGGAGATGTCCCTTTTTAGGCTGGACTGTTTCTTACACTGCATAGACAGGGTTCTTATTCTTTAGGGGAATGTGGGCCTGGAACCTCTTGCCGTTGAACATCCTTTGAAATACAGGACATGGTGAAGAGGGGTACAGGCTCTTCGTCTGCAGCCTGAAGTGTTTTGTACACAGAAATTTGTATCGTTTAAAAAAGAGCAAAAAGCCCCGCTCTTCTCTCATGTTTTTGTCATCACATGCTTTCAGAACAGCAAGTGATTGTGAAAAGGAAAATAATAGCATGAGAAATAAAAGATATCAGTTTTATTAGGTGGCATATTTAAGGAAAAAGGAGGTACCTGACACTGTTAAATCCAGGACTCTGCCACTGTATACCATGAACACTAGGCATGTGCATAGTTCTAAAAAGCAGTGAGAAAAATTAATGAAAGATAAATGTACTGCGTGCTGGGAAAGGTACTGCATGTGCTTTTAACCACTTGTGACATATTAGCGATATGCCAGGAGGCAGCTAAATTGGAAGTCAGCAGAGGATAGGAAGAACCACTGTGAGCTTACTCTGTTCTTATGCTCTTCCATAATTGACTAATTTTGGTGACTGTTAAGAGATACAGCAGTGAGTTAAATAGATGATTTTTGTGTACCGGAGATGAAATAGGTCTCCTTGATGCTGTTTTTTTGATTAACATTTTGATTTTACGTACAACATAAAAGTGACAGAAAGTGGAACCCGTTGATATCAGTCATTAGGAAAATGACTAATTACTTGCAAAAAAGCCTGCTAACATTATCAGTATGGCTACCACATGCCATATAAGGCCAAGTAAATTTAAAAAAAACAAGAGAGGATTTAGTATTTCTTTTTTAGTAGAAATTACATTAATTGTTTTCTGTAGCAGCTCAAGCCAGAGTTCATCAACAGCTTACAGTTAAAGCTGCTGTATGCCCTGAGAGATGTCTGTGTTAGACAGATTGTCTGTCCTTGATGACTAGCATCTGCACAGTACAGCTGTACAGATTCTGAACACAACTACAAGTACTTAACGGATACAGAAGAGGAACATCTGTGGTTGACAAGGCTGTAAGAAGAGCTTTGAAGTATTTAAAATACCACTTTCTGACCTGTGAGGAAACAAGTAATAATAAACCCATTTATCTGGAGAGAGGAATTGGTGGATGGATTGACGGACAATGGATAGGACTTGTAGCTTTTGATCAAATCTCAGTACACGCTTGGATGTGTATGAACAACCTGGCTTCCAAGCTGAATCCATTACGTTTTTATTTTTTTTCTTGAGAAGTTTGTCAGCTCTGGGATCAGCACTTTTGGATTTTACATTCTGAACATTAAAGAGATTTCAGATTTACTTGTAAAAGAGAAACTTATTATAAAGTTCCTTTGTGATACTTTTTATTTTAACAGCATATTACACTGATAGGTAAATGTTCCATTTGCATTAAAATATGAAAAAAAAAAAGATGATAATTTTATGGTATTATTTAAAACAAGCCACCCAAAGACATCTGTCAATTCTGTTTTTTTCCAAATGTTGTGTCATTTACCAGATATACACTTCCCTACCTCTTTATTGCTGTCCTTCAAAGAAGACATACAGAACCTTTAAAAACTGTGCATTAGAGAGCATTGAAAGTAGTTGTTTTGGAAGTTCTGTCGATCTGTGAAGTTGGCCACAATAATCATCATGTGTCTTTTGCATTTAATCTTTATTGATTTCGTTGGCCTTTGAAATACAAATCCTCATTCATCTTGAGAATAAAATGTAGAAAAGAAGCAGCAGTACTATGCTGTTTCCACTGGGTCAGCCCATTAGATGAAATCCACCGTCTTCTCCTCTGCTTGATCTCAGAATTTCTGTTTTTAAAGTTCTTGTGAACCATAACAGTATTTTTTTATTTATTTATTTTTAAGGATGAAATTCTGAAAGCAGCTGTGATGAAATATGGCAAAAACCAGTGGTCTCGTATTGCTTCTTTATTGCATAGAAAATCAGCAAAGCAGTGCAAAGCTAGATGGTAAGTGAGAAGTGCCATGTCTGGGTATATGTGGGAATTTAGGAATTACCGCAGATTAATTTATGTCCACAGAGGAACAATAGTTTTAAGATTGTTTGATTTCGGCTTTTGTGGGTATTTTGCATTCCTGTTGCTTGAAAGTAATTGAACTAAAGTAGCCAGATGTTCTCTTCACCAGCGACTGCAGTGTTGGCAAATGCAAGATCACTTAAAATTGTGTACGTGTTTTTTTTTCCCCTGCATTTACACATTTTTAATCAGTGACTATTACCAAGGAAAGAAAATCGTAAGATACTCTCTCTTACAAATAATTTTCTAATTTTTCATAATGAGAGTTTAGCTTGAGGATAAATGTTCTGAAATTGCACTGTGGAATTTCATTTTATATAAAAAATAGAAGCTTACAACTAATTCAAATAAATGCAGTACCAATCTATTTGAGAATCAGACTTAGTTTCTTGAGTATTGAACTGTACATATTTACTAGAATACTTCTGTATAAAGGTAACAATACTGGCACAGTTAGAGATTACTAAGATAACTGTTGAAGGATCCAGACCAAGCAAGTATCATTTCTGGTACCTTTGGTTATTGAGATGTTTACTTTTATTTTTCTGGATTAATTTTGTGACTCTTTATTTTGCCAGAATAAAGGTGAGGAAAGGAAGAAGAGACAATATCTGTATGAAAAGTGGTGGATAAATAATATGTTTTAAAGCTTAAATACTTGTGTCATAAAAATACTCTGGAGTAACATCCTTTTGTACAGAAAAAGCTTGTATGAAAATTTGCGTGACAAGATTATGAAATCTCATTGTGATGATTTGAGTAAACACTGGATCTCTCATCCTTAATTTTTAAACAGGTATGAATGGCTAGACCCGAGCATCAAAAAGACAGAGTGGTCACGGGAAGAGGAGGAGAAACTGTTGCACCTGGCCAAGCTAATGCCAACCCAGTGGAGAACCATTGCCCCAATTATTGGGAGAACTGCTGCACAGTGTTTGGAACACTATGAATTTCTGCTGTGAGTTACTGTTTTGCTAGAGGTGCATACCAGGAAAATCTGCAGAGTTTGTTGTAGGATTTGTCATTCCCTTCTCCCATGGTGCTGAAGTGTGGTGGTTTCAAGCTGACTGAGTTCTTTTGTAAGCAAATCCTTAAGGACCGTTTCTTTTCAGTCGATGTGTCTAGCTTGAAAGAAGAACCTTCTGGAACCTGGAGAGCAGACCTGAATAGAGATAGGTGTATATTTTCTAGCTTCTGTTTTTTTCTGGCTAGAGGAGTGTCAAGATTGGTGCTTTTTATAAGCTTCCATTTCAGGTTTATTTGGGTATTTTTTGACTGGCTGATCAGCATGAGTGCATGTGTGAGAGAGAAGATAAGACAGACATAAAACACGTGTTTTGAAATGGCTGAATGTGCAGCTGTCATCTCTTTTTCCTACAGAGGGTTTCTTTAGGCCATGAGAAGAGGAGGAAAGTGCTGCTTGCTCTTGTGAGCTTTCTTAATTCTGGTCTGATTGTTTGAGTATAAAAGCATGATGGGAGACTCAGTTGTTCATTTTGTCACAGTGCTTGAATTCTTGTCCTTACTTTTAAAGATTACGCAAGGAGAGTTCTCTACTGTTAGCTTTGTCAATATTGTATTTTATGTAATATTTTATTCTTGTGATGTAATGCTATGTTGGCCTCTTTCTCTTGTCTGATTTAAGATTATTTAAGTGTACCATGTTCATGAATCTTTTCTGCAGTAATTGTATGACAACTTTATAGTACATAGTACAAGGTGACTTTTTTGGAGCGGTCTTTGGGGACATTCAAAAGATGGTTATTATGAGCCTGGGGCAAAACAAAGAGCCGCTTGTGACAAACGTACAATGTGTTTTTAGGGATAAAGCTGCTCAGAGAGACAATGAGGAAGAAACTGCTGATGATCCTCGGAAACTTAAACCTGGAGAAATTGATCCAAATCCAGAAACTAAACCAGCCAGGCCAGATCCTATTGACATGGATGAAGGTAAGATAGGAGTTTACTTACCATTTTTGACAGGAATCTGATCTAATTGGTTTTTTGTTTTACACAGCCTCTGTACCCTGGGTCTCTTTTGTCTTTTTTTTTCTCTGCCCCTGATCACTTTTTCTTACAGGTTTTGTCTTATTTCTGTGTCTGGCCAGTCAGTTTTCCAGTTTTCTGTATCTTTTCTTTGTCTGTTTTCTGCCTTCTAATCTTTGTTGTCCCTTACCATGATTGACTGTTCTTTGCTTTGACAACTGCTCTGCTGCTTTGCATTCTTATTTATGTGCTTTCACCTTTTCCCATCAGCTCATACCTCTCAGGTGAATCCATGCTGAAGCACAGGACTAATAACTGTTTTTCCTTGCACACAGCAGTGTTATGAACTGAAAAATGAACATTTCTAAAATTCCATTAATGGACCAACGATGTTTTTGAACACGCCCAGGTTCACAAATGTAGCACTCTCGGATCTGAATGTAAATGAAATTAACAACTTCTCTAATACAATCCTCTCACATGAGGATGTAAATGAAATTATAATTTTGTTAGTGTGGCCAGTTTGCCTCTTTATGTAGATATTTTGATTTCCTGTAGATATTAGTTGAATTATTTTCAACATTAGGCATTTTTTTCTTAAAGTCTTCATTTCATCTGGCCAGTGATTTAGAAAATATATTAGAGCAACTTGGAGAAAACTAGTGATCATGCAGTATGCCTGTGAAAACATTGATTCATTCAACTTTTAAAGATTACTTTCTGATCTTAATGTCACTTTTTCCCTTACTCCCATTTTTTAAGTGCAAATTCATAGCTGTATTTATCTGTACTATTGTAGATGAACTTGAAATGCTGTCTGAAGCTAGAGCTCGTCTGGCTAATACACAGGGAAAGAAGGCCAAAAGAAAAGCAAGAGAGAAGCAGCTGGAAGAAGCTAGGTAAACTTATGCT
Source organism: Tauraco erythrolophus (assembly GCF_009769465.1). NCBI lineage: Eukaryota > Metazoa > Chordata > Aves > Musophagiformes > Musophagidae > Tauraco > Tauraco erythrolophus. The sequence continues at coordinate 67,383,774 of NC_141466.1, read as the reverse complement.
TAGGTTCATATACTGGGCCTGCTTTTGTTGACTCTGGAGCATTTACAATGCATGAAGTTGGGCACAGCCTTAAGTCATTGCAGAATCAGACTTTTTGATAGTCATTTGTGACAAGAGCTTTATTCTTGTCATTTAAATATGTGCAGCCCTATCTCGGCAGCAACTGGTTAAAGTAGTACCAGATCTTAGGATACAGGGGCCACCTGTAGGTAAGCACTTTAAATCACATAGTATTACTCTTTCTTTAGGCGGCTTGCTGCTCTCCAGAAGAGACGAGAACTTCGGGCTGCTGGAATTGAGATCCAGAAGAAAAGAAAAAAGAAGAGAGGTGTGGATTATAATGCAGAAATTCCATTTGAAAAGAAGCCTGCCCCTGGTTTTTATGATACATCAGAGGAAAACTACCAGTCACTGGATGCAGATTTCAGGAAGCTACGTCAGCAAGACCTGGATGGAGAATTAAGATCGTAAGTTGTGTTATACTAAGGAGGGAACAGTATATTTGACAAAAACCCCATATATATAAAAATAAGTGTTAAGTCCCGGAAATGTCTGAAATACAATGTGGACAGGAGTTGTATTTGCCGTGGGACAGATACTAGTGCAGGTTGCTTCTGCCTTTTCAGTCTCCTGCATTTTTTATCGTCCTAAAAGGTCTAGTTGACCTTTCTTCCATGAGAATAAAGTTCCTCGTGCACATTCTTGCTCTTTAAGTGGAAATACTAAGGTTTTTGAGTAATTGTCTTTTAGCAGCAGATTTGGTTGTGTATTTGCAGTCGTTTCTCAAAGTAATAACATTATTAACATTGCTTATAGGAGTAGATTTTACTTGTTGTAGTATTACTTTTGATGGAATTGTTCTTAAGTAGGATCTCTTTAAATGTTTAATTTCTCCCTCGCCCTCCAAAAAATCTCGAAACATGCAGCTGAGAAATTGAATACCTGTCTTCATCATGAGCCTTATGGTACATACCTAATTGTACAATTGCATTTCCCACTGCTTCTGCCAGCTGCTTTGTGCTGAGAGGGCAGGTCCAATACTACATACGATTTGGTTTATTAGCTTGTAATCTAATTGATTCTTTCTGTGTGGCTTTTAGTTCAGAGGGAGCTTCAAACTGAAGCTTGGGATTTCACAGGCTGACTCCATTGCTGTTTGAAGAAAATAGCATTTTTATTAAATACTGAAGAGAAATCGGTTCCCGTCTCCCACAGAAAATATTTCTCTTCCCTTAGCAGCTGCTGGAGAAGAAGAGCCTGTTCACATCCTCTGATTCTTGCTATTTGAATTCTTGGACGGACTTTTTTTTTCTTGCTCCGGTGACCCTGTTGATTGTAGCTAAAGCAACCACCTGCTGCCTAATTCCACAATTTAGAAACGTTACAGTGCCTTGTTGTAAGTTCTGTTGCAAGATTTACGGACTAATCTAATCGCTTGACTTCTGCACCACGAGGTGGTTCTCTCTTCCTGCAACATTTTATTTCAGTGTATCCAACTTGTGATTAGGGTACAGGCTTTTTGCTCTTTACTTGTTTGTTTTACTTTGTAGCTGTTCTGTGTGTTCTAAAATTGATTCTCTTATCCCTAATGACAGTGAAAGGGAGGGAAGAGAGCGCAAAAAAGACAAACAACATATGAAACGGAAAAAAGAGTCAGACTTACCTTCAGCTATTCTACAGACCAGTGGAGTGTCAGAATTTACCAAAAAAAGAAGTAAACTAGTGCTTCCAGCTCCTCAGGTAAGGTGTTCATTGATCAATAAACAACTTATAAGGCAAATGCCAATCATTGATTTCTGTTTTATCAAGTGGATCTCATGGTTGTATTTCATCTCACTATGCTGTGAAATTTTCTCTTTTAAAGATATCTGATATAGAACTTGAAGAAGTTGTAAAAGTAGGCCAGGCAAGTGAGATTGCACGCCAGACTGCCGAGGAATCTGGAATTACAAACTCAGCTTCCAGCACTCTTCTGTCTGAATATAATGTGACCAACAACAGCATAGCACTAAGGACTCCCAAAACTCCAGCAGCACAAGACAGGATCCTGCAGGTGGAGTATAAATGTGCAGAATGGGCTTTTAGTTTTAGTGCAGTAGTCAACTGAATAGAAGGTGTAAGTACTATAGAAACATTCCTTAAATTATGGGGTACTGGGGTTTGAACTGACACACTATCTCCAGGATACACTGAAAGGCATAGAAACAGATCTGCTTCTATCTGATCAGTTGTCACCGTGATACAAAACACTATGGTTTGTTGTTTTTTTTGGTGTTATATATTGCATGTGACTTTTAGCATTAACCATTCTCCTGGTGTCTTATATAATTTTCACTTGTCTTGGGTGCCTCTCAGTGTTGAAGAGGTATATGGTGTTCACGTCCTTCAGACAGTGTCTTTTATGTTGTTTCCTACTTAATTTTGCTGTTCAGCTTTTATTTCAGTTAACAAGAAGTAATTAACTGCAACAATGCCAGAATGTTTTCCTAGCACTTTATTGGCTTAAAACTACTTAGCTACTAAATACTACTTAAAACTACAAAGATTGCCAAAAACCTGCCTTTGAAACCTCTGAATTATGTTTGTGTTGCACTGATTGTGTGAGTGTCTGGGTTCTTTCAAAACTGTGAGGGATGAGTAATGTTTTGTTGAGTGTGGGGAAATGGCTAAATGAAATCAATGCAGCTGGTGTGTAAAACAAACAAAACTCCACCCCAAAAACCCCACCTCAGAACAAACCAAAAAAAACCCTGCATTGATAATGAGCTGTATTTCAGCAGTTTCATGAGAGGAGAAAAGAGAAAGTTCCTGACTCTACAGATCATGACCTAAGTCTGTGCAGTGTTTGCAGGAACAGTCACATTCCCCTTCAAATGGAGTACTCTGACATCACATATGTTGCAGTATTATGCATATACACAGTTCTGTAGATGGATTAGTAGTCTGGGAAGCTAATTGCTGTATGCAGTAATTTCATTATCTCAGCTCATTTTCTGAGTGCCTTAATTCTTCATTGTAAAAAGGGAAAATAAAAAAATGGGAGAGTATTCATAAAAGCCCGATTGAGTCATGAACCAAAAATCAGAATAGCCACCATCTCTTTTGGAACATTCTCTTTGAAGTGCAATTTGGATAAACTTCATTGATTTGGGTTTCAGAGTGCAAGTGTGCTGTTCCCTCTGAAAATCAGGATCCTTAGTATTCAGCCACTAATAAATCTTGCAGATTTATGGAGTCTAGCAAACTGAAGTTGAAACATTAAGTAACCCACTCATTTTTGCAACTCCAATTTATAATATATTCTACTGAAAATGAAGATTAAAATCCCTTTCAGTGGAACAGTAGAGTTTGCCTATACCAGCATATGGGTGTTAAGAAGTGTTAAACGTTTTCCACAATCTGGTTGATATTCAAGTAACTCTTCAGCTGTTCTTACTGCTACTGAATCTGTTAAACACGTGTAGTGGTGTGTGACTGTGAAACTCTGTGACTCTGTTGTCTGTTACACAGGAAGCGCAGAATTTGATGGCTCTCACTAATGTGGATACCCCCCTGAAAGGAGGTCTTAACACTCCCTTGCATGAAAGTGACTTTTCGGGAGTAACACCACAGAAACAGGTTGTTCAGACTCCAAATACCGTGCTTTCCACACCCTTCAGGTAAAGCAGACTCTTTTTCTAATGGGTGCTTGGCTGGGCATGTGTCTAGTGGTGTGGAGGGAACAAATTTCAATATGTGATCAGTGCTTCAAACCAGAATTTATTGGCTTTTATTTCAAACCCTTGTACAATTTCTCCTTCTCTGTATCTTTCACAAGCTCAGCCACATCATCTTCATCTATATTTGTACTGTGTATAGCTCACTGGAGTTTTGGTCCAAAATGAGGTCTTCTGTGGTCTGGAGCAATATAAACTATACTGAAGTAATACAGGAGTATAAATAGTAAGATGGAGTGTCACTCTGTATGTGGATCGTACCCTTTTCAAAGTATTACCTCTGAGTCGAAGGTGCGGGAAGTCCCTTAGCCAAACCACAATGAGTTTCTGAAAAGCTGGAGTAAATATTTTATAAGCTATATATATCCAAAATAAAATATTTCTTATATTGCCAATCTAAATAGTATGGAATTGCTGGTTTAACTTTTACAGTGGGTCCTGAATAAATATATGTCCCACAAATGCTAAATACCATGCAACTAAAAAAATATTACACTTGGTACATTTTGTCTGTCAATTTTTACAACTTAATTTCTAATTTTACCTGTATCGTGCTAGTAGGAAAAGTGGAGAATGAAATAAAAAGGACCTTTATGGCAGCTTTTCAAAAGCAGCTTTATTTTGTTGTTTAAAAGCTCTCTGCAAAAGCCCTGCTTTTTTAATTGTATCTACATAAATGAATCCTTTTCTGGAGATCTTTTGACATCAGTGTGGTGCAGAATGAATGTAGAGTTTGACCTGGAGTGATCTGGCTGTTCTTTTGGGTTACTTTATATAAAAAATGTAAAGACATTTTAATTGTCTTTGTTTGGGTGTTTTTTTGTTGGATTTTTGTGTGGTGGGTTTTAAGCTTCTGAAGTTCAGATTTGCACATGTAAATATGGTACCTATATATCAAGCTGGCTTGCTCACAGAAATGCTCTATCAGTATGAAAATCAAAGACCTTGAGCAGAGAGGAAAAAAAAATTCGTTAAGTGGTTAAAAATAATTAAAGGGAAGACATAACTTTTTAAGGAGGCATAGTAGTGAAGCAGAGCCATCATCTTATTATTTAGGCCAAAAGAGCAAATATTTAATTTTAAGTACGCCTTGTTTTCTTATGATGGTATGAAGTTTGTACTGTTTTGGCACAAGGTTTTTGTGGAAGTTGTTGCCTTGCACTAGTATGTTGTGAGGGTTTTTTTTTTTTTTTTTTTTTTTTTTTTGGAGGGGTTGTTTTGTTTTTTTTTTCCCCCCACATACTGGTTATAAGAATTTTCTTAAAAGGTATATTGGGTTGAATATTGTAATAGAGTTTTAAACACTGCATGGAACTAAGACAACTAGAAAAAAACAAACCACTTGGAAATTGTTTCTTCTGGAAAATCAGCATGAAACTTTTTATATTAGACTAATCAACTAAGTAAATATATCCTATGAAACATTCATTTGAAAACAAAAATGAATTTTTCTAGTTTTTGTGGGTATCATCCTGCAGATGTTACTGCTTTTATTTGTTATACTAAATGAGAATTCATAAAAATCTGCAAACAACTTCAAGCAAGAGGAGAGTATCACTTGCCTCTCACAGATGTACCCGGTAAATAAGGCACTGTTATGTCCCTTAAAATAGGACTAGTGGTGCGTGTCAGGCCATATATACAATTGTGTTTGTCCACCATTATGGCATCTTAATGGCACTACAGAAATACAGTAACTAGTAGTGGAAATGATGTAATCAAGTCCTCCTGTCCAGTCTGTCTCTGCCAGCGTTGTTCTCTATAGCATGCATACTTGTCATTGCTGTCTGAAAATATTTACAAAGGATTTTTTCTAAAAGTTTTTCCCCTTCCTGAACTTCTTTTCTTGAGACATTTAACTAGGCCTTATAATTTTATTATTATTAGTATCATCATTATATGAAACCTCGTTGTAAGTTGGCAACAGAAAACTTGTGACTATATCCAAGGCAATGTCTGCACGGCTTTCACGTAGTAGGTTATTGGGATAGAGAACAATATTTCTTCCCAGTCTGGAGAAGCAACTGGGGCCCGCAAACTCTAAGACTTAATCTGTCCTGCCTAACCTTAAGTGCTTAAAAGCGATTATTGTAATGTAATTACTCCTTCAATAACCAGTGAAAGCAGAGAGACATCTTCAGAGTGATTCATTCAATTGTAAAGTGGGACAGCTGTTAAGCCAGATGAATTCAGAGTGAATGACTTGCCACAGGTGGTAGGGAAATCAGAGCTTGCAGTTAAATCCTGATTACTGCATCACAGAATAGTCCCTGGTGAGTAGATAATCTTTTCTCTCAAAAGTGACAGTGGGAGTTTGTGTTGATATAGTTCCTGAAACTTCTCTTAACATAATGACATGCCTGGGTTTCAGACTGACAGGTGCTTAGTTACACCTTGACAGGCTTAAACAATTTATGTTTCGGATTCTTCTAATAGCATATTATGGCTTTACTACTCTCAAGAAAAAAAAAATTCTAGATTGAATTTATCAATGGTATTTACATAACTTTTTACAGCATTCAGACTTTTGGAAGTAGAGCTCTTTGGGAAAAAAATTAATTACTCTATCCACACTTCCTCTAGAACACCTTCTCATGCACCAGAAGGCTTAACTCCTCGTGGAGGACTAACTCCTAAACCTGTGGTTGGTACAACTCCTGGTAGAACTCCACTGCGTGATAAATTGAACATCAACCCAGAAGAGGGCATGGCAGATTACAGTGACCCATCGTATGCAAAACAAATGGTAAGAAATACTTAAGGAGTGGATAACAGTCCTCTTTTAATTTTCAGGATTTTTAATTCTCACCTCCTGAACAGAATTTTGGTTTGTAGCAAGTGTTAATTCTACCACTTGTCTACAGGTCTGTACTCATCACCTGATGATAAAATCAAATCTTTATTTGAAAGAACTAAAATCTTGCCACTTAGAATGGCTTTCATTGTGCTCAGTAAGAGCACTCTAAACCTATTTATCAAGGAAGACATAGTTAAGTTTCAGTCCTACTTGTATCTTTGAAGCTGAGCAGGAAATATATCTCAAGAGCCATTTTTGCAATCCTGTGCAGCCCTCAAATCCCCCATTGTCTTGGCTTCCTGATTTACCTATAGGACTTTTTCCTCCGTCTCTCCTGTTGACAACGTTGAGCTAAAGGAGTTTAATTTTTGCCATTAGGAGCAGTTGGTTTTGAGATGTCCAGTAATCTGGGTCTCATCCAGATTCTTTCATCCCCTTTGGCAACAGATGTTTCCATTCTTGGAGATTCAGCCAGATGTACCCTGCCAATTATACATGTTATAAAAGGGCATATACCTAATAGGTAGCACCTTGGGATCTCCTTTTATGTGGCTGATTCTGCAGCCTTAACTGTAGCTTTGAGTATCTCCCACCAGAGCTATTGACATTTTTCTTCTTGGTCTAGCTAAGGATATCCACTTCAAGTTTTTGGCATGTTCTTTTTGCAAAAATAACCCTTCAAGTTCAGTTCAGCTTTCCTCTTGGCTTGAAGGACAAGTTATACTTGATGTCCTTATATTACTTTGGTTCTGTTTTATCCTTTTTATAGCAAAAAAGCTTTTTGCTGCAAGAAGGAAAACCGTGACTTCAATTTCCTTATGGACTCCACTGTTTTCCAGATCTAGTGCTGTTTGTCTCATTTTTGTGCTGTGCCGCAATTTTCAGATTTGCAAGCAACTCCAAGGAAAAAAGTACCATTTAGGCTTGCAAATACCCCTGTGTCCTTCTTCAGCGCAGACACATTTTCACATATTTTCAGTTTCTTGAAAGGCGTTTGTGAATTTTCACTGTTCTTCTGAAGCTACTGGGAGTTGAAGGTGCCATGCAGTTGTTGTACTTGAGTATTTCAGCCTGTTTGAAAACTTCGTTAGCTATCTTTAAGAAAGCTGTTTGCTGTTTTATAGTATTAATAGTCCATAAACTTTGGGGTGGTGGTCTGTAGGCCAGCCTGGATTAGTAACATGCCCCTTTTATCAGGCTTCCAAGATTCTGTTTCTGTTGGCTTTGTAGCAGACTAAGATTGCCAGATGATACTAGTTGTGAACTGTTTATGTCTGTTAATGTAGATGAATGGAATTTCATTGTAATGCATCTTAGTGCATGAGTTCAGAAGCTTTATACCTTGTTGTTACTTCAACAGGAGAGAGAGTCTCGTGAACACCTGCGCCTTGGACTCATGGCCCTTCCTGCTCCAAAGAACGACTTTGAGATTGTTTTACCTGAAAATGCAGAAAAAGAACTTGAGGAACATGAAGTAGATGAAGCCTTTGTAGAAGATACTGCTGATATAGATGCCCGCAAGCAGGTAGGTGTGTGTGATGCTGGTAGTGCCTTATTTTAAAATAAAATATGTTCCTTGTATGATTCCCTGAGTTGGGTTTGTGTGGCAGGGTTTTGGTAGTGGGCGAGGGGCTACAGGGGTGGTCCCTTTGAGAAGCTGCTAGAAGCTTCCCTGGCTCCAGGTTGGAACCACCTCTGGCCAGGGCCGAGCCAGGTCACATCACACCTCTGTAAGTAACATATTGTACGAAGGGACAAAGAAACCTGTGCCATGCGGGACCTGCAGCAGAAAGGCGGGGAAGATGCGAGCAGCTGTCTGCTCTGGGCCCCCACTGCTCGCCTGGAAGTGGGCATGGCGACCGCGGCATGTTGCAGCTTGGAGCCCTCTGAAGCTCCCCAGGCACCTGCTGTGCAGAACTCGTCTCGTCAGGGCTACCAGAGTTTGTCGAGTCCGGCACAGCTGCAGCAGAGAGATGACTGAGATCTGAGAGAAACAGCTCTGCAGACACTGATCACAAGATCAGTGAAAAAGGAGGGAAAGGAGATGTGCTGGAGCTGAGATTCCTCTGCAGCCCGTGGTGAGATGTCAGGCTGTCCCCTGCAGCGCATGGAGATTAACGATGGAGCAGCCTGTGAAGACCTGCAGCCATGGAGGACTCCATGCTGGAGCAGGTGGCTGTGCCCAAAGAAGGCCGTGACTCCGTGGGAAGCCTGTACTGGAGCAGTCTGTTCCACCCCATGGGAGGGGCTCACGCTGGAGCAGTTCATAATGAACTGCAGCTCATGGGAAGGACTAACGTCAAGAGAAGTTCGTGGAGGACTGTCTCCCATGGGAAGGAGCCCCACACTGAAGTAGGGGAAAAGTGTGAGGAGTCCTCGCCCTGAGGAGGAAGGAGTAGCAGAAACAACGTGTGACAAACTGATCACAACCCCCGTTCCCTGTTGCCCTGCGCTGCTGGCGGGGAGGAGGTAGAGAAATTGGGAGCAAAGCTGAGCCCTGGAAGAAGGGAGGGGGTGGAGGAAGATTGTGGGTTTTTTTTTTTTAAGTTTTGGTTGTGTTTCTCATTATCCTCTCTGGTGTGATTGGTCACAAATGAGATTAATCTTTCCCCAAATCAAGTCTGCTTTGCCATGACTGTAATTGATGAGTGATCCCTCCCTGTCCTTACCTTGGCCCTTGAGCCTTTCATTATATTTTCTCCTCCCCATTTCTCTTCACCACCTGCGTGGTGCTTAGCTGCTTGCTGGGCCTAAACCACAACATACCCAGAGTTTCATCTGTTTAGTGGAAGTGGTACAGCTTCTACAGAACAGTGAAGTAAACTTAACCCATTTTCTGTGCTGCCATCGGAGTATACGGACGCAGAGGCTGAATCAGTTTTCTCTCTGAATCCTTTTCTTAATTTGTTAATGTTCTATATCACACGTCGTTTTCTACGATGAAAGTCTCTTAAGAGTGTGTATATCCTACCTCCCGCATTTGCCCCCCAAAAGATAAAAATGTAATTAAAAGCTTTTTTCTAGAGGCACGTGCTTGATTTTAAGCATGTGAGAATTGTGCTTTTTTGTTGTTTTCAGTTTCAGGTCATTCTCTCAAGGTTAAAGGGTGCTGTTTTGTGAAATGTAATACAGGTAATACAAATTCAGGCAGGCTGGTAGCACACAGATAGAAATCTCTCGTGGTGAATGCACACAAATAAAAAAGTCTGCGTAAAGATGGATAATTTATGTGTGTAGAATAGAGAAAAGAATTTTTGAGTTGTAATATCATCCAAAATAGCATCCTGCCTTTCAAATGAAGGCATGACATGGCTGGGATTAGAACATGGAAGATCTTGGTCATCGTTCCTGAAATTTTAGACAACTCTGCCTTTTCATGTTATTTATTGCCTGAAAGTGGAATGTAAGGAGAAATCTCATGTTTTCACACTTTCACAAGTATTGTTGTAGTGAAGTAGTTTCTTTATGTCATAAAAGAGGTTAAGTAGAGTCTTGGCAGCAAATTTAAGAATCTTTTTTTTCCTCTTGGATTTTGTGTCCGGAGAGTTGGAGCAGATGTCAAACTTGATGTGGAGAAATTTGTAAAGAATGAAATCTGCTGGGGTTGAGACTGAAGGAGAATTTGATGGCTGGAAATTACTTTTTAGGATCTCTCTCCTCTTAGAGTTAGTCTGCTGTACTCTTCCTGTTTACTTTAGAGGCAGTAAATGATGTGCTTTCGTAGAGAGTGACCTGTTATTTGGCTCTGGCTTCATAACATGAAGTCTTTATACTTGGAGGAGTCTTTACTGCAGTAATCAGTTGGGTTTTGTATCACATATGTTTGTAGAAAGCATCTGATTGTATTTCAGTAGCTGGAGTAACACTTAGCTTGTATGCCTAGGCTCTCCGAGAGGCAGAGCGTGCAAAGGAACTGAAGAGAATGCACAAAGCTGTTCAGAAGAATCTACCACGGCCCTCAGAAGTAAGTAGAAACAAAGTTCACTTTTAAGGAAAAAAGTAGAAATGAAGGTGTTAACCATTACAGGAGGAAATACAATCTAGGTAGATCATGAGAGAATGAAATCTTTATTTGAGTGTGCTGATTTCAGCATTATGGGAGACTTTCACAGTGAAATTATCATAACATATTTCATATGCACAAATGAATCATAGAATGGTTTGGGTTGGAAAGGACCTCAAAGATCATCTAGTTCCAACCCCTCTGCCATGGGCCCAAAGCCTCATCCAACCTGACCTTGAACACTTCCAGAGATGGGGCGTCTACAGCTTCTCTGGGCAACCTGTTCCAGTGCCTCACCACCCTCAGAGTGAAAAATTTCTTCCTTACCTCAAATCAAAATCTCCCCTCTTTCAGTTTAAAGCCATTGCCTCTTGTCCTGTCACTACATAACGGGGGCCTTTCCTGTAGGCCCCCTTTAAGTACTGGAAGGCTGCGATAAGATCACCCCGGAGCCTTCTCTTCTCCAGGCTGAACAGCCCCAGCTCTCTCAGCCTGTCTTCAGAGGAGAGGTGCGCCAGTCCTTGAATCATCTTCGTGGCCCTCCTTCCTTCAGAAATGAAAGCATATTTGGGTGTTTGGATTGCTGTGTGTGTCACACGACAAGGGATTTTGGCACCTGTTCTGCATGGTCTAGCTGATAGATAAAATTCATGCTCAGGTGGAGTTAGTATGTGAATTTAATGTGGTCTTTGGTGCGTATGGTGTTTATGAACTTTTCTTTTATTCCTGGACAGGTTAATGAAACAATACTGAGACCCTTAAATGTGGAACCACCTCTAACAGACTTGCAGAAAAGCGAAGAGCTAATAAAGAAAGAGATGATTACTATGCTTCATTTTGATCTTTTACACCACCCATTTGGAGAACAGCCTAGTGGTAAGAAGGGGAAAGGCCCAGGATTTGGAAGCAACAATGCAGAACATATGGCTTATTTGGAACAAAATCCTTACGAGAAGTTCTCCAAAGAGGATCTCAAGAAGGTGAGAATTGTGTGGTCTAATTACCGGTGACCTAATGTCTCCTTATGTCATGGACCTGTAATCTTGCAAAAAGAAGTGGATTGAAACCTGCACAGAATTTAGTTGGGAGATCTCCAGAGGGTTGTGTGAAGAGATGTAAGGATAATTTAAGTGCACATTCTCTTTTCTGTGAGCTACTGTTAATCTAGGCACTCATCAGCGTGAGGATGCTGTGTTTATTGCGGGACATTGTTTTTTAGATACAGTTTGGAACGTGTTGTGATTGCTTATCATTTTAAGTAAGAGTAGGTGCTGTAATACTCCAACAGTTAACCAAACTCTGCTTTGCTGTTTCTGGAAATTGATGTTAAATCATTGAGACTTTAACTAGCTAGGATATCCACCTTCTGCCGCCTGTGTAGCTTGTTAATCCATAATTACTAAGCATTTTTTTTTTCGTAGCAGCGCAGACTAAATGTGACAGAGGTAGCCAGCTTATAACTTCAAGCAGCAAATGAAGTTTAATTATGCTTGTCGAGCTTGATCCAACAGAGCTGTGCTAGTGCAGACCCTGCTGGGATATGGCAACTGATTTTAAAGCATACCCGGTTAAAAAGTGCTGAACAGGCAGAATAGGGGTTGTTGCTGGATGAAATGAGTAGACTGTCTGGGCACTTTGTCCTGTTTTGCATTGTAGTCCCAAGTTAAATAGCAGTGCTGTACCAAGGGTTCCGGTTCGGGTTGTTCATTTATTTAAGCAGCTACAGATGTTACGTTTTGCTGCCAAGTGAGAGATAGACAGTTCAGACACACAGTGCTGTGGTTAGCTTTTTCAGAGAGTTTCACCTGTGAAGTTGTGCCAGTAACCTTTGACCAAATGCTTACAGGAATAAAAATGAGTGAAAAGGAGAAAATCACGTGCCACCAGGTCATCTGTTTTACGCAGACTCCTGCTATCCAAGGCTTGTGTTCTGACAATAGCTGTGGTATCTCTGCATTTAATCCCATGTTACTTTAAAGAGACTCTAAAGATACGCAAGCAGATTTTAAATCCATCTCCTTGACCATATCTGACCAATGAATCAAGAGTCTAAAAGGAGAAACACTGAACAGTATGTACTTCCAATTTGCTGTTAAATGAAAAATTATACTTGAAGATTTCTGAACAGAAGTTAAAGATGGAAAATACAGTTAGATCATGAATTTTACTGCCCTGCCAGTGTCAGATTGTTCCCTTAGGAACACTTTCTGAGTGCTTTCTCTGGTTGTTTTGAAGTGCAACGAGAATTAGGTTTTCTCTCACTTCCCTTGGAGACTGTTACACAATCCAGTAGTTTTTGTCTGGAAACTTTCTTCAGAGTCCCTGGAAATTTTGTCTCTTAAGTGATGGGCAGAAGTTTTTTGCATCCTTCCTCCTGGTTGCTCTCTAACATTCAGCATAATTTTCCCTTTTCATCTAAAATCAAATTCAATAGGAAATTTTCCTATCTCTGTGCTCTCATCTGGGGCTTGTTTATTTTCCTTTATTTTTAGAACATCTTCCTACTAAAATCCCTTCATAAAATGTTCTTTTCTTTTCCTGATGTGTCACGCTTTTTTGGGAAGGATTAGCAGTGGATCTAAGCACAGTATGCTGAGCTCTTAAAACTATGGAACTATTTTGGTGCTACAGCTAAGTAGCCTTAAGTAGTTCCTCACAGTGTACAAGTAGAGGCTAATTGAAAATGAACCTTTAGCTTTGTTATGTCTGGTTAGAGTATTCCTATTTCATCTGTCTTGACCATCGAGGACAAGTAATTAATTTTCCTTTCCCCATTATCCCTGGAATCATCTAATCTGGTGATACCTGAATTACTTCCTGGGCAATATGCTGTTATAAAACATACATCTGCTTGTAGTGAGATATTTACTGCTGATAATGGAAATTAGTGGTGCACATCTAAATCCTGTTGAAAGGGAAGACATGCACTTAAAATGAATGAAGTCCAGATCAGCAAAGATATTTTATTTTTTTATTTACAAATAAAATTGGAAGGACCTGGGTGCCTATGTATTTTGTGGGCCAGGCTCTTTGTCAGAAATACTAAGAGCTGTGAAAACAACATGAATTTTTTCAGTTCATTTTTTAGTAACTTCATAAACTAAACTGGAAACAGCAGAATGCTCGTATCTCACTAGTACTTCTCTAGCAACAGAATGTGTGTTACTTAAAGTCGGAGCAGTATTGCCTGCAGTGCAGCTTATACACCTCTTTAGAGTTGACTTTCCAGGTTGTGTGGAGAAAGGCGAGCAAAAGGAAATGAAAAGTGATTTTTGTTTCATAGAACAGCTGCTTCTGTCTGTACAATTCTCCCTCCCCTCAGGGTCCTTGCTTTTATCTCTTTTCTTCTGCAGCAAGATGAAGTATCTAGCTGTGCCACAGCTTTCATTAGCTACAGCAGAGTGATGTCAGGTTTGGCCAAATTATATAAAATGAGGGATAGTTGCACTGTGAGTAGCCGCCTAGCCTGGGTTTCATTTGTAATCCACAGCATCTGTGTTGGATTTCATAGTTAGCTTAACCTGATGGTGAGCTTTTAGTATGAAAAGAGAAACTGTCCCTGTGAATTGCACGCTGAAGGATTGAAAACAAGAGGAATTTTCTTGTATCCTGTGTATTGTAACTGCAATTTATTTCTCATCATTTCCAACAGGCACAGGATCTACTGGCACAAGAGATGGAAGTGGTAAAGCAAGGAATGGGGCATGGAGAGCTCTCAAGTGAAGCTTATAACCAGGTGTGGGAAGAGTGTTACAGCCAAGTGTTATACCTGCCTGGGCAGAGCCGCTACACACGAGCTAACTTGGCCAGCAAAAAAGACAGGATAGAGTCACTTGAAAAGAGGCTCGAGGTCAGTGTTCCTTTTTTCTGCCTTTTGTGCCTGCCTTTTTTTTGTTGTTGTTTAAGTTTCTCCCTGTGTGTTTTGTTTCTTTTTTATGGTTAAAAGTTACAGGTTACTTTATAAATCATTCAGGTCTTTTGGTGGGATTCCTTTGAAAAGGTTGTTCAGGAATTCTAGGGAGTTCATAGATGTTCTTGAGGTGTTTAAATCGTCTTCTCTCACCCTTCTCCTTTTCTTAAAATATCCCTAGATTACTCCCACACACAGTTTCTCTTTGCACTGCTAGCTGTTAACACTGCTCATCCCACCTGCTTTGTTCTCAACTGGAGAGAAGATCAAGTCCTTCTCTCTCTTAATTCCATGTGGATTTTTGTACTGTTTTCTTAATCTCTGATATTAGTGGATCAGATACCTGATCTTTCTAGTTTCACACTTTGTCCCTGGTAGTGGCTGGTATGAGATACTTCAGAGAGAGATGCTTAAAAGCAACATCTCTGTCCCAAAACTCCTCTGAAGTTCTCTTTCCAACTGAAGATTTGGTTTCTGATTGACTATTATATACATGAAGGTCCAGATAGTCCTGATTTCTTGCCAGACTGGCATCCTCTCCCGATGCCGGTGATTCCCTCCAAAAAAAAGAGAACAATGGATGTTTGCGATCCTGTTCCACTTTTATCAGGAAATAGTAAGCTTCCTTATGTGTGCATTGTGAACTCAAATTTTGAGTTTGCTTGTGTGCATTTGCGTAACTAATATTTTCTGCAAGTACAAAATACCAGAGTTCAGATCGCAACGTCTCACCAATGTTGTCTGCACGCAGTTTGAGTGCTATGGCAGGACACTGGTACTAAGGGACCAAGAACTGAAACTACATCTTTTTCTGCTGAGTATATAGAGTAC
This sequence comes from Tauraco erythrolophus, assembly GCF_009769465.1. NCBI lineage: Eukaryota > Metazoa > Chordata > Aves > Musophagiformes > Musophagidae > Tauraco > Tauraco erythrolophus. Next base: position 67,368,517 of record NC_141466.1, on the reverse strand, counting down.
AGCGTTCTCCAGTGTCAACATGCTTGCATCGTTTTATTCAAAACGCAACAGTCACAGGCCTTAATGAGACATTAAGATTTGGTAGGGCGTACTGGGATTGAGGGAGGTGTATCTGAGGTGTGGTGCACTAAGTAGAAGGTGGCAGTTCAAACGTTTGCCTTGTCTCTAGAGTTTGAGCCAAGCACTTCACACAAAATTTAAAAATATACAGCTTTTCTGATAAAAAGTAAGCTGGTTTTAAATTGTTTCTTCCCACAGAACATGTGTTTGTTCCGACTTGCAGTAAGTCATGAACTGTTTTCCAAAACACCATTTTTGGCCTAAAAGTCTCTCTAAATTACACAGACATCAGAATATTTTTTTCCATAGTAAGAGGGAAACTTTTTTTCCAAAGTTCTTCTGTATTTAACATCAAAGTAGCTACTGTTGCTCAAAGTAAACCTCAAACAGCTACTACCACAGAAACAACAGGAGAGGCCAGAAAGGCTGAACGTTTGTTTGATTTGTACCCATGAAATACAGCGTGAACGTGTGTTTTGTAAAACCTGTCAGTCAAGAACGTCATCCAGGTATGGACTCCACAGTTGTCAGTCACCCACTCGGGCCAGGAGCAGTTCACCTGCAGGTAACCCAGTAGCCAAACGGTTTAGCATTAACGCCAGAGCCCTTGTCATGGTGCTGCTCACCCAGCAGAGAGCACCATCGCCCTGCCCAACGCTCTCCCATGCTCTGCTCTCCTCTCTTTTCGCAAAAAACAGGATCTGAGCTCAACGGCAGCAGCAGCAGCCAGCTTGCATGGCAGCAGGAGCTGCGCTGGCATCAGGCCAGCAGTCTGAGGGCTGTACCTAATTTGTGTACAAACGCTTGTTGAAGTTTAAATATCCTACGCCCAAAACGACATTAGAAGTGCATTATTAAAGTTGCCGAGTCAAACAGTTGAAGCTGGGGAATGCACAAACAGCCTTACTGTGGCAGCCTTAATTTGCTTATGCATATGCATTATGAGACAGTCTTTAATTTCATGATTACAGCCTAGTTTTTCCACAGACTCATTTACTGCTCAGGATGGATGGTACTTGCTTAATGAGTAGCTGTTGAATATTTTGTTTTCTCTTTATTGTTCAGTGTGTGGCTCTGCGCCCTTATTCTGAGCGCCGTTTTGAAATCTGAATTGGTTACTTTTGTGTTGGCTTTCTTGTGCTGTTGGTTTTGTTCATCTCCTCGGCAATATTTGAACAAACAGTTGGTGGTGGTATGCTTATTAAGGATATTGAAGCAGAGAAAGTAAAATCAAAACATATATTTGTCAAACTCCTGTTGCATTTGTTTGTTCTGTAAGTGCTCATTGCTCTGTTGTCACAGGACAGTCACCCAGGAAGCAAAATACAAATTGGAGATCTTGTCAACAACAAAAAAAATCGGATTTCATTTGCTACCAGCGTTGCACAAGGCTCCATGGAAGACCCAGCTAGCTGTGTCTAGGATCAGTTGCAGCGATCATGAGGCTCCACATCTCTCTAATGTAGCTACATCTCTTTGGATTAACTGGGAGCTTGGAGCGCTGCTAGACAAGGCTAGTTGCGTGGTGCTCTTACAGTAGTGTTAGAGAACCAGCAAAATACCACGCACCCCAGTTCCGGCAGGCACCTGGGGCCAGCAGAGTGTGCTGTGCCCACAGCTGCAGGTGCAGTGGAAGTACTGCTCTGCATTTCCCAACTCGCTGCTTGTTGAGTGCAGGTGGACTCTCTGCAAAGTTAAATTTGAGCTGGAAATCTCTCCCAAGTGTGTGCAAAATGCAGTTTAGTGCAGCTCTGTTGCCTGACCTTCCTTAAAAGCAAGATATACATAGACAGTTTTCTAAGTATAGCAGTTTAATGAGCAAGCTAATCTACAATGAAAAAAGCACAGCAATTTTCTTTTTCCTAACCCATTTTCGGTGATGGCAAAACCCACCTTCATTTTAATGTTTTTCCAAGGAAAATTGTCTGAAAGCAATATCAGTTGAAATAGATATTTTAATGGGAAGTATCAGACAACCTTAATGAAAAGCAGGGATATTAGCTCAGCTTTCAATACCCCAAGATACTTGCTTGTACTCTTAACTTCCTTTGAGAGAAGAGTAGAAACTGCGAAATACAGTTTGCCGGCAGCAGAAACTGATGTTGGTCAGCTTCTGGGGCTGCTTCTTCCCCCTCGTATTGCACTGAGGTCATCAGGAAAAAAACACGAGGGTTTAGTGATACTTGCTGGAGACAGCTGCGCATCGGGTAGTCACTGTCTAGTACTTCCATATGGGACTGCTAACACCCTGCAGATCCTGTGCAAAAAAGCCAGCTATTTCTAGTGCTGTCTTCGTTGCTCGGAGATTACTGGGTGGATTGATGGTGCGGACAAACAGTCGTCTTTCTCTAATTGGCCTGTTTTCACTGCCTGAGTGATTTAGTGGTGGCAGCCTCGTATATGTTGACATGACATTTATCTTTCTGAAAATGATGGTGATATCACAAACAGATTTGTGCTGTTATTGATGAACTTGAGGAGGCAAATTGGAGCAGTTGTGATGAGCTTCTGTTTGGCTAGATATCCTGTCCAGGCATCAGCAGCAGTAACACACAACTCAGCAATAGTTTTAATATTGGAATTTACTGCTATGTATTAGTAATACTTTTCACTGCTTCTTTATTTTGAGGATTTTGAACACTTTGAATGTGTTATTTAACATGGCTTAAGAGTGTTACAAGGTTAGTATGTGAACTTTTTTGCATTACAGATGGGGAGTTTCAGATCCATGCAAGTGAGTCCCTGGGACCTCACTGTTTGTCTGTGATACAGCTTAGATCTGCTTGAATCTGGTGGAATTTTCTGATCTTTTCAGTAGCTTCTAGAAGTCTGACATATTTTTGAAAGCTAGGCTACACTGCAGAGCTAGTCATTTCAGAAACGGGAATTTCCTAATGCTGACAGTTGCATGTAGTTACTATTTCAGTTCTCTGCAATACATTGTACTCCTTTTTTAAGCACCGTATTTAGGAAGAAAAGCGTTCCTACCCAAGGTGTATGTTAAACCAGGAACCTTATCAGATGAAATGAGATAGTAGAGGCATCTATTTAACAAACTTAAGTTGCTTCCTTTTGTAATTCATAACATAGAAACTTCCTGCCAGCATTACTTTTCCTTTGAAGATGGTTCATAATGTTGGCCTGCAGCATACAAATATTTTTATTAAAACTGTGATAGTTCATGTCATCATTTCAGTTGATTGCTAAATTGTAAACACTATTGAAAGTCTGCAGGAGAGGAAGCTCTAGTTACAGTGTATATGCAAAGCATAGTACATTATCTATTCTTTGCAATACTAAGATGGTAATTTACCAGATGAAAGTGTCCATTTTTGCTTTTGGTTGCAGCCAAAGTCCTCTGAATTAATTTACGTCAAAAATTAGTTGCTTAGAGTTTTAGGGGTTACATGGTACACTCTGCTGCAAGGTGTATCACTTACTAGTTTTTTGGACATTGTATTTTAATTTTTCTCTAGTTTACGTGTTTCTAAAGCTTGCAGTTTCTTTTGGATTTTCAGGTGTGCCGTTACTGAGAAAACACCTGGAGGAAATAAAAGAATTTATAAGACCAGAAATAGAGAGATTACTCATAAAACTAAAATGTGGTGGAATCCCTGAGTAGTCTGCTTTTGTGGTCACGTATATTCATTTGCACTTTATGGAATTTACTTTTTCTAATAAGGTCTGTTGGGAATGTAGTTGGCACCAGAGGATCACATCTGAGGGTTGTCAGTGGTCCCCACTGTGAAGCTGTTAAGAACCTGATAGAGCTGACTGTTTATGCAAGACCAGCACTGCAGAGTCTGATCTCATAGATTCATAGATTTCTAGGTTGGAAAAGACCTTAGAGATCATCGAGTCCAACCATCCCTAATCCCCATTAAACCATATCCTCAAGTAGCTCATCCACCCTATTCTTAAACACATCCAGGGATGGGGACTCAACCACTTCCCTGGGCAGCTTATTCCAGTGGCTGACAACCCTTTCAGAGAAGAAATACTTCCTAACATCCAACCTGAATCTCCCCTGACTAAGCTTATGCCCATTTCCTCTTGTTCTATCTCCCATCACTAATGTAAAGAGCCCTTCCCCTACCTCCCCACCATCTTTTCTCATAGGCCGTAATCAGGTCTCCCCTCAGCCTCCTCTTCTCCAGGCTAAACAGCCCCAACTCCCTCAGCCGCTCCTCATAAGTTTTATTTTCCAGCCCCTTGACCAGTTTAGTTGCCCTTCTTTGGACTCGCTCCAGGAGCTCAATATCTCTCTTAAAGCGAGGGGCCCAAAACTGGACACAATATTCCAGGTGCGGCCTCACCAGTGCCGAGTACAGGGGCAGGATCACTTCCCTATTCCTGCTGGTCACACTATTCTTGATACATGCCAGTATCCCATTGGCCTTTTTTGCCACCTGGGCACACTGCTGGCTCATATCAAGCCGGTAGTCAACCAACACCCCCAGGTCCTTTTCCGCCAGGCAGCTCTCCAGCCACTCCTCCCCAAGCCTATAGCGATGCTTGGGGTTTTTATACCCCAAGTGAAGGACTCTGCACTTGGCCTTATTAAAGCTCATGCCATTGGCCTCAGCCCAACGATCCAGTCTGTTCAAATCCCTCTGAAGGGCCTCCCTACCCTCGAGCAGATCGACACAGCCTCCCAGCTTGGTGTCGTCCGCAAATTTACTGAGGGTACATTCAATCCCCTCATCCAGGTCATCTCTGCTTAATGTACAGTTGATCATCATAGTATGTGTATTTAGCGTAGCAGTTTTGGAGGATATGTACTTCTCCTTAGTAGCACAGATACATGGCAGATCCCTTAGGAATCATCTTTACCTGTGTGTGAAAACACTTTTACTGTTTACCAGAATGGTTACCATGTAGTTTGTGCCATGGCTAGGATGCTGTGGCGTTTTAGCTTGTGCCAAAAAGGGTCAGTGCTGTTTATTTTTCTCCAGCTGCCCACTGCCGTTACCTCTGACCTTGTACTGCACTTTTGTAACTCTGTGGTAGTCTGGAACAGTTCATTGAATTGGCAGAAAATTAATTATTTTTAGATTAAGCAGCAGACTGCTTTCCGTGGTAGCAGAATATTAGATGAGCTGAGCTATAGCAGATCACATCTTTGCTTGCAGAATTTTGGAATATTTGTGAGATCCACAATGAAGGTAACCTATAATGAGGAAAGCAATAAATAAAAGTTTTTGTATTGCCAAGGATAACTTCTACAGTAAGAAAAAACATGCCAGGGAAGATAAACAGATTTAGCCAGAAATCTTGTGTTTTCTTTTGTAGCACAAGTGAGTATTTGTTGCCTGTTTTTAAGCAAGTCCCATGATTTCAGATTTGATACACCATATATTAGTTTCTTAACTGAAACAAAGGTGCAATTGCCTTGGGCTCCCTTTGTTTTTGATAGACCAGGCACCCCCTGAGAGCAGCTTGGCCCATTTAAGAGTTGAATTTCCCTGTTGAGTTTCCTGTTTTTCTCTTTTTATTAGAGAGGCACCTAGAGCACCTCAGATCAGTGAGAAAAAAACTAGGTCTTAGCGTCTCCCTTGTCTCCTCTGTCACTGGAAAAGGAGTAATGTGTACCTTATGGGGCTCTGTAGTTTTGTTTGCAAAGCACTAGTGGACTCGTGTCTGAAAATCACTATCTGAAATTGCTAAATCTTTAAATATACTACCTGGAAAGTAGCTGTCTTTTCCGTTTACAGCTTGTTGAGTTGAGCTGGAGCTTTGTGTATTTGCGTGTTAGAAGTCTGGAAAAAAACGCATTGTTCACTGTCCTGTAGGTGAATTAACTTGCTCTGTCCTTGGTTTTCGCCACAAATTACGTTTGCAGTTAGCAGCTACCCCCCTGAAACCTTCATCACCATGAGCAGGAAGGAGGAAAGCAGATGTAGTTTTATTCAAATGTAACTAGTCTATTCTTAAAGCAATGACATTTCCCAGACTGCCAATTGAACAGCTTTGGGATACAGAATGATACTTCTGCTTTTAAACTATTGCTTTTAGAGGAAAATGCTACTAGTTGATTTTATACCAGGTCTCTCAGTATTGACTTACTCTGGGACCTTTGGAAGAAAAAAGATGAAGGCCAGTAAGAGGGTTCTTCATATTCTTTTTTTCTGTGATCTTGCCTATGAGTCTGAAATTTGTCTTCAAATTGGACCGTTGTGCTAGCCTTTCTTCTAAGGTCATAATTTTTGGGGGGGCTGGATAACTCTTCTTGTATAGAAAAAAGTCTTTTTCTGCATGTGCTCAGTCCAGGATGTGCCAAAACATTGGAAATGAACAATGAAGAAGTTCTTTAAATACAAGCTTAGACCGCATAGCAGTTGCTTTTTGTTTGACCCGTTGCTCATAGTATGGTGGGAGATTTTTTCCCTACGTGTCTAAAACCATTGATTTCCTCTGTGGTGGTTGATGAAATCAGGTATCACGTTTGGAAATGTAGTTCAGTATGGGAACTTACATGCTTAGAATTAAAGTTCAGTATTGACAAAGTTCTTTGTTGCAAAAGGACTTTGCACACCAGTGCTGTTGACAATTGTGCTTGGACAGAGAAAACTGTAAATTGATACGTTCTGTTGCTGGCAGTCACCTCATCTGCAGACCTGTCGCTCTTAAAAGCCTGTCCTAATGTGAAGCAGTGTCAGAATCTGTGAATGTTGGGCGAGTGCGAGCTGCTGCTGACAAAGTAACTTACTTCATTTATACTTGTGTAATAGTAGCTGCCAGAACAGAGCACTGGTGACTGCTGCAAGCTCATCATGGGGCTTCTGCTGTGTATTGTGAGGGAACCAGGCTGTTTGCCAACTTGTTATTGTGTGAGCTTCCACAAGATTGTTAGCCTCTTCTCTGGAAGAGACCAGCCCAAGAGCTCTGAGTTTGCAGTGGTAATTTTCGAAGATAATTGTACTGTGCTCGCTGCCATATTATCTCGTCATATGCAGCAGTAACCCATGTTTGATTACAGTTGATCAAAGCTGTTAGCCTGAGGTAGTTGTTGCTGTCTGTGATCTTACTGGTTTTTTTTTTTTTCCCAGGGAGAGGTAGAGAGTTTTCAGAAAAGTGAAAATAAATTATGTTTCACTTCTTAAACTATGGTTTTCTAAACTTTGTATTTGTACTGTGATTGTGCTAGATGGATGTCACTGATAATACCACTAGTCTTAGAAGCGATTCCCAAATAGAAACATTCAAAGTGGACTTTAATGTAATCATCAAAGATCAGCAGTGACTGCCAACTTATCCAGTAACTTTATGGATTATTCTAGATCTAGATAGTTGGATGCTATGAACTTCTGTGGGAAACACTTGCTCTTGATGTACCCTGTACTGTCTTTACTGTATTACAATGTTTGAAGACAAATCGTCATAATTTCTGAAATAATAATAATATTCACGTGGAGATTGCTCTTGGGTTATTAGTCTTGACTGTGAGTAGAGAGAATAGCCTTCTGCAGGTGTCAGTAAGTCATAATGATATATGATCTACATAATAAAGTACAATATAGGAGTTTACGTCGAGACTTCCCTATTAAATTGAGGAAAGGTAGCTTTACGTTCTCGTGCAAGCTTTGAACATTTGGTCTAGTTTTGATTGTGAAGTTGCAGTTGCATACCAGCAGTGCCTTAATTTGAGAATCACCTGTGACTGAATCTTTCCATGAAAAACTTTACGTGATCCTGATCAATTGGAATTAAATCCTACTTTGTCATCTCTTGAAAGTTACACACTCTGTCCCTTTTTGGCTGCTCTGATACTGATCAGCACCTGTTCTTAATGATCCTCATGCCCCTCGTGCGTTAAGTAAGCATTACCTGCAGTGTGGCAGCAGAGTGCTGAAATTGCGTCAAGCCATGGAGTGCTTTCAGTTGATAGCTGAGCTAATGCTACTGTTGATGTCAGTTTGATAGATTAAGCCCACACTGTTCTACACTGGAAATGCATTTTGTTCTTTGTTTGATAGTAATCCCAAGCTTCAGTTTCCAGCAGAGTTGACTGTTATCTTTTACTAACTCAGCAGTAAGAGACTGACTCTACAAGAGAGTTCTGCCTAGTCAAACTGTAGACAGGTGAAAGAGCGTTTCAAGCCAAAAGCCAGAGAATTCTATCCAAGAGTGTAGAAGTGGAAAAATATTTCTAAGTAGAGCAGCTAATGAGTTTTTGTTTAAAAAAGTGCTATTGTACAGTGCACCATCAAGCTTGTAATGGCAGATAGATCACCTGAACATGCACAGAGGATGTCCTGGTGTTACAGTCATCATTGAAATGCTGGTGAAACCTGTTGAGTGTAACCTGGCGTTGGGCAGAAGGTCGTCATCTTAGTGTGCTTTGCCTCATTCCAGCTGCTCTGGCTGACTGAGCCAATATGAGGCAAGTTCACAAACCCTGCTATTTAAATTCAGTTAATCCAGCTTCTGCCAGCAAAATTGAGTATGGGAGAGCCGCTTGTGGGTCTGAGGTGAGGAAGGAAGTTATAGTAACATTTGGAGTAGTCCTATATAGGTTCCAAGAGTAACCTATTCAGCCAGCGTAGCTGAAGCTGGCAAAGGTTTTCTCTGCACAAGCTAAGCAGCTTTATGATGATATGTTGATTCTCCAAGGTCATGGAACGAGTTGGCTTACTTTTGACTATGGCTCTGGTAAGAACATGCAGCAGTTTTGCTTCCATGTTTGTTATCAATTAGTCATGATTAAGAAGATCAGTTAGAAGACAAGAGTGTTTAATGCTGTTTAGGGATTACCAGGAGCTCTATGTTTAATGGAAGGAAAACAAAACAGTCAGTGCAGGGGAAAACAGCCCTTTGAACTGAGGAGGAGTGTCCTTAGTAGACTTTGTGAGATGAGGAATTGTGAAAATACAGTTTTAAAGGCGCTTGAGCCCTTCCTTCCTCAGGGTCAGTTTTTCTTAAATCTTTCCCAGTGGATGTTTGTTCTCGTAAGCAGTCTTTCCCTGTTCTTTGTTGTCCTTAGTTAAACCTTACAACTAACCTCCTATCTAAAATTTCCTTGCCAAATTTAAATCCCTCTTCCTTTCTGAGTGGACGTAAGAACAACCTAATTTTTCACGATGATCTTTGGGATATTTAAATCACGTTGTTATGTCTTTCTTCATTTTCTCTGTTTTTGTTAGATGGAGAAAAAAGAAACACACACCCTCTCCAGTTTTTCAGTCGGTCTCCCTTTTCTAGATCGTGTTTTATAAACCTTTGTGTCTGTTGCTCTGTTTTGGTTTCTCTTCTTTGGATCTCTGTGTAATGTTGAAAACACAGCTCTGCTAGGCACGAGGGAAGGCTTTTACATGAGAGATTTGGGATGGGATGAGGCTCTCACACTTGCCCTAAGATCATATATCCTTTTACTCTATGTCTGTACATGCTGTTCTCGTTTTGCTGTAGCTGGTACAAAAGTCAGCGGAACCAAAGCTGGCCAAGAAGCAGTACAAAATAAATAAGTGGAGAAATCTTTCAAATGTCTTTACATTTTCGGCTAGATTCAGGGGGAAATGGTTGTCAGATTTTACTGAAATCTATTTCTTAGCTTTAAGCAAATAATGTAAACTGCTGTTTAAACACACCTCTTCATAACTGCTTGGAATTTTTAGCTTGGTATCTGAGCCTTAAAATTTTACGAAGCTTTAACTAAAATTATATGCAGTTGTTGCCATTAATGCAGAGGTCAGCAATTTTTAATAAATAGTATTTGTTACAAAAACTGAGACCTCCTTTTGACCTTTTCATAGTAGGTCCTAAAATCTTGTAATTGAGGGGAGGAAGAAAGGTGGTGAGTGTTCCCATTTCTCTATAAGCAAGGAAGGAAGAAAGGGAAGAAAGGACTGTTATTTCTGGGTTTAGATACTTGGAAGGCTTTTCCCCCCCGCCCTTGTTTTTCTTTTTACAGCAGCGAGGCCTTTGATTATCCAAGATAGACAAGGAACTGAGTAGAAAAACAAAGGCTGAATAGCAGTGTACAACTGAAGGAGCTGTAGTAGTTAGAAGAAACTGTATCCAGAACAACTTGGAAATATTAAGTCCAGTTCTCATTGTCTGAAAATTTCAGAGTTCTTAAATAATCCGGGTCCAATATTACAATAAGCATTAGATTTGAACCGGCTGTGTTTTTTCTTGGAGAAAAAAAAAAGCTTTAGTGTCGTACATTAAAACAGGGTGAGATTAATCCACCTGACCTTAGATAACTGTGTCTGAGCACACAGTCTGTGCTCCCATCTTAGCGGAGAGCACTTCAGTGGTGTGCTTATCTTGTTCCGAGATCCTGGATCAGGTGAGCCGTGCCCTAGAGTTGACATTTTTTCTATAAGCTCAGATGTTGATGTCCGAAGCTAAGTAAAGTGCATCCCAACTAAGTGTGTAAAAGTGTGAAACCAACCCAGTAGTGCCACTGCTACTGGTGATACTTAGAGCATGCAGATAATTCAGGACTTCTGACCACAATGCCCTGCTCCTGTCTCTTTTCTGTATGGTGGAGATAGCACCTGTAACTGCATTTCAGGTCCTCATGTACTCAGTGTTTAATATTTTATTAGAAAATTAGGTGGTCGACAGATCTTCACTCAGGGCAACAAAACAGTGGAACTTCTCTAAATGGTCTTTTTCTTTTTTAACCTGTTCTAGAAAAGTGACATTCTGATTGAAGTTTCATTTCACACCAAGTGTACTCTGTGTTGTCTGTAATGCTGTGAAACAACGTGGGACAATTGATCTTTGTTACATTAGACCTCTGCTGCAAACAAAATTCTGTTTGCCTGTGCATCCATCTATTCCATGATCTCTAAATGTCAGTGGCTCTCAACACACGTTTTTCATCCAAGAAACAGTAATTGGAAAATAGTTCATTTACCACACAGCTGTATTTGTTGTTGCAGTAATAGCATATTATTTACCAGTGAAGACATTTAAAGCTTTCATACTTCTCCATCAGAGAGTATCCTCGCAAATCCCTAATCTATTTATTTAATTTTCTCTAGATTTATATAAATATTGAAAAAGAGGCGCCTTTCTGTATGCTTAAAGCACCTTGGGCATAGCTTAAGTCTACATTGCAAACAGAATCTGAAAAGCATAGCAGTCTTCATCTGTCTCCCCAGGAGAAAACTAGACAGCTCAGTCAAATTTCTCTTTCACTCCCCCATTAACAGTTTTCTCCCTTGACTATTCACTTTGTTTGTCTCTGTACCACCTTCTAAAACTGTTTTAAATGAGTGAATAAATTTTTGAGGAGTAAGGCATTTTACAGAAAGGCGCAGCTGTACAATAGAGCGTACTTTGTTAAAGTTGGACGAGTGAAAGGTTGATGAAATGCACTTTGCAATAACTGGGTGCCTTAGGCTGTGGTGGCTGCGCTGCTGGCTGGGGTTGTCTGGCTGACTCTATTTCCCACCCTAAAGGACAGATCAGAAAGTAGTTCCTTCCCAATGGAGTTTAGTTTAATTGGTAAAAGATGGTATCTTGGGTAATTGTAGGGTTCAAAGCAGTGAAAAGCTCCTGGTTTTTGGTTGATCAGTGGTAATTCCTTTGTATGTAAGAACGTTCACCAGTAAGGCTTTGATTTTTAAAGAAGCGAGTCATGGGTAGGTGATTTAGCCACTGTGGTTCCAGTTAGGCTTTTGTATTTTAACTCTTGAGAAACTTACACATTTTTCTTCATTTCCTGCACTACTCTATCTTTAACTGCGGCAAAAATCAAAATCTCAGAAGCCTGATTCCTTCTTTATTGAGTTTGGCATCTTTGACATCATACTTTCTGAGAAAAGGGTGTTCTTTAGTTTTTGTAAAGGAAGTAGCATAAAAAAAAAAACAGGAACCCTTGTGTCCATATTTAGAGATGTAAAATGCTACACCTCTCCACAGCTTTCCTCAGTGGTACCTACTCCTGTGTTATTTGTTGGTTTGTGATTCAGTGTAAAGATTTCTTTGATGCTGTCTATCAGGCTTTAAAAATGTTGATGGATGTTTTGTGCTTCTGTTGCCCATTTAGTTTCCTCCACTGAATCCTTGTATAAAAACATGCAAAGGCTTCTGTTACCTTTGCTATTTATAAGTGTTATATAACACGTTTATAACATGTTAACATGATTGTGCTTTAGTTGCGTTGCATCCCAATAGGCAGAATTTTGTAATTTGTATCACTTGTCCTTTTATGGGTTACATCTGTTACTACAGAGGTTTTAGAGGACTGACCAGGAAAACTTCAGGGAAACTATGACTTCGAAATTGAGGGTGCGCCAGGTAGCGCTTACTGGAGTGCTACAGGAGGGGGAGTGTCACTTCTAACATGCCAATTGCTTTGTGGTTTTTGACATCACGTTTTAATCTCATCACTTTGTCACATCTGTTGCATACACAATTGGATTGTAAATTGTGGGATTTTACTTCTAGCTTTTGCCGCTCACCTTAGACAGCCAATTTGTTGTGCTATCTCAGTATTTGTCTGCTAGCTAAAGAGAATCTTACCTCCTTGCTTTGAGATCCATAAGGGAAATGCCCTGAGTGGAAGCAGTGTTACCTGAGAGGCCACTGAGGAGCTTTAGGTTTTGGATAGGTGAGGTTACTTTATTTTAAGACAAAACCAGTTTCACTTATTTGCAGTCTCATACTCACATGCTTACAAACGCGAAGACACATAATCATGGAAAGGTTTGGGTCAGAAGGGACCTTTAAAGACCATCTAGTCCAACCCCCCTGCCATGGGCAGGGACATCTTTCACTAGATCATGTTGCTTAAAGCTCCATCCAATCTGGCTTTCAACACTTAATCAAGTAATCTGTCCAGCATTCAGCTGTCGAGACATTTGACTCCAAATAGTCTTTCTGGGATGCTTTATGATGACACCAAGAATGAAGGGTCACCACCGGTTGAGTTCTCATCATGGCACCAGAGTTCTTCTCGAGATGGTGATCCTGAGATGGTGATGGGTTTTTCGGATTTACCTTTCATACCTTTTAGAAGCAGAGAGTAGTTGATGTCTCCATCCTGTTCCACTTCATTGAGTTATCAGGATTTAGTCTTAGTCCTTTGTCTCCTGATCTGACTGTCCTGAGAAAGTGCATGCAGATAGGTGGTAGGATTTAGTTGCCATTCGATTAGTCCTTCTGCTGTTCCTTGCAGTGCTTCCATGCCCCCAACATTGCCATTCATTTCCCAGTCAGACTAGTCTAAATGTTTTCGTTATGGTTCTTTGCAACGGAGAGGCAGATTCAGAGCTGCCTTAACATTCCTGATTGCTTTTTTTTAATTTTGCAGAATATGATTTAGATGAATCCTGTTGGGGTAGGTAGAAGAATTGCAAGATGTGTCTGGTTTTACAGAATAAGAATGTAATTTTAAAAAGGAGGAACATAATTTCTTTATTTAGTTTTCCTTTACTAAGGGAAAGAACATCTCCTGTGTAAGTGGGAGGTGGCATAGCAAGCTACTGTGTGACTTGGCTCCTTACTTAGCTCAGCAACTGCAATAATTCCTCTCTAGAAAGCCATACTCACATAGTGTGTCAGGACTCCCTGTTTTGGCTAGTGGACTTCACCCCTGGAATAATGTATTTACATTGTAAAGGTTTTAATCCAGAAATCTAGGTAGTTGTAAAATGTGCAGTATGATTTGTTAATAGAAATCAAAAAACTGTATCAACTGTACAGTGCCACAGATACATCTTTACTACTTTTTTCTTCCTTCTTGCCTTTTGAGTTCCAGATAAATAAAACTATTATTGGGTTCCTTCTGATAGATAAACAGAGGTCACATGACAACTGAAGCAAAGAGGGCTGCCAAGATGGAGAAGAAGCTGAAGATCTTGCTTGGTGGTTATCAGTCTCGAGCAATGGGCCTCATCAAACAATTGAATGATTTGTGGGACCAAATCGAACAGGCGCATCTGGAGCTACGTACTTTTGAGGAACTGAAGAAACATGAAGATGCTGCAATCCCACGGAGACTGGAGGTGAGATTGCTAAATGTAATACCTTAGGTCAAATACAGGCTCTTTGTAGAAAAGGTGTTTTTACAATGCCTGGGCTCTGAGATTTACAGCTTGAGTTTGTATTAAGTTTTTAATGGTCTTTCGAAGTTGCGCTTTTGGCAATTACCAGGCGTTTCTGCAGTTCACTTCAATGTCAGGGATTCTGTGACATATTACAAGCTGGGACTAATCTACTAGTGGGTTCTTTAACTTTGTTTTTATTTTAATTCCTCATGTGGCTTATTTTATTAATCTTCTGCAATGTATATGGGCAGAAATTCCATATCTATCTTAATTTGACTCGTTTTGTTTTAATTACTGCTAGAACATAGGGTAGATCTGAAACTGGTGTAAAGCTTCCCACTTCCTTAAAAGTCAGGGGACCAAATGCCAGTACATACTACAGGAGATTCTGCTTTCTTTTCACACATTGATTGTATTCCTCCTTGAAGCTATGTTGTTGTCAGACTTGCAGAAGGCTGTACTTTTATAAATCAGTACAATAACTCAGTTTCAGTACTGACTTTTAACATGGCTCCAGAGTTTAAAGTCCTTCGTGTACAGTCCTGTTGCTGACTAAGAACATGTGTATGTGCGGTCTGGACCGTTGCTCCTGAATAACACCACCTGCCTTACCGGTCTCTTAACTGGTTGGCATGGCTTTGAGGAGGAAGATGCCTCTTTCTCTTAAGCAGCCTTAACAGCAGCCCACAACTAGCAGAAACTGGTCCACTGAGACATCTGAAAACCATGACTGAGAGCCACTGTTCTTAGTTTAAGTGTCTCCAGGATATTCTTTTCGGCTTTACTCAGCTAACAAGGCAACTCTTAACCAAGACTCAGTCCTAGGCTTGAGCCAGTCTGACTTGCTTTCCAAGAAATAAATACTCATCTGAGCACAATTTTTCTTTTTTTTTTTTTTTTCCAGAAGAGAGCGTTCCATTGAGTCTCAGATCTTCTCAAGCACTTGCTATAACTTTGATTAAAAAGATAAAATGTATCAGTTCTTAATACTGGTTTTGTGAGGACGGTTTAGAAATGCTGATAGCTGTGTTCACAAATTCAGAAGAAATTAATTGACTTATTAAAAGTTAACAGTAAAAACTAAAACCAGTAAAAAGCAAATAGCTTGGTAGCTACTAATAGCATCTGGGTTTAGTAAATGGCACTTTACTGCGGGCTAATCCTCAGAATACATTTACTATCTCTTCTGATACAAGAGTGAAGGGAGAACAAATGAACTAACAGTTGATGGTTTTAGAGCAAGCAGTAGTTCTTCTTCATGCACTGTGTAGTTATTGGAAGAAGGCCTGTGGAAAGCCTTGTTGCAGGATGCGAGGTCCATTAGGAAGGTTACCCAAAAAAGATTTTGAACAAATTCATAAAAGAAAAATCCATGGATAACTTAAATACAATGCACTGCTTGTGTCAAGTTTCCAATTTGAAATCTCTTCTTTTGAAACATTTGATGTTAACTGCTGTCAAAACCAGGATAAGATATCTGATATTTGAAGTAAGATAACTGTGATTCTCGATACTCTACATCAGCTGCTCTGTTTTGCATTTATATTTAAAATAAGTAATTTTAGCAGTCTCCTGCCTCAGTTCTGACCCCTTCCTCTGAAGAAACTAAAACACAGTCGTTGCTAAAAATCTTCACGGGTGAGACTGTTGGAAGAACTGACTGGTTGCTTAATTATGTTTTCCTTTCAGTGTCTGAAGGAAGATGTGCAGCGACAGCAGGAGAGAGAAAAGGAGCTCCAGCAGAGATTTGCTGACTTCATGTTGGATAAAGAGACTTTTCAAGCAAAGTATTAAAGCACAAAATTCCATTCGTCACTGATGTAACATTTTTAAAGTTGTATGGATACTTCTCCAGAAGCTTTTGCCATCAGTTGCGGAAATCAAGTGTAGTCTGCTGTTTGCATCTTGTCAAGTTTGATTCGTTTAATGGACTGTTCCATATGCTCTAGGTATGAACGGCTTTGGCCAGTATTAAAAATTGGATTGAAAAATTTCATTAAAAAAAAAAATATCACTCTGGTATGATTTTAGCCATGTCTCTATTTGCTAGGATTATCACATTATTCCTAGTGTTTTAAGAGTCTTAAGACCTGTAAAATACATGCCCGCAGAATAATGTCTTTTGAATAAACCTGGAATGTTAAAAAATAAGTAAGAAATAAAATGCCTTTCTTTTAACTAAAAGGGAATCCTCCCCTATCCCAGGCCTCTTCTGTGTTTCTGCTCAATTGTCTGTCTTCCCTTCTCTTGCTGCTGCTTTTATTTTTCAAAACTGTAATTCAGCACAGGAAGGACCTGTGTGGGATTATTGTGATCCGTAGAGTGCCATGTCCCAGGTTCTTCTGTGTCCGTGTGACTAAACACTCTCATTTATGTCAAGAAGTTCAAATGGTCATACTGGCAGTGAGCATGCCTTCACCATTCTGAAACATGGTAGGTTTAAGTTTTACAAAAGCACCCAGCATAGCCTAGGTGTTCCCATAGATTTCAGCAGAAAACATACCCTTAAATTTTCTCAGTAATAATCATAGAATCATAGAATCGTAGAATGGTTAGGGCTGGAAGGGACCTTCAAAGGTCATCTAGTCCAAACCCCCTGCAAGGAACAGGGATATCTCCAACTAGATAAGGTTGCTCAGGGCCTCATCCAACCTGGCCTTAAACGTCTCCAGGGATGGAGCATCCACCACCTCTCTGGGCAACCTGTTCCAGCGTTCTACAACTCTCATGGTAAAAAATTTTTTCCTAATATCCAATCTGAATCTACCTCCCTCTATTTTAAAACCATTACCCCTTGTCCTATCACAACAGGCCCTCCTGAACAGCCTCTCCCCATCTTTCCTGTAGGCCCCCTTGAGATACTGGAAGACCGCTATAAGGTCACCCCGGAGCCTCCTCTTCTCCAGGCTGAACAGCCCCAACTCTTTCAGCCTGTCCTCATAGGAAAGGTGCTCCAGCCCTCGGATCATCTTCGTGGCCCTCCTCTGAACCCTCTCCAACTGGTCCATGTCCTTCTTATGTTGGGGGCTCCAGAACTGGATGCAGTACTCCAGGTGAGGTCTCACGAGGGCAGAGTAGAGGAGAAGAATCACCTCTCTCGACCTGCTGGCCACGCTCCTCTTGATGCAGCCCAGGATGCGGTTGGCCGCCTGGGCCGCAAGAGCACATTGCCGGCTCATATTGAGCTTCTCGTCCACCAGCACTCCCAAGTCCTTCTCCTCAGGGCTGCTCTCGATCCATTCTCCGCCCAGTCTGTATTTGTGCCTGGGATTGCCACGACCCAGATGTAGGACCTTGCATTTGGCCTGGTTTAACTTCATGAGGTTGACACGGGCCCACCTCTCCAGCCTGTCGAGGTCCCTCTGGATGGCATCCCTCCCTTCCAGCGTGTCGACAGCACCACACAGCTTGGTGTCATCGGCGAACTTGCTGAGGGTGCACTCCATGCCACTGTCCACGTCACCGACAAAGATGTTGAAGAGGGCTGGGCCCAACACGGACCCCTGAGGGACGCCACTCGTGACCGGTCTCCACTTGGACATGGAGCCATTGACCACTACTCTCTGAGTGCGGCCATTGAGCCAATTCCTTATCCACCGAGTGGTCCATCCATCAAACCCATGCCTCTCTAGTTTAGAGAGAAGAATGTCGTGCGGGACAGTGTCAAAAGCTTTGCACAAGTCCAGGTAGATGATATCCATTGGTCGACCCTTGTCCACCGATGATGTGGATATTATATGATATTATATTTTAATGCTTGTAAAATAATCAGTACGTAATGCACGTTGTCTCCATCTGGTTGATGAACCTTTTCTGGCAGTTCGACTCCCACAGTGAGCTGAATGGCTTTCATAGCACAGTCCTTCCTTGGCCTGAACCTTGTGGAAGATGGTGCTTGTTCTGTTCAGTTTTTGGAATTGTCCTTTGCTCCAATCTGGCTCTGATCAACTCACGTCTTCAGAGCACCTCTGGGTTGCAGTTTGTGAGTTGATGTAGGCTAGAGACACTGGAAATGCTCAATAGGCGGTGGAGATGTGGCCAACCCTGGTAGCTTAGTTGCATGTGTCTGTGCTGTGCCAGTTGCCTGAGTGCTTGGGAGCATGACCTGGACATCGCCTTACTACTGCAGATGATGGCCACGTCATCTTCCATCACATAGGGATTATGGAGTACATCCTGAGCACGTAGTACTTTTGAGGTCCTTGGCAGTATTTCCTCTTGCTCCTTGAGAGTTGGTTACTCGGCGTGCTTTTTTGTCCGGAGCAGCTGTGGAGTGGGGTGGAGAAAAGCTCCCTGTTTACTGCTCCTCTCACCACATCTCAGGAGGTTTTCATTTTCTCGCTACTTTGACTGTTCTTCTGAAGGGTAAGGATGGGATTATCAGAAGGAATGAATGCGTTTTTTCCTATTCGTTGAGAGACTTTTTCAAATCTCATCCAAAATCTTTCTCTGAGTACTGTTCAGTCAGACACTTGAGTTAAATGTTACCGTTTAAAATTTAATCAGCTATTCCCAGTGTTCTTAATACTTACATTTGCCTGAGTGAGGCATCTTGTTAGAGGACAACTTTCATGTTTTTATTTTTGTGTTCATTGCTTGTTCAGGGACCATCTTATTTTCAACTCTTACACTCTGGGTGTTTTGAGCAGTTGTTTGTGGAAATGCATGGAGAAAAAGGCAAAAATGCGTGTTGTTAACAGCACAGAATTCAGCACTTAAATATGTCAAGTTGCATGCGTCATGCAATTTTGCTTTAATATATTTGAATTTAAATGAGGACTTTGCTGTTTGCAATTTTGCCATGTTACAGAATGTCACTTTGTTTAGGCATTGGGAAGATGCCTTGGGGACACTGTCAGGGTTGTGGATGTGTAGCTGTTTAAATGCTGTCCACGATGATCAGTGGTAATCCGGTTTTCCAAGGCAAACTGATTTTTCCTGATTGCTGCTGCGAGCCAGTTACACAGCCAGCCTTGGAATATCTTTCTCTTTGCTCACCAGGACATCATTCTTCTGAAGTATTAATGCAATTATAGACTACATTCTTCCTGAAATGTGTTAAATATTTAACTAAACCAGAGCACATCTGGAAAGAAGTATTAAGCATCAGTCTTTTAGCATATGGGGTGTTTTACCTTGGATGGTTATACCCAAAAGGAAAAAATCATATAAATGCATATCATGACAATTCTTGTGGTTGTGTGGTAGCTAGAGATATTAACAGAAAACCCTAGTAAGTTTACCAATACCACAACTACAATTATTTCCTCTCTTTTTAGGGTTACAGCAGAGCTTTGATGTTTCCTGTCTTTTTGACAGCTTTGGAGATAGACAGGTATTCAGACATTCTGCCCTAGCAAATATTTTCAATGGCAAATTCAGAAGGACGGTAAATCACAAAAGAAGACTCTCTTCCTTTTTGAAATGCGTACAATTAACCGATCATTAGTTGTAGCAGATATGTATTTGTAGCGTGTCACCAGCAGACAGGAGGTTGTATTTGAAAGGTGCCTGCAGGAGGTTTGTTCAGTGCTTTCTCCAGTTCAGTTTGTGTACACAACACTTAAGCAAATTTGCAGTTTTCCCTGTTTCTAGTCAAGAGTTTTTGTCCTGAAGTCTCTGCCTACCTCAATAATGAAGCAAAACTAATGAGACAGTTTCTTGCCTTACTTAAAACTCACTTGTACCCTGCTTTGGATTTTTACCTGCCCTGAGCTGCCAAGAAACCCTGCTGTGAGCTAGGGAGAGGTCCTTTTGGTTCAGATGATACTCAGGGCCTGGTAGTGCTGCTTCAGCTCAAAAAGAGTGCTGGAGAAGGCTTGATGTCAGGCACTGCTGAGGGTCCTGAACGAGCCCTGCTGTTACCAGGACTCAAGTGATCAGACGACCTTTGGGCCTTCACTTTGCAGACACAAAATGTTGACAGAGATGTGACTATGGCACCGCTCCTGCCTCCTTTTCCAGAAGTATTTCAGTGCCATCGGACAGTAACCTATCTCTGGCAGATGCTTAAGATGTTGTCTGAGGCTATTAGTCCTCGGTGCCCATTCTGATGCAGCCAGCAAGGAGTCTTTAGTCTTAGATCTACTGAAACCACCCCATAAACTTCACAACGGATGCTCTGTGCATGTGTCTGTTGGATCCAGAAGGATGTGAATGAAGCAGCAGAGCCTGACTAGGACATCTCTAGATCAAGGAATTCTGATGTGGGAGCATAAATTGAAGTGCTTAGGAAATTTGTTGAACCAAATTCAGGTGCTGGTAGATGTTGATGCTTTCAACAGCAGGTGGTGGTGGAGCTTGGGCTTTCTAGATCCCCTTCTTGGGCTTAGGCCCAGTTTATGTCCTAAACAGTGCTCCTTGAATCTCTTTCTAAAATGCTTTGTAATTAAATACAGACATTTGGTGGACATGAGTGACCAGCACACCTTGACCTCAAATTTTTATTTTAAACTTCTGAAGCCAGCCACTAATTTGGTCTTTGTTTCCAAGAACAATATTAAGTATGACCATGGACAGTACGAACTAGTTAACAGTTTACTGTAGTGGGTAAACCATAAGCTGACTGAGTGACAGAGGTGGGATGGGGGTTGCGTTGTGTGTGTTAGCAATTACTTTGAGAATTATTTAACGTTCTCCTTGAGAAATTCCTTCACTTCCATTTAACATGCCAAGATATGTCTGCAAGTCTTTAAAGGATTTCAGCTGATGATTTTCCTCCCTTCCTGGAATCGGACTTGGCATTTACACGTTGGATCAATCCTGTAGCTGGAGCCTGCTTCAAAGCCTGTGAAGTTGATAAGACTGTCGTTTACTTCAGTTGGGTTGGAGTCAGGTACCTGGAAAAGCTAATAGGACAGCAGCGTTAAAATATAACAGCTGAATGTCTCATCCATACCCGGCAGATAACAAAAATCAAACATGACCTAGAGTTAAGGGGAAAGATGCTTGTAAGGCACAGGAGGTTCCCTGTGAGAAATCCAACAGAGCTGGAGCCAGCTTTTCAAAACATGGCAAATCTCCAGACAAATAAGCGCTGTTTTAATGTTGTAATTAGTCACTCCAGCCAGCAACGGCCAAGATAACACTGTAGTTCTCTGGCTTCCTTAAGCAGAGACTTACAGTGCCAACGGAAGGAGCATCTTGTCTTTGCCTATTGCTGCTTGTTCTGCTTTTGCGCTCTCGTTTGCTGGTGCAAGCATTGGAAAAGCCACATTTTGCTTAAAATGTCGTGTTAATCCAGCTTGATTGTCCAGTCCCCTCTACAGACATGAGTTGGGCCGACTTTCGAGGTAAGAAGCACAAGTGAAGGTGGAAGTCAGGCAGAATTGCCTCTGTCAGAGACTGTGCCACCTCGTTGTCTGCTTAAAGTGTCAGTGAAACATGGTCTGCAGTGCTCCGAGGAAAGTAGCTAGCATGAGACAACTACCCACAATTAGACACTCTAAGTGACTTAACTGGATCTGAGCCCCTGGTGGTAAACGCTGGAGATTCATTGTTTTTTGCAAACATGGCTTTAACATAGATTTCTAAATAAAATGCATCGAAACCCATGTCTGAACTTTGTATTTTGGCTGCAAACTAGCTAGCAGTATCTTAAACTAGTATGTGAACTTTGGCTTGCCTTCGATATCCCGGGACAGTGATGTTGCTGGAGAAGCTGACATTATTGTGGTCTGGACTTAATCTGCCTCACATTCATCTCAGGAATCCAGCTTGCAGTTATCTTCCATGCTGTGGGTTCAAAGCAACACCTGTCTTCCAAGCAGGGTTTAAAAGTGAAGTATCAAATAGCATCGCCCCCATTTTCTTAGTTGAGTGAAATGCATGTTGAAGAAGAGCCAGATACTCATCTAAAAGCCAAGTGTCCTTATAACTGATTCCAGGGCTCCGGTTTGTGCCTTTGCTCACAAACAAGGTCTGGTTCTGTTTGTCGGAAGACTTGCACTCACATTAAGTCACAAGGGAGAGAGATCAGACCCTGATTCAGAAAAGGACACGCTTAACGTGTATGTAAGCCAATCCATCCCTGTATTTCCACTGAGTACCTACAATTGTTCCATCACTTAAAAAATTTAGCATGGTCCCTAGCAGCTTTGTTGAATCAGGGCCTTAATGGCTTTGAAGTACAGGAGAGTAGCAGTGGATAAAAAGAGGAGCTTCACTTTTTGGTTGCATGCAGACACCGCCGTTAGGTAAGTCTCTCCAGCTAGACTATGACTCATTAATTTTTTTGATGTATTTAAATGAGGTGGCTTTAACCAATTCCTGCTGCCTCAGGCATAACCATGATCCACGCAGTAGGTGAAAAGGTGAAGAAGTGGGTACAAGCAGTGTTTTACGGCGGCATTTCTGCTGCCGGTATGATTACTCATAGTGGGTTTGATTGTTTGCCAGTTGTTGGGGGGTGTTTTCTGGGTTTTCTTTATAATTTATTAAGAGATGCCATAGTGTTAGGGTTAGAAAAATCTCGCTTTCAAGTCCAAGTCAAAGTGTTTTCACATATCAGATTAGACAGGATCTGCCTCATTGGATCACTTTCAGGTTTCCAAGTTGCAACCGTGGTTCTGATGTATTTGCATTCCTGAAAGATTCCTCAAGGGAAACACAAGTACCTCTTTTAAGATCATTTATGTACATCTAAAGCATTTATGAATTGTGACACAAGGAAGCGCAGACTATTTTATTGTTTATTCAGTTCATCTATCAGATCTTTTGCCAAGTACATGCTACAGGTAAATGCCTCATGGGATCAGACAAATGTGTGTTAGATTCCCCACTTCTCCTTGCGCTCCCTCTCCTCTCCCAAAAAAGAAATGTGGGGTCTATTTTGTATAATTATAATGCCAATAGCTTTTCAAAGCATGTAATGCAGCTTAGGTGAGATCGTGGCCCCAGTGAAACAAATGGGAGATTTGGCTTCAGCTTCAATGAAGCTGAAATTTCCTTTCCTCTCCTCTCCTGTCTGTATTTGATGAGACTTTCTGTCAAGAGAAGAAAGAGATCCTCTTTTGACAAATAGTCATAGATGCTTAATAAAGCTGAACGAGCCAGCCAGGATTATGGTTTTTAGCTCCATGGCCAGCAAAATCTATTCCAGAACTAATTCTGATTAAAGGGACTGAATCCATTGGTTGAACCTCAGACACAAAGGCATCCCTGAAGTAATTCAGCTGTATGATTTTTTAAAGCAAAAAACTAATTATTGCACTGATCTTTATAATATCTGGCCCTTGTGTAAAGCATTGATTTCAAAGCTGTCTCTCTCTTATCTATTAATGTTCATGAATTATCTTAGGGCTTGGGCAGGACCATCGCTGTAGCTGGATCTTAAAAAAAGAGTGAGTTTACTGGCCACGTTAATTAATCTGCATGGCAGACCATAGAATGACTATAAATAGAAGTTAAATTATCCCATAGATTGTGTCGCCTTTTCCTTTTCTTTCTCGATTCAAACTCAACCAAATCAATCTCTAGCACAGAACAGGTTTTCCCCTTCTTGGTCCGTGCTTTGTATCAAAACACTTTCAAGGGTTTGGGAAGATGCAGAGTCTTTCATTAGACCATGTAGGTGGAGAACACAGATATTCATGAAGTCCTCAACACTGAAACTAGAACCTCATCTCCCTTTTCCAGCTGGTTTATTCAAAGATATTCTCCCTTCAAACCATGCTTCTCTTATGTCCTTATCTCATCCTGGCTACAACAGTGACCTCAAAGAATTTAATTCCCTTTCTTTCCTGGTGCTTTAGTTGAAAAGAGGCAATGGTGGTCTTCTTGTTTTGCGTTTAGAGGAAAACAAGACAAAACCTAGGGGCTATAAGTCCTTAGGTGAAAGAGAAGATTCCTTAAATACTAATGTCACCCAACTCTCAGGCATTGATGGATCCCTTGTGCTTAAGAAATCCCTGTTGACCTGGAGTGAAGGAGCTCTGAGCACAGAACCTACCCATCCATGACCAACCTGCTTATTTTTCATCACTGTTGATGAGCTGAACGTGCCTCAGATACCCTGGCTGCACTATCTTCTGGTGACTTGGGAAATGAGAGAGGTGGGTTTGGCAGGTCTCAGCTCTGTGGGCTAAATCCCAAAGTTATTGCTTTATGGTGCATCTTCATGTGTCTAAGCCCAGCCATGGGTTTTCTGGTGTTACAGAAACCTGCCTCATTACCATGTGATAGCTCCATGGCTTTTCTCTTGGCCATGTGCACCTCTGAGCAGCATCCTAACAGGACTCACACATGCGCTCCTTTCTCTAGATAGGAAAATGGGAGTAGCTGAGCATCTTCTACCTCACAAAAGGATTGTAGAGGAAGGAAAGGTGGCTCAGGAATTATATTTGTGTATTTCATGTTTGCTACAGCATGTCCTATGAATTTTAGTCTGTCATTCTTAATAACGTCAGTGCTACCAAAGTCTAGGAAAAAAAAAAAGGGTCCTTGAACCTACTACCAAGACAAAACATCCCACCTAACTCTAAATCACATTAAACTGGAGGTGAACTTCATTGTGGGGACGAAGATGGAGTAGTGAATCCAGTTTCCTAGCAGGTCCCAGAATGTATCGTTAGCAGCAGAACAGCCCCTCCAGCACTGTTTCACGTCCTTCTGTTACAAATGCCTTTTGGTTAACAGCAAGGATCTGGTTTAACTTTATAATTACCCGGTGACCACAGGACACAGATTGTGCATCACCAAAGAATGTACAACCGTCTGCCTGCCTTCCCTTGTTCCAGCAGCAATGAGTGGTCACAGGAGCACTGCCAAGCCCATGCGACCACGCAAGCGGTGGTTGTGGTAGCAATTGAAGAAGCTGCTGAATCGGCCAGAAGAACAAGGGGTCACAGCAAAAGCTTGAGCCAGGCAGGCACGTCTTAGAAATACCAAGTCAAAGATAACCACAAACAATGTTGGAGACTTGGCAAAGAGATGCCAGTTGGTTGGGAGGCACCTACCTACCTATTGGGAAGGCCTCTTCAGCAGAACAGCAGGTAGCCAACCCTTCGGTGTTGTAAGGCACAGGTTTTTCTAAAGGACTTCCTTGCCTTTGGATGCAGAGATACTGAGTAGTACCTCCAAAAGTCCTGAAGCATAAGAATGAATGTAGTCATGGCCACTTACGATGTGCTGAATTCCAGACTGGGGGCTGGGTTATGCAGTACCTGGCCCTTCTGGGGACAATTTGGCTTGTGCAAATCATGCTAGTGGTTACAGTAGAAGGAAGCCTCCATCCTAGACCAGTTCTGGGTATGTTTGTGACAAAGAAATATGGGGGCCTAAGGACTGCAGGGAGCTTTTTGGGCCAAGCTAGCTAGATTCTGTGAGAGTCCCAAGTGCAAGTGCTAAAGTATTTGTATTGATCTCACCCGATCTGCTTAGGCTGTTTCTGGTGCATTCAGGAACATGAATCCAGCACCTCTGTCCCATTGGTTTCTAGGAGAAGCAGACACTCAACTTGTTTGGACACTGCTGAGAACAAGCCTTGGCACGAGCAGAACGTTGCCTTAGGAAACTGGCTGAAATGGTTCACTGAAATGTTAACCTTTCAGACAGAGAAATTTGATCTGCAATGGCCTGAATCATAGAATCATAGAACCGTTTGGGTTGGAAGGGACCTCAAAGATCATCCAGTTCCAATCCCTCTGCCATGGGCAGGGACACCCTCCACTACACCAGGTTGCTCAAAGCCTCATCCAACCTGGCCTTGAACACTTCCAGGGATGGGGCAGCCACAACTTCTCTGGGCAACCTGTTCCAGTGCCTCACCACCCTCAGAGGGAAGAATTTCTTCCTTAGATCTAATCTAAATCTCCCCTCTTTCAGTTTAAAGCCATTCCCCCTTCTGCTTCAATATCCAAGGCCGTATGACCAAAGACAGAGAGAGTGCTTTAAGGAGGCTCGAACAGCTTCCTTCAGAGATTGGTGGTATTTGACCTCCAACCAGACAAGTTAGTAACAGGTTGAGAAGGTAACCAAACAGTGAGAGAGCATGTGCCACAGACAGAGCTGCCCTCTGCATGGGCACAGAGCAGACAAGATCCTTTTGTGCCAAATTCACTGCAAGAAGGAGAGATTCCCCAAGCAGCCATTAGACTCTTCTTGCATTAATGATGTGGATGACACCAGATTGCTACTACCCATCTTGCTGAAATCCTCCTTTAGTTCTTGTAGCCCTGCGCATCACTTTAGCTTGTCAGAAGTATCCTGTGCGCTCCTGTGCTGGCAGTGTCCAAAGGCAACCTGCAAACTCAGGCTTGGGTAACTGCTCCTGAAGACAGCAGAAAGGATCAGCCTTTCCCCACCCATCCCATTGGTTTAAGGAGCAAAAGCCCGAGAACAGCTGCACAGTGACTGAGAGCCTGTCACAGCCCACAGCTGGAAGCAGTTTTCTTGCAGAGGCTGAGCGCAGCTTTCAAGGCCCAGGGTGGAAGGAGGATACTGCAGAGAAGCGGAGCGAAGTGGAGGAAGAGAGGGAGACAGGGAGCTGTAATGAAGTGCACACATGCGTATGTGTGAAGGAATGACCTGACACATGAGACGTGTCAGCAAAATTGAAAAAAAAAAAAGTGTGTCCTGATGCTTTTCTGCTCATGTCACACGTGCAGAGCTGACCTCAAATGCCTTCTGTCTGGCATCACCACACTCCCAGAGGCGACGGGACTCAGGTGACGTATTTGGTCTTTGGCCATCTCTGGCTCAAGCTCCTCAGCAGAGCACATGGCCCAGTAAAAACCAAGAGGAGGGACAGCCTCAGCTGGAAGAGATTCATC
Source organism: Tauraco erythrolophus (assembly GCF_009769465.1). Lineage (NCBI taxonomy): Eukaryota > Metazoa > Chordata > Aves > Musophagiformes > Musophagidae > Tauraco > Tauraco erythrolophus. The sequence goes on along the minus strand of NC_141466.1, from coordinate 67,341,681 downwards.
CCTGTAGCTCTCTGCTGGGAGTAATGCCTAGACCAGGAGCTGCCTAATTTTGCACAGTAGCAACAAGGCACTCAGATCCTCTTCCCCACTCCCCAGACCAGGCAGAGAGTAGCACTGCAAGAGAGAGGTTAGGAGACTCTGCCTGGGTTTGTATTTGTTTGTATTTGTATTTGTATTTATATTTGTATTTGTGTTTGTTTATTATATCCAGTGACTGTTAAATGGAAAATATCTGAGCAGTCCTTGGACGTGAGCATAGAGTCCAGAGCTACTCACTGTTTGCTGCCTGCCCCACTGAGGTTACAGCGTCCTCCTTGTAGTGCATGGCTACATAGAATCATAGGGTCATAGAATGGTTTGGGTTGGAAGGGACCTCAAAGATCATCCATTTCCAACCCCTCTGCCATGGGCAAGGACACTCTCCACTACACCAGGTTGCTCAAAGCCTCATCCAACCTGGGCTTGAACACTTCCAGGGATGGGGCATCTAAAACTTCTCAGGGTAAACCATGCCTACCACTGTCCCTAAGCGGGGGTATGGCCCTTATTAAATTCATTCTCCCAGAATGAGAACTGTGTTAAAAATTTGCCCTGGCCCCTGCTAACACCTGAGGAAAGCTTGGGAATCGATGGTGCAAAGGGAACATCCTACCAGCCGCACTATACAGACGCCCAGATCCAGTGCGCTGGTGACACGTAGCCCTGTGCTGTGTCTGTAACTGCTTAATGGAAAGTAGTCAAGGAAGAGCAGCTCTCACCTCGAAAAGTGACAAGGTGATGGGAGGCTTTTTTTGTGGCTGAATATCCTACCCCTTGGGCTTCAGAGCCACATTACGCATCCTACTGCCGTCACTTCCAGCGTGTAGAGACCCAAACCCATCCTCCCTGGGCTGGCTCGGGCCTCCCTCACGAGGGAACAGCCATAAACAGTCCTTGACCATCTCAGCAGATGCTGGCACAGCCACAGCCTAATGCCATCAGGTAGGATAGCATGATTTATTTGTGATAGACTCATGTCTCTTAAAAGATGGTCTTTTACCATGGAGAAATAGCTACAATTGTTGAAGAAAAGGACTGCAGTGAATTATTTTCCTAATGTGGTTTAAAGGTTTTTGATGGTTTCAAGCATATCTAGCTCACATCTTAAAATGTTCTTTTTTTTTTTTTTCTGCCAATTTTGCCAGCCTATTTGCTTAGAGCTCTTACTTTACCTGAGAGCTGACTGATTGCTCCTCCCCTACACCCAAATATTCATTCATAAAATATCCCACAATTTGGAGCCAATTCAGCATGTTCCCTCTCTCCTGCAGGAGGGGAGATGAGGCTCACTTGCACTACCAGTGCTGGTTTTTGGTAAGCCCGCCATTTGCCAAGGAGCCCCTTGGAGCTAAGCTGCAGGATCACCATTGTGTCCTCTCTCCTTCTGTACCAGCATATAGAGCCTGTGGCAGGGGGATGCAGACCCATCGGCTGATATTTCGGTGGTATTTCAGTGGGCAGCATCACTGCTGGATTTGAAGCTCTAAGACTGCATGAAAGATGGTGACAACACTGCCTGGGAGACAGCAGTGGCCTCTTGCCCATGCAAAGATGTTCATCTAAAGCCATGCGAATGTTTCAGAGGTGAAGTCCATCTCCTTCTCCATGCTAGTAATACAAGGGTGGGAAACCTCAGAAACACTAAGGATGTATCAGCAAATGGGCAATAGTACTCTTATTCATGTCCCTTACATGGAGAAACTTGTCCCACATGGCGGGATGAAATTCAACCCTCCAAAGCTCACTCTAAGACTGGGGGTCCTCTCCATGTAAGGCCTAAGCACATGTTCAAGGCCCAGTGACCAAACACTAATAAATGCCAAGTACATGCTGAAGGACTCTACTTGAGCAAAACTATGAGTTTCTCCTGATTTCTGAGTCCTGTCATGCTTTAAGGTTATGTCTCTGCCCTGCAGCCGTATCTGCTGATGTACATAAACCCTTCTCAGCCCCATCCAGCAACACTCCATTTCCACAGCCTGCAGCAGGACACTCTCCTCCCCAGCCATGTCTGCATGTCGTTAAAGACAATGCCAGACACTGACTTCCCTAGCTGTGTAAACACTGCGGAGGTACTAAAGATAGCATCGGATCATTTCTCAAAATCACATCTTTTCTTCTATGCTGAGGCTAGAAAATGGCAAACAGGATGCAGGATTTGGCTCTACAATATTCACTGTTGTCATGACTCATGAGTTATTTTTGTCTTTTTTGTAACGGAACAAATGGCTGCAGTAATTAATCTCTGTCTGTTTTGACAATGGCCTGGCCAAAACACATTATGTTCTTGCATAGAGTCAAAGTAAGGGGAGACGCACAACAACATCGTGTGTGTGAGTCAATATTTTAAATCCTTCCTTTATGTTTGCTTTTTTACATGTCTTTAAAATATGCTTATGTACTGTACTTGATGTATTAAATAAAGTCTAAAGGATCTATTACACAGGTTAGCTGCACAGATATAAATCTCCGTTTTGAAGCTCAACCACATGTGAAAGAAGAGCTAATCAAATCATGAAAAAGGCAAAATTAATTTGAGTCTTTTCAAGAGCATCCAATGAGGAAGCACCCAGTCCCAGTGGAAGATTTAACTCTGCCAAGCTCCTTCCAAATTTATTTGCTAATAATTATTTCTACAGAAGAAAAATGTTGCAACAAAACATTCCCCCAACAGTACTTCTATTTTCTACAGAGCTGGTTGAGCAATGAAAAGATTTATCAGTGGAGAATATATTAATGAGGAATTTGAGGAGAAACAACCAAAATGTCAGTGAGTGGGATTTCCACAAAATATCTCTGGGGTGTAAGTTTGCCTCGCACACATCTTGCAGATGTCCAGCCCTTCCTATGGGGTAACAATCATACCCAACACTCTGGAAACAAGTATTTTTGCCACCCAGCACGCCTAAAGGTGAATACTAATTTTCAGTAGTAGTCCAGGTCTACTGATACCAACTCATGCATGAACTCAAAAGAGCAAGTACTTCATCTCCTGAGTTCAGGCAACCCCTAAGTCCTGGCTTAGCAAAATACATCTGCACAGGGCTGCTCATCCCATAAGCATAAATTATGGTTTCTTGTCCCTTTCTATGAAGCATCTTGTTCCTGTGGTCTAGTGGATATGAGCTAGACAAGCCTGTCTAGTAAAGTTGCTGTTGTATGACAGTCTCTCATGGGGCTTACACAAGCACATCCTAAAATAAGAAACATTCATTTTCGACAACCGCTGTTCACTACTAACATACTATCTGAGCTATCCCGTCACGTTTATTTAGTAGAGTTTTCCTTGCAATGACCCAGGAGATAAGACAATAATTAGACTTGTCCTTGATCTCTCAAAGTCTGTTGCAAAATAAGACATTAGTATAACACCGTGATTTCTAAGATCTCAGAAAACATCCTCCAAGCCTGTCACAGCAGTAAGCATGATGTTTTTGCTTCCTTCAGACTTTGTAAAAGTGAGAGGAAAAACTAGTTTATCGCATTGTCTAGGCCTTTCATTTTCGTTTATCAAAACAGAGAATCTATTTTGGAGTTGCCTTTTTTTTTTTTTCCTGCCTACGGGAAAAGTTCGCAGACTACATATTCCTAGTTCTTCCAGTACCGGGATATCTGTATTTATATTGAAGATAAATAGTGACAAATTTCTCTTATTTCCAATTTACAGAGAGTTTGGACTGATGTGTTTCCTGGAGTTTCATGGAACTGATGTGTTTGATAGAATTCAGAAGATATTTTTAAACCATTAAAGGAAAATACACAAGTATTTCCTGAATTTGTTTCTTCTTATCCCGTAGTTTACATGAACTGTTCAGCAAAGGGAAGCAAAAGCTGAGTTTCAACCAAACCCAGACCAATACAGAGCTTCTGGTGGAAACCATGTTGGGATTAAATGATTTCCTTTGGTTTCCGTCCAAAACCAAGCTGAACGTGGATTTCTGGGTTGAGTTTCACTTTGAATTTTTTGTTTTATTCAGTTATGAAGAATTAAGTGAAACTTGGGAGGTTCAAACCCTCATTGAATGATCCTGAAAAATGATCTGCAAAAGCCCTTGCTACAGAGTCCTATTTCATACCTTTGATCTCTGTGGATGCTGGGAGCAGCACTCTCGTCTCTTCCAACCTATAAAAAACAGGCCAGTGAAGCCACTACATTTTAATGTAGAGACTTCGATATCCAAGAGCAAACATCCAATACCAGTCACCGCCATGGGTCCAGCTGGAAAGTAGGAAGCCCCAGAGATCACCCTTCTCCCAGACAGGGTCCATCAAAGCCAGTAGGTACCACCTTGAGCACTCCATGCGCCTAATGAGAAATATATAGAGAGGCAGAAAACTATGAGTCCTACTAACTCCTTCCTCTAGGAAGAGGAAAGCATTTATCTTCCTCAGCTCCCAGCTTGTGCTGAAATCACAGGCAGTGCTCTTTGAGCTTCTCATCATGGTCAATATGGTCCATGAGATCCCAATTGTGTGGTGTAGCTGTCACTGAGCAGCCCACCCCAGTTGATAGGAGTAATAGGGCAACCATTGAGCTGCCTGCTCATCCCAGTAATAGGCATTTTACTTTTGCTTATCTACCCATCTACACCCTGGGGTGTAATCTCATGCTGTGCTGACCTTTGGCAGGAGAGATGGTGCAAAAACTTCCTGCCTCACCATCTTGAATCTTCCTAGCTTGCTTTTTAACTGGGGTCGTTTCCATGATCTGACTTTAAGCCTGACCCACACAAAATGGTATGATGAAATTGGGAAGGGGTTAAATGCGTCATAGGTTGAGTAGCTTTTGGGGGAGGATAAGCCTTTGAAGCTACTGCCTCACCCAAAACACCCTCAGGTACTCCTCTTGGACCCTTCTCGTGGATATGTCACACATGCCTCCCAGTTAAGTCATCTTTATGGAGCACGTATTTCCTGCTCCCTTGTGTTTTTATTTTCTTCTCCCTCTTCAAATACTTCCTGCCTTTGGATGTCTGCGATGATTGAATTCCTTGGAGCCTTAATAGTCTTGGAATGCCTCCACTTCTATAACTTGATTTTACTATTTAGAAGAAAGTTTGATTCTCCGTCAAAAAAAAAAAACAGAGAGAGAAGAAAGGGGAACAAAAAAATATCCTATTCACTCACCAACAAAGAAGCAAGATACAAAAAAAGACAAGATTATTCTCATTCAGCTATTCATAGCATTGGAGTGCATTTCATCTCAGTGTCTGCACAGGCCTTTGTAGTAACCATGTGACTGAGCATTACTTATACTGCATATTATATGCACTAATGAGAAAATGATTCTAAATTGCCCCTAGGGATGGTTATGATTAAACTATTTGCCTTCACTTCCTCTCCTAAATTAAAGCAACCAAAAGAAAGGCGGAGGGGGGGAAGCCTCAATCTGGAAAGCAGTCAGAATAACGGTTTGGTAAAGTTTCTGAATTCCTAGGAGCATTTTTACTCCTAAACCTGGCGATTGGCTGTGTATTTCACACTGCAATTTGAAGCTAAAGCTGTGACAAATATGTGACATGGGGAAGCATTTTGGAGGGCTGAACCGGGCATGATTTTCTATGTCGTCAATTAGTCCGAAGCCCCGATCAGCTTTAATTGCCCACGACCGAGGCCACTAAAGCCCTCTCTGCCACTGAGGAGCTCCTCCGAGGCGTCAGACGTCTGTCTCTTAAAAAGAGCATTTCAGAGGCTCACACACATGCTGCCTCATTCAGGCGTTTTATTTAAACTCTTAAATCTTTTTGAGCTTGGGATGAATAAACAAGTCCCTGAAACGCAATCCATTCTTGCTGCTCAGAGCTTGCAAGTGTTTCTCGCAGAGCAGAAACAAAATGTCATTTGTGTTTCCTTTGGCTATTTTAAGCGCAGCAGGATTTGGGGAGCGGGGAGCAGTGTTGCATGAGAGGTGTGTGTGCCCCCCTGTGCTCACGCACTGGGGCTTTAGTGGCGGTTTTGTACATGATTGTCCATGGCTGTTGAATTGCCCAATGAATTAATTGGATGTGTGCAAACTCCATGGGGCGAATTACCAGGTCACACAGCTTCGGAAGCACTAGTTAAAATATGTCTGAACTGACGGTTCCCAAACTGGAGCTCACATCTCTCTGGTGGTCCTCAAGTCTCTACAAGGTGGCCCTCATCATCTTCACGCTCTCCAACCTGGACTTTATCTCACTCCTATCACCCAGCCCAACGCGCTGAGGTCAATTGCTGTAGCTGGTTTATGGACTCCTCCTGTGGTCCCAGTGACAGGGAACCATTCTGCCCACACACCAAAGCACCACAGCTTCTCTGCCGCAACCTGACATGCACATCCTCAGCATAGAAGCACACTTACACCCAGGCTGTGCAAGAGTTTGTCTCACCAAGCCCTACAGATGCCTTGGTGGTTCCTCAAAAGATAACTAGGCGCAGAGTTTAGAGACTTGACAGAATGACTAAAAGCTGCATTGTAGAATCTTAGTATAGAGGTACTAATGATGTTACATCACAGCTTTCAACAATGTGTCTCTTGTTTTATTCTTTATATATCACAGGGACATGAAAAATATTTATTGTAAGCTTATACATACGATACCAGACATCACATGGAGCTTCAATAACTCAGGATGAGAGGAGCTTACTCTTCCTTTCCTTTGGCCATAAAGAAGGGATAACTGAGTAATTCTGATGCAGATGTCTGCACCAGTGACATCTGAAGCTGGGTGAGTTTTGTGGATGATGCTCCATTTTTCCGGAGACAACTCCAGGCTCAAAAGATCTCTGAGGTGCCAGGCAAGATCTTGGCCCAATGCTTGCATTAACATGGATGATCATTGGGATTTATCCCCAGTGCTTAATCTGGAGCTGAGGTCCACATTACTGGGGCCCCAATCTGTGCCAAAACTACAGGTGTCTAATTAATTGGTTCCCTTGAAGGAAGCCAATTTTGTCCACATACAGTGAACAGTGAGTGAAAAAAGCCCTTGCAGGTCCCTTGTGTAGGGAACACAAGTACCCTGTAAACAGCCCAAAACACAGGTTCTCAACCTTCCTACCTAAGGTAGACAGGCTTTTCTGTTTAAAGGCTCTCAAAAGTTCTCCCCGTTAACTACTCAAAGAAATGTGGATCTTGGGGACAGAAACATCTACAATTTTGCCATTAGTTATAAGCCTCAATAAGACAGGATTTGGGCTGCCTGTCAAGAAATGAAACTGAACATTGTGCCCTTGGTTAACAGGGACAAGGTCTAATTTCATGCGTTCGACTGATATGCAGGTATCTACCATCAGGTCACCTCTGTGGAACCTGGACATGCATGTTTCTGTGCATGTGTGCGGTTGGATGTGTAGGTGGAAGGAGAGAGAGGGAAGAGGCAGACTCTTCTGGACACATGCATAACAACGGAGAAGCTGACCCTTAAATCTCCTGGCCCCTGGTGCAGAAGGATTATGGCTTTGGTGGCAGGAATGCATTTTCAGCTGACCCTACGCTCAAACCCAAAGGCAGAGTCATCTTTATTTCCTCCCCACACCACTCCCCCCTTATAACTGGAAGGTTATGTGTTTCTTAGCTACTGGTCAGACTGGTAGTGCCTGCCAAGAAGCTTTCAGGGAATTTCCTCACTATGTAACAAATTTATGAGTCATATGAAAATCTGGGAAATGATTCAACCAGCTGTCTTTCATTGACTCGAAGATTTTTACAACACCTCGGTGCCTCATCTTTGATTTGAGCCAGCAGAATGGTTTATTGTAGCATCAAATGGTCTTATGTTCATTTGAAGGACACTTTCTACTACCAAAAAAAAGCTGTAAAACTTTAGAAAACTGCCCGCTACTGGGTGAATGATGCTCAGAGCTACTTATTCACTATGAACTGATGAATGTGGCTGGACTGCGTCTTCCCTCCGGGATGGCTGCAGAGGTGGCTGTCACCGAGCGGTAGGCCTCAGCTGCTGCAGGTACAGCTTTTGCATGTGACAGGGATCAGACTTGCAAAAGCTTTTGTTCAGTTTCTGGGCACATTTGGGGTGAACAGGATATTTCGAGGAAATTGAGCAGATCCTGGCTGAGCAGCAACTCAGTTAAAGCCAGGGAATGTTGTTAGTTGTTATCTTTTCATCCTGCAGTCTCAGGCATTGCTTTCAAAACCTTGGATTCGACTGAGCAGATAGGAATCCCGGCCAAATGACCACTGAGTAGCCTTTGGAGCAAACTTCACAGGGCAACTCTGCACTCTCACATAGCTTTAGACACCTCAATCCAGACAACACATGGCTCCTCCTCGCAGCCACAGAGCTCATGACTTGGCAGGAGGGGATCTTGCCCTCCCAGCCATGTTCCTGAGATAGTCTCTGTCTTATATCCAAGGAGGGCAATTTGACGTACATTATTTGTCCAGGGAGAAGAGCCTTAGAGTGCCTTTGTCTCAAAACCCCCACTTTCTCTTACCTGTTTTCCTCCTGTCCTCCTCCTGCAGAGAGGCCAAAGATTTAAAAAAAAATAAAAAGTCTTATTCTGTAGCCTGTCTGGGTGAGAGACAGAGATTGCATCCTCTCAAACAGAAGCAGGAACTGGATCAAGACTTTCTGTCACCATGGAAAATGTTCACTGTAGGAGATAGTCATAAAGAACATTGTTTCCATCATCTTTTTTGAGCAAAACGATCCAGAGCTGCTCTTTGCTGTGCTGGAATCACTGGTACCCATGTGCAGGAGTGATGCTCACAGACTAGGTTGGCTGAGGGGCAATGGGGACCCCCAACTTACACATGCCTTGGGTTGGTCCCAGGCACGTAGAGCACTTGGAGAACAGAGCTTCAGCTGGAAGAGAGCTGGACTGAGGACTAGGCAGATATCTACAGCTGTGGGCTCTAGGCTAAGGAGTGAAGTGAGTTAACCCTTTAATCGAAGACATTCATTTGGGTGAATGCCTCCCTCTTGGGTGACACAGTCAGCTTCGGCCTCCCCTCCTCTTCCCAAGGAGACTTCAAGTATCAAAAAATCCACCTGTAAGTTATGGCAGGTGGGGGATGTTCCCTCAAAGCCTCACTTGACACCAGGACAGCGTACCAGCCAGGGCTGAACCTCTAGCCAACAGCTAACGTGTGCCCCTATGGTAGGGTACACCATTACAGTCCTGGTGGTACCAATATGAGAAAGCATTCCCTTGAAAGGTTTTCAATCATCTCCCTCACGCCCAATTTCTGTCATTCTCTTGACAGAGTAAAAGTTGAATAAAAGTCACTGGATTCAGGCCTGGAGTAATATTCTCATAGGCACTGGAATTACTTCCTCAGCATGGAAAAGCAGGTCTATCGGGAGCATGTGAGCCTCACCAATGGCCTCCTGTGCAGGGGACAGGAGAAAGGAGACCTCTGAAATCTCTGTCAGGAGCCTATGGGCAAGGCCCTTATCCCACAACAGGTGGCACGAGTTGTCGTGGTTTTAGGCTGATCTGGCAACTAAACTCCACACAGCCGCTCTAATAAAATAACTGAGGCTTGAAACAAGAACAGAGGGAGCACCCACCAACCACGGTCCTGGGCAAAACAGACTCGGCTTTCTTAAAGCAAAACAATTTATTAACAGTTACTTAAAAGAATAAAGACAAGTAAAACCAGTTACTTAAGAGGATAAAAAGAAAACTAGGCCAGATCTCAAAAACAACACCTCTCCACCCCCCTTTCCTTTTCTTCCCAGCTGTACCTCCTTCCCCCAGCGGCGCAGGGGGACAGGGAATGGGGGAGTGCAGGTCAGTTCATCCCATGCTGTTACTGTCACTCCTCTCTTAAAGGAAGAGGAGTCCTTATACCATTTTCCCTTGCTCCGGTGGATCCCCTACTCATGAGGAAAATCCACAAACTTCTCCAGCGTGAGTCCTACCCGCAGGGTGCAATCCTTCCCCATTGGATTGCTCCGATGTGGGCTTCACCACAATCTCGGATTCTTAGGGAGTTGTTGCCACTCGCTTCGGCGTGGGTCGTCATATAGACTCTAAATGCATAAATGCATCTCTGCCTGTGCCCATGCTTCACAACTGTCCTCAGGCTCAGGCATCTTCTCTAAACAAAACACCTCCCCACCGACGGGGGTCATCCCATGGACTCTAGATGTGTACCGTCCTCAGGCTCAGGCATCTCTTCTCCAACGTGGGTTCTCCATGGGCTGTGAGTGGGTCTCTGCTCCACCGAGACCATCATGGCTGCAGGGGGGCCACCTGCTGTCTCGCCACCAGCTGCAGGGTAAACTCAGCTCCAGCACACCTCATCCTGTTCCATCATCACTGACCTGGTGTCGGTGTCCTCTCTGGGTGAACTCGGCCCGGTGGGCACCCCGGGAGTGGGGCTCTCCTCAAGTTCCCCAAGCGGCTCCACCGCTGCCATTCTCAGCGGGTGGCGCCCCCCTCCCCTCTCCTTGCTCCTGGGCAAAGGCACACCTTTCCGGTTCCTTTGTCTCAACGTAAATAGGGCAATTCGCAGAGGCACTGATTGGCTCAAACCCCGAGGGGGATGGGAGTCCGATCTGGTGGGCAGCTTCTGCCACCAGAACCTCCCCCCCACATCAAACCATGACACAAGTGTAGCCAGTGCTCACACTCAACAAACACTGTAGTTTTATAGGTCTTGGTGAGAAAAAAAATGGGGTCCTGCATGCAGCTTGTTGTGTCACAGTGCCCAGGAGAGGGGCACCAATGCACCCTGAGATGCTTATTGAGGACAGTACCACCAGCAACCAGCCTTTTCTGGAGGCAAAGCAGGACCGTGAGTCTTCTGCTGCTCATCCAGGCACTGCAGGCAACCTTCTACAGCCAGGGCTGTCTTAGCAGACCTCAGTTCTTTATTACCACTGCTATTGCCAATAATTATCATTAATGGGAACTGCACTTTTTGCTCAAGAGTACCAGGACAAAAGCAATGTGATTTTGGCAGAGCTACATGAGACTTGAAAAGCCAGCCCACCTGAAGAGCCAGAGCACAACAAGGGTGTCAACTTGCTGCAACTGCAGCCAGAGTTTAATCACTTGGGATTCATATATTCATATTCATTAATTTGATATACTTACAAATATAGAGAAATCGCTGGTATGCTGTGCTTTTCAAAACTACATAGGTGGATAAATCCATTTAACAGATGGCACTAGAGCTAGCCAGAAAGTGGGAAGCAGAACAGAAATTATTCTTCCAGTAACAGTTAAATTTCTGTGAACAGAATAGAATTAAGACTGGAATTTATTATCACAGAACTGAACCAACACTATATATTATCCAAATAAATTTAATGATTAGAACTATGTTTGCAGCATGCATTTCCATGTCTATGAAAGCAATCAGCCAGACAAAGAATTGCCCACAGTAGCCCAATGTCCGTTATTTTAGCCACTTGATTTCACTGCCAAAATGCTTGTGGCAAGCAGCTCTCAGCATAGCTGAAATTAATGCACCTCTTGCAGCATTCACCCAGCACATTGCAGGTGTAATGTGGCTTGCAAATCTTGCTAAGCTTTGTGTCAGCATCTGGGGAATCCACTGCACAACATGGAAAAGGCAAATATAATATACTTTAAACAGACGAGACTAATAAGTGTTCAGAGGAGAGCAGTATTATTTCGATTTATTGAGGGTCACAGTCTACATTCAGTGAACTGAACCACCCTTCTCTGTCCAGGGACTCAGAGCAGCTGTACTCTTAATAAAAGTATTCAGGTAAACAGTATAAATCCTTGTCAAAGTTTTTATCCATACCACAAATATGCGTATACTTGCTTGTGTGAAACTCTTCTTCTTGTCTATTTCCAAAGGATACAAAGCTGGGAATGGTGAAGGATGAGAGAATTAGAAGCACAGGGCAAAGAAAAAATGTTCTAAGTGGTGATATTGTCTCGTGACTATTTGCTGGTTGAGAATTCCCCTTTCATCCCTCCATCCCCTTCCCATTGAGCAGCATTGCAGCTACCATTCGTAACAGGCAGAGAGCACAAAGATATCTGACTTCAGGGGATTTGGCAAAGATTCTGGTCTTGAATCAAGCAGCAGATACAGAGCACTTGTAACATTCAAAACAAGCAGTCTCTTTCTTGACCTCTGTGATTTTTATTGCTTATCTGGGTATACATAATCATTTTAAGATGTCTCCCCTTACTTACCATAAAATAACCATGAATTATTTTTTAAAAGGTAGATAATAAACTTCAGAATAACTCTTAAATGTACCCAAGCAGACAAGGGGGAATATGAGGTTATTGTCACAAAGGATAGCTTCTGGCAACTGATGTGAGAGAGCTGCTAATGATTTTAATTATCTTTTGGAAGCACCATCCACCTATTCTGGAGCTAGTGCCCTGCTACCAGTGATGGTGCTTTGGAAGATAGACAGCATAAAACATTTTCGGCAACAAGACTTTGTACAACTTCACGTGTCAAGTGAGGAGCAATTTGTCTCCTGCAGAATTGAGATAGGAAATCTGTCGCTGGAAGGCTTTCCAGCTGCGGACCTCCAGCAGGTAACGCACGTGCTCCCTCGGGCAGCTGGAAATTAAATGACTAGGCACCGAGACCTGGCGCCGTCAGGTGCAAATCTGAAAATCAGGTTTTCCTCCTGGCAAATCATTTCACCTCCTTATTTATGTCGTCTGTTTAGGTTATAGACTTTTTAGAGGGATGTTAATCTCTGCCTGTGTGTTTGTACAGTGCCTAGCATGTAGTAAGGATTTAAGAGCAGTTGGAGCTATCAGCCTGCAGTAATAGGAACAGTGAAGCAGCAATAAATTGGACAAAGCAGCAGTAGACGTTGGTCCCTTGGAGATGGTTGGGATAAGATCTTCCACTGGAGGAACAAAGCTGGATCACAGCTAGCAGGGAACAGCAAATCTGTTCTGGTGAGGAAAGTGCAATAAGGAGAGATATTTAAACTGCTAAAAAAAATAACCCAAGCAAACTGCATGAAGGAACTTTATCTCTATTCTCCTTTGGAGTCTGATGAACATGTCAATGTTTTCATGTTTGTACAGCCATACCTGTGCTGGCCAGCTCTGGGAGGTCTCCTGCTGACCTTCAGGGTCTGGCTGGCCTCAAGGTTAGGGCAGAGAGACAGCCATCCCTGCATGTCTCGCAGTCCATCACACTGAGAAGCCATCCCTAAGATCCTGAGAGCCGAAAGGAATGAGAAATGCTAGAACGACAGGCAGCTGCCGGTTTGCAAAGCCAGGAACTTACGACTTCCTGAAAATCTGTCTCCTGCTGAGGTGCCTCAAATCAGGCGATGAAAAACAGAGGGACCCAAAAGCAATAATATCTTTGGAGGCTTTCAGCATGTCCCAGCAGGACAGTTAGCAGAGCTTGATGGCCCGCAGCACACGTTAATGGCACAGCTTTGCCATCCTACAGCGCCTTCAACATCTCCATTACGGTTCAGTTGGGAAGAGCCAAGAAAAACCCAGTGAACCAGGAGAAAGACACTTGTAAAGGACTTCAAAAGCTGTCTGATGTCCAAACATACTGCATAACTTGGAGAACTTCAAAATTACCTAACTCAACACCCCTGCAGGTCTGCAGCTACCCTCTAATGCATGCATTTTAGGAGGCAAGTGTGAAACAATGGTTGAGACAAGGAACAGTTGGTCCTTCAACACAGACAATGGTTTACAGCAGGGAAATGCAGGAGAAAAAAAAATGCAAGGAATATGTATTACTGGTGGGAAAAGAGACATTTAGACTAGGAGACATTCAGACTAAGAGTTAATTAGCTCAAGTGTTTGTGTTGAATTTTTGACTAGGTTGGACATGAGACAAAGGCCTGTGCTCAACAGGTAATAGCTGCTGCCTTCCCAGCCTGCAAGGGAATTCGAAGTATTCCAGAAGAGATGAGGAGGAATCAGCGGATGCAGAGGTGGAGTCATCAACAATTTTGAGTGCAGTGTGACTTTATGCTGACTGATGGAATCATAGATAGGTAGATACTGAATATGTTATCATTTAAAACAGATCAGATCAAAGATAAGAGGTATTGATCAGAATTTTCAATGAAATGCAAATGAAAGCTGGGCTTAGTATTTTCTACAATTTAGGAAGAAGTTTGGGTTACTTTTATACCCTCTATTACAAATTACCGGGCCCAGAGAACTTATTTAAGTACTTTGCTGAATCAGGGCCGTTATGAATAAGGGCCTGGCAATGCTCCCCTGTTAATGAGCTTCCAGGAAACGTACAATTGTTTTCAGAAGATGTCTAATGAAGACGGATTTGTGTGAGACCTCATCTGATGCAGCCAGAAAACCCAAACTCATCAACCAAACGAAAGCATGGGAGTAATTCTTTTTTTTTCAGTGTCTGATTATACTTCCAGGAGTGCTGGTGTGTAATGCTTTCAAACTTTCATTGAACTTTACTCTCTCACTCCAGGCAATTATTTTTCCTTGATGCCTGATGTTGAATGATATACGTGCACCTGTGTGATAATGGCTGGTTAGATATATCTTTACTGAGCTGGGAAAACCCAGAACATCACCTCTACACTTAACCATTTTATTTCTTTTATGGCTCTGATATGAATCCCTTCTCTAAAAGCTACTGGTGGAGCTTACATTTGTCAGGGGAAATGTGGGTGTTTTATCATACCAGCTGTTTAAAGTCTCCTACAACTTTGCAAACTGCTTTAAGAGTCCTTGCTTTTATCGCTGCTCAAACTTCCAAGCAGTCACCAGAACAAAGGAAAGAACAGCTGGGAAGTTTTAAAAGCAGTGATGTTTGCCATTTCACTCAGGTGAAATTGATGCATATTGTGCACAATAATTAATAAAACTTCCCCTCCTCTTCCACCACATCTCAGTGCACATTCACTTTGGAACAAGGCTCATTGCCGGCCCCTTTAGCTGGATTTCAGCACTTATATCCCCCTATTCCAACATAGTAATTATTATTGTTATTATCATTTCACATCCATATTGTGCTAGTGTCCCAGCATCAGCCTGTTAAGAGGCAACATGCTTGGGGCAATTTTTTTATTAAGCGGAAGCAAGTCTTCTGGAATTTCATTCATTTGAAGAAGAGATCCTGCAGAGGAGCAGGAATCCCCACGCATGGCCAAGGGAGGAGAGACACCTCGCTTCACTTCAGCCATCTAAAAGTTCAGTATCTTGCATAGGTGAATCATATGGGCTCCTCCTACAGCCAACACAAACAGACAAGCCTCTGAAGGGTGATTTATCTCGGCTGCCTCGAACACCTCTCTTAGCATGGGATGAATCATCCCCTGACCCTCTCTCACACTCTCCACTGACTAGAGAAGGATATCTGGCATTAGCCAAACTTGCAGGCAGTTGCAGTAAGGTCAGGCAAATCCCATCTGGGCACCACGGTGGTCTGTCCAGCTTGGCTTTCCATCAGGCTTTCTGTCAGCAGACGATGACGGATGCTCCGTAAGGATGCGAAACAAAGAGCAGCACTGAGGTCTGTAGCTTACGGAGTTGTGCAGTAATAAAGTGTGAAGAAAATTGTTTCCTTCCCCTCTGCGGTGATTAGTGTATGCTCTGAAGTAGGAGGGCTGGATTGATGGCCATTGTAATTTTATCCAAACTGAAGCTGCTGGAGTAGATTTGAGAGGTGTAAATAGTACTGCGGATTCCTAGAAGATGATGCTGGGTCTTCCAAGAGGACCCGGAGGCTTGAAATGGTGCTTGTAGGAAAACCAAATTGTGGGATTTTAAAGGGAAATAGCAGTGATTGTGTTCTCACGCAGTACATGCTTGGAGACATATCTGCAGCAGGTACGATTCTGAGTATTTCGCTTAGGGATCTTACCTCCCACAAAATACAAATATAGACATTGAAACAACTGTGGGTTTTTTTTTTTATTTCTCTGACAATTAATGCCAGGACTGGTGACTTTGGCCTTTTTAGCCTGCTCAGGGCATCCCCACAGCTGCTGTTCTCCATTCCAGCGGGACGCTCTCAGTGCCATGAATTGAGTCCTCCTTCCAACAGGTGAGATGAGTCCCTCATTCGTACGATAGCACCGTCCAGCTATGGCTGCAGCTGCGGTCTTCCAAGGAGGAGATACCCTCACCCAGAAATGACCCGATGAGTTCCCCAAGACATTCTGCTCCCCATGACCCAGGCTAATGCCATCTGCTCCCCATGGTAACCTCCTATACGCCACCAGAGGAACGAACAGCTGAATCTAGCCCAACACCTTGGTTGTTCAGCAGAGCATCATTTCACCCTGGCAGCTGTGGCCACACAGACTCGTGGTGTTAACAGGCGTTATTGCAAGGAAAAACACTCGAAGCACATTAAGTAACACAAGGTACCTGTGTTTCCAGACGAGACTTTTCCAAGATAGTGGCAGCCACACTTCCGACAGACACCGTTTGCAAATCGTTATTAACAAAACAAAGTGCTTTAAAGAGAGTCACCCCAGGGCACTCTGGCCTCTGTTAAAACAGACTTTTCAAAAACATTTATGGACTTAAATAAAACTCATTTCAGAACGCCAGCAAAATTGCCTCCAGGTTTCACTCTGGCTATTGCTACCAGTCTAGTCCTTAAAATTATTCACTGGGAAAGGGAAAGTTTTTTTTCCCAGCTAAAGGGTTCCCGTGTGTGCTGCTCAGCTGTGAGAGTCCTGCCAGAATGCAGCTGGCCAGATGCGGGTGGCTGAGATTTGATGCAGTGTATAGACCAGATTGTCATTATTGTTATTATTGTTATTGTTATTTTTGTTATTATTATTATTATTACTCTTATTATTATTATTATGTGTATTACAGCCTTGCTCAAAAGTTTGCATTGGCAAAGCCTAGGAGTTAGAAAGGCTATAGCAGAGGAACTGAGGCACAGTGAGATCAAATTATTTGCCATGGGTCACACAGGAGGTCGGAGGCAGAGATGGGAAATTAGCTCAGCTTTCCTGAGACCCAAACCCATCTCTAAAACAGGTCTAACTACAACATTTTTAAGGTGTCCATCTCACTGGCATCCAAGCTCCTCTCCCAAGGGCCCAACTTGTACATAAACCACTCTGCTCTGGAAGCTGTTCTTTATCCTTCTGCCAGTAAATGCAAAAACCTCATTAATAAGAGTGGGAGAAATGGTTGCAGAAATACATTTGCTGGTAACTTTCACTCTGTAGCTCATATTGTTAAAACACTCGGCTCCAAATGTTGGATGGCAGATGGAAATACTCATTGGCCTGATGGATTTATGGATGTCTGAATCCTTGTGGCAGTACATACTGCCTTCAGAACAACATTTTCTTCACAGTGAGCCAAGTCCTGGTGCAGTTGCAGTTATTGGAAGTTTTGCCACTAACTTTAATTGGATCAGGATTTGGATTTGTGTCTGCAGATACAAAATAACCCACTATTGCAAATTTAGAAAGCAAGAATTGAATTAAATGGGGTGAGACTGAGGAAAAAGAAAGGGAAAAATTGAAACTCTGGTAAGATTTAGGATCGAGTTTTGCCCCAAATCTGTGTCTCCTTATTCTGAAGAATGTAGTCCCACAACCACACGGATGGTATGGGTAGATCAGCATTTGGCCTGCGAAGAAATATTTTTTCATCTCCAGGCAAGTAGCTGTAACCTCCACCTGTGCCGCTGGTGACAAAAATCTGTTACTTGCGTGGCATTTGCCCAGTGCCCTGTATGAAACCAGGTGTTGTCCTCTGACTGGTTTCCAGCAGATAATTGTCTACACCACATAAAAATGTTTAAATCCAAGTATAAGATTGACACGCTGCTATATATAGCAGGGAAATGAACTGGAGACTTTGACCTAAGAACAGTCCAAATATTATCTTTGAAATAAATCTGTAGAAGAGATAAGACATAGAAACAGGGACAATTGACCAAAGACTTTTAGGTAAGACAAGCCCAGGCTTGAACAGTTCTCAAGAGGACATCTCAGCAGTTCTCTTTTTTCTGTTGCCTCCTCACCTGAAAGAGCTGGCCTGGGAGGCATTGCTTACTGCAAGCATCCCTCATTGGGCAAATACCAAGAAGCACAAGACATTTCATAAAACTGACTCTAGTGGGGCGATTTCTAGTTCATTTGGTAAAAAAAAGCATGGTTAGAAAACTCACAACAACGTAAATAGGTACCCTGATGGCAGACAGGAGGAGAAGCTACTGCTTTGGATGGTGCTTAAGCTACCATGGAATTGCAGCACTAACACACAATGAGCAGAGGCTGGAGATGTCCGACAGGTCCCAGAAGTCCATCTCAATTGTAGTGAGTGACATCATTTCCAGACTGAGAAATGAAAGGATGCGTGTGGCGAATTGGCCTTTTATGACGCTCAGTGTTTCTTTGAACTCTTTTGCCGGTGATGGGGATTTATGGTACAAGATACTGCAGCATGTGAAAGCGGATTTCGCAGCCAAAGCAAACCAACAGGAGCTGATAACATCTGGACTGGGCTCCTGACATTGCCTTGGTGATTTTGAGGCTGTTCTGAAACCACCAGGAAAACTACAGATGCATTTGGTGGGGTAAGGGTAGTGTGTGACCTCCTGCAAGTCTCCTCCATCCCCTCCCAGGGAAGAACACTTTACCTAAAAACTGTTTCAGAAGCTAAATGGGGGCCTACATAAAGGGGGTCTACAAGAAAGCTGGAGAGGGACTTTTTAGAAGGATGTCTAGTGATAAAACAAGGGATAATGGATTTAAACTGAAAGAGATTTAGAGAGAGAGAGGAGAAGAGATTAAAGAGAGGAGATTTAGATTAGAGATAAGGAAGAAATTCTTCCCTCTGAGGGTGGAGAGGCACTAAACAGGTTGCCCAGAGAAGTTGGGGCTGCCTTATCCCTGGCAGTGTTCAAGGCCAGGTCGGATGAGGCTTTGAGCAGCCTGGTGTAGTGGAGAGTGTCCCTGCCCATGACAGAGGGGGTGGAACTAGGTCTTTAAGGTCCCTTCCAACCCAAACCATTTTGTGATTTTATAAAACTGAAGCTGAAGACCATCCACCAACTTTGCTGAGCATCTTCAACCTAGCTAGATAGGAAAAACCCATCAAGTCTTTTCACAGCACTGCCTTGAAAGGGGAGACAAAATCCTTCCTCCTGAGCTGCTCGGCTTGACTGAATCCAGCTGTGAGCTCGCAGCCGCTCTCCTCCCAGGCAGAGTGAGATAGCAATGTGGAAATTGGAAATTGCCGCCGTGTCTGATTACACAAGGCAGGTGTGATGCCAAGAACATCGTCACCTGCTTTGCTTGCCAAGTACCTGGATGTAGCACGAACAATCGCATCCTGCAGATAGCTCCGTCAGCCGATGAGCGCATTCCCCTCGGAGATAGGATGACTGAACATGCAGACTAACGCGCTCGTGAGCCTTTCATGTGCAGAGCTGTAACAGATGTTTAAAGATCATCCTCTGGCACTGGGAAAGTGTCTAGGAGGCCCTGGATAGGAGTTTTCTTGGCACAATTTTTTTTTTTTTCAGATGAGTTAAAGGGAGAAAGTTCCTGTTACTGATTATTTTCTGCCTGTGAGCAAAGGACTTACGATGTGTGCCCCAGCTCATATATCAGGGAATGCCAACCAGATAAATGCAGCTTTCCTCTTCCCTGTGAGCCCCTGTCTCTCAGCAAGCTTTACAAATATCCATATGACATCCTTTTTGGTGACACCAGCAATTAAAAACCAGCAGCTGGAAGCACCTTGTACTTTCCCTGACAGTGCTCCACACAAATGTGGAATCACAGCCAACAATAACAGGGATTTATGCAGAAATTATGCTGAATCCAAGAAGAAAATGCTGGTGCGAGTGGATTCTCCAGGGCTGGCCACAGACATTAGAACCATAGCACGGTTTGGGTTGGAAGAGGCCTTAAAGATCATCTAGTTCCAACCCCCCTGCCACTGGATCAGGTTGCTCAAAGCCTCATCCAACCTTGCCTTGAATACTTCCAGGAATGGGGCAGCCACAACTTCTCTGGGCAACCTGTTTCAGTGCCTTACCACCATCAGAGGGAAGAATTTCTTCCTTAGGTCTAATCTAAATCTCCCCTCTTTCGGTTTAAAGCCATTGCCCCTTGTCCTATCACTACACACCCTTGCAAAAAGTCCCTCTCCAGCTTTCTTGTAGGCCCCTTTTAGGTACATTAGAAGAAGACACTTTGAATGGCAGTGTTATGCACCCCATTACATATGATGGTCATTCTCTTCAGTAAGTTGGCTTCTCCCTTCTCAATAACTAAGGCAGAGTTATAGTAGACTTGCATGCAGATGCCTTGATGCAAAGTAAGTGGGCCCTTGTGATAACTAGACCCTTGTCAACACCACATGAGCGCGAAGCTTTGCATTGCCTGCGATTTCCCCACCAGCAGAGCCCTGGGTTTATTTTGAGATGCAGTCATGTTGGGCATGGGCACAGGTAACTCAGCACAGAGATGGCCTTTAGGGCACAACTGGAGGATGCAACTCCTGACTCAGAGCGGTATTCAGTAGGATCTATCGTCAGCGTTCCTCAGAGGACTGTGACCCTGCCCTGATGTGTAATGAGGGCAGAGATTGTGAGAATCATCATTATGTCATGCTGGTGGCCAGAGATGCCAACTACAGGTCACCCAAGCTCTAGAAAATACGACTACTTATTTGGGCACCTAGAAGGTGAACCCTGCTGATGCTGGTTGAGGAGCTCACTGCGAGTCTGGCCTGATCTTCCTCTGATTCTGTTCTCCATGTGCAGAGGGGAGATGCCTGCAGCTCCTTTCTTGTCCATCTCTTTGCGTACTCCCCAGTGTATGGGCTCTCTCCAGCTGTGGTTAAATATTATTTGGAAGTTGCTGAGACTTAAAGTTCCTATTTGCATTTCTACTGAATAGTCAAATGCCTAGCACAAGCAATCAGGACCACATCTAACTGAAATCTATATTCCTGCTATGAAACCCTACAGTGACAATCGAAGCTGTCTGACTGAGGAGTCACCATGAAATAATGCCTTCAGGGCACCATCACATGCTCCAAAACCTACTGGGACCAGTCCAGTTTAATCAATGAGGGGTTTTTGGTAGAGCAGCAAAAATGTCTTTAACTTGCTCGATGGGTTTGGCTTGCTTACTGCGGAGCTACCTATCTTTAAACAAGAAGGAGCATTTGTCCTCAGGGTCTGATCTGGAGTCACTGCAAAACACTGCAACCCTTTTAACTGGTTACACAGAGCTGGCAATAGGCCTCTGCTGACTGCTGTAAAAATTTCGACCTTCTTTTTCATGCTGTTGTTGTTTAGAGACAGAGAAGACGCAGACATAAATAAATGAGGCACAAAAGATATTTTTCTAGTATAGATTGGGACGCCATGGGAAAAAAATTATTCACTCCCTCTTCTTAATTTATCAGTGGTGTGTTTTGAGCACTGGCTTTTAGTAGAGATTTCCCTAGTAAGTTGTAAGGGGAAACCTACCATTAAACGGCCATCAAAGTTAAAAGGAGTTTTGCCCCAGGTGTCAAAAGAAGGGCAGAGACCCACAATAGGCTTGTTACAACTACTAATAAAAACTGGAGGCAGTTGCTCTCAGCTCGTGTTCTTAGAACAGTGATTTCTCTCCCACTCTTCTGGATTTTGTTTTTAGCAGTGGAGCTATAACACTGTAACTTTGTTTGCAGCCTCGTTCAACACAGAGTTTAACTCATTAATGTTTATAAAGTGCTTTAAGATCTGCAGCTGAATAAGTGCTAAGTAGTCTTATTGCTGTAATACAGATGAATTTGCTTATCTCGCATGTAAATCAGCTTAAAACATTACCCTGAAATTAACAGCTCTTGGGTTAACAATAGGCTCAACCACACACTAAACTGCAGCACTTATCATATCACAACATTACCCTTATTAATTACACGCCCTGCTGTGGTTTTTGGACGGAAATCAGCTACACTTCAGATACGGGCAGCCGGACAGCACCGGGAGGAAAGCGTTTGTAACTGCACGACACATATGTTAATCGTGAAATTAAACAGATGGCCCAGTCACTCATCAGTGAAAGTCCACCAGGAGCTGTAAGAAAGAAGGAGATTTCCTATGTAACATAACAATTTGGACATCAGAAGGTTTCGAGTTACAAGATTTTTCTTTATCCTCCACCTGAAACTTTTAAGGGGTAACGTCAGGGAATTTCATCCGGACTTCAGATACTAATCTAGTTTTATGCTGTTTTGATCTGTCTGTCGAGAGCTGGCAGCCAGCACTGCCGACTCCACGTAAGCGTACACCGCGCAGCAGATGGACCAGCACTTTGCAGCCACTGAGATGTGTCTGGAGCTTGCAAATCCCCCCTGTCTCCAGAAACTCTCGCACGTGATGAGCTCGTAAAAGAGCTAGACCCAGCACTCACTGCATCATGCCCAGCAGGACAGGTTTGGGGGCTGAGATGCAGGGGGAGTTTGCAAGTATTCACTTGGTGCTCATCTGCACATCTCAGCTGAAGCCATGGCCGTCAGATCCAACATTAAACCTGGTCTCAGGCCATGTAACCACTAAGCTCACATCAACATCAGACTCAACCTGTAAGTTTTGGTTGCTCTAAGTAGCATGCACAAGTAATACCTACTGCGGTATTGTCTGGTGTAAAACTGTGAAAAAGGGGATTTTTAGTTGAGATTAAAGTCAATTTATGGCTGAATTCTGCATCCTTCTTCACTTACAGACATGAGAAGTGTTCATTAAGTGTTCAAGGCCAGGTTGGATGAGGTGTTGAGCAACCTGGTGTAGTGGAGGGTGTCCCTACCCATGGCAGAGGGGTTGGAATTAAATAATCTTTGAGGTCCCTTCCAATCCAAACCATTCTATGATTCTATGAAAAGGATGATCATCAATATTTCTAAATACATTTCTGGCAATGGTCAGCAGTCCTAACCAAAATCAGGGCTCTGATGCACACATACATGGTAGAGGCAGCTCATACACAGAATGATTTGCAATCTAAGAGGACACCGAAGAAAGACTAGATGAAGGGAAGAAAGGGTTATTATCCTCACAGCACCTAGACCCAAACTTTTGGTGGTATTTAGATGGTTACTGGTGTTTTCAAACCTTGACATTTAGTTCCCTTTGAAAACCTGTTCCAGATTTACAGAAGCGGTCAGCTCTCCAAACTGGAGATACATTTTCAAGAGAGCTCCGATCCTAATTAGACAATAGGCAGGTTTTCAGAAGCGCTCAGTGTGGGGCTTTGAGATGTTTTGAAAATATGGGAATAAGAATCAAAACGTGCATCGAGGGTATGAAAAACTAAGTTTACGCGGCCTCTATCAGTTGTAGCTTGAGATTATATGTTTGAACTTGTTTGGACTTAGTCAAAAGCCTTTCTCTTAAGAAATTATTCATTTTAACTTCAATTAAGAAAGTATCTACCGTCTTCCTTTTCTGCAACACAGAAAGCCATGGATAGCCTTTTCTTCCCAACACATCGAGTTTCCTACACAGAACATTTGGGGAAATGAGAATATTTTTCTCTGTCTGTTTAATATTTACAGAAAGAAGATTTTTATTTTAGTATATTTTATTCCCAGATCATCTTATTTTTTTCAGTTTCGTTCTGAATCCTGAAGCTTTTCATGTATCTATGTTCCT
The DNA here is from genome assembly GCF_009769465.1 of Tauraco erythrolophus. Classification (NCBI taxonomy): domain Eukaryota; kingdom Metazoa; phylum Chordata; class Aves; order Musophagiformes; family Musophagidae; genus Tauraco; species Tauraco erythrolophus. The sequence goes on along the minus strand of NC_141466.1, from coordinate 67,318,091 downwards.
TTTAAAATTGACTGGGATTTAATAGAAGCCCTTAGAGTTTCTGTTTCAAGAATATCAATAAGTATGTAAAAAACGCTCATTTTACTTACGTTTTCCATTTGTGATAAAATGATTTCACAATGAGCTTTCTTAAAGGTTGATCTCTGTGGAGCCTGAAGCTTCACTGGGCATTGTTGTGAGCTCTGCTAGATAGAGCTAGGCAAAGGTCACAACATCAGCAGGGAAATCGGTGGGATGAGTCTGTCACCAGCCATGTCTAACTGGGCTCCCGGCAAGTGGAAGGCGTTGGGGCCAGGTCAGTGCTCAGCATTTGACACTTGGAACACTCAGGGTGGTGGTGCCCAATGCAGAGCAATGAAAGACAAGCGGAAGCTTAGTGAACTGGTCATGCATGATACACCTAGTGCTTGGGCCCAAGTACCTGGGAAACACTCCAAAAGCCACATAGAGGTCTCTCTATGACTGGGACAAAGCTCTGTGTGTCCACATCCAAACACATGGGAGGGAGGCCCTGAAACCCCACCACCTGCTCAGTTGACTAGCTGGGTGCATTAGGGTGGACTGCACTTGCCTTTTGCACTGGTTGTGAAGCAGAGGAGGGCAGAGATTGTTCCTCACATGAAAAGTTGTATTTGTTTCTGGGTCCAGCTTAACCCATCAAGGGAATGAAGTATCTCTCTGCTGTCGTGTCACAGCAGTGGCACACAGGGCAGTATTGTGGGAGCATCGTCATACAAAGCCCAACCAGGATCACACAGGAGAAAAGCCAACTAATCAATCAACCATTGTCACTTTATAGGTGTGGGAAAGCACAGCCACGACCAACGCAAGTGTCCTGCAAACACACAGCTGGTGCTGCCTCATAGCCAGAGGGCCCAAGGCTGGTGGGCAGGCTTTACTTCCAGGGCTCATCACCTTTTGGTAGTAATACACTACAAGTGGAAAGCAGAAGACCTTCCTAATGCACAATCAGAAATCAGGTGCTCAACCCAAATTTTTCACTGAGAGGATTTGTGCCATAAGAAATCTCTCCTTTTCAGTTATACTGCCAGCAGAGAGGGAATAACAACCGGGCATGCATTGAATGAATAACACTGCAGTTCTTAAATACTTTTTAAAAATTTTCTTCTCCTTTCCCTCTCCTCTATTTTTTAGCTTGTAACACCAAAAGGTGTTGGAACAGGAGCTGCCTGATGTTGTCACATTGCAGAGGGCGAGATAAGACAATCTCACAAGGTCCTCTCAACCCATATATCCTCCAGTTCTGTGATATGACACAATTTCCTGGGGATTAATGCCCAGGTGGGGTTAATGGTCCTCAGCTGCAAATTAAGCCATCAGCTCCTTCCAGATGGTCAGCATTTATTCCTGCATGTCAGCAAGGCTGCTGCCCAGGTCTAAGAGCCCTCAAAAAGCCGTTGTGGTTCTCCACAGCCACCTAGGCACACATCCTCCCCCAGAAAAGGGCTGGAAGCAAAGCCCAAAGTAATTGCCCAGTGTTGCAGGACAATCACTCCTGCATATACCTTTATGTTTTGCTTTCTAAGCAAGCTGTTAATCAAAAGCCGAAGTGCTCTAGTCATGGGCACCCGGCAAATGATTTCTTGTTGATTAGAGAGGTCTTCAGTCACTGCTTATTCCTGAGACACGCTGAGGCAGCAGGTATCAGGTGGTCCTTTGTCAGCACGGGGAACACTACCTGGCATCTCACAATATGCTGAAGGCAGGGCTTGGCTTTCTCTGCCTGTACAACAGCTGCCATGACCTTGCCACCAGCACAGCCTGGTGCGAGGGTGCCAGTGGAGGAGTTGTGGAACGCCCATGCCTGCAGCTCAGACACTAGATAAGGACGCAGGCGGTTGTGCTGGCAGAACTGGGACGCTGGGATGGGGCGCATGGACAAAACACCCAGGAAGCAGCAAGGATCTCATGACACAGGGGAAGGCAACGTAGCCTAGTAGTCCTCATCAGTCCAACCTGGAGAAAAACTTTACTAGATCCAGCACCAATCTGACCTGGAGCAAAACAGAAGATTTACTGTGCCCAGCCCCATTACTTATCAGGGTTCAGGGTGCTGCCCACACCTTGGGCAGCTGCGTGTCTACATTGTCCATGCCCAAATCCGTCCCTGAAAAGTGCACTTGCCAGTGCTGAAAGATTTTCCTGCATCCCTCTCACCTGCTGCTCTGGAAGTGGCTCCCAGTTGGAGAGAGGAGCTGAGCTGGGAAGGGGCTTTCTTGCAGTAACAACAGGGCAGGGAAACCAAAGCAAAGCCTGTGCTAGCCCCCAGCTAGCCACAGGCACAATTTCTGGTCTTCATGAACTCATTGACCCTCTGTCCTGGGAATATGGACTCAGATAAACCTCCCAGAGGACCTGTTGTGCAAACAATGGGGAGGGAGGAGTTTCTTTCCCTTAGAGGGAAAATTGCATACTTAATAAGAAAGATTATTTATGTAAAGGTCTTTTCAAGATCTGGAGCATCTGTGCCACAGAGCCCCATCACCCAGCATCCAAGCGAGGGCATGGGCAGAGACACCCCCCCACCAGCTACCATGGCTCCTGCAAAGCAGGACAGCTGCAGATAAATGTGCAACTCATAAAAGCGAAGGGGCTCTGCAAGCTATTAGGTAATTAAGGAAAGTGAGGGCTTGGAGCACCCGGCTGCTGCTTCCAGCCCATGGCTGTGCTCTCTTTAGAGTCTGATTGGATAAAGGATTTTTATTAACTTTGTATTTTTGCTTCTAATTTTCCTCTCTTTGCCTTTCATATTGCAGGCCCTGAGCTCCTCTGGTCTTGCGGTGATGTTTATTGGCACTGGCAGGTTGCAACACCCCTGCAGGCTTCCCGCAGACAAACCCCAGAGCGCAGACCACGAACCGAAGCAACTTCATACGCCGCCTCTGCTGTGAAATTGCTCAGGCACTTCCCTCCCGGTTTTCCTCTCGCCCTCCCCGTCTTCCCAGCTGGAACCTCCTCACTCCCCGCTGAGCCTCTCCTTTTCCAGCAGAAGAGGCAGCAGGCCCAGAAAAGCAGCTGGTTTGCAGAGCATCGCCAAATTCATCTTCTCGCTGCATCCTTGAGGCTGTGGTTGGAGGTAGGAAACAAGTCCCAGCGGGCTGCAGCAGCCGCCACTTCTGCATGGTGTGGAATAGACTCCGGACAAGGGGAAGGATGGAGGGAGGGTGGCTTTGAAGTAGCAGTAAAAGGCTTAGGCATCTGCTTTTGGGTCCATCATAGACCTGCTTCAGCTTCAAGGTCATGTAAGTCAACTCCATCCAACCTGGAGACCTGGGAAACTGTGCTTTGACCCCTTAAATGCCCTTTACACTCCTATTATCTTCTAAGTGAGGTTAAATATGCAAAAGTATAGTTTTTGGTGCCACAGTGCCAGTGTTTGGGCACCTACTGTCTTCTCCAGAGAGCTCCCCAACATTTTGTTGTGGCAATGAACACAGAGGAGCCCTGAGCACCTTTCTGGAAGCTTTCCACAGATTTATTTAACCTCCTACAGTTGCCTGTTGTATCCCCTTGAACAAGGGGCTCTGATCTGTGAGCAGGCTGGGTCGGCTAAGTTGGCTTTTTCTTTGTGATGCTCACAGACACATCTGTTAGCAACGGCTGGCTGTGAGCCCAGCCTCCCTTTTTTAATATCACTTTGGGGTTTTACTGGTAGTGTCTCTGGACAGTAGGAGGCAAAGAAAGAAGTGGCAAACCCCCAGAGTGCCACTGGTGAATTTAAATAAAAGGCGAATGGGAAAGCGCCTGTTTGACTAGCAGAGGTGCCCTTTTTTTTGGTGGCCCTCCAGCTGCTTGTTATAATAGCAAGGGAGTGGCTGGGTCACTTGATTGATTTCAGCCCCTTGTCCCGGTTGGAAGGAAGCATAAAAGATGCTTTGTTTCCACGAACGGGAGATGGAGAGCGCTCCAGCCTCCCAAATGTCCCGCTTGCCAACAGAGCCTGATGTGCTCCACCATGTGGGATCCATTTGAGTCTGAAAACTTGACAAGAAATGTCATAGCAACACCAGGATGTTCCCCCATCCAGCACAGCAGCGGCAGCTTATTTGTTCAGGGCTCAGCTGCTGTGCGCAATCAATGCAACATGTAGCGTGCAAGGGGGTTTGAAGACGTATGGGTAATCTCTGGCTGTGTCGAAAAGATGGTCTGTCCACAGGGAGTGCTTTTCGAGCCACACTCAGAGTTGTTTTAGCTTCCAGGCATCTCGCCTTGCTCTTACAAGTACTCGTCCCTCCCAAGCACTTGTAAAATTTTTGAGCTGAGCCATTTCCACCCTTTTGAGGCTGCAGCTGTATTAAATGTGGGTGCCTCAACCCAGACTCAACAGCCTTTTTTTGGCTCCTACCTTCTTGACTAACTGGATTTAGAACCCAAAAGGTGATGTTGGATCTGGAGTAACACGTATATGATTATCTGCTGATTTTTTTGGTAAGTCTCTACTCCTTATGGCTGCAAATAAAAGCTGAGGAGCGCGGAGAGACATAACCAATGCCTTTGCCAGTTTGTGAGCAGCCTGGAGTAGATGTTCAGAGGAGCAGTGGCTGCTGCCTTCACCGAAATCTGCTGCTGCCCTGAGGGAAAGTAGACAGGTTCATCTTTGAAGGGGGCTTATACAGGGCCCCTTTTCAGATGTGCAGGGTGCCTGAGCTGGCACTGGCACTTGTCAGAGCAGTCATGTGGTGGGTAAGCCTATGTAGTTATCATAAACTTCATTAAGAGGAGTTTGTCCGTATGTAGGGCATCTGCCAGGAGAAATCCAAAATGTTCAGGGGTCTGTTAGAAGACCTGCACTGGTAGCAGTCTTTTTCATTTTAAATAAATGAGTCTAAATAATGTAAATAATTTTGAAGGCATCAGCTTTAATGGAAATGGCAGAGATCTGTGTATCGGGGTCTGTCCGATTTGGGTTCTGCTTTCAGTGTCGCTTCCATGAACTGGAGACATGGGCTGTGGTGAGAGATGACTGAAATCTGAGATTACTGCAAGGAAGTAATACATCATTTTTAAAAAACATCTCTACATAATACTTTGCAATCTCTGAACAATGATATTTTTCTCTCTGATCTGCAAATTACTTCATGGGGATATTTTTTGCAATTACTGAGGCTACCTGGCATTATTATGCATACTTTACAAATGGAAAAGCCCAGACAGGTCAAAAGGCTTGCCCAAGTCACATAGATGAAGAGTTCAGAGTTGAATTTCAGTTCCTAGACTTAGATGGAAACTAGAAAATAAATAAATATGTATTGAAAGACTCAGTGATGTGTTTAGATGCATTTTTCCCCCCCCGACCATTCATCTACTTGTCTCTGCTATACTGAGAGCCACTGAGAGACATCACAATGAGATATTTTTCTTATCTGCTGGAAGAAACTTTTCTCCTGGCAAAAGAGAAAAGGCCTTTTCATGTCACATGGCAGGCCCTAATGTAATAGTCAAGAGAATACTTTGGCGAGCAAAATGTTCTGCTCAGAAAGGACTCCATCCATGCTGGTTAAGTCAACACTGAACTTCAGTGACTTAACTTTGCTCATTTGTCTTCGGGATGTCATTTATCAGCCTGGCCTGAGCCCAGAGACATCCGAATCCTTCCTTCATCCTCAGTAGCAGGACAGGACCAGACACTGGTGAGAAGGACCACCTGAAAGGATCTCAGCCTTTCAATATTTTGTTTCCTAGTGGGAAAGAAGCAGCTGTATTTCCATAGTTTCAGGATTACCAGCCATCATAGATGGTCCCAGCACCACTGACGTCTCAAAGGGGCAACATTCCTCAGTGTGACTTCCTGGGTTGCCGTTTGTTTCTTCTCTGCTAGCCTTCTCAGTCACAACCTCTGCCACTGTAAGTGAAACTCTTCACCCAAGCAGTGATTTTTCCTGCCCAGACTATACTCAAATCCTTGTTTGTTTTTGTACTCACTACACCTGGAGAGGGCCAAGCCCAAGCTCCAACTGACCTCACCATGCCCATCTAGGTCAACTTACAGCTCCCTTCTCCATGGATATTTCCACCTCTGAGAAACTGCTTACCACAATCTGAATAGTTATGACTCAACTGAGCCTTAATGACAAAGAAAGAAATCCCAACTTTTAAAACCCCTTTTTATTTTTGCTGTTTCCTTTAGTGTTTGTGTGTTCTCAAACTACCAGGTCTTGCAGGCCAAGGATGCTGTGTGGCTGCCTGGAAACTGCTTAGCTCTTTGGAAGCGCTGCCATTAACAACTAATAAATGTCGAGATAAACTCCACAATAACTGATTGTTGCATCCAGACCTGAAAGCTCCCTGGATTGCTCTACCTTTAAGCAAAACCACCACCTTACTGGATTGATACATTTTTTTAGGGCCAGAAGGAACTATTAGATTTTGTAACTCAACCTCAAGGGACAGATTTCAGGCAGAGAGCATGCAACATCCACAACAGACTTACTGGAAAGCGTCTGAGTGCTGGGCTCGAACATGGGGCACAGCAGCGCCAGTGTGTTACCGTGAGCTGTCCGTGTTCAGCCACGAGCTGATCACTGTCATAAGGTGACCTTGCAATCCTGGTCACCTGCTGGTCCAACTAAATTATGGACATCTGCAAAATATAAACCAAGAGACTCCCCATGTCCTTACGGCACGCAAGTTGTGTTTTATAATGATTCCGAAACAGTTCTAAGTGAAAATAAGCCACCCTGCACATCAGCTAACACAGGCAGGGTGCAGAGCTGAAACAGAACTGGAAAAAATTAACTTCTGGTATGTATTTCCTATGGTTCCTTTCAGTTAACTCACTGCAATGCTTAAAATACTTCCTTGCCATATGAATCTGCTGCGGTATATTTAACACATTACCGGTATAAAACGATTCAAGTGCAAGCTTCTTTTATCGGCAAAGTCCAAACTATTTTCTTCCCTCTAAACCAGTGATGGAGCTAAACCAAAACCACAGATCTGATCACTCCCTGAACGTTTGGGCAAGTTTGAATCTTCAACCTAGCATCATGTACAGTCCTAATTTGTTAATAGGCCCACACCTAAGTCCCAAATCCAAATGTTGCTGTATTGGGAGGTTGTTCCTTATATCAAAAGTGATCTAAAACTCAATTTCTAGGAGACTTAGGCTTTGAGGAAGTTTGATTCTGACAAAAAGCAACGACTTATGACCTTTCTCTACACAAAACAGAAAGGAGAAACTGGAATTTTACCCCTCCTGTGTTTGGACAGAAGATTGCATTTTGTTCCAAAATTCTCCTGGCAAACACCATGGTTCAGGGCAAACCAATGAAATTTTACAAGGTGAGGAAATTATATACGTCTTTAACGATTTGTCCTAAAAGAATTTGAGATTTTTTTTTTTGATTAAGAAAATTTTGCCAGGTCTTTTTTTTCTGGCATGTACAACCATTCTCTACTAGTTTCGCTATCAGGATAGCAAAACCAATGGATAGAGATGAGCAGTCACAGGACAGTTTGCTCTTTGCCTCGGTCTCATTAAGAACAACTAGTTCCTTCGAGAGACCTTGTTGATGGCCTTTGCTGTCATGTTGCCAGAGTGGTCCTCGCCAGGCTGCCAGGTCTCTCCCAGGCTGCTCCCAGGGATGGTGAAGAAACAGGAACACTCCTGGGATCAATTCCAGTAGATGGCTGGATACGGTCACCCTGTTTTAGAGGCTAACAGAGTTTAATAATGTGAATGTAACCAGACTATTAGTCTCCAAGTCAAAGAATGACTCCTGGCAATGTTTGTTTTATTGATTCAGATGTAGCCATAGAGGTCAGTGAGACAAACTGGAGAGACAGACACTTTTAAGTACTCTGTGAGATGAAGGCTGAAAGAAGATAAGACTCTGGTCTATAAATCCTCTGCTTTTTCACTAGATGGGAATAATACAGGCAGCAGCACTTAATGCTGTATCACTAACCCAAAATCACAATTCTGAGCAAGATGTTGAGCTCTCCCTCTGAGAACATCTTCAGCCTCCCAGACCCAGTCATTAGCTCTTTTTGTCAAGGCTGTCAACAAGACAAAAAGACAAACAAGCAACTTTTTTTCCATGACATTTTTGTGCGTCTCTTTAGCAGAAAGGATGCACTCCTACAAGTAACCTAACTTGTGCTTGGAAATCATGATTTTGTAGACATTCTGGCTTCAAGCCTATGGGAGAGATATGCACCTACAGCCCATTTGAGGGGCTTTTCAGCTGCTTGGTGGTGGATCAGGCTCTCTTTGGATACTCTAGGCTGAAGCCAGACCTCAGATGGGTACCCTGACCTGGTTTGAGAGCTTCTTCTTATCTTTCCATCTCAGATCTGCATGACTGAAGCACAAACAGGGAGAAGACTTTAAAAATAATCCTGAGTAAGATGAATTTCTGTGTTTCAGATTCCTCAGCGTGCTCCTTGGTGGTAAATTCCTGTGTTGATAAAACGCCACCAGCCTCCCCAGGGCCCTGAAGAACAGAGGCATTTCAATACACGGTGACCAAGGTATTGCTGCCAGTATTTTTTGTTGTTTTTTTTTGTTGTTGTTCCTTTTTTATTCACTCCAAGTTTCCCTCTTGTTTTAGACCGCTTTCATCTCCCTCTGACTCTTGAGCACTGTCTCATTGTGCATCTGTTTTCCCTTTGCTTGTTCTCCCTTCCCCCATGTTTACTTTTGTAAGCAGATTGCTGTTTTTATTCAATTCCCCTTGGTTTTCTTTGGATTTTTCAGGTCTTCTAGTCTTCTCTGCAGCTCTCCCATTCTCTTCACTTACCTTCCATCCTGGAGCGCCGATGTGACTCTGTTTCAAATTAGGTCTGTTTTGTCTTGTTTACTGGACTTTTCCTCTGCTCTATGTTGCACAACAGCCACCTTTTTGTTCTTTTTTTTTTTTTCTTTGATGATCAGAAGCTACTTCTTTTTCACTGTTGTTGGTTTTATTCATTTATGTATTTTTCTTTCCCCAAGAAATAGAGTAGATGGCTGTTTAAACATGTTTACACTCTAATTGTAGCAACTGCTATGGAAATTACTTTCATGCATATTGAATTGTAGTAAAAAAAATCCATCTTAATATCTTCTCCTTTTCTTTCTTACCTCAAAGCACTTCATCAAATATAGACTCAATCCTACTTGCTACCAAATTTCCTTACAGAAAGACCCATAGACCCTGGTCACTGAGCACCCAGACCCTCATAAAGCCTTCTTAAAGACTGCCACTGAGAAGAAATCAGAAACACACTTCTGAGCCAACAGCAAATAACACAAATTTCCAGTTCAACCTCTTGCTTAGGTCTGCTGCAAGATTGGCCAAAACCAAACCACCTCCAAGAATCATTCAGATAGTAGCAAACCTGCTTTTCCTGGCAGGAGAATGGTCTGAGGAGAGAATTTCTCACTGAATTTGGTTCATATTCAGTGTTACCCTGTCCTGGGTAGTAAAACAGGGAAAAATTAACATCACAAGGGAAGGCAAATTTTATTAACAAGAAAAAAAGCTTAAAGAGCAATGTGGGTTTCATCTGCTCTCTTTTTTTTTTTTTTTTTAAGAAAAACCCAACAAAATAAAAGTTAACTTCTGCACTTGGCAGTCTTCTGTCTGCTCAAAGCTTAAGGATTCTGTTCAACCTCTGGGGGAAAAAGTGAGGCTGACCAAGATGCATAAGGGTAGCAGAATCAAATTCTACAGTAATAAAATTTGTGGGGAAAATTATCCACCAGCTTTGAGAATTCCAGCAGTGCTCAAAGCCGTAAATGTTTGGCAACACAAAGCATTCAAGAAATCTGAACGGGTGAAGTTGGGTTTGGTTCTTTGAAAGCTTTCCTTCTCACTCCTCTTTGTTCTGTTATTTTCATACTTGATTCTTATGAGCAGAAGTGGTTAACTCAGGAGTTTATGAAATAAGAAACTTGGCTTCCATTCCTGGCTCTTGCATTTACTTTCTGCCTAGTCTTGGAAAAGTCGCTTAAAACTAGATCTATAAGCAGACTTAAGTTGTTCCAGGCATCAGGCACTCAGGATATCTGTAAACAGATTAGATGAGTGAATAGGATTGCCCAAAGCCAGACAACGCAGTTTAGGAATACCTGGAGCAACCTGTAAAAATAGGAAGATGGGCCCTTTAGACCATCTAGACACCTGCTCCTGGATGAAGAGAAACATGGCTATCTGGGAGTCTCTAGCTGGGATTTTCAGCTCTGAATCTTCTTCTAGATTAGGTACCTAAGTCACATTAGCTCAATTTTATGGAAACCTGCAGGAATTTACATCGTTCTTTAACAGTGAAAGAGGACAGTGGAGAGTTATCTTGTCAGATATCCCCTACACTTGTTTGAGGCAGAAGCTTCAGCCCACATCTTGACTTTTGGGGTAATTTTTTAAACATCTCCTTGATGGGGTAGGCAAACTAGCAGGAAACCAGTTAAGTTCAGTCACTGATCTGTGGGATACGATGGGGCACACATGGCAACATCAGAAAGTTTTGTTACTACCTCCAGTTGGTGCAAAACCAAGTATGATAATTGTGCTTAAAGAACAACATGCCCTGAAGCAGGTCCTGGAGGAAGGACCATGGAGCAGACAGGCTGTCTGAGAGCTCTGCATTGCCTCTGATGTGACACAGGGGTCTGAGCAGGGTGACAGGTTTCAAGGCTGGTGTAATTTCTCTGGTGGAGACTTAAGACCCATGGGGCTTTGCCAGCAGTAATGTGAACGTGCATAGCCCTGAGCCACAGGAATTTGACTGATCCTTGTAAAATACTATGTTGGAAGTAGCACTCTGGTCCATTTGTAGCTTTAGCTCAGAAGCCTGACTCTGTGATCTGTCTGCACCCGTGAGTGCTGGATTTCTTTATGAAAGATGTGAATATTCATATAATCCAGTTGTGTTGAGGAGGTCAGCTGGAACCAGCCGGTTGTGTAGCGTGTGTGTGTTTAAATACTTCATTAGAAGTATGTTTTGGAAACCCAAAAAAGAATGGAACAATTTTAATAAATAATCCTATCAAATGTTTATGATGCCAAAGCCATAATATAAATCAATATGTTTAGATTTGAGTAAGATAAATGTACTTTAAAACAAGTGATTTGAAAACAATTTCCTTATTCCCTTACCTGCCAATTTTTCTGTACAAAGGCCTGTTTCTCCAGCTACTCCTGATAACATCACAGCCACCTGAAACAGCTCTTGGAGCAAACCTCAGATGCAATCCAAAACTCATGAATCAGGTAGACATGCACGCACAATGAGAACAGGACCTTCTAAAAATGCTGACTCGTAAGAATCACTGTTATTTATAACAAGTTAGGGAACAGAGACGTGCATGTAGTCCCCAAGTTGGGTGACTACATGCACGTCTTGGCAAAATCTTGGCAACAAGAAGCGTGAAAACTTGTTTATTCTGCTTGATCCCCTCCAACGTGATGAGGATAGCAAGAATGGAAGAAGCAAGTGTTTTCCAGTGATCAGTAAAAAAATTAAAGGCTTCAGTCAAAATAAAATGGTGCTTTACCTCAACAGTAAGGGCTAGGCATGGGCCTTGGGCTTCTTTGTTGTATCACTTTCTTAGATGCTTACCTTTTGTTTCTGGGTACAGACTCATGGCTACCTGGTATTCACAGCCAAAACCGACCACTAAGTCAAACCTGGCTGCCCTTGCAGCTACCCGGGTCTCTCTGGGCCGCAGTGGGAATCAAGCAGAAGAGAGCAACTGCAGACCTCCATTTTGTGAGGAAACCTTCTATAATTGCATTTTTGGAGTCCACACTCCAATCTTGTCACATAATATCAATGACACGATTTCTTCCAGTCATTCTTGTCATATGGTCTTTGATTGCTTGGACCAGAGAGCTCTTCTTTCTGGTCTGAAAGCAGCCATCCCATCAATCCCATCATTAGGCTAGAATGACTTCTACTTTTCCACGATAAGAAGCAGATGAAGTTTATGTCCTAAAGCTATAATGGCTTTTTTTTTTTTTTTTTCTGTTTTAAAAACATCAGAAAGGCAGATATTTTGCTTACTGTATATTTTAGCTACTGGCAAATGTTTCTAGCCATGCTAGAGAGCTGATTATATCCCTCCCAAGCTTCCACTTTGGATGAAAAAAGTCTTAGTAACAGTTGCTAACAAAAACATTCTGGAATGGATTTGTTGATGGAAGATGACTGCTGTGCTTTCAGAAGGAAAATTAAACCAAAGAACAAGTATATTTAAGCATAATTACTTTAAAAACAGAACACATGCTATATTATAATCTGTAGTTCACTGGAAAATGGAATAATCCAGAAGGCTGATTTCAGTGCAGTACACTAGAAGAGTTATGTTAATTTGCAATGAGTCCTGCTTGTAGCTTTCTATCAGACTGTGTGTAAAATGCCTCAGCACACTGGAGAAAAGCTCAGCTTGGATTCTGGTAGGACAGTGCAGTAAGCTTCAGATGCAATTTTCAGGAAGGTTATTTTGTGGATCAAGATAATCTTACTGAAAACTGTTTTATTTAAACAAGATCCAATTCCCTCTCACGGCTGGGTAACCCCAATTGAACTGAGCCATGGGGTCCATCCGTGCTCCAGAATTGCTGTGTAATGACCTTATCTCTGATGTTACATAGTATCTTCTCATTAGGCTCTGTTAACTATGACACACTGTTATCATGTTATAATAAATGTTAGTAGTAATTCTTCCCTGGTGAAGTGTTTAGTTTCCACCCAACACAAGACCATCTTTAAGTCACTACTAATTTTCTTAAATTCTGATACTGAAAAGGAGATGATACTAGCACTTGGTTTCCATTTTGGAAAGCTAGAGCTTCCCCAGTTTGTACGAGAAGCAGAGGCAAACTCAGACAAGTCCATTTGTCCAGGTGACCTGAACCCTGAAGGCTTGAATAATGGCTCAGACATCCATGAGCCTAAATATTACTTCAAACCTCCATATGATCATTGGTTGCATAGCTCAGAAATTACTTACTTTGCCAAACAAATAAATAAGCCATGTCAAACCACTCAACAGTTTTTTGCTTGCCTTTTCTACTTACTTTTTTTATCCTTTCCTCTAGCTTTGTATTCTGCATCATATACTTCTTGTGGAGCACGAGGCCACCTCACAGGAATGGACATTATGGCAACTCTTCTAATCAGTGCTGTTGTAGGTCAAAATGAGCACTTCCTAAACAGCAAAACCAGATGTAAGGCATGACAGCAACAGCAAATCCCATAATAGACCAGAGTGCTGGAGACACCAGCAGGTAATTGGGCTTGTGTTGGTTGGACTTTACCACACTGCAGTTTTACTGTGTTAGAAAGTAAGCTTTTTTTCAATGAAAAGTCAAAAGCCTTCTTGTAGCTCTGAAGGAAGGAAATAATCCATCTCAAGATGTCTTGAGCCTGTTCATGTACAATGGTCTATGTCAAGTTTCTTTGGAGCTTGTAAACTAGGCAAGAAAAACAAATGAGTGAAATCTGAAAGGGGTTGGAAGGAGCCTGGTATATATAACATGAATTCAACTTTGCTGTGACCAGGACTTCAGCAGACCTGCTCATGACAGCCTTACACTATCCTTTTATCAGTTCAGCAAGGTTTAATCAATTTTCCAACATTCTTAAAGGCCTGATTTTTGAAAAAAGTTTCAACACAACTTAGCACACCTCCTCTGATCCCAAAAAGAACTGCATATTTTATTTTTTTTTTCCCCATCCATGAAAGCATCCTGAGGAAATCAGGATGATCCATCAAATCAATGCACCAGTTCTCTCAGGCACATCTGTCACTGAAGTTGAGAGCGCTCACTGGAGAATGGCAGGACCCAAGCCCTGCTTAGGGACAGTGTTGCTGGGTTGGCATTAGATGAGTTATGCTCCTTTGGGACTACGGTGACTGAGGCACAGCACTGAGCCACACCCTGTGGATATGTTTGCTTCACAGTTTTCCCCAGTGTTAGATGTGGACGTGAGCCATGTATTCATATTGGCTGAAACTCCACCAGCATTTTGTACACACTCACAAATGATTTATCGGAGAGCCTAAGATATTCATTAGGACTAGTAGCTACGTTCTGATTGTCTACTAAATGGCATTCAAGACAATAAGGAAATACAGGAGCTGAAACACTTAGACATGCATTAACACATTGATTAAACCCTTTCAGTATGAACCTGGGAAGCTGTATTAGCTATATGTATTAGCATTACATCAGAGTGACAGGCAAACTGAGGCACAGAACAGTGACTTGTCTTGCTAGTGTCACTCAAGAAGTTAGACCTGCACCACAATCTCCTTTGGAGTCAATCATTGGTGCCTGGCCCTACAAGCTATAGCAGGGAAGATATATATTGCCGGCAGTAAATATCCCAAGAATGATGAGATTATTAGTGTCAGACATCTCTTACACTCCCTGTGTATAGAACCACTGTCCAGTAAGACCCAGGATTATTTTGATAAGCTGTTGGTCTCAGACAATATTAGTTTGTGGGAAAGTTTCTTGGACGTAGCAAGGCTTCTCTACAGGGCTCATTAAATTGCATTTTGCTACATTTACTGCACGTGGCCTGTTTCCCTCATATGGATTGACTGTTTATGCTCATTTCTCAGCTGTGTTTATTGGTAAAGTTTCATAGCCTTAATCACAAATGCATAATAGCCCTAACCAGTATAGAGCATCCACCATTTCTAATAACACATGGTCTGACCACTTGATAGTTTAGATGCCATGGTTCATTAATTCTCCACTGGAGTAATAAACATTTGGAATTGTCTTATGTTTTAAGCCAATTTATTGTTCCAAAGGGATAAAAAAAAGAGGACCTGCTATAATCCGAGTTTAAACAGTGTCTTGCTTAGTTTTTCCAGAGCTGTGCGACGACAAAATCAAAGCCACAGGACTTTTGTCTTGGTTAAATACATGTCACTCCCAGTTGATTGAAAGCCTTCAGAGACAAAACTCTAGTTCAAATTCATCTCCAAGATCATTCTGATGTGCTTCTTTCCCTCATCCTGCTTTGGAGAACGCCCATCCTTAGCATGAGGACAAGAGAAAGAAAGAATGGTAAATTTAACAACAAGTAAACTTAGAACAAATTAGTTGCTGCACCACACCAAAAGCCTGAGAAACTCCCACAGTTGGAAATCAGAAACTCAGAAGGGTTGAACTTGAACTTGTGAACCTCATCTGACTCCTAGGGATATGGAAAGAAGGTTTCTAATGAAGAGGAGCACAGCATTTTTGCCTCAATTCTTTACAGTGTTTATGTCTGGATAATTTTATGGCTAATACCACAGTATATTACCATTCTGATCAAGTTCCATCTAGGAATCAGCTGATTTTGGCACATTTGAGGAGGTATTACATGGCACAGCGATTATTGTATAGCCAACAAGGAGTAAGAAGGAGGACTATATCTTCCTCTGAAACTTCAACCACCACCTGAGGAACTGAATAGCCAAGCTGATCAACTGACAGTGGGACTGGTGCAGCCATCAGCCATGTTGTTCAATGCTTTGGGCCATTTGGCTGGTTCATTGTTGACTTTCTGTAGTTGCTTCTCATCCTCCCAGCACACCTCCCACCACAAACCCAGCAGCTCAGTCCCTTTGCAAATGCTTTCATCAAGAAAGTTTCAATCAAGAAGTTGATTCGGTCACAGATCAAGAGGATGAGATGTTATGTGGGCTGTGGACTATGCTTTCAGGTCAGCCCACAAGATGTGCAGGATGGCAGCCAACTTTTCCTTAAAGAGAAAATACTCTCATTTGGGTTTTTTAAATTAATTCCTGAAATGTAAGGTACCAATAGAAGTGTGGTGACGGAGAATGACATCTAGTGGCTTCAGTCTACTGGAGTCTTTAATTGACTCCAGTTTGTAGTGTTTCTGTGCTAGGTTTTGACTGTTAAAAGGCCTACTTGTGCTACCACTGGTAGTAGCAGCGGTGAGAGCTCTTAGTATTCAAACAAGGTACTCATAACCACCAGAATTTTTAGACCTGATGAGGATAAGGTTAGCTGGGAAAGGAGCTAAAGGGTGGTAGCAGGTTCATAACAATGCTCAGACCTTTGTTGTGCCCTATGTAACTTGAATACTTCTTTCGAGTCATTCGTAGCAATTGTTAGAGACAGACAATGGCCAGGACTGTTGACCATCGGTCTCCCAGTTACAGAGGTACGTGATCTTTCCCATTATCAGTTATCTTTTTTTTTTTTTTTTCCTTAACTTAAGAGGAAAGATCTAGTAAAATTGAAGCTTCAGCCTTCTATTGGCATTGCTGGCCAGAATGAAAATCACCCAAATGATAGCAGACCAGAACTGAAAAGAATTAAAGGTGAAGAGACTAAATTTTTACTTCAAAACCTGTTGTCCAGGCCTGGTTGATAATTCTGAATGAGCAATTTCTTTATCTTGGCAACTGTTAACAGCTCTTGGCTGAAAGTCTACTTTGTTCACTTAATTTCCCTAAAGTTCTGTTCCATCTGGCCAGAAAAAGAGCTATTCTCTTCCCTTGAGAGGTGTGAATCAGATGAGATGTTTGTGGCTGTCTCTATGCTGCAGGATTTGAGTGAGTGCCCTAGCCCCGTCTGAACCCTTTATCTACACAAGATCCCTCATTCGAGCAAGACCTCGAATCCTCTCTTTTCCCTTCTCATGTCGAAGTTGCACTGGAGAGGGAACTTGGGCATGTGGCCAAAGGGCATGAGACAGTGCATCCAAGCCCTGTGCCCATTGTGCCCCATTTCTCCTACTAAACAAGGTGGATGGGAATACCCTCTGGACATGAAGGCCAACAAGATGTCCGGGTGCAGCCTGTGTGTTGGCCATGGTGCCTACAAGGTCCTAATTCCCAAGCCAGACAGAGACACTATTTGGACAGTGTCAGTCATCTTCAACCAAGACCATGGCAGAGTGAGTTCCAGCAGAGCAACAGCAGAGATGATTGCAGTCCCGGGTGCTGTTTAGCTGGCTGGTGCAGATATATTCTTGGGACACCGGGCTGTGGAGTCTGTGGTGGGATACACCAAACCTGCATTCTCCGTATTGCCCTGAGAGTGAATAAAAATCAAAGCAAATCACTTCTGTGATCTTACTTGGAGAAAAAGTAATTTTTTAAAAGTGATGATTTTCTTTTTAATGCGTCACTTGCAGGAGCTCTTCTGGATATAAAGCAGAGGAGGTGATTTTCAGGAGAATGTGCACTCAGTGCTTGAAGGTTGGATGCCTGTGAAATGGATCGGTTTGGGCCTCCATAAACTGAAACGTGAAAACCCCAGGTGCAGATGGCAGATAATAAGGCGTGCCTCTGAACTTTCTGCAGTTTTCAAACACAAAATGAGAGGCTATTGATAATGCAGTTGCAGGGTAATGTGTAACAGGTAAAGGAGGTAGTCCACACAGAAAGGGAGAAGAAAAGGGAAAACTATTATTATTTTGTAGCAAAACACTAAGGCAAGTGACAAAAGTTAAGGTTAAAGCTCTGAGAAAATAGGCTCATACTAAAAATTCTTACATTCTTAATGGAGGTAGCAATGTGTCACTCTAGAACTGGTTGATCCCCTAAGTGTATGTTTCTAGATATTAATGTACTTTGATATGGTTTATGGTTCTTTTTTAGCTGGTGCATAGTGAACCATAGTGTGGAAATGGTTTCTTTTCTACCCTAAATCACACATTTATGTCCATAGTTTTTACATAGTGGGCATATATTTGGAATCCCTGTAATATTTGAACCATCTTCTTTGCCAGTGAGAAAAAGTACATAATGGGTGTTGCTTGTTCACATAAACATTCAAGCCTTTAAAAATATCTCTCTGACCTTCTTCAACTCTGCCTCAATGATTTCCTGTGGCAGGGAATTCCTTAGGGTGATTATATGCTTTAAACAGAAGTATTTCTTTGCATCCATTTTAACTTCGTTGCTTGTGAAATCAACCCAGCAACCCCCTTTAGTTCTTACTTTTATGGAGTTGGATACAAAGAAACTTCCAGATGGTTTTTCTGCAAACCAATCATTATTTTGTGTTCCAGTATTATTTATATATAAATATATACAAAAAAGAAACACACAAAAACAACCCACTTATGTAAACAGGAAAAATCTAAACGTTTTTCCAGAATCTTTAGTCGCTTACATGCAAGAAAGAAAGAAAACTCAAGACAGTGGGATCAAGTGCACCCTCAGCAAGTTTGCTGACGACACCAAGCTGTGTGGTGTTGTGGACATGCTGGAGGAGGGAAGGGATGCCATCCAGAGGGACCTTGACAGGCTGGAGAAGTGGGCCTGTAAGAACCTCGTGAAGTTCAACAAGGCCAAGTGCAAGGTCCTACACGTGGGTCGGGGCAATCTCAAGCACAAGTACAGGCTGGGAGGAGAGTGTATTGAGAGCAGCCCTGAGGAGAAGGACTTGGGAGTGCTGGTGGATGAGAAGCTCAACATGAGCCAGCAACGTGCGCTGGCAGCCCAAAAAGCCAACCGTATCCTGGGCTGCGTCCAAAGAAGCGTGGCCAGCAGGTTGAGGGAGGTGATTCTGCCCCTCTGCTCTGCTCTCGTGAGATCCCACCTGGAATACTGCGTTCAGCTCTGGAGTCTCCAACACAAGACGGACATGGAGCTGCTGAAGCGAGTCAAAAGGAGGGCCACAAAGATGGTCCGAGGGCTGGCGCACCTCTGCTCTGAAGACAGGCTGAGAGAGTTGGGTCTGTTCAGCCAGGAGAAGAGAAGTTTCTGGGGTGATTTTATAGCAGTCTTCCAGTACTTAAAGGGGGCCTACAGGAAAGCTGGAGAGGGACTTTTTACAAGGGCGTGTAGTGATAAGACAAGGGGTAATGGCTTTAAACTGAAAGAGGGCAGATTTAGATTAGATCTAAGGAAGAAATTTTTTACAATGAGGGTGGTGAAGCACTGGAACAGGTTGCCCAGAGAAGTTGTGGCTGCCCCATCCCTGGAACTGTTCAAGGCCGGGTTGGATGAGGCTTTGAGCAACCTGGTGTAGTGGAGGGTGTCCCTGCCCATGGCAGGGGGGTTGGAACTAGATGATCTTTGAGGTTCCTTCCAACCCAAACCATTCTATCATTCTGTGATTCACAAAGTTGAAGACCTCCAACTCTCAGTCTGTCGAAACTCCGGTTACTAATTGTCTTGTGATGAATCTTAATTCCACAGGTACTGTAGAAGTCAGTAGACGGGTGGGATAGGTGGCTGATGTGCAAAATGAGTACTGCTTTAGCTTTACTAAAGCATTTGAGGCCCTGAGCAACCTGATCTAGTTGGAGATATCCCTGTTCATTGCAGGGGGGTTGGACTAGATGGCCTTTGAAGGTCCCTTCCAGCCCTAACGATTCTATGATTCTATGATTCTATTTAGATTTAGTCTAGACCATAGGGTCTCCTTAAAGGAAATACTGGAATCTATTTAGGAAATAGAAATTATGAAGCCAGAACATCTGACTTCCTCATCAAGAAACATAAAATCACATGCCTCTGTGGGGCTGCTTTGGAAGATCCATGAAGTTATGCTAGAGAAGACTAGTCCGTTGTGCCAAACACAGACAGTAAACACACATTTATATAATTAGAATGAGCTTTTATGTTGCCTGTTTTTCAGTAAAGGACTTCTATCTCCCAAGTCACCTTTCTTGAAGATAAACCTCTCAAATCAGAGATCTCAAAAGGCTTAGCGACTGTGAAATCTTTCTTTGCAGTCGCTTCCAAGTAAGCCCCAAAGGTTTTGTGTTTGAAAAACAGAGCCTTTACAGAAAAAAGTAGTTATTTTTAGCCTCATTCAGTAGCTCAGCTGAACAAGAACCCATCGGTTCTCTGAAGACCTCAGAGCTTCAGGATGAGCCTCGAGTCAACCCTTGGGATGTGGAAGCTTCCCAAAGGCCACCATACCATACTTGCGATCAACATGTATGTGTTTAATCAGGCTCTTGACAGGTAAAGACTGTGAAAAGAGGACAGTTTGTTCTCCCAGGCTGTTCACTCTCTAAGCCCCTTGTTTATTTTGGAAGTGAATGAATAACATTGTGCTGGGAAAGGAAATTAAAAAAGCAGGGGTGTAATTTACAGTAGAGAAAAGAACAGATTTAGGGGTCTTTTTTTTTACCCTCCTTCTCCCTCCTCTTTTCCCCCTCTTTTCACTGCTCTGGTTCCAAACATCCAAGCGCGCTACAGTCGAAAAAGAGGACCTCAAGCCTTCCTTACTGCTGGCAACAACAAGTGAGTTACAATTGCCAGTCTCTGTATTCTTGCCAAGAGAACAAACGGCTTCAAGGCAAAAGAAAAAAAAAAAAAAAGAGGTTTATCAAAACCAAATGCCACTGGAAATCCTAATGCTATGGAGCCCAATTCAAGATGTACACTGAAACCTATCCTCAGCCATTTAAGGAAAAAAAAAGAAAATGAATTCTTTAATAGAATATTTAAAATATAACAATTGCTTTGGAGTGAGGAATTCTACTCTCTCTGGTTCTTATAAAAGCTCTTTTTTTTTTTTTCTTCATCTCTAAGTAAACTCCCAGCAGTTTTCTTTGAAAGTGGATCCTAGGCAGGCACCTCTTTTCCAAAGCGCTCAACATTGTTCTAATGAGATGTGATAGGTGGTTTAGAGTAGGAGCTGGTCCAAGCAGCGGAGGTATCGCTTTATTGTGTGTTTGTTTTTCTTTTAAAATTCAGTGATCTGGCTACTCTTCGTTTTCACTTTAATGCTTCTTATTATTTTGTTTCTAACCTGTCCCCTGGATCCAAATCAGATCCAGCCTCTTTCCCCCTTCCAAGCATTCACTGCAGAGTGGAAAAGGGGGAAAGTTAAGGTTTTTATTTTTAGAGTAGTTGCCGTTTTGAAGGGGGAATGAACAATTCAGGCCATCTAGTTTGATTGTTGGACACCACAGACCATGGAACTTCATGCAGTGTTTTGTGCATTTTGTGCAGGAGCCGGACAACACTTTCTGGGAAACCACCCAAGCATCAAGTTCTGCAGGAGCCATCACAACTTAATGGATAATCTCACCCCTACAAGTCGTGCCAAGTTTTTGCCTAGAACACTCGCAAGTCCCAGTTCAAGACATTCAAGCTTGCAATAACTTTAAAAGATACTCTATTATGTGCTGTCTTTGTCCTGAGATGTACCTCCTAAGTTTCATCTAAGAAAATGTGCTGGCCTGTTAACTTAAGCATCCACAGTCAAATGTCATCTGAGAGGCAAGTGGCATTGACTCACGCTGACGTAGCAGCCATTAGAAAATGCTGCCCTTAAGCTGAGACCAGAGCCAAACTAATTGACAGAAATATCCCAAAGTTGTGAGTGGAGGGAGAAACTGGACAGTCAGGCTCTAGTTTCATCTGAGAGACGGGGAAGTTTCTGGTACCTGTCTACATTAAAGCCTTTCCCACCTTATTCCTACCCATAGGGAGGTGTATGTGATCGAAATCCAGCCTCAGCCAAGTGTTATCGATCATCAGGCCAAAGTCCAGACCTAATGTTGCTCAACATTATAACTGAGAAGAAGCAATTAAAAGAGGCAAAGCAGTCAAGAGTAAATTCCCAAGGTGGTTGTGAACTGGGAAGCCATCACCCTCGTTGCATATCAGAGCTCCGGGCAGCAGGCTGAACCATCTGTGCTGGGTGAGTCTCAGAGGGCTTCCCAAAGGCAACTACGGGTATATAGAGGTTTAACAGAGTACACTGCAAGCGATGTATGGCAAAAGCCCCAGGTGAGATCAGGTCAGCTCCACCATGCAGACCCAGTTTAAATCACTCCCTAGTTGCCGCATGGACAAACTAATCAGCTTCGCTATCAATTGGATGTGTTTTCCAGATCCTGAATACCTTCTTTAAATCTTTTATGAACCTTTTCCATTTACCCCGTGTCTTCCTTGAAGTTCACCAGATGTGCAACACAGCAACAGTCTCACTAATGCAAATACAGATGTAAGGCCATCTCTTACACATTATTTTCCTGCTTAATGCTGGCAAACATCCTTGATAGATGCAATCATACTCTTTTGCTGGGATTTTTTGTTGATTGTACCAGAGGAATAATCACCATTTCACTCCTTCAAATGATGTCCGCTATCCACATGACATCTTCAGTGTGTGACCATACTTGCTCTTCTGTTACCCTGTTGAGGTTAATTGAATCTCACATCATGTGTTTCAAAACCCCTTTGGCTGATGCTTAAGTCTTATTTATGCCAACCCTTCAGCACACAAGTGGGTGTCTCCAGAGATACCTCTGCATACATTTGCCTCCCCAAACTGCAACACAACAAAACTATTGCAATGTTTTCCTCCACCACCCAACCACATGGCTGTGATGAAGAGAATGCTGTTTAGACCTGAAGAGAAAGAGAAGAGAGCCAGAGGAAATAAGAGGTTCTGGATGCAATCCTGGGGCATTGTAGGTTGACATGAGTTCCAAGTATTGTTTCCTCCAGTAAAGTCCCTCTGTAATTGTTACCCTGATATTTATATTTTCACTTATTAGATGTGTCACGTAATATAATGTACCATAAATTAAAGGCAGAGTTGGAGCTTTTTCATCTGTTTTCAGCTTCATGTCAACCTCAGGATGCTGCATTATGGAGCCTTTCTTGGTTCACCAAGCCTCCTTCTCCATTATGTCAAAAGAGAAACCGGTGAAATATTCCCTTGTTATTAACTGTTAATGTCTGAGATTTTTAATTTTTTTTTTCTTTTTCACACAATGCTCTGAAATTGAAATTGGAGCTGCAGCGCATTAGCAGCTGTTAACACATCTCTGTTAGCTTGTCCACCAGCCATGAAGCACAGATCCTTTCTGCTCCGCAGCTGAGCTGCCAAGCTCTGTTTCAAATGAAAGCACAGCTCAGCTTCAAAGCCTGCATCCAGAGCAAAACTTCTCAGCATCAAAGGTGTGGACAGGCCCTTACCATGATGCACATCACTCTTGACATCCAGGTCCCAGTGAGACTTTCCTAGGAGCTAATCAGGATTTGCATGAAAGCAAGAAATCAAGCAAAAGGCTTGCCAGGATTTAGATACTGGATTTAAGCTTCATATTATCTGTTGACTAAGCACAGATTTCTACCCCCAAGTCCTGACTGTTTTTCCCCAGATTTTTGGAGATAAGTGACCAGCACAAACATTGCCCATGTCTATAGGTATCCCTTTCTGCTTCTTTGCTTGCACCTGGGGAGTGAGACATGGATCACGTAGAAGGGTGGCTGGCTTGGGTGGTACCTTGGGATGGTGGCTGCCTCCTCAGCTTTTTGCAATTGCCAAGGCAGTGTGTGCTTTCAGGAACTGGCACAAGGAAAAGAATCATTGGTATTTGAGTGCTCCTGTATCACCACTAAAATCAGCGTTTGAACAGAGTGACAACAGCAGAATTGCCAGAAACTCATCTAAAAGTTGAATAAAGAAAGTTGTCAGCTACCTGTAGGAAACTCAGGGGACCATGGAAGTAAATATTAGGATATCCTTGATGATACCACAACGGAGATTTTTTTATATGCTCAAACCGTATGCCCAGCCTGGATCCAAATTCAGATCTGAGCTCTAGTCAGACTGTGAAAGTCCTAAGTCCGTGCTGCAATAGCTCCCTACCCAGGTTGTGAAACCCTTGAGCCCTTGGGCCAGAGCTCAGCAGGGTAAGTTGAACTGCTCCTCATTTTCAGTTTAAAGAGAAGGTGTGATACAACTTAGAGGGGCTTGGGAAGCTGCTGTTAACAATTTCTTGGCTGCTGGCCCTCAGCTGATATCGAGGTCCAGGAATGATGGAGAGAGAAAAGGAGGGGGTCCCCTTTCCACTTTGACCTGTTCAGGATCCAGCTTTAGGTGATAGTGACATCAAGACCTAGAAATACAGGGAAGGAGAATGAGGACTTCTCCCTTACCGTTCCTCATCTCTCATGTCTCTGAGCTCTGTTCCAGCAGTGTGGCTGATACCAGAATCCAAGACTGTGGGGAGGGCCCCACCATGAGGTGTGAGTCTGAGCTGGGTATCTGGGACCTGTGCCTCACTGCAGAGGAAAGATCAATAAATTCATCGATAGCTTAATAGCTTCATAGTGACATTTTATGTATGAAGAAGCTATGTTCATTCTGCATCAACTCTGAAGAGGCAGCGATCCATACCTGTTGCTCACCAGCCTGGGCTGCGGCACCAGGGACGCTGTTGCATCCTCCACAGCCAGGAGGAAATGGCCTGCCTCTTGTGGGCAGGATAGGTACCTTGAGTTGAGTAGTTAATTAGTAGTTCATTATCTCAACTCAGTCCAGCTGGATAAGAATGATTGGTGCCATAATTCCCCCTTTCTGTTTTACCATTTTTTCTGTTTTCACAAAGGCTTTATGGGTGAGCAGAGACCCGGCCCATTCATCCAACTCCAGCATGCTTCCCTCCCGCGAATACCACGTCGGGGCTTGCGGCTTTACCTTCTTCTCCGAAGGACTCTCGCTCGAGCTCCCGGCTCTGGCTCCGGCTCTTTTGGCTCGGGCTCCTTAGGCTCGGGCTCTCGGCTCAGCGAGGGGGTCAGGGCTTCCCAGGGTCTCATGGATGTATCACGTCAGGGTCACCAGTTGTTGCTCACCAGCCTGGGCTGCGGCACCAAGGACGCTGTTGCATCCTCCGCAGCCAGGAGGAAATGGCC
This sequence comes from Tauraco erythrolophus, assembly GCF_009769465.1. NCBI lineage: Eukaryota > Metazoa > Chordata > Aves > Musophagiformes > Musophagidae > Tauraco > Tauraco erythrolophus. The sequence continues at coordinate 67,293,484 of NC_141466.1, read as the reverse complement.
TGCCTCTTGTGGGCAGGATAGGTACCTTGAGTTGAGTAGTTAATTAGTAGTTCATTATCTCAACTCAGTCCAGCTGGATAAGAATGATTGGTGCCATACATACCTGAGAATTGGCAGGGTTTTTTTTTGCCATAATTGCTCAGAGAGTGAATATCTGAATCAATCCTCAGAATGAGTGGAGCTGTCTGAAGGACAGTGTAGTTCTTCTTCTTCAGTTGTCATTTGGCAATTTACATACGGGGCCCAAGATCATCTTCTCCTCATTTCATATTTTCAGAGACCTAACAGGAAAATTCAGTCTGCAAAGGTGTGGAAAAGCTGTGAATTCAAGTGTGCAAATTGAATCTGTGAATTTCACCCAGAGACCAAACACCTACAATGTGAGAAGTTTTTTCAATGCAAAACCAACAAAATCTTTCCATAATAAGACTCTTAAGCTCTACGTGTGTCATCTCCCATCTTTATTTTGAGAATAATAACATCTATGTAGCTCAGAAAGGGAAAAGACACATCACGTGAGATGTCTTGGTTAACATCACCAGGTAAGAGTGGGAGATATTAAGCAGTGACCTAAGAGGGAATGGAAGATGATTCATCAATATCAGCAGGTGCTTGTGCACAGCTAGCCCTGCCATCTTATGGTGCAGAGGTCAGACACAGCACTAAAACAGGACAAAGAAGTCCCTAAAGTAGACAGAATATAGCAGTGATCAGTCTGAGGGAGGAGATCTTTTTCAGCAGTATCACTTAATGAGACCTTGCAGAGACATGAACTTTGCTGGTGGTTCTGATTATCTTGGAGAAAAACAGATTTTTGTGTCAAAGGCAATAAATATGCGAAAGTGAGGTTCAAACAAAGAAGGATTTGGACTCATTGAAGCAATCCCATTCACCAAGGTCCTGTCATAAGGCTACAGTATATATAAACTGTTGATGTTTGAAGTGATAAATGGGTGAAAAATCAGTGTTTCGGTACTACCACTAACAGTGGGACGTTTCATTCTGATCAGAAAAGCCAATAGCAACAATTGAGTCACAGAACCATGTTCCTTCAGTTGCAGTCTCCTATCAAGTAAACACACAGTAAGCAGGATGATTTTTTTCCTTTCCATCCCTGCAAATGCAGCCTCAGATCAGAGATGTTTCCTTTCCTGTAGCATTACTTTCAACGGGTATTGTATAGAATAAATGTTACCCTTAATTTCTGTATGCCTTATGAGCACTGAATGAGATATTAAGGGATATGTGTCCAACTTGTTAAACTCCAGTGAGTTTGATTAGAAATAACTGAAGGAAAACCAGATAATTTTATTGACTGCATAGGGAGCAAGAGACTGACTTGGTCTTAACTATGCTTGTTCCGCAAGCCTAGGAAGGCTGAAAACCAGTGGTTCTGAATGTGTACAGGAGTAGGCATGTAGGCTAAGAAAAGGCCATTTCCTATTAGCTTTTCAGTGTAAGAATCACAGAATGGAACAAAAGTAGCTGCCTCTGAATCAGCAGAAAGAAGGCAATTGTAGCTTAAAATGAATCTAAGCAAGGGATGCCGTGAATCCAGGATGCACGATACGGAGGAAGAACAGGTTATATAAGAATTTACATTAAAACCAGTCAAATGGACATTACCAAAGCATCAGAACTTTGCATCCTCCAGTTCCCTGATTCCAGTCAGTAATCAGGAATGCATGGTTTTAAATTTAAATTTATTAAAGGAAAATTCGACAGGTATTCCTGTAATCAGTATCTGATTTTAAGCATCCCTATACTTATGCACAGCAGAAGTGTGGTCTTTCCAGGTAGAGCTTAATAATATCTACAAGAACAGGAGAAAATGCTGAGCAGGGTGAGGCAATTAGAGACACTAGCAAAGCAGCAAGGAAATTAAAGGCTTTTTTTCTGTTCCTTTTGTTGCATTATTCTTCAACCATAAAAAATAATAGGGAAATTCCTGCTCTCAGGGAATTTTTATGGAGAAATCTGAATGTGGTCTTGAAAGAAACTCCAAGTTTCCAAAAAAAAAAAAATTATGGAGAAACCTGAGAAGTTCAAGTGCAGTAAATCAACAGGAGTTGATGATCTTCACCCAAGGGTATGGAAGGAAATGAAGTGTGAAATAGCAGAGATCTGAGTTTATGCAATAAGGGACCATTCCAACAGTCACTGAAATCAATGGAAAGACTCTCCATACTTCTCTGAAAACTGGATTAGACCTTCCCAAATTAATTCAGAAAAACAATGAGTACTCACAGGAAGGTGTTCATCACCCTTTCAGGTCAGATGTGGGAAGCACGGTGGGGTGAGGAGAGCTGTATCAGTAGGATCAGCCAGATCAGGAGCAACCCAGACCGTATGGAAAACTCTCTGTAATTACAGAGCTTCATCCCGGCCAGTGTAATGCAGCTCTGCGGGAGTTGGCCCCGTAATATAGGGAATGACATGTGACACTATGAGCATCAAGCCAAGTCCTGCCACCCACATGGCATGGTAAATGCTCTCAGGATCTGGCCCACCCCAGTGGCACCACTGTGTTTGCATGACTACAGGCTCTTGCAGCTCGACTCAGTTCCCTGGCTTGCTAGAGGTAGTACATCTGAAAGCTGCTCTTTCTTCCCCGAAATCACTGCTGGCAATCATTTGTCACAGCTAAGGACAACATCTCCCGCTGCTTGGCGATAGGGCTTCTGCACAGACGATGCCTTATGGACAACTTCAAGTTTCCGAAACAGCATGAGTGCAGAGCACAGGCCAGGCTTCCCTTTTCAGGCACAGAGAAGAAAACACTCCCAGCTGCCAAGGATTTTACTTTATTGTCATTTAAGTTGGCTCCTTCTGCACAAGTTGCTGGCGGTGTCACAGTAGCAGGAGTTGAGTAATAATAGTATTTCCAGTATGCTCACCTCCAAGCAATGCTTTAGAGGAGAGACTACTGGGAGAACAGGATGAGGATGGTTTGTATTGGCTGTTCCTTCTCATCAGACTGTGATTCAAACTAGCATCAAACTACAAACTTCATCACTCACGTCCCCCCTGCAGATTTTCCATGTTGGCTCCTCAGCAAGTGGGACTAGGCTACCATTCATCAGTCCTCAGAGGTGCTGAGAGGGTCTTCTCATCTTGGAAATTCTGAAACAAAGTCATCCACCAGCTTTTCAACAGTGCCATGGCTTTACTGCACAGGGGCTGGGGATTGATATATTTTTCCTGAGAATATTTCTCCAGGAAGTTTGCAAAACCTAGACTCACCGGGCTTCACTCAGCTAAATACGAGACACTCCCGCTTCCTGAAACTTTCCTCATACTCAGAGAAATGTAAAACAAATCAAGGAAAGTTTCTGGAAGCAGGGCAATGTCACAGAGGTCCAAAATCACCCCCAAAGTCATCAATGTGCCATCTAAAACAACCTCTAAGCGCAATATTAATATAGTCCGTAACTGCAGAGGTCCAGTACTCTTCTCCATTTGCGTCTTTGAGAAAGCAAGGACATCCACCTCCACCCCTATCCTCTTCCTTAACATTAGCCTTCACATTTCCAAAATACTCCTTTTTCTAACTTAGAGGCAAAATCATGCTGCTGTGGAGCAGGAACACCTTTGCTTTGTCGGTCATCTGAGATAGCAGAGACTGGAGAAAGTGACGTTTAACTGATTCCTTTGAAAGCAGATCTCCACTTGTGGTGGTTACCTGGCCTTGCTTACTTGGATTCGAAGGAGCACCATGGTTTCTTGTCTGCTCCATGATCAAACCTGGCAAAAAGATGCACCAACCAGCTCCATCTGCAATGCAATGAAACTCAAAAGAACAAGAAAGGACTGGCCAAGTAAAAGCGTGCAAGAAATCCAGCCACAGGGAAAGGGGAGCAAGGGCAGGAGGTGACTGTTAATATAGTGTTCACTGAAGGAAATAAAGACTAACAATGCCATCCCAGCTGGAAGTAACAGGTGTTGTGCAGATTATTAGGCGATGTCTGAGAGAGACCATGATTTGTGAAGGACTGATCTCAGCTATTCAAAGCCGTAATGCTGCATTCAGTGCTGCAATCTGAGAGCTAATAGTGATTTAGTGTTTCCATTTTCTGACTTTCCTGGGAGCTGGGAGACTCTACCTAGAATTAATGCAAATTGTCCTGTGTTTAATTTCCTAGACTGTTCTAAAAACTAAAATGAGAATGAGGTATTTCTTATGGTAAATAGTACTTCAGTCAATATCTAGATAGCCCTGTCTAGGCTTTAGTGCTCACAACTTGTTAAAGAGAAATGGAAGAGAAGGAAGGACTTATCATTACTGCCTAAATTTTTTCTTTTGTGGCTGAAAATAGTTTTACGAGACAGTGGAATGAAAGATCAGCTATTGCCTCGTTATTTTGGTGATGGTTTTCTACCTTATAACAAAAAAACAGTAATGAAGACTGTACACAGTCTTATAGTTTCCAGGATTTTTTTGACAAAATTGCTGGACCTGTGTGATGAGAGAGAACCAGAGACTTCATGAAGTCCGTTAGGAATTAGGATGACTTATCTGTTTCTCACACAAAACCCAAATGTATTCCCAGCAGCACCACAGAAAAACTTCTTAGGAACTTGGTTCTGAGATGGGACTTCACAAGACGGTTCGGTGCTTACATGTCTTTATGGGAAGTAGATGATCAACTAGGCAGGAATAGAGGAACGTAGCTGAGTTGTGGAGGGGACCCTACCAGTAAGTACAAGATGTTGAAAGATGGCATGATGTGAAATTATGTCTCTGAAGACTGAATCCCCAATAGAATCCAGAGTTAAGTACCTCTATGAAGCTCCTGTTCACAGGCTGAATTCTCCAGTTGCCTCCCTGACTGCACTTAGATTTAGGAGACCTCATCCCAGACATGTCCTGTTTTTCTTCCCAGAAGCTCTGCCTGGGTGGATGGAGGCTTAGGTACATCTTTACAGTGTATTTATGAATCTGCAGAAATACGGCACCTGCCTTACTCCCTGGATCATAATGGCGAGTGGGATGCAGTAAGCAGTTGGTAGGTAGTCTGATGCTTCCCACCCGGGAAGTGAGATACCTGGATTCATCTATCACTTCAGTCTTTACAGCTTCAAACCCTCCCATCTCACCTCCCAGAACAAAGCCCCATTCTCAGGCTACCGTCTACACCATGCAGACGGAGATGAGCCTCATCTGGCTCATCTCATCTGGAGATGAGCCAGAGCAAGAGGGAGAGACCTGTCCTCCTTGCTCCCCTACGAGAGACAGCCCAAGCTTTCACGTACAAGCTCTTCTTGCACTGAAGAGTTATTCAAATTCATACAGAGAGCTTTCCAGGTGGGACAGCTCCCACATAGACCCACCAGAATCAAATACATATAGACAGCTTTCTAAAGAGGACAGCCCCTGGCTAGACCTACCAAGAAGATTTCCCCAAGGCCAAGGTCTTCAGGATTACAGAGTCTGTAGCTGTAGGGCAGGGAGTGATGCCAAATCTTCCAGACAGTCTCTCCTGGAGCCAAGAGCCTGGAAGAGTAGATATAATCTGGGCTCAGCTCCCAGGTCCACAGCAGGGAGTCTGGAAGCTCAGAGAAGCCCGGCTAGAGCCAGAGCTCTCCAAGCACACTGGTTCCTTGCTGCAAGGCTGCAACTCAGAACCTGGGCAATGGAGACAGTCTCTAAGGGTGTAGTAATGAAGCCCAAATGCAAAATGTCCTCTTCTGGACCTAGCTGGACCAGTGCATCGATTAGGGAGCGGCATGACAGCAGGACAATGACTAGTAGCAAGGCTTCAAGTGGTCTCTTCTCCTAGCACTTACTGGAACAAGAAAAATCTTGGTCTCAGAAGAGCTCATTTCTTTTCAGAGTCATCATGTTTTGGGAGTCCTACAAGCAGAAATTTATTAGAAATTCAAAATACTTTTTGGTTTATATCCAGCATAGATGGAAATCAAATTTAAAAGATAAGTAAATAAAAGACGGAACTGGAAAAGAAAAAAAAAGTTCCTACATTTTAAAACATTACCTTTTGGCAGAACAGTCTCTGCTCTCAGCATGGATGGAAGGAATTGACTAATTTGAACAAAACACTTTTTTTTTCCTATATGTTTCTAAATGAATTGATGTAGTACTCTGAAGACAGAAGTGTGGGCTATGTTCCTTACCAGTGCGAGTGAGTGCAGCTCCACCAACTTCTGGCAGGAATTTCCTCAAAGCAAGTTATTCAAGAACGAGTGCAAAGCCCATCGGTTAAATTATTCACAACTACAGTCCCTGCTTTATTAGACTGTTTAAAAAAAATAAGGAATAATTTATTTTAACTAATCACAAATTCAAATCACTTCGCTGGAAAATGATATGCAAACAGCTCTAGTCAGCGTTAATAAGGTTTGGGAGGAAAGCCAGGCATTGATTTGGCCTCTTGGAGCTCTGATATCATGCTGGCTGCTGTGCAATGGTTATAGGAGCCAGAGATGCAGTGTGTTGTTTTTTTCAGAAATCTCTGCCAGCAGAGGAGACAGATGTCTTTTGGACTAACACCCCCTGAACTCTAACACACGCACGCACAGAGGAGTGTTTATTCACTTGTCCGCGGCTCTGTGTCTAAGTGGATGTGTTCACACTCTCTCCGTTTGGTTTTATGAAGTCTGACATATTGTTGTGCAGACACAAAAAACGGTTTTCAGATAAGGTGAGTCCTTCCTGCTGAGCTCTGTGTGCATTTGGTAACTCTTCTCTTCACTCCACTCAGCAAGGAGGGATTAATAATAGTGATTAAGGCAGGATGCAACCAGGCAGGCAGTGCAGGCTTCCCCGTGTGTTTTTCTGTTTAGAAGTTTTTCCTTCCCATTCTTTGACAGGTCTTGACTGCAATGAAAAATTACATCTTTAATTGAAGCGCAGGCTCCTCTAGCAGAAAAGAAAGGAGATCTTGTGGGACAAACACAATGCTCAGAGGCAGGAGATGTTAGTTGAGGTTCTGGCTCTCCTGCAGCCAGCCTGTACGATCACTAACAATTCATCCGATACCTCTGTGCTTCTGTTCTCCTGGTAAATGGGAGAAACAAATTGCAGACTTCCTTCCTCTCTTGAATTCGTTTAGCCTGCAAGATTCTTTGGAGCAGCCAGTGTCTCCCATTACAAGTAGATACAGGGTCTTCCGCAACAGGTTGCAAACTCAGAGAAGATTCCTAAGTGCTACTGTAATAATGAGTCATTTATCCTCAAACTCCCTTAACAGGTTATTGTAGATAATTATTAAGGGTAAGACTGACCTTTACTGAAAGCTGAAAACATTTTAAAGGTTTAAAAAAATCAGAGCATGCCAAGACAAGAATGTCAATTCAGCTCCCCACAGAAAGACAGATGATCATCACCACTTTAGAGATCAAAAACTGAACAGGAAGAACAAGTGAGAGTTTCCCAGTTCCCAATTCCCTTCAGAGTTTCTGGGAATTAATCATAAATCTCTGTTACAGAGCTCTTACTAACTGATTTCTTCTTTGCGTTTTCAAACAAAACGAGCCAAGCATTTCCCCCAGGTTCCCAGTGAAGGCACAATGAGAAAATGAAGGTTTTTTCCAGTCCTTCAATTATTTTTGTTTGAGAAATATTTATAAATTTTAAGTTCAGTCAATCCTAGGTAATTTTTTGTTAAGAAAATGCTTACGTATCAACCAGTCTTCCTCTATTACTAAATGAGGTTGCTATTGAAAGAAATGCAGTTTAAAATCTCTTACCTCATACTAGAATATGTGCATATTTCCAAGCATGTGTATACATATACTGTGATATATATATTCTCTAACTGTGAACTGCAAATATTTATCAAGCACACTAAATATTGTAAATGAGTACAGCTCTAGCACTCTTTCTAAAGACATGAATAACCCTTACAGAATAATATATATGAATCTTGCCTGTATGTTTAGAATTCTCCTGTATATTAATTTCCTGAATAGGGCATCATTTCTGTCAGAGTCACAAAGCATCTTTTACGCTGCTAGGTTCCACCATGCGTATTATTATAATGTGGTCAGGAGCTATGAATTTTTTAGGTACCATTCAGGGGGCATTTTATATGCATATTTCATGAGAGGAGGGGGTGGAAATAATATTTTTGGCAGACCTTTGCCAGGATATGGATGGGATTCAGAAGAAGATGGCTTTTCATATAAGTAGTCAACTCCACTCAATTTAAACCGTGGCTCTTGGGAAGCATTTAAAACACAGAGCTTAAATGGAGCTGCACTGTAAGCAGTACAAAGCAAACTGTCCAGAGTGTATGTCTATGTGTATATATATATTTATGTATAGCCAGATGCTCAAGGTCAAACGCACAGAGCTATCATTTGGGGACTGAAACTATGAAGGAGTTTGCTGAGACAACTCGCTGTTCAGAGCTTCTTACCCCTGAGAGGCTGCTTGATACTGGAAGTTGTCCTCGGGGTGAACCACGGGATCTAAGTCACTGCAATAGCACCAGTGACAAGAGACATTTGAGGATCTCAGGCAGCAGATGCAGAGAAAATAATAGTGTAAAAGTTGCTTGGGGATTAAAGCATAAAGCCAGCCATCCTTGTGCAGCTGCTTGGGACTTCTCAATGAGCTATCCTCCTTCTCAATGAGCTACAAAGCTCTGATCCTTACAAATGGTGCACGCACAGCTACATACTCAGGCACAATTGCAATAATCCATCTGTGATTAGAGTTAGCACCTCGTGAGCAAAATTGTGGAGAAAAAGCTTCATGAAATAGGCTCAATACTCAGCTTTAGCACTCAGGAGTACCTGGCGTGTGGGATCAGGTAGTCAGCGCTTGGGGATGGCACTGAATGTGCCAAAGCAGAAAGCAAATTTGTCTTCTTAAGGCAGTCAGAAACAGTCACAAAAATGGACAGAATGACTCCGCAGGACACTGCAAGGCTACAGGAATCATCATCAGATCCACCTGAGCTCCATCAAGGTCCTGTCCAAACGACTTCCTATCCTACCAAGGCACTCGGCTTTTGGCCTGGCCCCGAGTAAACTCATCCTTGCTTTTTAGACCATTTACTATGCAGTTAAAAGACAGAAAGAAATGAAAAAGCTTGGCAGTCTGAATCCATTACTAACAGATTTTGGAAATAAGTAATCTGAATATGGTTCCAAAGCCTGTATTCATCCTGCCTAACTTTCGGCACACAGCGGAGCCACAAAAATTAGTAGCATAATTGCCTTCAGCTCCTCTATAATTAGAATAAAGACACAAGCACTTACAGAGGCAATATGTCTTTTAACTGGGCTGGATTTTTTCTCTCTCTTCATTAAGGGTAAAGGAGGATTTCTGTCTTTCTGTAATCATTGCTGATTTCAGCCTTCTTGAACTTCCCCGGTCCTGCCAGAAAGTCCATCTTGGATGCTCTGGGCTATTTCTCTTGAGATTTTTCTCTCTCAAACACTTAGGTTTCTTTTCACCTTTTCTCCAGTCATCATCTTTGCTTCATTAATGATCTGGATCCAACCCAACCCTTTCCTAACTCCATTTGGCCAAATCCAGTTTAACTCTTGTTATCAAATTCAACTGTAATTTCTGTGTGGGACAGTAATGGTTTAGAAAATCTACGTTGTCTGGTTGATTTCCCATAAAAAAACTGGGAATTTAAAACTCTCTTTCAGCATAAGGCCAAATAAACTGCAGGTCAGCTACATGTTCTTACTTTGTGAGGCAGTTTTTCAAGTTCAGGAGCAGAGAATATCTAAGTGCACCATTAAAATGGGCTGCTAAGATTAGTCCTGTACCACTTCAGTTTGCTGGCAAGCCCTTCGAAAAACCCTCTTCAGCAGCAGTCAGAAACCAGAAAGCATCTGCCTTGGGACAAGTCAGTCATGCCTGTATCCGATCCTGGCGCATGTCCTGCTGAGAAAGGGGGCTTGTCTTCACTAATTTCATGATGTCACAATTAGAAGAGTGAGAAGCAATGTTTCCGTGAATAATAATTTACTATGAAGGTCAATCAGTGCTCAAGAACAACGTCCTTGATCATGGGCCAGCCAAGCAACCTAAAGAGCTCCCCTCCTCATCGCGTAGGGAAACGAGTTATTGATTTGCACATTGTTATAGAGGGCAGTTCTTAATCATAATTAGGCAACTGTGAAAAGTCAAAGGATTCAAATCATGTGAGGGCTTTCACTATTGCAATCTGGCATCCATATGTTCAATGGAAACTCAAGCAGACTGCTTTAATTTTTCCATAGTTTTTTTCCTCTGAAGACTCAATATCATTTACCTCTTTAAATATGTCAGTTCTGTGTTTTTGGATATGCAGCCCCATATTGTCTTTCAGAAGGCTAAGTTAAAACACAGCACTCTCTTTTGATGCATTATACAATAAGAAATCCTCTCTTTAAGAAAAATAAGACACGACAATCACCATTGTATTGTGAGATATTCCCACAAACTTGCATGTCTTGATCTGAATATAGGTTGCTTCAGAACCTGACCAAGTTTCTTAAGTAAATTCTGAGTAAAGGTAGCCAAAAATACTTTTAGCTGATTGCTAATTTAGGCCACTGAATACATCTTTCAGATATTTCCAGACATCACCCAAGTATTTCTAGCTGAAACATGTAGTGTTTATGTTCATCTTGGGTTTGGCTAAGAAAATTTGAAAAAAACTCTTTTTTTTTGAAAAAAAAAAAAATTCTCCTCCTGAAAGGAGTCTAAAACTAGTTGGCTTTTAGCAGCAGAGGTCAGTGCTTATTCCCTCTCATCAAGGAAAAGGAGCTATACAAATGAAAGAGTGATGGGGGCTCGAAGCGCAAACAGGCTGCTGTTGGCCTGGAGTGTATTTGACCTAAAAATTAGATGTAGTTTTCAAATTTTCAGATGGCCAAGGACTAAAACCATCTTACATTGCAAATGGTATCCAAATACCTTGGTGGTTTAAAGGAGAAGGTAATCATTTTAAGAAAGGGTTGAAACTCTTCCTGACAGAAAGGATAGGATTCTTTAAAATCAGCAACACAGGTGGTGGCTGCCTCCTTTTGTAGTCCACAGGAATGAAGGGACTCCTCCAGGGCACTGGTCCTAAGGTAATGTCTAAAACAGGCTTCAAAAATCACTTCCTAGACATACCAGTTTCTTTCCACTGTCTATAAAGTGAGCCTAGTGTGAGTAGGTTAGAGGGACAGAGCTACACCATGTGAGTTAGATGATATGAATCTCATCAATGGGGCAATACTTAATTTCTTTCTATTGGACTGATGAACTTTTAATCCAAACCTAAAGTTTGGAAAAAACTCACATTTTGTCTGAGATCTGGAGTACAAAGTAAATCTGAAGATGACATCATATATTACAGGAGAAAATGTATCTTAGCTTGGCTGAAAACCAGTGGAATACATAAAACTCATCAGTTCTGCTTTGGGCCTTTCTGCCCTGAGTTCCTTCAGCTTCCAGATACCTCCTCGGGTGTCCTGCAGATCACATACCCCAGGTCCCTTGCTCGCAATGCTAGCCAGCTTTTCCTCAGCAGCACATCACTCAGGGAATCCAGTAGGAAGCAGGAGAACTAATGTCATCTTCTGCATACACTTTAGAATCACATCCCAATGAGGATCTTCTATTGCCTCTACGAGCTATATGAGCAAGGCTGAGAGATAAGGTCATTGAAAGGATAAGAAAACAGAGATTATTAATTTATGCTACCCTAAAAGCTTCAGCAATTTTATTATGTAAAAATGCTAAAATGGGATGAGATCAGGGACATATACTTCCAAGGCAGGAGATCTTTCTTGTGATCCAAAACCTTAATTAATGATAAAGGGCAGAGTCTTAGAGCATCTCAGACTCCATTAGAATGGGAAAAATATTAAAAAGTCTCCACGTTCACCATCAGTTACTTAGAAATTAAGAGCGGGAAGTTTCAGCAATGTGAGAGCTTAGGGCCACTGGAGGATTGAATAGTCTTGAACTAGTCTTAAAACTCAGTTCCTCTGGTAGAACTCTGGGTAGAGTCTGTTTAGAGAGTTGTGCTATATGACGTCTCCCTAGTATATCTCCAACTCATGTTGGTAAACTTCATGACATGACAACCCTCTCTCCCTGACCCTGGAAAAAAGATAGTACTTAACACAACCATATAAATTTTTATATTTATGGTGATGCCAGCTTGGCTTAGACGATGTCTTCACGGCTCTTCAGCAGCTGACAGATCATGAGTTTTACCACAAGAGGCCCTTTACAGCAGTGTATTGGCATGATAGAGGTTTTTTAGTACTAATTAGAAGTGTCACCTCTTTCATAAGGCTTCAGTCTTGCAACACTGAAAAGACAAAGCTGAAAATGCCCCGTTCTCCTGAAATTTCTAAGCATATGGTTGGAACTACATGATCTTTGAGGTCCCTTCCAACCCTAACCATTCTATGATTCTATAATTCATATAACATTATGCTCTACTCCAGCATGGGTAACCAACTTGCATTCCTGATTTCTTCATGTGAAGCCCAAGCAACCCATGGAAATAGAAGAGCCTGCTCCTATGTTATCATAATGAATTACATTTGTTAAGCCTACTTTAGTAAATTAATTGACTTGATATGATTTAGAAGGACAAAATTTTCCACTTTTTTTTCACATTTTACCTCAACGCTGCCACATCCAAAAGACTCACAGAGAGCAGAGGAGTTAAAATGAGAGACAGTGGAACTTGCTTCTCCTCTGGCTTCCCATCCCCTGCAAAACCAAGAACCATTCTGCATGGCAGCATCCTCTCTCCTACCCCCAACCCAAAATACTATGAATAAGGACCACAGTTCTCCGTTTACTCAGGAATGCCAGATATGAAACCACAATCAAGCTTCGATCTCTTCAGCACAGCATGCTCCACATGCCAATCTACATGTTTGTTGAAAAAAATGATTCTACTGGGATAAGTTTCTATTATAAGTTCTGACTGTATACATTTTTTTTGAGTTAGTATATAATTCCTGCACCAGAACCCAATATCTTTTCTGTTTTACAACTGCACGTAAATACAACTGCCTTCCATCTAAAAAAAAAACCAAATATTCGCAATGTCTGTTCAGTTTGCCTTCTCGCAGCATCTCTCTCCCTCTGCCCAAATATAATTGCACTTTCTAACCCCAGTCACTCATGGTGGGGAGAGCCAAACAAATCTCACATTCATAAACTCAGATTACAGCTACCCTGAGCCATAGGAATAGCACTGAATTTATTGGAGCCGTTAGCACAGCACAGCACAAAGCAACTGGAGTAAACAGCAACTTTCAAAAGAGGCAAAGTTATTTGGAGAGGCTCCAGCATGTAAATGGCAGCAACATTGATAGCAGTAGCAATTATTATTTCCTTTCCCCACACCCTTTTCCTTTTTGCAGTTTGGCCAAATGAATTTCTCTGCAGATGCTGGAGGCACTGGAATCTGCTGAAAATGATAGTGATTTCCATTGCCACTCTCAGGTTTTCAGTACAAGACTGAAAAGATTTCTAGCTTACCCATCACCATGAATTCACGGTGGCAATAGTGTTTGGCCCAATAACATGTTCACCAGGTCTTGGTTTCTTCTTGGAACTGGTGAAGCAGGTTCTTTGACCAAATGCTTTGTGAGCTAGTTGTTGCCTGTGTGAAGCAAATAGGAAAAGGGCCAATTTGTCTGGAATTAATTTTTTTAAAAATAACTGAGCTCCCACAAATATGAGCTGAGCCCAGAAAAATGACTTCAAGGTTAAAGTGCAGAATTGGAAAATAGGATAATTATTACTATTGGTAGTATTGTTACTGTTCTTAGCACAACTTGCAAGAGTTGTGCAAACATTGAACAGAAAAATTGTCCTCACCCCAAATATTATATGCTATTTTGCAAGAGACAGAGACACTAACAGGGAAAGTACAGGGACACAGTGAGCAGTTGGTAGCCTGAATAAAACTAAATGGGAGGGACTCCAGAGTCACCTTCTTTTTCCATTTCTCTGGTTTCTTTACACTAGCAGTTCTTTGGGTCAGGGTGTCTCTCTCTTTCTATGCATTTATACAGCTCCAAACATCATCTCTGGTCTGATGGAAAATTTGGGGAAGCTTTCAGCAAGTTTCTAAGTGAAAGGTATGCAAATGGATATGACAGTCAACGTGGCCTTGTCTGAGATCTTTATTCTTGTGTTAAATTCATATGTGCATGGGATTGTGCCATATGTTTCCAGTCAGCCCTTGGATGCCGGATTTTATATGAGCAAGGAAGATATTACTCTGAGAGGAGCAGGAGGTTTCAACAGCAAAGGGTGATGCAGCTCATGCTTTTGGCTGAACTGCTAAAATTGTTAGCTTTCTTTTTTGCTAGGAAGAGGAGGAAAGCTGGCCTGGTGTGACAACCTGAAAAATTCTGTGGTTTGATGTTTCAGACACAAATCTGAGTGTGAATCAGTGGGCTGAGCACTGAATCAAGACCTGCTTGATACTGTTTTTCTAGCTCTTGTTGGTATCTTTGAGAATGTCTATGATTCTATGACTCCATGATTCTATGACATTTGGCAATACATATGGACATTCCTACGGTGTTTTGCCCTACCTGATACTTCTGTCTATGGCTGCACTCCATGGTCTTGCTGAGACCAAGACAACCCTAACCCAAGATTTTTTGCACAGCTAGATCCTTACAAAGATTTCTGGGACAGACACAATTGCTTCATGGATCAAAGAATTAACATGCATTTATTATCCCTTTTGTAATGCATTATTAACTGACATCCTGAAAATCATCCATAGCACCTCAAAATGTTGCACACAACAGCAATATAAACATCTCATTCTTAAAACTGTCACAGAAAGTATATGAAACCACATAATCCTATAACACAGTAGCTTAATGCAATGCTAACTCACAGATTACCTTAACAGAGCACATTGTGGATGTAACCAACAACATCATGCTTTGGTACTAGCTGTGGTCTTGCATCAAAGATTTATAAAGATCAGCATGTTAACTTGTTCCAGGATAAAGGCCAATGTTGTATAATCCAGTACCCAGAGAAGTGACGTGATTGATGAAGGCAGAACACAAGATTTCTAAATCAAAAGAGTAGTCAGCACCTGAGCCGGTGTCATCCACTCAGCTTGATTTATGCTTTTACCAGATTCGAATTTTATATGGGTTATCTGTCAGCAGGAGGCAATTCAGCAGCAAAATCAAACCGATGTCTCCTGAACAGGTCAACTCAGAATCCAGTTCAGCTCACGATCACTGAGTGGTTTTATTCTCATTTTAAAACTGATTTTAAACCTATTCTGGCAGAATTTGTGACTTCAAGGATTTTCTTTCAGCATAGGAAGCTACTGTCTGCAATTCTCAAAGCTATTTATCAGCTAGATACAAGCCAGAAATTTGGCCATGTATCATCTGGAGATGTTGCCATCAGCATGTTGGCACCATCGTCATGGGCTGCAGCAATGGCAGAAAGTGAGTCCCACAAAAGATCATCATCTAACGAGAAGAAAGACTTATGGTGGCTGATGACTAACTTCAGATGAGATATGCCTTTCAAGCACCTGTTTCATCTCCCAGGGCTATAAGAGGAACTTGGCTTAGATGCTGACAGTTGCATGGTGAAGCTATACAATCAGATGAAATTAATTCCAGGCTTGGGGTCAGGCTACCTCACTGTTTACTTGTCCCATATATCTGCTCTATTCAGTCCAAGCCTCCACTGTCAATAGTTTTTGTCACAGTCTCAGGCCATTCCTGTCTCCCTCTCCAGGCTCTTAGTCCTGATCTCCTGTCAGTCCTCACAGTTGTGTTCCCAGATGTCACGTTCCCCATGACCCCTAAAGGTTTTCAAGCAATGATGCTCAAAATTTCCTCTCTCAGCTCCTTTACCTGCGTGTCTTTTATTCTTTTCCTCCTAAATTGTCCATTCCTCCTCTGCCTTCACCCCA
Organism: Tauraco erythrolophus; assembly: GCF_009769465.1. Lineage (NCBI taxonomy): Eukaryota > Metazoa > Chordata > Aves > Musophagiformes > Musophagidae > Tauraco > Tauraco erythrolophus. Next base: position 67,277,591 of record NC_141466.1, on the reverse strand, counting down.
GCTCCCCACTGGATTGCACACTCAAGTGTTTTTCCTCATTTAAGATTCTTTTACTAATCTGTTCTTCATCTTTGCATTTGGTCCCAGATTATATTCTTTTTTCTGTTTAATATGGTAATCTTTTTGCCAAGTTCAAATTTCACATACAGAAAACTGCGATTCTCTTAATCCTTAATCCTCTCCTCCCTTCTCCCACCCTCTGCTGTGCTCTCAAGAAGTACTAGAACTATTTTTGCTAAAACTTAAAAAAGAGATTTCGAAATTTCAGTTCTAACAGGTGAAGTGTGACCAGAAAGCAAGGCCATAAAGGTGAGCCGACTTAGAAGTAGCAGTATATGTCCTAACTAATGCATCCATTAGCATTGTAAGTACACACACATATACAGAGCCTGGCTTTGCTACACAGGCTTAGAAAAGGTGGCTGAAAACAACCTGACTGGTTCTAGACCTGCAGGTGTTCAGGCGCTGTTTTAAAGCCACCTTTTACATACTTGCAAGTGGAACTGTTTTAATCAAACCAATACTGCTAGAAATAAACACGTCCTTAAACCACTAAAAGGTGCCTGTGCAGTTTGTAAAAGTCACTAGCACCTTGAAACCATTTGAAATTCTGCCCTCATAGTGTTTCCCCTTCAGCAAAGTAGTTGCTCAGCTAGTGGGCAGGATTGCAGCCAGTCTGGGCTTGCATGGTAGGAAATACGAGAAGCTACTTGATCCACAGTAAACAGGTCTTCAAACTATATCTCAGGTGAGATTTCCACTGAAAATGTCACTCTACATATTCATAACCCTCATGTGCTGTCACTCTATTCACAAGTATTAAATTCTTCATTCGTATGTAAAAGAATATATTATTGCTTTCACAAACAGCAACATTTTTAACATAAATATGCACTGGAGAGTACAGATTTTATTGCCTAGTTCCTGTCACTAACATCCATATACCTTAGAAACCATTAAAAAAAATATCAATTCACCCTCACATCAAGAAAAACTATAGCAAGAAGTAGTAGAAAGAATGAGTTGTACTTGTTTCCAGATTCATCTTTACACTGAACTCTTAAGAAACTTTGTTCTGCTGACAACAGACACTGTCGTTCCATCTTCCTTTCTAATTTCGAAAAGCCCATGACTCCCAATGACAAATGACTCCCAACAACAAATGTTTGGGCTCAGTGCAGGAATATCCAAGCAAGGTCCTGGACATCCATTTATAACAGAAATCAATTATGTTGAGCTGTTCTTCAGGATTTCCACAGGGAAGGGAAAATGTGGCACAAATATACTCTCATCCCTCAGCTTCAATGTATATTTAGAGCCAAACTCTCATGAAACAACAAATTCCTTCTCCAAATATTCCCTTAGGTTGATCCCAAGAAAAGAAAAAATTAAAAACCCCAACTTTACAAGATTTCAGGCTGCAGCAACCTATTGTGCTGACCACTGTCATCGAGTAGTATAGGTTGGGAGAGAGCCTTGCTGGAAGGATACATCACTGAATCAAGTACAGCTTGGTATCCAGCGTGTCAAGGTCTCACTATAACAGTCATTTTCCCTAGTTTGATGTTATCCATGATCTTACTAATGTGCTCTCTGTCCCATCTTCAAAGTCATTAATGATGATGTTGTTCAATAGTATCAGTCCCACTATTGACCCTGAAGAAATCTGCTAGCAACTGGTCACCAGTTGCACTTTCTGCTGGTGACCACTGTTCCTTGAGCCTTGTGGTCCTGTCAGTTTTCCACCTACCTTGCAGTCCATCCATACAGTCCACACCACTTGGAATTTACAGTCATCTCATCATAGTGTCACTACTTGCTTTTGTTCCCCATCTCTCTGTTCATCTGTCAGCTCTTTTTCTGAATTTAGATAAGCTTCCTGTGGAAGGTTCTGTCTGTTCCATGTTTGTATAGTGCTTAGCACAGTCATATACTAGCATGAAATTACAGCTCCTGAAGAGCAGAACAACAACAACAAAGAAATCATAATAAGATTTTTAAGTTTGAGCTTTTTTTGCATTGCTTTGGGAGAATTGGAAAATGAGGCTTTGCAGTGATACAAATCAGAGGAACTGTTGGTTTAGCTCATATCCAGACTTCTAAAGCATTAGAAGTTATCAGATATTTGCCTTGCCTGTTGTAAAGATGCTTGGCATCCTAGGAAGTCAGTAGCTGTCTTTAAATTACTTGGGATGCCTTTACTTACAGAGTTTTCTGGTACGATTCCATATGCCCATCAGATAATCATTAGCATATATCTTCCTACCTGTCCATTGCCTGACACTGAGTTGTATGAGAAGAAAGTTTGCTCATGCACTTTTTCCAGTTCAGTGATGGGAAATTCCTGAAAGGCTGAGTAGTTGCTTGCTCAGTTTTTGGCAGCCCATGATAGGCAAGAGAAAGCTCCGAGTAGCATTGAAGGAAGAAGTCGTCCCAGGAGTCCTTTGGCTAGATCAGATTACGCACATCTGATGCTGCAGGTCCAACATGCAGTTTGGGACGACACCCTTTGTTTAGTCAAATCCAAAGTTCCAAGTCTTCAATGTTTCCTTATCATGCTGCAATAACAAAAGGCTGAATCCACTTTACTTCCCACCCAGGGGAACCAGGGTCTTAGCTCAAAAGCTAGCAGGGCTCATTGGCAGGGCTTTAAACTAGATTTGAAGGGGGAGGGGGGGAATATCAAGAATGATAAAGATATGGTGGAAGTACCCGTAGAACAGAAGAAGGGAATTCCAGCCGCTCCAGCCAAGAAGTCAGATTCATACCGCTGTCAGCATGGCACCAGTGCCAGCACTGAGGGTCCAGAGGCTGGGGAAGGATCGCAGGTATGTTCAAACGAACTTACACTGCCGTCCAAGAGAACCCCTGTCGCTCCAGCCAGCGAGTCGGCTTTGTCGGAGGCCCAGCTGAAGTGTATGTACACCAACGCACGCAGCATGGGAAATAAACAGGATGAGCTGGAGATGCGTGCACATGAGCAGGGCTACGACCTTATTGGCATCACGGAGACGTGGTGGGACGACTCCTATGACTGGAGTGTCAACATGGAGGGGTATAAGCTTTTTAGAAAGGACAGGAAGGGGAGACGAGGAGGGGGTGTTGCTCTCTATGTCAGCAACCGGCTGGAATGCGTGGAGCTTCGCCTGGGGTCGGAGGAGGAGCTGACAGAGAGCTTATGGGTCAAGATTAGAGGACGGAGACGGATAGGGGATGTTACGGTAGGGGTCTGTTACAGGCCACCTGGCCAGGAGGACAGAGCAGATGAGGCGCTTTATAGCCAGATAGGAGCAGCCTCGCGGTCACAAGCCCTGGTCCTCATGGGGGACTTCAACCACCCTGACATCTGTTGGAGAGACAATACAGCAGGGCACAGGCAGTCCAGGAGGTTCCTGGAATGCGTGGATGACAACTTCCTCCTGCAGATGATAGAGGAGCCGACAAGGAGGGGTGCCATGCTCGACCTTGTGCTCACCAACAGGGAGGGACTGGTGGGTGAGGTGAAACTTAAGGACAGCCTTGGCTGCAGTGACCACGACACAGTGGAGTTCAAGATCCATGGGGCAGCAAGGAAACCATTCAGCAAGCTCTGTACCCTAGACTTCAAGAAGGCGGACTTCGGCCTCTTGAAGCACCTGATGGGCAAAGTGCCGTGGGAGGTGGCCCTGGAGGGACAAGGGGCCCAGGAAAGTTGGTCCACATTCAAGGAGCACCTTCTCCAAGCTCAGCAGAGGTGCATCCCGACGAAGAACAAGTCGGGCAAAAAGACCAGGAGGCCGGCGTGGATGAGCAAGGAGCTCCTGGACCAACTGAAAATGAAGAGGTTAGCCTACAGAGGGTGGAAGCGGAGACAGATAGCCTGGGAGGAATACAGAGAAGCTGTAAGAGTGACCAGGGATCAAGTGAGGAAGGCTAAAGCCCTGAAGGAATTGAATTTGGCAAGGGATATAAAAAGCAACAAGAAATGCTTCTATAGGTATGTAGGGGACAAAAGGAAGTCCAAAGAGAATGTAGGCCCCCTCCGGAAGGATACTGGTGCTCTAGTTACCCGGGACATAGAGAAGGCTGAGGTACTTAATGAATTTTTTGCCTCAGTCTTCAATGGTAAAGCCTCTTGTCTTACCACCCAAGCTGTGGAAAGAACTAGCAGGGACTGTGAGGATGAACCACCGCCCACTGTACTTGAAGACCAGGTTCGAGAACATCTGAGGAACTTGAAGGTGCACAAGTCCATGGGACCTGATGAGATCCATCCGCGGGTCCTGAAGGAACTGGCGGATGAAGTTGCCAAGCCACTGGCTATTGTATTCGAGAAGTCGTGGCGGTCTGGCGAGGTCCCCGATGACTGGAAGAGAGGGAACATAACCCCCATTTTTAAAAAGGGGAACAAGGAGGACCCGGGCAACTACAGACCGGTCAGCCTCACCTCTGTGCCTGGCAAGGTCATGGAGCAGATTCTCCTGGGAACCATGCTAAGGCACATGGAGAGCAAGGAGGTGGTGGGTGACAGCCAACATGGCTTCACCAAAGGCAGATCGTGCCTGACCAACTTGGTGGCCTTTTACGATGGGGTGACAGCATCGGTGGACAAGGGTCGACCAATGGATGTCATCTACCTGGACTTGTGCAAAGCTTTTGACACTGTCCCGCACGACATTCTTCTCTCTAAATTAGAGAGTCATGGGTTTGATGGATGGACCACTCGGTGGATAAGGAATTGGCTCAATGGCCGCACTCAGAGAGTAGTGGTCAACGGCTCAATGTCCAAGTGGAGACCGGTCACGAGTGGCGTCCCTCAGGGGTCCGTGTTGGGCCCGGCCCTCTTCAACATCTTTGTCGGTGACGTGGACAGTGGCATGGAGTGCACCCTCAGCAAGTTCGCCGATGACACCAAGCTGTGTGGTGCCGTTGACACGCTGGAAGGGAGGGATGCCATCCAGAGGGACCTTGACAGGCTGGAGAGGTGGGCCCGTACCAACCTCATGAAGTTTAACCAGGCCAAATGCAAGGTCCTACATCTGGGTCGTGGCAATCCCAGGCATAAATACAGACTGGGTGGTGATTGGATCGAGAGCAGCCCTGAGGAGAAGGACTTGGGAGTACTGGTGGACGAGAAGCTCAATATGAGCCGGCAATGTGCTCTTGCGGCCCAGAAGGCCAACCGCGTCCTGGGCTGCATCAAGAGGAGTGTGGCCAGCAGGTCGAGGGAGGTGATTCTCCCCCTCTACTCTGTCCTTGTGAGACCTCACTTGGAGTACTGCGTCCAGTTCTGGAGCCCCCAACATAAGAAGGACATGGACCAGTTGGAGAGGGTCCAGAGGAGGGCCACGAAGATGATAAGAGGGCTGGAGCACCTTTCCTATGAGGACAGGCTGAAAGAGTTGGGGCTGTTCAGCCTGGAGAAGAGGAGGCTCCGGGGTGACCTTATAGCGGTCTTCCAGTACCTCAAGGGGGCCTACAGGAAAGATGGGGAGAGGCTGTTCAGGAGGGCCAGTTATGATAGGACAAGGGGTAATGGTTTTAAAATAGAGGGAGGTAGGTTCAGGTTGGATATTAGGAAAAAATTTTTTACTATGAGAGTGGTAGAACACTGGAACAGGTTGCCCAGAGAGGTGGTGGATGCTCCATCCCTGGAGACGTTCAAGGCCAGGTTGGACAAGGCCCTGAGCAACCTGATCTAGTTGGAGATATCCCTGTTCCTTGCAGGGGGGTTGGACTAGATGACCTTCGAAGGTCCCTTCCAGCCCTAACCATTCTATGATTCTATGATTCTATGATTCTATGAAACCAACAATGCTAACAGTACATCTTATCAGTAACTTAAATACTGCCAGGGCACACTCTCTGACCTTGAGATTAACTGGGACACTCTGGTCATACTCGTATTGTTAAATTCTGTTACCTACAAAACAAGGTGATTGCATCATCTTGCCTATAGGAAATGGACCATAGTTAGCGATACCATGAGTTTAGAGAAGTAAAAAGCCATAAATCCTACTTTTTGACATGGTATATAAATATGTATATATTATATATGTATAAAAACGTCAGAATCAAGAGTTAAGTCTTTGAATGCACTCAGCATTGCTGATGATGCAGCTGACTTCAGCTAGGGCCATTAACTTAATGATGGGCACTTTTGCCTCAAATAAAACAGTTCAATACAACTATTTTGGGAGAAAATGCAGGCATAGGACTCAGGTACTTTGAAAGCCTATTCTAGGCATCATCTCTCTTCCTGTGAGAAGGAACAAGTCAGATCATTATTTGAGGATACTACTCTTTAGCAAGCACTATTAGGATAATACTCTACTAAAATATATAAACAACATGAAAAGCAGAAAGCACTGGTAGCTGTTATTATTATTTTATTATACAGGTATTAATTTTGGATTTGGTCCCCAAGAAATGAAATTTAGAAGCACAGTTATAATAGGAAAGACAATTTGTCCAGTTCATTCCAGAAAGTTAAGGGTAGCAAAGTGTGAGACAACAGCTATTAGCTATTATCTCCAATAACTCCTGAAACATAGGTGAAATTACAGACAACTAGATCAAATTCAGTGCCTACCTTTGAGAAAAGGAGGAAGAAGAAAACTTTGACGCTTGTGTATCAGTTGGCTTAACATCAATTCTCCAGACAAACCTTGGAATCTTAAACATATTTGTCTTCATTAAAATGAAGCCTAAAAAGATTTGTATTACAATTTGTAAAATCACAGAAAATTACTAGACATATCTGAGACAAATTTGCAAGAATAAGTGAAGCCAAACAAGTAAATATCAATTTATAACAGGCTAAAAATCTGTATGTCATATCTAGACTTTAATAAGGTCTTTGACATTGTCTTATACAAGCTTCTCATGAGCAACCTAAAGAAACATGATGTAGATAGGACTACAGTAAACTAAGTGTGCTCCTGTTCATGTTCACAAAGCAGTTAGTAATAGTCACAGCCAAAGTGGAAAAACATAACCAGTAGTTTTCCTCAAGTATCTGACTTGAGGTCTGTTCAATATACTCATTAATGTCCTGAACTGTGAAACAGGTTTTAGATTTCTAGAAAGTTTGTAGTTAATCCTGGTTTGAGATAGAGGGTGGACAGATGACCAGCTTGCTAATTGTCATTGTTTATCTATTTCCTTTACTTTAGTGTGATTCAACCCAGATGATTATGACGAGCAAAAAAAAAACCAACAAAGTATTTTAAATGGAATACACAGTTACCCAAACACAGGTTTTTGGGCTTGTCCAAATACTGCAATGTATTTGTACTGTCCTTTCATTATATCCTGAATAAAAACAACTGGTTTTCTGTGCTACTGAGATTTCCAAAGCACTCTTCAAAATAGCTAACCAATTTTGCAAACCCTTCATAGATTTTTAAAGTTGAAGGGAACAATTTTAATCATGTAGCCTTATCTTCAGCCTAATACATGAAATATATGAATACATGAAAACAGGTTCAAGACATGCTAAATTTTAAAAAAAGAGCAGCAATTATCTGGGATTGATGTATACATCTTCCTCTCAGGCCACCACCCTAGAATCTTCTTCTGCCATTTTCAATTTACTGAGCTAGGCATAGATTTAAGCCATTGCTGACCCTGGAAGAAAACCACAACTACACTATGGACTGGTTTAGATTTAGGCCAGGGAGTACAGGCTCCAACTTGAAAAGTGGAGGTCAAACTTCAGTAACCAGAAATAATCTTCAGAGCTTTAAAATGGCAGGAATCCAAAGATCCAGCTTTCTCCTTGGTTTGATAAATGCTGCCCAGAAGTAAATCCTAGAGGATTTGTGTGTTTTTCACATAGCTGGAAGCATGCAAAATCTTTGTCAGCTCTGCAAGGCAGAACTTTTTTCTAGCAAAATAAAGCCATCCCCAGCACTGAGGACCTGAGCTGTCAAGCTGGGCATCTTTGAAGATGCAGAGATGGGAGCTAGTGCAATGTAATTGTGATGGGCAGACTGAGGAGGTACCAGGGCCCCATTACTCTGATTGCCACATGGGATTGTAGGACAGGTATCACACTATCGTGCTCTACGTGTGCTGGGAAGTGAGAGATCCATCAGCTTCTAGCTCTCACTCTCATTTATATTTTCAAAATTACAAATGAGAAGATAACACAGAAGCAGCAAGAGTATTTCACGTTTAGGGTAGGTTTTGAGTATGAGGTTGTGGAGTAACGTTTTCGGGACATCTGTAAAAAAGAAAAAAAAATTTCTTAATGAATTCTAGTAAAGGACAGCCACAGTAAGAGAAATCCCTGTTCCTCTCCATTCCTTGTCATCCCTACTGCCTTCCCCTCAAGCAGGCAGGACCTCAGATTTACGTCTCATCTGAGCTGCGGCTCTTCCGAGCTCGGTTAACACAATACCATAACACTAGATCAGGTATCATCTGAGAGGAAAAGCGTGCCACCTCTGGAGGCACAAATATAACTTCCGCAGCACCTGGGTGTTCTTGGAGGGCTTTTACTTACTAATTTGGTTTTTAATATATACAGCTATTCGACAATGACCCGGGGAGGGGGAACACTGAGTGTCAGAAGGAAAAAAGAAACCTTAGCTGAGCGGAGACATGGATTCAAAATGGGTATCAAGAATAGCATGTCACATGAGACTCTGAAAACTCACAAGCATGCTGGGATTTGTTTTCCTCGTGAAGTAAATGATGTGACATGGAGGGGGAGTCCTGCTGGAAATCTAAGCAGGGGATTCAAACTTCAAGTCAAGGTGACAGCATGGAAAAACAAACCCAGGTATGACAAACCTCCTCTTTTTTCAACTACAGTTTTGAAGATCACTTGGCTCTCCCCAGCTATTATTACAAACTTTGACACGAACTGGTTTGGTTCTCTCACTTCCTGCAAAGCTTGATATGCAAAGCCCATATGAAAGACAGTGCCTCTATCCCAAAGGACACAGACACAGCTCTGCTCATTCAGGTTACTCTTACCTCTCTCGAGTCCCTGTGCTATGTGTGTGTATGAACTACAGAGCAGCAAACCTACTGCAGTAACCCCAGAGAAGCTTCTGGGAAGATACTGGTTTCTCCTGCTATCCCTTTCCTTTCCAGACTCAAACAAGGAAGTGAAAACCAAGGAAAACATAAAACTCAGTGAGCCTAGTTGTGGATACACACTTGAGACTCCTCTTACCTGAAGTGGGATGTGTGTTTGTGCATATCTGAAGCCATAAGGAGATCCTTCGGTTATTGTGAGATGAGTTTGTACTGAAGATCTTTAATCCAGAGTCAAATTTGAAGGCAAACTCTCAAATTATGCAAATCCAAAAGTTTTGTTTTGGCTTATTACAAAATTAGAAGGCTGCTAGAAGGTTTCCAAAATCTGGAGGTATTTGAGGCAAGGAGCTGCTTGCTTTGATACTGTTCATGTGGGAGAAGGAAGGGAGAGCTTTGTTTTTGAATGCCTCTGTACTTCTCATTATACCTGTGACTGGAAGTAGAAATGCTGTGCCACACCACACCACAAAAACATTCTTGATGTTCAATTCCATCTCAAGATGGGATATAGCACCCCACCTAAAACACGAAGAAAAAGTGAATCAAACATTTTCAACCCCATAAAGACTTTCTGGTTCAGTTCAAGGCTTTGACAAAGACTTTGGGTCACTTCTGATTTTATCCAACTCTGTTCGCCCAGCCCTAATTGCAAAAGCACATCTGGAAATGCTACAGTTAAGGCCCTTCCAGCACTTTCATTATAACCCCTCCTGTTTTCAGGGTTTTGTAACTTTTCCTGAAAAAAAAATGCAACAGCAGAAGGACTGAAACATGATATAAAAATTTCTCAGCCGGGGAGCAATTTTTTGTGTGTGTTGCAATATTTCAAACAAATCAAATCAAGCCATTCTAAAATGAGAAAAGAATTCGTAGAAAAGGGTGGGAAGGTAGAAGAGCATTTTCATGAGTTTGTTGTTTTTCTTTATCTGAAGCACACAGGGAAAAATTGTTGCAGCTATAAACCCTTTCTCAACTCTGACCTGTGGCTTGACTTGGATTAAAGCCTTTGGATGACTCTTTCAAAGAACCACAAGGATGGCAAAGAGAAAGAACATTTGCCCACAGCATCTGCTTGGAAATGGCTCTGAGGGGCAAGAAGCACCATTATGTTCCTACCCTTTGGTGCAAGGCAATGAGAGAATGGCTGGAAACTCTAGGAGCACTTAGGACCTATACTGCTTGATAAAGGATGTGGGCTTGCTTGGAACTACTATTTGATGGAGGAATCCCGAGACTAAGGTACCTCCTATGCCTAGAGAGAAGCACAGAAGTCTCTTCGCAGACAATCATTCCAGGGTTTTACTCCAAAGTCCCTGGCCGAGCGTATCTCTCAATCACTTAGGTAAAAACAGAGCAAGCCAGGCTTGCTATAAACACTGAGTATATCCACAGGGTGAGACTAACTCTGAAGTTAAGATAAATACAAACACTTATGAGTAGTCTGTAAGATCACATTATAAGTAATGGAGATCTATTTCATGGTGTGAAATGCCTTGGCCAGCGAAGAGAAACACACAAGGGCTGCTAATCAGGACACGAGTCCTGCTGGACTTTAGGATGACACTACTGAGATACTTTAGGATGACACTACTGAGATACTTTAGGATACCTCAGGTAGCACTAGGCAGCTGAATCACATAATATGTATATATTTACTACGAGTTGAAGCACTTACTGAACTCCATTGGTTACAATGACCACATCAACTTTGTGTCCTCTAACTACAGTGAGAACTCAGACACCTACATGTAGATACCTAGAAGTATCCAGAGTCTCCACCCAGCACACTGCATCAGCAAACACAGTCAAAGAGCACTTTTCATCACTTGGCCTCAAAAAGCAGTAGAAAGGGGTGCAGTATTTTGCTTGTAGCCACTACCAAGACACAACATGTGTTAAAAATACTTTAAAAAGTTATTACCGCAGCTGACCCTTGATCCACATACCAGGTTCAGCTCCACCAAAAACATGTGAACATATATCTGAATTATTGGATTTTACCAAGTTATGGGGCAGATTCAAACCCAGGTATCTGAAGATAAGTGGTATAAGATTTCATCTGCAAGTGACCCTGTCTCTCTGTCAACTACAAAGACAGCCCGTCCCACTGGTAGGCAAGAGTCCAGCTGAATATGTTATCTACTCCATCTCTTCATGATTGACCAGACACATATTGACTGTAACAGAAGCTTGGTGTCGTGGTTTAGGCCGATCTGGCAACTAAACTCCACACAGCTGGTCTCTCACTCCTTCTCCAGTAAAGTGGAGAGAAGAAAAAAATATAATAAAAGAACTGAGGGTCGAGACAAGCACAGAGGGAGCACCCACCAACCATAGCCCTGGGCAAAACAGACTTGGCTTTCTCAAAACAAAACAATTTATTAACAGTTACTTAAAAAGGACAAAGGGAAACAAAACCGGTTACTTGAGACGATAAAGAGAAAACAAAGCCAGATCTCAAAAACAACACCTCCCCACCCCCCTTTCCTTTTCTTCCCCGCTCTACCTCCCCCCCAGCGGCGCAGGGGGACAGGGAATGGGGGAGTTCAGGTCAGTTCATCCCATGTTGTTACTGCTGCTCCTTTCTTAAAGGAGGAGGAGTCCTTACACCATTTTCCCTTGCTCCAGTGGATTCCCTACTCACAAGGAAAATCCACAAACTTCTCCAGTGTGAGTCCCACCCGCAGGATGCAATCCTTCCCCATCAGATCACTCCAGTGCGGGTTTTACCACAGTCTCAGATTCTTAGGGAGTTGTTGCCACTCACTTTGGTGTGGGTCGTCCCACGGACTCTAGATGCCTCACTACCTTGTCGTGCATCCCATGCTCCATTATTAACAGTTACTTGTCGTGCATCCCACGCTCCACAACCTCTCTCAGGCTCAGGCATCTCTTCCTTGACGTGGGCTTCTCCACGGGCTGCGAGTGGGTCTCTGTTCCACCAAGTCCATCCTGGCTGCAGGGGGACTACCTGCCGTCTCGCCACCGGTTGCAGGGGAAACTCAGCTCTGGCACACCTCGTCCTGTTCCATCTTCACTGATCTGGTGCCGGTGTGGCTGTTTCTCTCAGGTCTTAGTCCTCTCTGGGTGAACTCGGCCCAGCAGGCACCCCGGGAACGGGGTGCTCTCTGAGTTGCCCAAGCGGCTTTGCCGCTGCCATCCGCAGCAGGTGGTGCCGGCACGGCGTGGGCAGCCGCCCGGCTGGGGGCCAGGGAGCGGGAGCAGTGCCCTCCCCCTTCTCCTTGCTCCTGGGCAAAGGCACACCTTTCCGGTTCCTTTGTCCCAACTTAAATAGGGCAATTCGCAGAGGCGCTGATTGGCTCAACCCCGAGGGGCAATGAGAGTCCGATCTGGTGGAGCAAATTCCCTCTCCTGCCACCAGAACCACCCCCCCCCAACCCCGATCAAACCATCACACTTGAATACAGGCGAACACTAAATTTGGGTGTCTTAGTCTGAAGCTTATTAAAGTTAGTCATTTGGTAGAGATGACTTCCAATCCTCACACGCAGCAACCAACAGTTTATGCAGCATAGCTTCAAACTCATTCACTGCGAGCTAAACTGTGTTGCATTATATCACATTTGCAACAAATACAGCCAACTGTGGTAGCTCAGCTGGCACATGGTAGCTTGCAAAAACATGGTAACTCGTTTGTGTCCCTGAGCCATAACTCTTAAACAGTTCAGATGCAAACATGCAATTTGCATTCTAGCCAAATCAAAGACAAAGACACTTAAATCCTAATGTAGATTGATGGGAACTTGATGGAAGAGGATAGTTTTTATTACAGTTTTTTAAGCCTGTCTCTCATCTAGATGGAGCTGAAAGCACTGTGGCAACATACTGGGAATTGTTTTCATTACACAAACCAGCCTGGCTAAAATCAGAATCTTTTTGACATGTCTTCACTAGGTTGAACCAAATTGGAAACTGCAGGATTGGTGACTACAATTGCACAGGTGCAAAGCTGTTCACTTTTGGAATAGCAGTCACAATTCAGGTCACCTGTGATCAAGAGAGATGAACTGGGAATAAGGATGGTGCAGAGAAGACCACTGGGATCATCTAAGGAATGTGGAACTTCATACCCGAGAGGAGAGGCTTGCTTTAAGTATCAGGACAGAAACTGAAAGATGATATGACTATTTAAACTACAGGATGATTTTGGCGTAAGGACAAATGGATATTAACTGGCCAAGAATAAATTTCGGATGGACATCAGAAGATAGTTTCAAACTGTCAGAACTGTGAGGTTTTAAAGCAGTCTTCCCATAGCAGTAGTTATGGCAAGAAACCTAAACATTTTTATGAGGGAGCACACTAGATTTATGAACAGACTGTTATGCGGGAGGCTGAAGTAGTATGTGGCTGAATTTGATGATCTGCAAGATTCTTTTCAGGCTACTTCAGAGAAAATTTTAGAATTTAATTTTCAAATGCCCTTTATATTTTCTATATGTAATCCTGAGGGTAGAAATACTTTCACTTTACAGCTAAATCTTGTTTTGTGTTATTTCTACCTGAAACAAATAAAGGAAGTAATTGGAAAACCACAGGAAAAGCTGATTTTGTGACATTGCAGATGCTAAAAGGAACAATTAAAGTAAAAGAAACCAGTGCATGTGCCTCCATGGGCTGATTGCTAAAATCGCGACCCTCGGAAATATCTATTTTCATTTTGTCTTACTAGAGCCTGACCATTGTGTGCCAGACTTACATGATATACACAAAGACTGAACACAAGAATTAATGTACAATTCAGAGCATATCAGTGGTATGCAAAGCAGCACAGAGAAGAAATATTTGGGAAAGAATCAAATGAGCTAGTTCCAGAAATGAAGCTATTATAGCTGTATTAGCCCAGGGTTGAGCGCAGGACATCTGGCTAGCTGAGAGGCAGAGCTAGTCATCTCCTGGAATGAAATCTAGTCCACTTAAATCTCACTTTTGTCACAGAGAGCAAGCCAGTCCATATATTTTCCTGGAATGCTCTTTATACAGGCCTATAAGTTCATCAAATGTAATTTTATTTCATCAGAAATTTTTCTGAACATTTAAATGTATCTGTCAAACTCTGCTGTGATCAAAGTTTTAGTGTTTCCTAAGCCTACACTACTTTGTCTCCACCTAAGTCTTCTAGAAGGGGCTTTAAAGTCAGAGGTAGTGAGGACAATGATGTGGCAATATCTGTCTTCCTCCTAAGAGTCTAAAAGCTATAAAAACTGGAAGATATTGCCTCAAGGGAAAGTGAAGTCACGTTTTCAACATTTTGACCTGGACACCACAAACCATTTTTTTTTCTGGTCAAATGTGGAGCAGGAGAAAGACACACATAAAAAAAAATAAAGACTAAGGTCTAAGACTAAGAGTAGGAATATCAGATCCTGCTCCTTGTAGCATAATGTAACTGGTGTATTCCAGGACAGTGGTTTAGATTCATGGAGGAAAGGGGGACTGCACCATGCCTGGCCTTGACTTTATTACTAGGGAACCCTTGAGAATAATGGTGAGTCAGACATTCTCGAGGCTGTATAGAGCCCAGGACAAGGGTCTTGGGGAGCCTGTCAGACACAATGTCATTATTATATAAAATCTGGGCATATGACTCCTCTTCATTTTGCATTTGTCATGAGAACATGGTGGATGCACTAGATCCCACAGAGATGCCATTCCCTATAGTTTACTTCCACTTCTTTGCACTCTCACGGGAAGAGATACACAGTTAACAAAATGGGTTGTCCTCTGCAGGTTTTTAGTAGTCATCTCTCTTCATTAGCTATGCAGTGATTACAGATGGTTATTTTATGTACCCCACTTGGAGGCAGGTACCTGAATTTTTCATCAGGCATGAGCTGACTGACTTTTGGGCTCCTTACCAGCCAAATCCTACAGGATCCTGGATCTGAGCTATTGTGTCTACATAACTAAGCAGCTGTTTCTCCACAACTAAGCAGCTAGCTGGTACCTGTAGTGTGAACAGACCCTCTGAATCACCATCAATAAAACAGCTTTCAGCCACTTAGAGGCCTCAGCTCAAAGCAACGGACTGTCCCAGGCCTGAGCAACAAGAATATTTATTTCTGTTAAAAATATAATGGAAAGGGCAACTAGCTAATTCAGAAGCATGAATGTACAAAATA
This sequence comes from Tauraco erythrolophus, assembly GCF_009769465.1. Classification (NCBI taxonomy): domain Eukaryota; kingdom Metazoa; phylum Chordata; class Aves; order Musophagiformes; family Musophagidae; genus Tauraco; species Tauraco erythrolophus. The sequence goes on along the minus strand of NC_141466.1, from coordinate 67,262,418 downwards.
GAATGGAAAAGATCATTCAATCAGTGATTTGATCTCTGATTGTTGCTCCCTAGTTTTAGTCTGTTAGCTTTGTTACCTGAGCATTATTCAGAAACAAGATCCAGGAAGCAGCATACTCAAACTAAGTTCATACGTTCCATAAACAACTCTTTCTTCTTAATTTATCACTTTTGCTATTTTGATCTACTTTTGATCACTGTATAAGACTTCTATTAATTTAGTAAAGACATGCACCACCATTCAACATGCATAATTATATCCATTAGCTGGCAAAGTGCTAAGGACCTTCATGAAATGCAAGGCACTTATGACTCACCATGTCACTTCTCATCTGCCCTCCGTTTTGCATCCAAAAATTCCACCAGGTTTGTCACACGTGATCTTCTGTTCCAGAAACTATCCCCATTCCTTTATATCAGCTTGTATTTTTCCAGATGTTTTGTGATCTCATCTTCTGCTAATGCCTCCAAGACCTTGCCTACTGTCAAAATCAAACTTTATTGCAAACCTGTAACTCCTTGATTTCACCTCAGTCCTCTTTGTATGGAATGGGTTTACATTTGCACTATTTTTGTCCCTTAGTACTCCTTCCTGTTACAATAAGCTAGTAAATATTCTTTAGTTGACCAGTGTCCTCTCCCATCATCTCTTTCATGAGATTCAGGTGTGATGAGTTGAGCCCTACAGCTGTTTTCTCTTTCCACTGATATTTTTTTTTTTTTAAATTGATCCTCAAATTGCATTGGCTTTCAGAATCTTTTGTTTTAATTTCTGGCACTGTATTTTGTTTCTTCCTGGAGACCTACTTATCACTGATGTTAGAGGACTAAGGCTGAAGTAATGATGATACATTAGCTAAGACAATCCACAGACTGACCATTGTTTATAGGGCTTTTTATATCCAGACAAGACTGATAGTGGTAAAAGATAATGAACATCAGGTGTCTTCTTACTTCTTTGCATGCCAGTGAAAAACCGTTCATCTTACTGAAATTTTTGCCAGGGATATCAGATCTGGCAAATTGTTCAGAAGTTCAGTGGTTGTGGTGTGATGGACGGATATGTTCAAATGGATGAGATGTTCACAACTAAGAGGGCAAATTGCATCCTGAGGTGCATCAAACACAGTGTAACCAGTTGGTCAAAAGAGGTGATTATCCTGCTGTATTCAGCGTTGGTGCAGCTTCACCTCGAATACTGTGTGCAATTCCTGTGGAGGGAAAGCGGAGAGGGAGGTGCTGATCTCTTCTCCCTGGTATCTGGTGATAAGACTCATGACGATGGTTCAAAGCTGTGCCAGAAGAGGTTTAAACCGGACATTAGGAAGCATTTCTCTACGGAGAGGGTGGTCAAATGCTGGAACAGGCTTCCTCAAGAGGTGATTGATGCTCCAAGCCTGTCAGTGTTGAAGAGGCATTTGGATATTGCCCTTAACAATATGTTTTAATTTTTGATCAGCCCTGATTTGATCAGGCAGTTGGATTAGATGATCATTGTAGGTCGCTTCCAACTGAAATTATTCTATTCTATTCTATTCTATTCTATTCTATTCTATTCTATTCTATTCTATTCTATTCTATTCTATTTTCTACTTTAAAGGGTACAGTAGCTACAAATCAGCTAACAATCACCATGAATGTGTCCAGATGCACATGGAAACATAGCATAACAGATTTGCTTTTAGACATTCTGTCTTCTCATCCCAGAGATGATGATAGCCTTGAGCCAGTCCTGGGGCTAGAGGGGTGGTTTAAGTCCAGGCATATTGCAGTCCTCTAGCATGCCCAAAAGATGTCACTTGCTTTGGAAACGTCTTGCAGAATATAATAATAACTCAACCTGTCAGGACTGCATAATTGTTTCAAAACTCCTTAGCATCCAAAAAATTGTAAGTCCCATTTGTAATCCATCCTGTCAAATTTTGTGGACAAAATATAATTCCATTTTAAGACTATGTGCAGTATTAAGATACATAGTTGTATTTACATAAAACTTACACTTTTTTTTTTCCACAGAGAAAAAAAATTATTTTAAAGCCAAAGACTAGCAGTCTAGTTGTTGAATGGGCTCATAATTCCTCAAACCAGGCAAAGACCCAGTTTCATCAGGCCAGTCAGAGGCTTCGCACAGTGAAAATGGTTAGACTGGATGCAGGGATGTTTGCATAAAAAGAGATTGGCCAAATGGAGGTCCTGCACAAAGCTCTTGTTTGCTCTGCCCCTTTTCTTTGACTAACTGTGGGGCTAAATTCTTCACAGTCTCGGTTTAGCATCTTTCATGTGTTTCCAAAGAGGAGTAAGCTAAAGGTAGGGAGATGACTTACAATGAAGGAGCATATATATTTCTAATATTCAGGTGCTCAATTTACTTCACAAAACCTGAATTCCTCCCTATAAGCCCTTCGTGACACATGAATGGTTATCACTCTCTTTCTCATTGCTTTGTTTTCTCAGGAGAAGATGAGGTGTCAGGGTCACATGGAGTCTGGTAATGTAGGTTTGAGTCTACCTGGCCACAGGCAAACAATTCACATGGACTGAGATCCTGCACCAGGGGATTTCGGGATCACAACCATTAGAGATGTAGGACTATTTTTGAATCATTGCTGCTCTGTTTTGTCAGAAATTTCCACAAGGACTTGCACAACAGGTTGTTTGTTTGTTTGTTTATATTCCTCTTCTTCTCTCCACCCAACCAGCATGAAGTTCCTAATATAACTTTGAGATTTCTAATATAGCTTTGGCTCTCTCAGCTTCATATTCTATCTAAAAATGGGGATAATAGCACTGTCTTTCTTTATAGGAGTGATGTAAAAAAAATGCATTGAAGGCTATAAGCTGCCACTGAAGATAATAAGAGATGATGGCAACTCAGTACCAATAGACATAAATAACCAGCAGATGAGACCCCACAGACTCTAAGTTTTTAGTAAATTATTTGGACAGTTTAAATTATTCTACCATTCAAATCAATGGCAAAGCTTCCTAGGTTGGCAGTGGGATAAGAATTGTGTTACAAGCATCTTTGAATAAAAGCCCCATATATCTCCAAGCAGTAGACATTTTTAGCACAAGCTATACAGAGAGTTGAAACTAGTGATAACTTCCCTTCTTGCTGAGTTTGTGCAAACATTTCCTGAAGCTTTCAATATTACCACAACAGAAGCCTTTTAGAGCTTAAATAGGGATAACTTGAATTATTAGCATCGGTCCCCTAGCCCAACCACAAGCATGTCTGAAGCAGCTTTTACTGATAACACTCTGCAACAACTACACTTTCCTCACACATATCCACAAAATAAGCTGCTATTAATGATGACCACCAAGCAGGAAATCATCGAGTTGCAGGGACTGTTGCCCTCAAATAAACTTTCAGTTCCTTTCCTGCATTCCATGCCCCATTCCTGGAAGTGCTTAAGGTCAGGTTAGATGAGGATTTAAGCAGCCTGATGTTAAAAGACAGCAGCCTGTCCCTGCCCATGGCAGGGGGTGTGGAACCAGATTAAGAGCCCTTCTAACCCAAACCACTCTATGGTTCTATGATTTTTTGTTTGACCCTTTCACCATACAACTCAAAAAATTTCTCAGTGAAACCATAGGTCAGATTTTTTGCTAACAAGATATTGATGACACCCTACTGAAATCAGGGGCTTTCTTCAGTGACTAACAGCAGGAGGTTTGGTTGTTTGCAACTGGACTTGAGATGTGAGGGTTTCCTCTCTTACACTCCTGGCATGTAAGAGTGGCTTTGGAAGCCAAACCATTGGTTTCACCTTCAGCACTGCACAGCCAAAGGGACCCCTCAAGTACAAGAACACAGATTATAAAACAAAGACCTTATTTCCTTCCATAAGTGAGTGGAGCAGTACACTGTCCCAGCTGAAGCCCAGCAGCATGTTTATAACTCAGTGAACTTTATATTTCCTTACCCACTACTGGCAACAGTTTCAAAGCACATCTTTAGATCACATCACCCCTCTTTGTTACAACAGAGAGGAGTTGTAGTTGATGGCCCCCATTCCATGAATGGCTAATAGCCTTGGTCTTCCTTCCTCCTTCCTTCTCCAATGGAAAGATTGCAGCTTCCAGCAGAGCTCGCGTTAGCAGATGAGTTTTCATTTTGTACTGTCACCTATTTTCTGCTGATTTTTGGTACACATTTGCCTCCACACAGACAGTTCTTCTCCAGTTTCTATCAGTGACCAGCTGTGGCATTCTTCTCCCATCTGTATATAGGCCACTATGAAATGTTGACTAGTTCTTAAGGCACCTTACTGCTAGGTCCCCTCCTGGCCCAACAGTTCAGTTCTCAGTTATTTCCCTGTCACTTTTCCTGTTCAAATTTCCATATTCTCCACCTGAGCTTGCATCTGCTCACGTGATATGATATGAAAGATGTCAATGAAAACTTGGCAGATTTCTTCATCTAGGCTTGAGCCATGCACAGGTATCTGATCAAGGAGCCAGCCCTGGTTCCTTGCAGACTACTGTACATTTATACGGACCTTTATGTCCAGGTATCTCAGGACATCAAAGACTTGTTGTAGCCATATACATCACCCACGATTAGTCATTCATTTTCCACAAAGGTTTCCACATATTGTACTAGATTCACCAAAAGTTGGACACCAATGTCCTGATGTACAGCTCTGGTCTTGTTACTCCCACATTTTATCAGCCTCTTCCATTAACAGCAGAGTCAACAAAGCAGCAGTGCTTCAACTCTCACCCATCAGATCTCATTACAGGTTTTATATTTGCAGCTGGTTGTCTCCAGTGGCTCTTTAATGCACAGGTGAACGTGTGGTATGGATGGCCTTTCCATCATGAATGAGGAGGAATGAAGCATTGAGCATTCGCAGTGAAATGTCTGAGTTTTAGCTATACAAGCTCAAATACAAGAAGGTCCCAACCCTGCACTTAGTGTGTTAGCTGGCACCTTCCACTAAACGTTTCTCTAACTCCTAAGCCTTGATTTTCTCTGGATGTTACTTCTTTCCCATTCTCACTTTACATCACATAATTTCCTTTATGCCTTGCTGCTATGTTGCGCCCATGCAGTTTTGTGTTTGAAGGGGGAAGACTTACAAACAATTTAGGCTTATGTTTCCAGGAGATTTTAGCAAGAATTATTCTCCCTTGGGTTCAAATGTAGCTGGTAAGGATGATTCTTTAACATGCTTTACCAAGCTCAGCTCTTGCTGTGACAATAAAGTCACTGTGCTAAATCTTTTGCGGTAGTATGCAAAGGGTAGCTAAAATACACTGTGGTAAACTAGCTCATTTCAGCCAGATCAAGCCTTATTAAACAATTAATTGCTGCGTCTGGGGATTCTTAATTAACCTCTTACATCTTCTTTTAGAGCTTTGAAAGGACTTGGGATTTTGGTAAGCTACTGCATATTTTAAAAAATGTCTTATGGAAGACTCTGTTTTGTCATTTCCAAACTACGTGAGTGGTCCTGACATCCCAAATTCCTCACATACTTCAGGAGAGTTAACTGGCACTGACTTTTGGTGGCTTTCGGACGTAATTCAAGTCTTGATAACTAAGTTTTAAAAGCAAAGTAAATGATCTCATTGTAAAGTCTTATTCTATTCACGTGTTATGGAATGGGAAAGCTGTCTTTCATTTCCACTGAGAATAATAAGAGTGTTTTCATACTTGAATATTTTGCCTTTCTTTTTTTTCCTCATTCTTCTCCAAAGGAAAAAAAAAAAGAGTATTTTTCAATCAAATATTTTTTTCTAAAATATCTTAGCCTTTTTTTATTTTCCAAATAAAGCCTCTAATAATCATCTCTATTATGAGTGTTTCCTTTCTATCCTAAAGAATGATGGATAATGTTGCATTTTAAACAATTCTGGAGAACCACTACCAAAACAGTGGGGTTAATGGGAAGGATTAAATAGTTTTGTTGAAGTTTCAGGAGGGCACAGCATCCGTGATAGGAAAAAAGCAAGGGAAAGTGTACCTGTCACTGTAATATTTAACTTTAACAATGGAACTATTTGCAAATGAGGAGGTCAGGCATTTTTAAGAAATTGAAAGACACAACTAAAAGGATACATTGACTGCAGTTGCTGTGGAGACTTTTAAAGACAAGATACTACAATGATTTATGATACTGATGAACTAAAATTCTCCCTAAAATTTCCCCTGATACTACCCCCTTTTTTAAAAAAAGATTTTTTCTTTTTTTCAATAAAGGAAGGAAAAAGAGAAGAATATACTATGTTAAGTTAAATATGAAACAAGCAGGTCAAGAAATAATTTGAGGAACTCCATGCCAAAACCTTAATAAAACCATTTTAAACACCTTTCTTTGAAAACCAAACTGAAAGATAGTCCAAAGATGTAACAGTTGATTTAAAGAAAAGCCAGTTCTTAGGCAAGGTAAGACCACAGTAGAAAAGCTAAACCCATTTATTTTGAAAAGCAGTGGGAGGTTCTTACAACAAAACTTTCCTCTGTGGTGGATTAAGCTCAAGAACTGTGTCAAGATGAAGTGTTATTAGCAGAAATTTTAGAACAAACCAATAAAATTTAAAAATAAGAAACAGCCAAGATCAGATGCCATTCACTCAAAAGTTCTAAAGAAATTCAGTCACAAAACTAACCTGCTAATTGTAGTATGGGGCCTCACTTATATGAAGCCTTGTACTAGAATCATAGAATCATTTAGGTTGGAAAAGACCTTTAAGATCATCAAGTCCTACCATAAACGTAACACTGCCAAGTCCACCAATAAACCATGTCCCTAACCACCATATCTACATGTCTTTTAAATACCTCCAGGGCTGGTGACTCAACCACTTCCCTGGCAGCCCCTTCCAATGTTTGATAACCCTTTCTGTGAAGGATTTTTTCCTCATATCCAATCTAAACCTCCTCTGGTGCAACTTGAGGCCATTTCCTCTTGTCTTATCACTTGTTATTTGGGAGAAGAGAATGACAATCACCTCGCTACAACCTCCTTTCAGGTAGTTGTAGAGAGCAATAAGATCTCCCCTCTGCCTCTTCTCCAGGCTAAACAACCCCAGTTTCCTCAGCTACTCTTATTAAGACTTGTGCTCCATACCCTTCACCAGCTTTGTTGCCCTTCTTTGGACACACTCCAGCACCTCAATGTCTTTCTGGTGTCGAGAGGCCCCAAACTGAACACAGTATTTGAGATGTGGCCTCACCAGTGCTGAGTACAGGGGGACCGTCACTTCCCTAGTCCTGCTGGCCATACTGTTTCCGATACAAGCCAGGATGCTATTGACCTTCTTGGTCACCTGCGTATGCTGCTGGCTCATATTCAGGTGACTATCAACCAATACCCCCAGGTCCTTTTCCACTGGGCAGCTTTCCAGCCACTCTTCCCCAAGCCTGTAGTGTTGCATGGGGTTGTGGTGACTCAAGTACAGGACCCAACACTTGGTCTTATTGAACCTCATAGAATTGGCCTCAGCCATTGACCTAGCCTGTCCAGATCCGAGATGAGAAGAAGAGACTGCAACTATAAATCATCTTTTTCTTTAAAGCTTAAAATATCATCCTGGAAATGCCAGATAATATTCTAACTTCTCTTTAATGCAAATTCATGGACATTGTATTAAATAGCAGAATTAGTAGACAAAGATAAATCCGATATAAGGAAGATAGCATCACATTTCTTAAAAGTAAGATGTCATTAATTTACTAGCATCCTTTGAAGGAGTAAAAGGGCATGTACAGTATGGGAATCCAGTTGGATTACTTGGACTTTTCAAAAGCTGTCAACAAAATCCCACAGTAAAGTATTTTTGAGAAATTAACCTTTTGTGGTGTAAGAGGAAGTATCTTGACATGGATTAATGGTTGAAATGTTGGAAACAGGCTAAGGACTGAAATGAATGGCTGACTTTAACAATGATACCCAACAGAGAGAAGAGTTAAGGTTTGTGCCATTCAATTTATTTGCAAATAATATAGAAAACGATTGAGGTGACCAAGTAATGATTTATCCAAGGTCATCAAAACCGAAATGTATTAATGAAAGAGAATGACCAGATAATAGAGTGACAAATGGAATGTCATGTCAATAAAAAAAGATTGGGTGCATGTAGAAAAATGTTATCTGAGTTACATCCAATAATGGAGTATAAATTAACTTTTACCACCTAGGAATGACCTCTGAGTCATCATGGTTAATTCTCTGTAAGTCATATCTACCAGAACACTATGTCATGTCAGATAAAATGTATATTAGGCATTCCTAGGAAAAAAAAAGTACAAAAAAGAAGGATGATTATACAATTGTATATATCTAAGTTTTGCAACATCTTGAATGGACTGATACAGATTTAGTTGCTTCTTTTGTATTTTCTTTTTGAGTGAGATGAATGGTGATGAATTTTGCTACTTTGGGGCACAGGAGACTGATGGTTGATAGGAACAAAATAGCAATGCTGACCTTTTCTCTATGGACCCCTCTTACTTTGGCAAACCAGGAAAAGCCAAAGGATGTATCAACTTAGGAAGTGCTCCTTTGCTATCCTACCTGGACTCCCAGATACAAAAGAAGCTATTATTATTATTTTATGGGGAAGGAATTTTGTCATGTGCTTAAAACAAGAAGTCATCTGAATCTTGTTCCTTTCTTTTTTTGCCACTCCCTTGACATCAGATTTGACTTAAATTTCTCCGTGCCTCAGTTTCAGAGTACAAAATGGAGAGAACATTTCTTCTCTTTTCCATGGAGCTCCTGCGATGCTTATCTAATTGCTCTTTCAAAGCTATTGGAAATCTGAATATTAAAAGTGCAAAAAATCTGAAGTCATTAATATTAGCTAATGCTGCCCTTGCCCCACATAACAATTTAACTTTGGAAAGTCAAGTCTCCATAAAAGAGAAACCCTTCTTTGTACTTGGTGGGGATGGATTATGATCATTCTAGGACTCTAGTTATGTTTGTTGGCATAAACTTAGAGAAGTTTCAAACAGCCAAAGTAAAAATAAATCTTATTATTGTACATTTATACTAAGCAGGGTTCACAGTTTCCTCTTTATTTTTTTTAGATTGCTATTTTGATTTTTTTCCTCTGAAAAACAAATACTGGAATATAATGTTATTTTAACTTTGAAATTTATGATCTCCCTGACAACAGGTAGTCACAGTTGCATTCTTGCAAAAGAAAACAAAATTAAAAATATAGACACAGGAAATAAAATTAATTTTAAAATATATGAAAACATTTATTCTGTGCATCAGCCCAAGTGAACAGACAAGTCTCTGACTGATACCCACCACAGACTGCAGTTTCTTGAATTGATTGATTAATAGGACAGAAATGAGGAGGTGTGAATTTATTTTGGACTTCAACAGGATTGAAAAAGGTTTGGCACAGTTCAGCTGGGCTTAATCTGCATTTTAAAGTCTATGAACAGTGACCACCTACTGGCACCCTTCAATGTGTTAGGTCCCATAGAAAGGAAACATTTTGCACTAGACTTCATTTCAGCTAATGTTCCTGGATTTATAAAGGTACTAAAAAGGCAACAGCAATCTGATTTCAAACTAACAAAATACCCCTTTTCCCCTAGCGGGATCGAAACTCAACAGAAGACTGAAGGAAGGAGGAGGAGGGTAGGTGGGACTGGAGAAACAATTTCTCATTGTTTGGAGGTAGATTGTTCATGAGGGCGACGTTACCCTTAAAATAAAACTAAATTCCTTTGGGGTGTTTTCACCATTAAGCATCGAGATTTTCGTTCGACTGTGTGAAAGGTAGTAAAGAAGTAATAAATAACAGTTCAAACGGGAAAAAGCTGCAGAGGAGAAAAAAAAAAGCTGAAATGCAGAGAATTTTATCTGAGCTAAAAAAAAATGGAAGCAGAAAGATCTCACTGTGTTCCGCAGCAAGGATAATTAAAAACAAAGGCGTCTTTTAAGACTGAGCAAACATTCCCCACCATCTCCTTTTTTCTGGCGAAGCCAGGAAGCACCCTCTGAAGTAAAATAACCATAACAAGAAAAGACATCTTCTTGAAGAAATTTTGACTCATAGTTTACTGCTTTATAAGCAGTTCAATAGAAAGATGTTCCACGCCAAGACAACAAGTCAAGAATCCATATTTTTAATGCTAGTTTAGTCTCCTATGTGATTATTTTTACAACATCTGCAATTAAAGACAGATTTTTCAGCTCCCTGATTGTGACCGGATAGAAAAGGGTTTGATGTACACACACACACTCAGAGGGAATGAAAACGCCACCTCTCCCTGTAATGGTCTTCATTAAAAACAGCTTTGCCCAGCTTCTGTTTTATTTCATTTTGATGATTGAGGTTTTCCTCATCTAGTAGTAGGTGGTGTTTCTTTCTTCCTTGCATTTCACTGGTCCAAAGGAAAAATCCAATAGTCCAAACTGCAGCTTTTTCAGCCATTTGGTCAGAAAGGGTTTGTCATGTTTTCAGAGGAAGGATGGGGCTGGGATCAGAGGGAGAAAGGGAAAACTCAAAAAACTCAGAAATCAGTGTGCAAACCCTAGGTCATTAACACTCACACAGTTGTTGTGAGAGTTTAGTGCAGCTCCCAGTAGCACCACAGACTTGGGATAGTAAAACCAGTCACCCATTTGCAAGCTTTGGCACCTGCTGGAGAGTCAATGGGTCAAGGTACGAATTCACCTTTCAGGCTCGCAAAGCTGCCCACAAGCTTTTTTTACATCGATCTGCAAACTTTGTCTGTGTATTTTTCTTAGCTTTCCAGCATGATTTTAGAATAAAAGCATGCCACTGACCATAAAACTGACTACTGTGCTTTGGCACAGTAGTGCCCTTTATTGCTTTGGCACTTGAGTTACCAGGAGTTTCATCTGCTGTTGCAAACAAAAAATTGCCCTTGTACAAGAAATACATCAGAAAAAAAAAAAAACAAACAGGAATTATTTTGTCATTTCAGTATAGCATTTTTATAGGCATTGACTTGTTTCTTGACCTTACAAGAAATTATCATTACTATTAAACTACGCTCCAGGTCGAGCTTTCTGTGAATTCATCTCTTTCAGGAGAGATTCTGGAGATAAATCTGTTTTCCTGTGATCTGAAAGAGAGGGACCATAAAAATCATATAGCATTGAAGGTATATGTTCCTTCCTTCGTTTCCCTTTCTCGGCAAATCTGACTCTGTTCAAAAGATATGTTTATCCCAGTGCTGCACTGGCACAGACAGGAGCCTGGCCTCGATCCTGTTGGAAACATCCATGGCATTTGAAGGTGATTCAAGGTAGGCAAATATATGGGGGAACATTTGGGTCTGCCATCCTGTTTGCTTGCTAGGACAGGAATATCCCAGAGGTTTGGCAGTGTGTCAGGTGGGAATGAGGATTTTGAGGTTATTCTGAGTTAGGTGGGCTGGGCAGAGGTAGAAAACCTCCAGTTTCAGGACCTGACATCCCCTGATGCCATCAAAGAGCATCTTATCAGGGCATTGCATTTTTATCAGCTGGATCAGTTACCCCCAGTGCCTCTAACTTGCTGGGGTGGCCCAAACCTCAGTGCTCAACATCTTAGACGTTTTTTGTTTTTTAAAAACAATAAACCAGAAACACCAGTTTTCCCCTTGTTCCTTTGATGTCGAAGCCTTGGAGCTGTAGGCAGCACGAAGCAGGAATGCCACGCTGCCCAAACCTTCTTCCTTGGGATGGGTTTGGTTTTATAAGTTGCTAAACCATGTCCCAGCGGGAAGGTGGGAGGTTCCGCATGGAAGCCGTATGCATTTGTGTGTGTGTGTGTGCGCGTGCACGTACGCTGGGAAGTGCTGGAGCTCGTAGGGCTCTCCAGGACTCTTTGGAGGGAAATACAGACCTGGAGACAAAAAAGAAGGTGGCATTCATGGCCAAGCACACAGTGGGGTAAACATATTTTGTAAATGGAAGTTTGTTACTCACATTGTACAACGGGAGTTGCTGTTTACCTACCGCCGGTCGGATGTCGACATTGCCAGAGGCTGAATGATTCAGCGGTGATCGCTTATAAATAGTGCTGACCAGAAACAGGAACAGTGAAGAGTTTTCATTACAAAAAAAGAAAAAAAAAGCCTTGAATATTTTTTCTTTTTACTTTAAGGGAAGAGTTAAACCTTTACCTGCTTTTATTGATATTTTCTTTTTTTTTTCTCTCTCTTTACTTTCTCATATCCCTCTTCTACTTTAGCTTGTTATGTTTTGGTCTCTAACATTAATTTTTTATTTTATTTTTATTTTATTTTATTTTATTTTAGTTTAGTTTAGTTTAGTTTAGTTTAGTTTAGTTTAGTTTAGTTTATTTTGGTTTATTTTATATTTTATTTTACTTTGTTTCACCATTGCAAAAAGTAGCAAGGAGAGAAGAAAACAGAAGAAAAAAAGAAATAATGAAATGCAGGAAAACTCTAGCATTTTGGTATATTTTGAAACCCCAAACTCCCATTTTTTAATTAATATAGGTTTAAATGAAAACTCCCATGTCGTCAGAGACAAATGATTGTTATTAAAAAAAAATGCTTTGAGAATCCTTGATAATAATAATTTATCAGTCTTTAGGGCCCACTGGCAGATACAAAACCTAACGCCCCTTTGCCTTGGGGAGATGGAGGAGCTCAGGAAAACTAAAACTTACCAGAAAAAAGGGAGGATAATCCTTCCATGCTGTAAACCTTTTCTGAGCACCTCCCTTAAATTCCCCACTCTGCAGGTTAGCTCTGGGTGCTATTAAGAGAAAGAAAGAGGGTAAATGTGTCGGGAGTCTGGATTTTGCGCTTTGGCCAGCATGCACGATACGGCAGCCGTGCCCGGTGATACCAGTTTGCATCCTCCTGCTGAACGCAGTCAAATCTCTCCGACATGTAGTTCCAAGCAGAAATTAAATACTGCAAATTCCAGGTCAGGCGCTCGCTCTTTTTGAAAGCTAAAGTGATCGTTTCCCTGTGCCCCGTTTTGATTTCCTGAGCATAAAAGTAATGTGTGTTCTGCAAAATGTTGGCCCACACAAGCTGGGCATGTACCCGCAGGTTTTTGAAAGTTTCTTTTATGAATCTCACAGAGAAGTGTGGCTTCAGAAACCAGACAAAAGTCTTCCCTGAGTCAATGGGAGCTTTGCTCGTGCAAGGACTGCAGGACTACAGAGCATAAAAGCTAGGTGATCTTACTTTTCACTTTTCACAGGATGATAATCCATAGCATTTTATGAAAGTGATGGGTTTTACTTGCACGATAATGGGCAGATGATCAGTCCCTGAGAAAGAAAGGAAACAAAAATACAACGGGTGCCAGGGATAGGAAATAAAATGAGGGAAATCAAAGACGATATACTTAATTTTGAGAATGAGCAGAGGAGGAATGAATGCTCTGATCACGGCTTCTTCCCATCGTGTCCTCAGCCCCTGGACTGGTGTTGCAAAAGGCTCCCCTCCCTCCCAACGCACAGACTTTTCCTTCTTGTTTGACACAAAGTACAAGGAGTGAAAGCGATGATATTTTTTTTTCCCTAAATGAACGATTCCTGTTCCACACGGTGGCAACATCGCTTCAGAGCTCGGAGCATCCTGCGAGGCATGGAGACTTAGAAACTTCATATCTTTTAAGCTATTTCAAACATGCTCTCTTGGATAGTTTAAAAAGAATGGAGGAGAAAAAAGTCCATTGTTCTAATTTTCACTGTTGTTAGGTTTTCTAAATATGTGATTTGCAATTATATCTACCACCTTTCGCCCATTTTACTGCGAATACCACCTGTGCCATTCCATTTGCTGCAGCTCTTTCCGTACAGCTCAGCGTAGGGGAAGGTTGGTTTAATAGTCACCGGTTTTTCATTGAGTGGATGCTCGCATATAAAATCAGAGTGGCCAAAATAAGAAACAGAACCAAAGCTGAGCCTTGATTTACAGGGTTGATCAGAAACCTAAGTTCTACTTAACATTTTTAGCCAAAGCTTAACTTTACTTTTAAGTAACTTTTTAGAAGCTGAACTTTCTGCCTCACAGATTGGTCTTTCATACCTTTCTTCTCTATGTTCCTAACTTATACTATTATGCAGTAGTTCTGCTCTCTTAAACACCACCTCTGCTTTTTGCTAATGGCTGCATGGCTGTTTCTTCTGTGGAAGTTCAAAGGAAATGAAGAGCTCTACCTAAAAACCTTATACTCAGCCACTCCACTTGTCTTGCATAGTAGTAAGGACATAAAAGTATGACAGATATTTAAAATAAACCACTTCAGAAAAGAATACTGGTGTTGTGAAGTTAATGGCAAGTGTAAGACCCTTCATTTCCCGCTCTGGATCATGCAGTCTCCGATAATGTAAAGGGTGTGAATAACTTGGCATGTGTATCTAATATCCTGTTAGTCCCCCCAGATCAGAATGGAAATGCTTTGCAGCCATGCTGGGCAACATCAGTGGGCAAAGAGCAGGAGAATCAGTCCAAGGATCCTACCAGCATGAAAGGCTTCACCAGGTTGTATCTGCTTGAGCAATGAATTCAAGTGACACTCCTATAACATCATAGCAATGCCCGTTGCCTACTTCATCAGCAGCCTTGTCTTCTATGAGCTCTTTGATCTCATCAGGTACATCTGCATTAGAGCAGCTCAAGGGCTATCCCAAGACCATGTTGCCCTGCTGTGGATACTCCGTTCCTGCAGAGCATCTTCATAGCCAGTTTTGGGATATCTGTAGAGTTAAGTGAATGTGTTTCACAATCTTTGTGCAAGATTTCTGCATTTCTCCTAGTAGCCCTTGCTATCATGGTACCAGGCAGAACAGTTTTTCCCCAAAATGACACAACGTCCTCTGCTACAAAGGCAAATGGGATCAATGTGCAAGGAAAACTCAAGTTGCCTTCAGGCTGCCCGTGAGGGCAGTACGGTTCATGGTACTGGGTCTTCAGAGCAATGCACCAAACACATGCATAATGCATTCAGAGATGAGGTTTATGATGGATATAGGCATAATGCCTGGGAACAACTCTGCCAAAGTACACAGCCAGGCACGTTTCAAAGGTGGATTGGCAATATCAAGTTTGGTGCTGGTGAAACGTTTCTACCTCTATGTGGAGCAGCACTGGCTGGAGCAGGCTCAATGCCGATACATTCCCAAGATAAGAGCTGAGTGCAGGCAGTGTCTTTCATTAACCCCTCTACAATCACCAAATCTCCTGCTGCTCAGAAATGAACTGGGAGTGGGTGCTTTCTGTTGGCTTTGTCTATCTCTGCCCAAGCCAAATTTTTCTGGTGCTCTGTGGGTAACATCCATATGTTTGTTTTTAAATGGGCCGCGGGGCCCAGAGATGCATTGACAATGGACATTCAATTGACTTGTGTACAAATGAATAAATAGAGAGGGCGACTCAGCTCTTTTTTTCTACAGTCCTAACTTCTCCAAGAAAACCTTGGGCATTGCTCTTGGTTAACAGCGCAGAGTGAGAGAGCGGAGATTTGATCTAAGAGTGGCAAAACCAAAGCTGCTCCCGCACTAGCAGCTGAGCAGGCTTTAACTTTTCCTTTCTTCTCCCCTCCTCCCCCTTATTTTTTCCATTGTAACTCAGAGTGCATTTTTTCAAGATATCCCTGAAATCACTATTACTATGTCGCAATATTAGATCAATGCAATGGTAACACACTCCAGATTGTTCTGGCATTTGCATCTTGATGCCTTCCATACTGTCTTGTGGAATCTAGCCTAATACCATGATTAAAATGCCTTTTCCATTTCTCTAAAGCACAGTGCCTTCTGCCATTACATAAACATCTGCCTATCTAGGGTTTTACACTGGCACCCCTCACAGGTGTATTTGAGAGTCAAATGAAAAGGACCTCCACTCATTAAAGGGAGATGAAGGTTCTTGCCAAAGCCTGCGATTAAATTGCAGTCTGTTAGGTTTCTCTTCTCACTGACAACATTATGAATCAGGAAAAACACTCTGTTCAAGTGAGTTGTGTTACAGCAGTGTAAAGCCAGCGTGAGTTCAGAATCAAGCCCTTTTGTTTTAACACCAGCCTACCTGCGTTTTCTCTGGCAGCGTTCTCCCTGCTGCAACTCAACTGTTGAAAATAGTAGCTCTCAGTGTACTACATCTCCTTCCCATGGGCAAGCACTACACTTCAGAGGGAGGAACCTTTCAGAAGTCACCCTCAGGTGGGATGGGAGAGGGAAAAAGTAATACCAAAAGTATGAAGAAAAGGCCCTCCAAAGGGCTGTACTCACAGTCAGCTGGGAGTTGTCATCCTTACAGCATCGTGAAGACAGATGAGCAGCTAGCAGAGGAGCCTTGATGTTTCCAGTGTCCCCAGCGCTGAGAATAAATGCCACGAGATTAAATGTCCAGTGGGAGCTGTGCCTCAGTAGTCCAGGCATGGCATGGACAGACTTGAAAGGGCAGTGTGACACTATCTTGTTTAAGAAATGGAGTGGGTCCTACCACATTGAGAACCAAGGATGGGAGAAGGAAGCCCTTGATGACAGTCCAACAAGTCTTAAATCCATTTCCCACAAATGTGAAGCCACTGGCTTCAGTGGGATGCCACAACACGGTTGGCTCTTAACTGTGATGTCTATGTTGGAGGTATAATCTCAAGGTTTCCTGCACCATCAGTGAAGAAAAATAAATACTTATAAGGGGCAATTTGGGTCTTAGGTGGGAAAAATGGACTGTTCCAGAAGGATGGCATGAATCTAGGCCAAGGAGAACAAGCCACTTGGGGAACCAAAGTGAATTTAAAAGAACTGTCCTTTAAAATACATCTGTGTTTGTCCACAGACATTGAAAAAGCCCTTCCAAAGGGTCGTGCTATCATTCCACATGGCAGCACAACAGTGACTGTGTGTTATTTTCACTTTGAAGCTGAAAAAACCTGATTTTCAGGGTTCCTTCTAGGACGTCTCCTGTCCAGTATTCTGACATTATTAAACCTGGTCAGATCTTTTCTTGATGACGGGCAAATTTCTGGGAGAATTTTCAGTCTGAGGGATGTTTGTACATCTGCTACTTATGGCAGCAGTGCTGGCTCGTGAAAACTTTAATTGCTGATTAAGCAGCAGTGTGGTTTTCCAAGTGGCAGTTTGTGCTAGGGTATTTGGTACTGTTCTCTGAGTGTAACAAAAGGGAGTAGGGCCCTCCTCTGCTTTATATGTCCATGAACTGTGGAGCAGCACAAAGTGTTCAATTTGTTTTATGGCAAACTGAAACACTGGGAATTACTTGTGCAGCGATGTTACTTCCGGGCTGGACGCTGGTGATGTGCTCTGTTTGGTGCGTCAGCATCCCTGTGATACGGATGTCAGTACCAACCTCTTGCAGAGCCACATGAAAAGCTGTGAGAACCAGTGTGAAAAACAGCAGACATGAAAAAAAAAATTGCAATGTTTATAATGATTATAATTATTTATTACTATTACTATTACTGTTATATTACTATTATAAAGGGAAATTAATACAAAGTGCATAAAATGAAGTAATTTCATGAAATAGATCTGTAAAGTCCACGTGAAAGCACTGCTGTCTCTCTCTTTTGTGATAAACAAAATAGTTTTGTTAGTCAGGAGACTGCACAAAGTGCTCTTATAACCACACTAATAATATCAGTGACAATAATAATAATAGTAATAACAATAATAATAATTATAATTATTAATGTGTCTGACATTAAGAAACCAAATTGTCAGCATTCTCACTGACAGCCTGTGAGGATAGTGGCAGGCTAAAGTCTTTGTGGAATTATATCTTGGTGATATCTTGGGTCACTATGGGATGTTAACATCTTGTCCTTAGTAATTAAGCACGCAGAAGAGAGAAGCTGTTCTTGGCATCCATCTTGCAAGGAAGCACTTGAACACGCCAGTAAGTTAAGGGCAGCACAAGCCTGAGATACATTGTAATTTCATTAGGCAGAGGAGGAAACTGAGGCAGAGATGAGTTATGCATCATAATCACACTGCAAATCCACAGTGCTTAGAACTGCACGTTCTCCAATACCAGCCCTGGCAACATGAGCACTACTCCTCATGCACAGCAGTATTTCCAAGTAAAAGTGAGAGATCAAAAGCCAAAGACAGCCTTTCAGATATTCTATTTCATCTGTAAAGGCAAGCGTAGGAAGATTGAAATGATTATTTTTTTTCTTCTTGCCCATTTGATTAACATATGTTTGTCTGTGTTTCAGAATTTTACCACATATTTATATGAAATCTCTCTGCCTGTTTTTTTCTTGGCTTCTCACAGGCATTCACTCATGCTAGACAACTCCAAGAAACTTGCCCACAGTACACCATCCTCATCCACACAACCCTGGACCGGTTCCTATATCTCTGGTAGCATCTGAGCTCTTCTTGGTTGTCCCCAAGGAAGGCAGATACTCCTACTTTAAGCAACCCCCAGATAATCCCCAATCTACTCAATGAGTTCAGGAGTATTAGAAAGCATGTACCACTCAGATCAAAAGCAGATCCAGTTACAACCATGTCACTACTTTTTTTCCCCTTTGTGAAGGTAGAGTGAGTCACAGCAGACGATGCTCGGTTCTTCTGGCTAGCTCTCAGGATTGCGGTTTCCAGTGATAAATTCAACCCCTGGGCAATTTACTGAGGAATTACATAGTGTGGTATAGGCGTCCTTCCACCAGTATTCAAGCCCCAGGATCTGATGAGGTTCAGTGCAGAGCGTTCAGATTTGGTTTCTTTTTAATAACACTTACTGAACGTGAACAGCTTTAATAATCCCCAGCAGTCATTAAAAGCTTTTAATCTTCAAAGTGCTCTACGTATGCTAATTAATGCTCCCAACCATCCTGTGATGGTATTATTATCCCCATGTGGCAGCAAGGGAAATGGAAGCAATGAGGTTAAGTAATTTGCCTGAGGTCAGAAGGAGCTGATGACAAAGCCACAAGCAGAACACCTCATCATCTGCTCCACCACGCATCTTCCTCCTCCAGCACAGTCAGCTGGTGCCCAAAGCCCCAGCTCTGTTTTGTCTTATAAGCATGGGACAAGTACCAAGAAAGGGGTCAAAAATCCCATTTTGCCTTGCATCCTCACAAGCTCTGGCTATGTCACCAAGCCTACATGCGTGCCAGCCTACGTGTCACATTACCAATGCACAAAAAACAGCATAGGCCTATTTTGGGGATAAAATTCCTGCTGCAGCTCCATTTGCCAGCACAGGCCCAAGCCCTCCCTTCATGTCTTCCAAACCTAGCAGACACAACCTCAGCCACCTCACAGCTCAACCACCAGCAAATAATCCAAGGCTGCATCTTTCTAACCACTCTATGGATATTTTGACTACATCAGCTCTAATAACTAAATAGTGCTAGGGTTCGTTCCCCACCATTGAGACCAACTGGGACAGTGTGGCTGTACTTTTACTCCAAGTCTCAGCTCCTTAAGTCTCCCAAACACGGTGACCATATCTGAAATGTCTATGTGGAGCAGACCCTAACCTGGGCTACCTCCTGGACCATGACTGGAAATTGCTAACAGCGCTTTTGGTCTGGGCCAAAAGTTTGCCTTTGCCAGGGACAATTCCAACAACATAATGGCACAAATTACCAAGTGGCAGTGCTCAGACTAAGGCTTGATACCGTTTGATTTTTCTAGTCCAGATTTAGCCCCCGTGGCCAAACTACAGCGAGAGTCAGCAAGGTGGATACCTTGTCCTCAAGAATTTTCAAAAAGACAAGCATCGCTGTCTCTCAACTGACACCATAGAGAAAAAAAGAGAAGACTGACAGTCATGATCCTGCACTGAGGATCACCCGCTATGTCAATGCCACAAACATGAGCATCACTTTGGTCCTCTGGCTCAAAAGTCAATACCTTATTATTTGGTCAGCTTTGCCTTTCCAAAATACAGATACCTGACAATTAACCCAAGCACACCGGCTTGTTTCACAGCCAGCCTTTCACATTGGGTTCAGCTGCCAAGGATTCACTTTTAGCCCACATGATTAGGAGCTGATGAACTTCTCCTTCTATTCTCTACCCATTCAAATAAACACTGAGCTGTGTTTTATTTTTAAAATAAACAAAGGCAGGCTGGACTGAAACCATGCTAGGAATGGCCCCAATTCTGTTCTTGGCTGATCTGCCACTCGTAGAAGGTTGTACTACTCTTATAGAGAGAAATGACTTATTACTATTAGAATAATAAACTCCTTCCTTTTATGCTTCAAATGAAACTGCAATCTGGTCTGTGCAGAACATGTTTCCCACTCCTCCTCCTCATTCTCTTCTTCCTTTACCATGGGCTTCAAACACAGAATCCAGATGCAAGCTATTTTTCCCCTAGCTGAAGGATCTGACTTTTTGGCAAGCTGTGCAAGCCATTGTGTGGGTGGTTTAAAACTTCCCTCTGGGCCTGTCATGTGGTTAGAGCTGTCTGGGTTGCTCTGAACTTCTGGACACCATTTTCCTTTGACTCACCTTTTATTCCAGCGGAAGCTGGGACCAAGTGTGCCTAGCAAACAGGAATACACAGAATTGCACTTTGGAGCCAGGACTTTGATGCTTTTTTTTCACTCATGTTGAGCCCTTTGGCTGCCTTCACTAGACAATGCTGTCAGAAGGCAATTCCTGCAAATAGCTATCTCCCTGACTTTGCTTTGAGCCACTTCCTACTCATTTTCTGAGCAGGTATTCCATGAAAACTCATGCTCTGTGTTATTAGTTAAGTCAGCAGCAAAGTCTATTCTGAGTCTATTAGGAAGGTCTAATCCCAGCCATCAGGGTTGCAGAACTGCCTTTCCTCTGCTGTCAGAGGAGACATATGGAGATATGGCTCCAGCGTCTTCGGAGTACCATGAGTCAGCTAAGCATGCCAGAATTTTCCCCTTTTCTTTCTTTTTTTTTACAAAAAAATAAAATAAATGATAATAGTGTTTTGCATCTTCCTGGTTAAGAGAAGCTGCAGCTCTGGTAAAGCAGCCACATCTGCCCAAGTCTGCAATCAGTAGGCTCCAAGTTGAGCCAACCACCCCCTTCATCTCATCTGGAGTCCATTTAACATTGGCAAGCCGGAACACTGGATAGGTCCTTATCAATATAATTTCATCAAAGACCTCTGAGTGCATATTGTGTGTATGGATTCCTTAGTCTTCTCTATCACAGTGTTACAAAGATAAGGTCTACAAAACAATCTCTCTATGCTCAGGGTCATCTCCACTGTAAGTCTAACTGTTTCTGAAAGTGGAAGATATTATTACTGTGTGCCTAACTTTTGTTATTTCCAAAAGAAAAGCCACTGGATAATCCAAGAGTGCAATGACAGGATGAATGGCACTGCCTGGGGAGGGTACCCTGTACCCTGCGACAGGGATGGGAACTGTGATCCAACACAGGGCTGCAAGTACTGATACGCTTACTATATATAATGGATCATTGACTCATCAGTCAGAGCATTACAGGCAGATGAAAGTTGAAGCAGATTGTATTTCATGAAATATCTCTTTCCTGCAATGTCCTGCCCCTAGGCCCTCACAAATCTCTTCAAAAGTAAACATAAGCTCTTATGAGGGCTTTTTAAGCCCTCAATTGTTTTTGGTCCAAAATGATCAGAGCTGGTCCTGTGGTGCTTCCTATGGGGAAAAGACTTGGTTTAAAACCTCGAAACCAGAACCACAGGTGTTATATACCACCAAGGGAGCAACATCTACCTGTGCCTGCAAGCAGCATGTTTAAATAGGGTGTCCAATCCGCATATTTGAAATTCATTAAGTACAGTCTTTCCTGGCAGCCTCACAAAAGAGCTGAGAGAGTCACCATAAATACAATAGTAAAATGTTTAATTCCTTGAAACGAATCAGTTCCTTCATACGGAGACAGCTAATTTTCTGAGAGAGGCTAACAACTTACACTACAGAAATGAAAGAATCAAATTTACCAGATCACACGATAATTATAACATGAAGAAACATTGTAAATACTGGCAAACAGGCCATGACAAGTTGTTCCTACAACATGCAAGAGCAGGAAATCGTGTTACACTTTGGAGTATCTCAGATATCAGGGAGGTCAACTCAGGACATGAAACACAAAAATGAGGAGCTTCAACTCAAGTCATATTCAAGTGAAGCAGATAACTAACCTCAAATCTTTGCCTAAGGCTACTTAACCATTGTCAAAACAATTTTTTAGAGCTTGGAATATCATAGAATCATAGAATGATTTGGATTGGAAGGGACCTTAAAGTTCATCTAGTTCCAACCCCCCTGCCATGGGCAGGGACACCCTCCACTACACCAGGTTGCTCAAAGCCTCATCCAACCTGGCCTTGAACACTTCCAGGGATGGGGCAGCCACAACCTCTCTGGGCAACCTGTTCCACTGTCTCACCACCCTCAGAGGGAAAAATTTCTTCCATTTATCTGATCTAAATCTCCCCTCTTCCAGTTTAAAGCCATCGCCCCTTGTATTATCACTATATATGCTTGTAAAAAGTCCCTCTCCAGATGTTTTGATAAACTTCCTCTGGTCTTCAAATATGCTGATGTCTACTCTGCCTATTCATGAGCTTTGGGCTTCCAGGCAGACAGTTCTTCGTGGGGTATTTTTTGCAGCTCAGAGCAAGGTGGGCTTCCAAAGGGATTTTCATTTCACTGGAGAGGCTTGCACAGTTTGGAGAACATTCAAACACACACCTGTATGTTAGGATTAAACCATCCAGTGTTCAGTGCTTCACTGACTGTGCAGCTTTCGCATAAGAGCCCAGGCCAAAGCTTTCAGAAATAGGTTGCTCAACAGGGAGCCTGGGTTTGGAGAGCACTGAGCACACAGCTGTTCCCTTCATATCAGCATGACCTGGTAGATTGTGAATGCTTATTTCAATGCCTTGTTTTGGATTTAGAAGCTTAACTGGAGGCATTCAGGTTTGAAATCTGGCCTCAGCTCCCTCAGTACTTCCATTTCATCACCTATAAAATGGAGGATGCCATTTCCCTACAGGTGTTTTATAAGGCTTAACTCATTCATGCGTGCAAAGTGTTGAGATACTTGAACGAGTAGCACCATACCAGAACAATGTCTTATTTTGTGAACACAACCTCCAAAACTTTTCACACCCTCTTAGGCCTTCCAATACTTCCTGCTTCCCGCCGGGCTGGGACAACTCCTTTCAGGACACTTTTGTGCCCTATCCTGGTTGTGGAAACAGCAGGTGGTGAAAGGAACAAAAATGAATAGAGGTGGGAGGAAAAGTTATCCAAATACAGTGGAATGCCAGAAAAAGTTTCAGCCAAGGATGGAGCAAGATTGCAGAGGGTTGAGTTTATTTTTCCCCTCTCAAATCTGTTTACCAGTTCCTATGGACAGCAGTGGCATCCTGTTCCCCGTTGACTGCGCTGCTTTACAAAGTGCTTCGGAGCAAGGTGTGCAGCAGGGATAGTCACTGGGGACTGTCACCACATCTCAGAGAATGGGGGGAGAGGGGTTGCAGAGCTGCTGAGATGATTTTGTACCTCTGCTTCCTCCTGGAGGAACTGAAGGGAAGAGGGAGGCAGCGGCTGAGGGTCTCCCACCACACGTCTCTCTGGCTGTTTTAAAGCTGTGTTAGCTGGTGGAGGGCTAAAGCAGCCAAAGGACAGATGGGGAATTTGAAAGGCACAAATGTGGTTTTAATATGTTTTGTCTTTTCTGCTCATCTTGCACCTAACGCTTCTGGGGCACAACAGCAGCCTCCCCCTAACGCCTCCCCTGCCCAGACAACTCCTGCTCCTTCTCCCTGCTCAATGT
Source organism: Tauraco erythrolophus (assembly GCF_009769465.1). NCBI lineage: Eukaryota > Metazoa > Chordata > Aves > Musophagiformes > Musophagidae > Tauraco > Tauraco erythrolophus. The sequence goes on along the minus strand of NC_141466.1, from coordinate 67,238,692 downwards.
ACAACCAAGTCCGGAGTGGGAGACAGTGAGTGAATATAAGTACTTTCCCTCAGCCCCCTTCCCAGCCATGACATAATAACAAACAGCTCTCCAAAAAGCACTTAAATTTATGAACAGTTTATAAATTCACAGACGTTGATTTATAGACATTGGCTTGACCCAATATTAGACACTTCGGTTTCTTTTCTGTTTTCAAAGTGCTGCTGTTATGGCTTGGGTTCTGAGTGCCGTCTCACACCAAAAACAGCCTCCGGGTCCTCCCCGTGGGCTTCGCTTTACCCACAAGGACGGGCTGGAGCTGGGGCTGGGCTCCCACTCTCTTTGAGGGGTGACTCTTCCCCTCGCTCGGCAGGACGGCTTCCAGCTGGTTAGCGAGCCGTGATGACAGCCTTTCTAGGCAGCTTCATTTTAGCTTCCGTGTCTGCAGGAATGGTGGCTGCAACACGGGACGTGAGGAGGCGCCCGTGCCTGTGTGTGTGGTATCCCCTGCCTACAAGATCCCAGTAGGAGCACAGAAATAACCAGGAAAAAACTAAACACACACAAGAAGAGAAAAAACACAAATCCTGCCTGGAGCCAGCGTTAATTGGCTAAAAGAAATACAAATGAGCAAATCCAAATTCCAGGAATGTCAAAATTCCACCCTCAAAAATCATGGAGCTGATGTGTCTAGGCTTGTCATCCTATGGCCACCCAGCATGAACAGGGAAAACTGCTTTCCACCCTGTGGAACTTCACGGTCATGTCTGGCTTGGAAGCACAAAATTCATGGTAACATACAGAGCTATAGGTTTGATGGGAGCCATGAGAGCCTGGCTGGGGATTTACAACACTTCAAAGGGCAACTGCGATTAATTCCTCCCCACCGCCTCTACATACACACACACACACATACACATACAAATAATACATGTGTTATCTACCAACCACTTCCATTTGCTCTTTTTCTGCCTCTGGGCAAGTCACTCAAGTTTCTCTAGCCATGAAAAAAAAGTGATGATTCAGCTTGCACTCTGATCTCAGAGCTACTGAACTAGTAGAGAGGCTTGCCCTCTTAGGAGAGAAGGCACCAGGCTTACAGGAAATCCTAATGCTGGAAAAACAGTCTGCCAGAGTCAGGCAAAGCAACAATGCTCTACCTTTGGTCCCTCACATAAATAGACATTTGCAAAAACAATGTCCCGGTGATGACTGTCTGCTTTGAGGCCCTTCATGCCTCACACTGCTGGTGAGTCTCTTTTCTAAAGCTGCACCAGCAGCCAGCAGCAGATGTGCAGAGTAAGGGCACTAATAACTTTGTGGCCAGGCTTTGCTGGCTCTTGCTTGGGGTCTGACATTTTATCCTGCTTCTTGCAGGTCCTCGAGTTACTCACCTCATTCACCCACCAACAGACTTTTTGCCGTCAAGAGGAAAATCTGGTGGAATCACTTGGAGAGGTGGTGTTGTATAATTTCATACTTTCATCTTTGAGTATGGAGTCCATATTACCATTTTTTTCTTCTCATACAGATCTTCTACAAAAGACTTTCACAAACGATAATTATTCCAAATGTACAAAAGTAATAAAAATAAAATTTTGCCATCAAAATAAAATCAAAATTAAGAAACCATTCTAAATTCTCCTTTGAGAAACACATGTACTTTTTAGAGATAGAAAGCAAGCAAGAACTCTTTTTTGTTTTGCTTTTAATGAGACAGAAGACCAGTTCTCACCAGGTCTTCTATATCTTAGGGACCATTTTTTCCTCGAGAAAAAAACTACGGGGAAAACTGAGCAATTAAGAACATTAGGTAAGTTGATCCTATACAAGTATGAGATGTGTGCAGGCAATTCTGTCTCTGCATAGCCCTTCTCCATTGCTAATCCAACATTAGTCATGTTGTAAAGACTGTCTGCAATCACGCTGTGGTTTTGTAACCGTTAATAAACTAGAGAGTAGGCACTGGCCACCCGACGCATCTTAACTTGTGATGTAATAGTGGATCTGAACTGCAGGCCACGGTTTCTTCAAGAGTCAACAGGCTTGAAATGTTCACGTTCCTGAGCTTTGCCAGTCAGAATTTAAATCAAATATTACCCAACCCACCTCAAGAACGGGATGATGAATCTATGGCCAAGACAATGAACTGGGATCCAAAAGACCTGAAGGTTAACTCCAAATGTGCCGGCTCTTTCAGACTACATTTTAGACCTGCTTGAGCCCTGAGGAAACCACCCATTGGGAAGCCCAGTCCTGCCTTAAAATTTATTCAGTGTGGCGAAGACTGTGGATTCACTACGGGAGCAGCATCCAATTTAGCCCTCTCCAGACGGCTGAGACCCACAGCAAAGAGACGCAGACATCAGTGGGCAGGGGCAGAGGGGCTCACCCTAACACTTATTCAGGTGGTGTGCACCCTGGTGCCTTCCAGAAGGAAAAAAAAAATGCTTGTGAAAAAGTGCATGTAAAATAAATTACAGCAGCCCCTGTTCCTAACTGAAATAACTCAGCTCTTCTTTTAGTGTGTGCCTGTGCTTAAAGAGAAACCTGAAAGGCACAAGTTCACATTATGGACTAATAGCCTGGAAAATTTCAGTTTAAAAAACAAAGCTGGCTTTGAGTTACACAGGAGAAGCCTGAAAAAAGCATCTGAAACCACTAACTTCTATTTTTTCCTGCACTTTTAACAACATAATATGACTGAACGGATTTTATTTTATTTTATTTTAAAAACTTGCTTTAAAAAAATAATCAGCACAAAAATCCTCTCTCTGGCCTTCATGTGCCAAGTTTCAGCCCAGGGCAAATTTTTTACAGCTGAATTATACACCCTGAAAAATAAGGGGCTTATAATGACAACATTGAGGGTCCCCTAACTATAGTGGTATGAATGGGGCGGGAGGTATAATAAGAATGGTCCATAGTGTGTAGCAGCAGCAATAAGTGAAGGAGCCCTTACTCAGCATGAGGAATTCTATATATCTTGGAAGGCTTTCATGAACCTAAACATTATTGCTAAGAAAGGAATAAACAGTTTGAACTGCTGTTGCCATTCATCCAGTGCTCACACACTGAGGAATACACAGAGTTGTTCTCTCAAAGACGGAGTGAAATATTCCAGACATAACTCTTTCTTACCTCGGGGCTGGAGAGGATTTCGAGCTGCTGTTTGAAGGCAAGCTGGAGAAACACTCTTGCTCTGGGAGAATTATTTTTTTTTTAATAGCAATAATGATAATTGACTGTGTGGCTACAGCTCTCGAAGCTGAGCTTGTGCTCGCTGATGGACACAAAGGATCATTGTTGGCTGGAGTGGGTATCTGTAGATGAAGTGAAATCAAAATAAGGAGGTGAGCAAAATGACTGCTTGCTCAAGTGATTCAGTCCTGAAGGTGGACCAAATCTGGCGGCCCAGAACAGGTATGGAAAACAGTGCCATTTTTAAAACTGCTACTTCTAAAATCAGATCATCCAGCAAGTTGGAGGCAGAAGTGGGATTTAGGCAGACACAGGAACCAGGATGCATATGCCATCAGAGCCTAGGCATCTCCTTACAGAGGTAAAATGTCATAGAATCATCATAGAATCATAGAATCGTCTGGTTGGAAGAGACTTCAAGATCATTGAATCCAACCATTCGCCCTGCACTGTCAGGGTCCCTAAACCATATTGCTCAACACCAAATCCACACGGTTTTTAAACACCTCCAGGGATGGGGACTCTACCACCTCCCTGGGCAGCCTGTTCTAATACTTTACAACCCTCTCTATAAAGAAATTTTTCCTGATATCTAACCTAAATTTCCCCTGGCGCAACTTGAGGTCATTCCCGCTCATTCTGTCATTCATAACGTGGGAGAAGAGACAGACCCCCATCTCCCTACAACTTCATTTCAGGTAATTGTAGAGAGCGATAAGGTCCCCCCTGAGCCTCCTCTTCTCCAGACTAAACAGTCCCAGTTCCCTCAGCCGCTCCTCATAGGACAAGTTCTCTAAACCCTTCACTAGTTTTGTCACCCTTCTCTGAACCCGCTCCAGCACCTCAATGTCCTTCTTGAAGTGAGGGGCCCAAAACTGGACACAGTACTCAAGGTGTGGCCTCACCAGTGCTGAGTATGGGAAGACAATCACTTCCCTGCTCCTGCTTGCCACACTGTTTTTGATATGTGCCAGGATTCCGTTGGCTTTCTTGGCTGCTTGGGCACACTGCTGGCTCATGTTCAATCGGCCGTCGACCAGCACCCCCAGGTCCTTCTCTGCTGTGCAGCTTTCCAGCCACACTTCCCCAAGCCTGTAACGCTGCAGGGGGTTGTTGTGGCCCAAGTGCAGGACCCAGCACTTGGTCTTGTTGAACTTCATACAGCTGGCCTCGGTCCATTGATCCAGCCTGTCCAGCTCCCTCTGTAGAGCCTAAACTTCCACAAACTTCCAGTTTGCGTCAAACTTTCACAGGGAACAAATCCCTTCTCTGCACTACCATTTTCTCTTCTCGCCTCTAAACACATCAAGTCAACCAAAGCATTGGGCTTCTGTCGTTTCATAGATCTTTCATTTTAATTTCAGCACATCTGTGGATGAACAGGCACACGTAATCACACTTATAAACAGCTGTACCTACACGTATTACACATCTCCCCATCGTATTTTTATTTTCTGTTACTTCACATTTGCTATATGAGGAATCATGTCAACATTAACAACAGAAATTTGCCATTTTCTGAAAAGAAAATTCAGCCAAAAAATTTTCAACCAGCTCAGTAACCCTGGTTCTATTTGACCAAAGGACGTGACCTTAGCACATAATTCTCACCTGAAAGGGGAGATTTAAAACAGGTTGGAGGAATCGTGTCTTTAGAATGCACTTCCATTGCTAGTGATTTCCCAAGAGCCTAGGCACTATTAGCTCAGCTCTACCTGTCTACTTTGTAGCCATCTAACATTAAATAAGAAAACTTCCACTCCAAAATGCCTTACTATGATACCCATACCCCAACACTGCTGCTAGCTTTCCCCTCTCCCTGATTAAAAGCCACAATTATCAGTAATTGCTTGTTCAAAGGACTGATCTGGGTTTCACAACATTTTCATACCAGTACGATACAATTTCAGGGTTGTCAAGACTGTAATGTAGATTAAACTTGTGTCCGTTAGCACAGAAATAATGATTACATAAATTTTCAGCCTCTTTACCATACTTCTTTCTGTATTAGTTAATGAACTGTTTCTTTTTTTAATTACTTCTGCTGTAAATCAAGCCCATGAGCATAAATTGAACTGGCAAATAGGAATTTTAACAGAGAAAGTAGTTCATAGTCTTAAATTTACACTACTCAAGTAAACCCAGTCTTTAATCTCTGGAACCCATCTTGGATAAATGTTTCTGGAGTAAGTGTCAAGTTTCTGGCAGTAAATTTGGAATAACAAACAAAAACCTCAGGTGAAGAAACTTTCTAACTCCCCAAACTGCGTGAGTTACAAAGTTAATGTTATTAAGAAGGATTCCTGAGCACGATATTTTTTCCATACCTGTGAAAGAACTAAAGTCTAATGAGTTTGCAAAAAGTTTGGATTTGGAAATTAGTAAAAATTACATGTGTGTATAATCCTAAAAGTTTGGACATGGAAATTAGTGAAAACGACATATGTGAATAATCCTAAAAGTAATTTCCTTGAAAGAGCAATGAAGGAGTAGCCAAGTATTTCATTCTTAACGTTGAGATTTAATGAGACACTGGAAACCCAAAACACAACATTCTCTCTTAAAAGTTTTCAGTTTTACTTTGTGTCTTGTATCTCCCCTGTTAAAAGGGACAAGACTGGAGGGAGGGGAAAAGGATTTTTTATGCGCTATCAAAGTATTTTCCTTTTTATTTCATACAAGCAAGTACCTTCTTTTTTCATACACCAACATGGAGTCATATACATCTGACATTGTAGTCTACTGTAAAGTTATTTTGGTATATATTATTTTGCATTATATCTGTGCAGAAATCAGAAGATATGTGACTATGAAACTATACTGAAAGCCTGATCTTGTAAAATTAAGTTGTATTGCCAATCTATAAAGTACCGAGAGCTTTTAGTGGTAGAAATTTTGGGTTGAAATTAAATTAAAATTATGGGGATTTCCCTTCTAAATGAAGTGGAGAGAGAGATATCTGTTTTGACCAGACGTTCCAGGCTATGTATGTGTGTGTGTGTGTATATATATATATATATATATAACATTTTCAAAGCTTTTCAGTGAGGCCAAAATATTTTACCTGAATTTCTGCAAAATCTTAGGAAGATATTTTTGAGGAGAAGGAAATATTGTGAACGAAACCCTGAAAAATGCTTAGAAAGATGTGGGGAACAGTACCCTGTCCATGTAAAGTCAAATTTCTTTGTGGAAGCTCAAGTGAAGCCCTCTACAGGTCACAGGAGCAGTTGGGCTGCAAAGAGGCTCCATGTCTGCAGGGCAAGAGCTGCCCGAAATCTCTCACAACTTTCTCTATATTACTTTGTATTGCAGTCTAACAAGTCCCCACTGCAATAATTTCTTAAAGCTGGTGCCCAGGTTATACTGCTTACCTTCCCCAGGCCTCCCTGAGTGATGGGTACCCTCTAACCAGACTCCAGAAAGAGATACAACAGATCCAAGTCAGTTTTCATTCATATGTAACAATAGGAAAGAAAAAGGAGGTTAAATATACGTAACTGAGCGTATCAATAATAGAAAGTCATTTTGCTAAAAGTCATCCATCAGACCTTTGTGTCACAAATACTGTCATCTTGGTTGTTGTCATGATTTGATGTGGAGGGGGAGGTTCTGGTGGCAGGAGCTGTCCATCAGACCGGACTCCCATCCCCCTCCGGGCTTGAGCCAATTGGCGCCTCTGCGAATTGCCCTATTTACGTCGAGACAAAGGAACCAGAAAGGTGTGCCTTTGCCCAGGAGCTAGCAGAGGGAGGGGGGCACTGCCCCCGCTCCCTGGCACCCGACCGGGCCAAGCTCACCCAGAGACGACTGAGATCTGAGAGAAATGGCCACACCGACACCAGGTCAGTGAAGATGGAACGGGACGAGGTGTGCTGGAGCTAAGTTTCCCTTGCCAGCAGTGGTGAGACAGCAAGCGGCCCCCTTGCAGCCAAAGGCGGTCCCGGAAGGAGCAGAGACCCACTCGCAGCCTGTGGAAAACCCACGTCAGAGAAGAGATGCCTGAGCCTGAGTCCGTGAGACAACCCCCGTCGATGGGGAGGTGTTTTGTTTAAAGGAGATGCCTGAGCCTGAGACTATCGTGAATAATGGGCACGGGTCGAGACGCATTTACGCATTGATGCATTTACGCATCTAAAGTCTGTATGATGACCCACGCCAGAGTGAGTGGCAACAACTCCCTAAGAATCCGAGACTGTGCTAAAGCCCGCACTGGAGCAATCTGTTGGGGAAAGATTGCATCCTGTGGGTAGGACTCATGCTGGAGAAATTTGTGGGTTTTCCTCGTGAGGATCCACTGGAGCAAGGGACAATGGTGTAAGGACTCCTTCTCCTTTAAGAAAAGCAGCAGTAACAACATGGAATGAACTGACCTGCGCTCCCCCCCATTCCCTGCCCCCCTGCACCGCTGGGGGAGGAGGTAGAGCTGGGAAGAAAAGGCAGAGGGGGTTGGAGAGGTGTTGTTTCGGAGATCAGGCCTTGTTTTCTTGTTATCCTTTTAAGTAACTGGTTTTGCTTGTCTTTATTCTTTAAGTAACTGTTAACAAATAGTTTTGCTTTAAGAAAGCCGAGTCTGTTTTGCCCAAGACCATGGTTGGTGGGTGCTCCTCTGTTCTTGTCTCGACCCTCAGTCCTTTTATTATATTTTTCTCCTCTCCATTTTACTGGAGTGGGAGACTGGCTGCGTGGAGTTTAGTTGCCGGATTGGCCTAACCCACGACAGTTGTCCACCTTGCCCTGCTGGGCATCGCCACCCTTTCACATGGTGCTGTACATTCAATCCCTGAAAATCAGGTCTTCTTCAAGCTGCCACAAGCTAAGCACTCAAAGTCACTGATCCTTTTTCACAGTTTTGGTCTCGTTTTGTAGCAGTACATGTCCACAGTAGCTCACAGGGGCTACTCAATTTCGTTCAGTTTCTTTTCTTTGCATAGGGACTTTGACTAATCTCCTTCCTCTCCTTCACAAGAAAAGTGATTTTCCTGACGACACAAGCTAGACAGATGACAGATTGTCAGGACACAAAGCACATTTTCTTTAAGTGAGCTTTTTATTTGTTATTTTAAGATTATTTCCAGATCCCTGACGCTTATTCCAAAACTCAGGTAACCAAGACGGAGCTCAGAAACTGAAGTTATTCTTAGACTAATCAGCCAGTGATCTAAATTCACAACACTAATCTCATAATTTGGCATCACAAAACTTAACCAGTCACATCTGGATAAGGTACTCCGTGCTAACAGCCGTATTTAGCCCCAATGTTTTCAGTCTGTTTACTCTGGTAAGTAAAACACTCGGGCTGTTTTGTTTTGAGCTCATGCTAGTGAGACCTGAGTAGAGAGGAGAATAATTACCTCACCAAGTTAGAGTTGAAGTCATAGCTGCTCTAAGAGCACACAACTCCATACTGTTTTGTAGCTCCATACTATTCTGTAAGATTTTGTAGACTACACTTGTCTCTTACAAACTCTTACATCCTGCAACAAGGTGTTAAAAGACACAACTAGTATCCAACAACTTCTGTTGGGTTCTCAGGTTCAGCAGAGCTGTGCATGATGGTGTCACCTATGGAGTCCCACGCCAGAGGAAAGGAAGCTCCTTCCTTTTGATTGCATCCACCGAAGATCCTAAAAGAAACCCCTTTATACCACCCGCTCCGTTCTTTCAACACATAATCTTGAGGCAAAATATTATTACTGTTACCATTACAGTAGAGCAAGAAGGCTGTGCCGAGACCAGGTCCCAGTTGTGCTAAGTGCTGTGCAAACAAACACATGGTCTGTTCATGCTCTAGGCAGCACAAGAGACAAAGGCAATATTATTAGCATGCCCATGAACGAGGCATACTGAGATTATCCAACTTGCCCAAGGTCACACAGGAAGTAAGTGGCAGAGCTGGAAATTGAACCCAGATTTCTTGAATTGCAGGCCAGGATTTTAACCACAAGGCCATCTTTCGACTCTCTCTTTTTTTTTCCCCTCCGATCTTTCTATTTTAGCACACTTTCAAAAAAATTACTCTTAAAAATCCATTCGGCAATACTTTAGGTATGCTGTGGCCTCCACAACCGTATTTAGCACAATTACAGGCTAAAAGGAGCTCTTGCAAATTATGTGCATATAGATACATCTTTATGTAAATCCAAGTTCTTGGAACATAAATCTACAGCCAAAAATACAAAGGTTTAAGCCAAGGAGGAATTAAGCTCCAAATTTTTCCTCTTTGAAAGATAGTAACTGAGGTACAATACTCCTGAGCTAAAGAAAGGAGAATACATGTGAAACAAAAGAGAGATGGTTTTCATGCTCCTGCTGCCAAGCCGAGAGTGCTCACTTTGAGTGCCACAGTCATTGCATGGTTGTATCTTGGCTGCAGTCCTGCCTTGGATCTCCAGCTCTGGGTACACCACCAGCATTGTGTACAGTTGTGTATAAAGGTAAATTTAGGCACAGCATCTTCATTTTTCTTAAGAAAAGTCTCACAGATTTTGTCATGAACTTGATCACATAGATTTGGTGAAATGATGTAACATCTCTTCTCCTTCCCTCCTCCAGAATTCGAAAGGAAAGGAATACCTTTCTATGGATATATTATGCTATTCTACATAATATGGTAAGAGGAATATCAATCCATACAATTTTTCTGTAAGAATAAAAGCTAGGCAATCTGTTCTGGGATGTGCAGTCTCTCACTTATTATACAGCTAGAGATCCAAACAGTAAATGGAACTGTTCTCTAGTTTGTAGTTTGACGAGCACAGCCCAGGCCCATCCACACTGTTCAGCTTTTTTAATCTCTCAAACACGACAGTCACATCCAAACAACATATCAGGAACAGTCTCTGGCTTGTGCAAACTTCAGGAAGCATCATCTGCAGATGTCAGGGACTGCACCTGAGTCTCTGTACCTAAATCTCTGTCTCAGCAGTGTTAGATTTACCAGCTAGAAAGGAAAGTTCTCCAAGACTATATTTAAATTAAATGTCTTCAACTCAAAATCCTCAAGCTTTGATTGGAAAGGCTGGGTCCCTCAGTCCAAATGCTGGCCAGCCTCAGCCTTCCAGAATGGTTTCATTCATTTGTCTAGACAGAGTTGGATATGGTTGGAGTGGCACCAAAGGCAACTGAGGAGGAGGAAAACCATGAGGTTAAATGGGGTATTTCATAGGTAGGAGATAAAGATGGAGGGGCCAATAGCTCATCCCCTGCTCAGGACACTTTTAATGCTAGACCTATACTTGATTATACATATGCTTTTCTGAGACATGTTGGAAACTAAATTAAGAGAGGGTAAGTTTGGTTAGCTGCCAGGGGGCAATTTTATTTCTGGATCACTTATTGGGGCCAACATCAGTGGGAGTGCATGGTCAGTGCACACATATGCTATGGAGTAGATATACAATTACCAGCTTTCCCAGTTACATAGCCAGTTCAACTAAGCATCATGAATCATGTTATCACTCTCCTGAGAGGAGGTTGTTGTGAGATGGGTGTCTGTCTCTTTTGCCAAGTAGCAATTGACAGGATGAGAGAAAACAGCCTGAAGTCACACTAGAGGAAGTTTAGATTAGCTATCAGGAAAAATTTCTTCACTGTAAGAGTTGTTAAGCATTGGAACAGGCTGCCCTGGGAAGTGATTGAGTCACCATTCCTGGAGGTATTTGAAAGTCTTGTAGATGTGGTTCCTAGGGACATGATTTAGTGGTGGACTTGGCAGTGCTAGGTTTACAGTTGGACTCGATGATCTTAAAGGTTTTTTCCAACCTAAATGATTCCATCATTGTATGTTTCTGAAGGGACAAGGGCATGCTATTCTGTGCATGCTGCACATGGCATCTGCAAAAGGGACCAAGTAGCAGTATCCGGTTCTCATCGTAATGGGCATAACTCAGGAATGGCATCAGTAACTTTAGTAGAGCAATCCAGACCTGTAACATGATAATCATTGGCAGTACTTGGCCTCCGTGTGAACACAGGCAAACATTGCCGAGTTTCATTTCAGAGTAAGCCGGCAGCAGGCAGGAGCACCAGCAGTGCTGGCTCAGCACTTCCACCAGGACTGGCGCAACTTGCTGTAACTCATTCCTTCTGGGCTCTTTTTTAAAGTGCCATCTGGGACTATGCTGCTAAGCTGTCCTCCGAACAACAACACTGTTAATAATAATAACAATATTCAGGTCTTACATAGCATTTTTCACCTTCAGATCTCAAAGTGATTTACTATGGAAGGCTTTGGAGAGCTTTAAGAACAGATTATACAGACATCTGTCAGGAATAAACCAGATTTCCTGACCCTGCCACAAAGCAGGGGAATAGTTTGATGCTCTTTCTAGCCTAGAATTTCTATGATTAGGCCCATTTTGTACAAAGAGGATTTTGAGTCATGGAATAGCAAGACGACCTCAGTGGATCACACAGCTACTGCTTTGATGCCCCAATGGAAATCCAAGACATTATAAATGATAAAATAAAAGAATTGAAGCTCTCCCCATTGTAACACTGTGACCATCAGTTATGGGTGGTCTCTGTGGAAATGTACCAGTATACCTCAGATTGAGTAATAAAAAAAAAGTGTTACATAGATAACATTTCCAGTAGTAGGAAATCATATGTTTTATTGAAGCTTTGAAGAAGGCCATAAATCAATGGCAAAGGTAGGCTTCATCCTTCAAGATGGGGATAAGTAGCTCTTCATGTCCCTTCACTGACAAAGGGGAGCTGGAGCAAGTGACCAGACTAGACACTTGACTTTTTGGTTGCTGATGTTAGATGAGAGACATTGCAGCCAGCCTGGCATATGTGGCTTCTTTGCAGAGAGCTCCCATGCGCACCCACACATCTCGAAGGGCTCATTTCCAAGTCAGGCTTAAATGACTCTGAAACAACACTTCGTCTGCAGCCTCATAAACGTCAGGACAAACTAAAACTGCTGTCACATAAATTAATTTGCAAAAGAGTTTAAAAAATGCACCTTGGCAATGGTAGAGTGAAGTGCACGACAGCAGCCTATGTCACACTCTTTGTGACAATTTTGCCACAGTGACACCCTGATGGTCTTCAGCTGCAATAGGAATAAGAGAACCAGATCTCTGTGCACTCCAGAGAGCTACACCTTTCAGGTGAGGGGCAGCTGGGCTGACCTTTAGCTGTTGAGAAAGGGCCCCAGGGATCCACTAAATGCGTAACTATGAAGAGGTCAGTGTTGCATTTAAAGGATTATAATATTTTGTTGTAGTTTTGTTTCCTTTTTTGTAACCAAGATCTTAACTTTTTTGCATAACTACAACAAAACTTGACTCTGGTTTAAGTTTACCTGGTGTTTAAAGTGGCCTCAAGTACATAACACAGCCACTGAGCCTCCTCGGGAGCAAGAGATCGAAGCACATCATTGGAGGTGCAAACCTGCCCTGTGGAGTCTCTGCAAAGCAATACGTATTTAGTGGCCCTCAGGGACTGGAATTTCTTTGCAAATATCAGTCTAAGAACCAAATCAGCAAGTGCCAAGAAAAAGAGGAGCCATCCTCAAGCCAGGCACGACCTCATGTTATTTTGCAAGGGACACGGAAAAGTGAAGAAAAATGAGAACATTCTGAACTGCAGGAATAAACTCCTCATTGTCACAGTTCATGGCTGGACTTTAGTCATCATATATGCACTTTCATACCTGTATTCGCAGAGCAGCACCCAAAGGGCCCCTGGAACAGGCAAACAGCAGCACAGACCTTAGCTGAATGGCTGCTCCGTGCAGATGCTACAATTTTAAGAATAGTTTTATGAAATGGAAATTAGTATTTTAAATTATTTTTTCCTTATAATTATTTTTATTAACTTTAAAATTTTCATTTGAATTTGCTATAGTTATTTTTTTCTTGTTTTCTCATTACAGGAAATAGCAAAACAATAAATCTCAACCTATTGAGTTCTGCAGACCCTTCTTCAAGTTTTGGAAAAGTTTTTGATAAAAACGTTCAATGCTCAGTAAATATTTAGTTTGGTACACTTCCCCTCGCCCCCGAAGGGAAATCTCCATTTGTGAAAAAAGCCCAACTTTTGTGGAAATCACGTTTTGGTGGAAAATTTTGACCATCTGCAGAAATGAAAGCTGTGAACAGCATGTAATTCAGGAGTCGGATAAAGATAAATTCAATGGACTGATTTTTAGTTTCTCGTGTTTCGGAGTAAGGCAGAGATCCAGGTTCCACCACGCCAGCACGGCCACAGGGTTGGATGCTTATCAAAGCGGTTGCCTTCGGGGCTCTCACGAGATCAGACTTTTACTCAGCGAGAGCTCCAAGTCTTCAGAGGGAGCAGCAATGGTACAGGAACAGCCTCATTTCAGCATCCACCCCAAAGAAAACCAAGAATATGGAGGGACTCAAGAATTTTAAGAAACAGCAAACACAAAACTAGTCCCAATTTCCTCCACACATACAGGAAAAAGATGTTCAGGCATAGTTTAAAGTTTTCTACTAGTGTAAAAAAAAACAAAATACAAGTGAACTTGTTCACTCATCACCCTGAATAAAAAAGGGCAAACTCTCCCCATTCCATGAAGCTATTCTTGGCCACTGTGAGCTAAAAAGCAGGGAGGGCAGTTTAAAGGGGGCAAATACAATTAAAGTTCCCGCTTTTGCCATATTTTTGGGCCCAGGGGACGAATCAGGAAACTTTATGTCAGCAGGAATGTGAATAATAAAGGCAAAGTGGGTTGCATGTTAGAAAACCGTTTCACTCCCTTTTTATATTTTTTTTTATTTTTTTTTTTTGCCCAGCAGTATGATGTGTTAACAATTTTGTTGGTTTAACAGTTCACACTTCCAGCACATTTATCCATTGGCACATGGGGGTTTTATGCATTTAACAGTTTTCTTCATTAAAGTGGGTTCCACTGTGTCTTAAAAATTGTTTTCCTTAGACTGTGTGTTTGTTATTTTATATGGTGTGACTGAAAAGCAGGCCAAAATTTTGGCCTTGGAAAATGCACACTGCAGAGAGGAGCCCAGTGCAGGCAGCAGGATTAGCCTCCCTCAAAGCCCAGCACGTGTTCTTTCAAGAACTGCTGATTGCACTTTGAAGCTTTCTCCCCTAATTGCTGGGAGATTCTTAAATTGTCCTGAGCTTGGGAAAACGAATTGCAGATGTAGGTGCTGCAATCAAAACCCTCTCTGCACAGGGTTTTTGCACAATGTTGTTGAGATGGCCTTCATCCCCTTCCGCAGTGCCCTCGAACCACCTGCTTTTTACAAAAACAGTGCCAGCATTTTATTTATTTTTTTTTTTTAATTTTTTTTTTAGGAGAGCAGGGGCTGGGGGAAGGGAGAGGGTGGCTGTTATTTCTGCAGAAGCAGGACTGGTTCTTAGAGGCGTAAGAGACACCCAGGTGTTTTCACAGCGAGCCCGGTGCAGGGCCCTTTTGGAGCCAGACTCGATTCCTGTTTGCCAAACTACACTTTCAAGAGGTGTCAAATATCGAGAACCTGTTTCAAATGCCAAGCCAAGCAACTGAGGGGAAAAAAAAACCCAAGGGAGGGAGGAGGGGAGAAGGGGGACATGGGGAAAAAGGAAAAGGGGAAAATGTTCCTTCTCGAAGAAAAAGGTAGTTGTTCCAACTTGGCTGTTTCTTTTTAAAATAATTAGTTAAGCAGTGCATAAAAACAGGTAAGTCTGTTCTGCATTGCTCATAGCCTTGGCAGGCCCTGTCCTTCCCTGCACTAGAGGAATTTTTGTGAACCACTGCTGTACAGGGGAAGGGAGGGGAATTGTATCACCGTGACCTAAGGCAACCCAGCTTGTAAGGTTAACCATAATTTTTTAAACTAACATGACCTCTATTAACCCCTCCACTCCAATCTTAAATAAAAAAAGAAAAAAAGGAAGAGAGAGAAACATGTTTACAAAACCACTAGAAGAAGAAAGGGGGCAAGATGCCGAGAGTCTTGTTCTTTCGTTTTGACCTCCATCCCTCTGTCCAGACCTCACCTGCTCCTTTGTCCCTGTGTGTCCACACCGGTAGCTGGTGTTTACTGGGTCTTGATGCAGCACATCTAGCGACTTTGCTTTTTCTAATGAGTCACAGAATCATAAAATTAAGCCATTCTGGGAAGCCAAAAATATTCGGTTCCATGTGTGCATTTGGGGCTTTGCAGGAATGTTCATGTCTGGATGTCTGACTCACATGCTCTCACGGTAAACGTGATACATCCTCTTTTTAATGACACCGTTGGCTTGCTTTATTTATTTTATTTCCCTCTACTCATCCCTCTCTCTTTCTTCTGCAGAAGAACACAGGCCATTTCCTCCAGCTGGGATGCCAGGGTAACCCACCTCAGGCACCCTTTGCCCTTCCCTCTTCTATAGCTGTCTTAAATCAAGCAACCAAAGTCAATGCCACATGGCCCCAGGCCAGCTGGAGGTGGCGTGGGGCCACGGTATATGGTGTAGTCAGCTTTCATGTCAACATTTGGATGCTGAGTTCGTCTTAACCAGAACGTGCCAAGCTCAAAGGAATCTGAGGCTGCCTCGGAAAATACACATGCAATACGCAGCCCACACAAAGACACTGGCTCAGGGAGGAGAATGACTTATTTCTGGTCTCAAAATTTTCCTTATGGCTTATTCCCACCTACATTCATTCCTGGTCACTCAGATATGGAGGTGGCACAGGCAAAAAGGGTGTAGGTATGATACGTAGGGACCTGACCTCACCTCTCACCGATGCACACGCTGCAGACACTGTCTAACTGCTTTTGAATACTCCCCTCTCTGTGCTCCAGCAGCTCACATGGTAGACACAAACAACTGATTTTATACAGGACTGGAGTTGAGCCGTTCTTAAAATGTTTTTTCTTTGAAACAGTTCCTTCCCTGCTTAAACAAGCATAAACAAAGGCTCCTGCTTATATAGCTACAATTATTAAGCATGGAAAATCTACCAATTAGGTAAAGTTAATGTACAAAATAAGGAGCAAGAGGTCAGATTCTCAAGTGGTATGAACTGGCAGAGGTTCAAGACTTCATTGGAAAAATAGCCCTGAACTACCATTCGTCTAATATGTAGTCCAGCCCTCCATCCTAGAATGAGCTCATGTACAATTAAATTGTTTATATACATATATATTTGCAGTTCTGTTTGGGTGTAGTGAGCATGGGAAATACCAGATCTACCACAGACCACTCACCAGCAGATACACTGAGCTTAGCTTTCCCCAGACCCACTGTTGGGCAGTATTTCTGCAGCAGTGTAGAATGGCTATTGCAGCTATTCTAGGTGATTGTCCTTCCTAGATGGTTCCTATAGTCCATGAGAAGATATCCTACTTCCAAGGATGAAACTGAGCATCCAGTTTCAGCACCTGCCCCGAATGGTGCTTTCTGGAAGTAACTCCATCTCCACTAAATAACAAGGAGACCTGTATCCTTATGAAGGCACTTAATTAAACAATTTAAACACATTCTACACACCGAGCAACCAGAGCCAGTGATATAAGAAGCAAGTGCACATCTGAGAGCCTGCTTTTCAGCCAAGTGGAAATTGCCTGCAAATTGTGCTAGAGGTAGGGATCATCTCAGAGAAAGGACTGGGTTTTAGGTGTGATTTGAGTGTCTTGAGCTATGAGGACCTGTGATCTTCAAGGAAAGGAGGTGTATTGTAGAGGCCTTGTCAGTGTTATCACTATGCTTCTTCTTTATGTGCTAAGATGGACCCATACGAGATGACTGAACAATCTGAAAGCAACTATGGTTAGACAGAGAGCAACCAGTTGGGAGAGGGTTTTGGCCTTTGTCAAGTCTTGAGCTGTGTCTTGGGAATTGTCTGGGTGAGTAATAATTGGCATAAGCCCTGCTGGGACTCTCCTAATAATTTAGCATTATAACCAGCCAAGCCTTAGTGAAAGGGCCAGGCCTTAATACAGAAGTAGCATATCAGGTCCCAGCTAAAATATCCCAGTAGGTCCCACTGAACCACCTTGTAAGACAGTCCTAAAGACAGAGGTCTGGCCTGCTCATCTGTACTTGCATGTCAGCAACTCTTTTCATTGACCATGTGCTTATGATTGAATTGTCTGATTTCTGGAAGAAAAGAGAACAAAACATCAGAGACTTATTTCGTAAACGCAGCAAAGAGGAAGAGAAACTGCTGATGAAGAAGAGCAAATGTCTCGCACTGAGGACTCCAGTTCCTCTAAGAAAATGTCACTGGCGTGTCTATATTTGTGCAAGTCTTTCCATTCCCACCCTTCCTCCAACCTGCTTTTCCCTATGCTAAAGCTGTTTGGAAAATACTGTAGGTAAGATTGTTCACAAATATTTCGCATCTTGGAGTTTGAATGATCTCTGCTGCTTTTACAAATTTGCCTTGAGTTGAAGAAACATAAAAAAAATAGTAACTTTTTTTCTACCTAATTCCTAGAGTCGTCATCTAAGATTCACTTACAAAGTTGATTTAAGGTGGTCTTCTGCAGTAGGGAGTTGACTTCAGAATCTTAACTGATGAAGAATCACAAGGTATCTCTGAGGCATCTATGTTGACAGAGAAAAGAGCTCTTCAGGCCACCTATTATCCAAAAAGAAGACAGCTTCTGATGTGGTTAATGGAAAGAATACTAAAGTTCAGCATCTATCTGTGTATGGCTCCCCAGTCTCCTTGAAAATAAAAGTTCTGCTAATGAAGTTTCACCCAGGTCTACCTAGATTTGCACTGGTTTTCAATGTTTATTTTTCAGTTATTCCCAGACATTATTCACTTATCTTATAGTTTGTGGGCTCCATAAGAACTAGTGGCTGAAGGAATGCAAGTGACGTGCACCAAGCAAGAAGCTGGGAGAGCTGAGAACGGAACCAGGGGTCAGATTCCCATTTCTGGGCCACAACTTCCACTATACTGTCCACTGCCTTTAACTTTCTCCTAAAATTTCTGCTTAATTCACATTCGTTATTTCTTAATATCATGTCTTGAGAAGGTTTTCTCAGCCAGAACAGAGAGAAGTGCATGTAAGAGATTCACTATTACTGTAATGAAAAAGTATCTTTCTCCCTGACCTGGAACACCTTGAGATTACATCAGAGTCACAAGGGAAATGAGGAAAACTCAAGTTATCTTTCTTCATTTTCCCTTTTTCTAGTTTTCTGGTTGATGAGTTAGAGGCCTGATGATTTAGGTGAAATATTCAATACGAATGAGAATATGTTGAGATTCTCATACTTAGGCTCCAAGTTGACAAGCAAAGAGTACCACATGTGCACATTTTGTAGTTTCTCTTATTTACTAAAAGGGAATAAAAAAAGATTTAGGATAACTTTAAAAGTTCCCAAAACATTAGCTATTCAAAACTTTAAGAGATTTTCTGAAGCTACTGAAATAATTTTAAATTCCTAATGCAATTTAAATTTGCCTCCTGTAATCCTTGCAAAAGCAGGCCACAGATAACAGTAACTGGGCATCTGAAACAGTTGGTCTAATTTGAGGCAGGTTTTTCTTTGGCCCGATTTCTTCCCTCTCTTCACAGGAATATTGCAAAGATCTTAAAGTACTTTAATGTTAATGAAATATTTGAACACCGATGTGATGGATATCACTGAAGAGACTACAAGAGTGTGAAATATTTACTCTCTGACCCTGGAATAAATAAAACCTGATGTTACACATCAGAGGAAACAAATCACTCACAGCAGCTGAAGCACACAGAATAGTTCAAGGACAATTATACCCACCACAGAGCTTTGTTTTCGTCTGTAACACCAAGCGTCGAGCCTTCTACTGACCCTATCAGACTTTTTCACCCTGGTCATCCCCATCTTTTCTGGTTGCCATTCTTACCTCAAAGCCTGGAGCTCCATCCCACTGTACTCCACACTTTCCTACAAGTCCTGCAAACCCTTTCTCTAGTCTCTTCCTAGTCTCTCTAGGAGAGAGACTCTCCTCTTCTCTAGTCTCTTCTTCTTCTAGTTTCTTCTTCTAGTCTTCTTATGTTGGCAGGATCCTCACCATCAGGTTAAGGTGAATTATTCTGAAGCTGCTTCCTTCCCCTGTGCTCTGTATGATACTAGAATGGTGAGTATTTAAAAGTGTAGTAATTGCAATCTTTCAGCTCTTCCACATGTCACAGAAATGGACTCCATATGGGAAGTGCAACTGGTGAGAAAATCACGATCTTCTGTTGTAGCTCTGAGCTGGATTATGGTGGTCAGTGCAGAGGCACTCTGGAAAAACCAAACACTTCAATCCTAGTAAGTCTCTATGGAATAGCTGAGCAGCTTCCAAATGAGATTTTCAGTCACATTTGCCAAACTTGAATGGATTTTTGCCAAAACTGCCAATGCCAAACTCTGACTTCAGGGCATTTCAATCCTCCCATTCCGAATCTTTGTTTCATAGTCCAAGTCTACTAGAGGTTCTACAAAATAGCTGCTTAGATTTTTGTTTTCAAGACAACATAACAGTGTCTTTTTCCTCTGACATTGCTCTAGAAATATTTTTGGCTGGAATTTTGCTATGTATACCATTGAAGGTAGGGTATTGTGTTAGAGCGTGTCAATCAAACTAAACTTCATTGGCTGATATTTCCACCTGGGTTTGGTTCAGTTCACACTTCATATTGCTGGATCATAATACTTAATTTTAAATCTGAATTTTTTCCACACACATAAGAATAGTTGAGGACAAGTGTCATACCGAGACTTGGAAAACGTCCAGTGGCAAGCTGTGCAGCAGACTTTCTGGCTGACATTTGGTATATCAGTCAGTCCAGATCTCTGTGTCCACCTGTATTAAGGAGGATGCACTACTTTTCTCCTATTTCATATCTGCCTTTTCTTTTGAAATCCTAATTTCTGAAGCAGAAACTGCCTTTTTCAGTGTGTTGCCTTGTGAATACAGACAGTTTCCAGTCCCATCTGTGGTCTCAATATGCTGCTGTTAGCGAACTGGTAAAAATAAAAAATCCCACTGATTAGATGGTGGCAGGAGGACACAGCCTCTGTGAAAAACTAATAAAAATCAAGCTCTGATTCATCAGAACGGAACTCCAATTTATGAAACATGCAAAGGAAAGACATTGATCACCCTGCATAGGAAAAGTAATCGGCAAAACCAAACAATTTCATCTCACATTCAGCAGAAGCAAAGAAATAAATCTGCATACCCACTAATGTTATTCCTCTGAATGAACTTGAGCCCAACAGTAGCATATAGGCAGAAGCCTACATCTGAAAATAGAAACCTCTTGGAATCCGCAGCTCATCTGGACAGGATTAGGGAAACGCTCCCTGAACATTTAGTGAGTGACATGTCAGAAAAGAATTGAACCAATTTACAGCAGTCCTAGAACGTCCCAAACACAGTAGCTCTGAAAACAATGGGATAAGAAGGAATTCATTGTCCACTGCAGCATAAAGCAACTATTTCAGGCAACAATATCAGTGACATTAATGACTGCAACACTATCTTTGGGTAGCTCTGAAGGCTGTTAAAAACTGTGGTTGGCCCACGGGTACAATGCTGAAATTGTACCCAACCGAAATTTTTTTCACTGATTTCACAGTTTCAGGGGAGATTAGTCAGATTTGCCTCTGACTTGTTTTTTGGTCACCCTGAAGCAGAACAATGCATAACATGTTGACAGGGAGGTTTGCTGAGAGGGAAATTAGGGTTTTCTTTCAATAGGGTAGCTGGAGGGGAAAGCAGAGAGAATTGTCAATATGGCTGAATAGTTTGAGTCAAAAAGCTCCTGAAAAAAGTCACTTGACTATGCTGGGGCCAAGATTTAAACACTGAGATAGACCAAAATAGCCAGTGCCTGTGAAGAATCATAGAATTTGCCCTCTTTCCAAGGCATGATGCAAGCTCACCACCCAGATCCTAGCTGACATACATCGGGGAAAATGCTTGGAGGAGCAGGACTGCACAACGTACTAGAGAAACACTGTTATGTTGATGTTATTCCTTCAGAAATTATTTTCTGTTTAAGTAAAGCATACCTGAAAAAGAGACTTTTCTTATAAGTATTATTTTGACAAGGTGTTATTTGGCAGCTGTATAGCAATAAGAAATAATGAACTTTACCCACTCTGTCCCCCAACCTCTATCTCCAGGAGAAAAGCAAGCATCACAGCCTTGCTTTTGAAGGAAACAAAACACACAGGAGCCACATTGACAGCAGTCAGGTCACTGAGGATGAATATAGAATAAATGCTTAGAAAGGGCAGATGAAAATATCTGGGATATATTTGATCCCAAGCAGTAAAATAACCTTCCCAATCACACCAAGTGACCAAGCTGTCTTAAACCTCCACCTCCACACTACTGGACAGGTTATAATCACTCCACCCTCATCTCAGTTAAAATCTGTCCAGATTTATCTCGGTTCCTGGTAATTTTAGATTGTATGTTCTTACCTAGAAGTCTTTGAAACAGACGTTGAACAGAGTTACTCCTGGTTTATGTCAAAGCAGGGAAGATTCATGCCCTAAGAGATCCTCTTGCTCTTTTAAGCTTGTTTTGCTTAGGCTCTGAACAAGGAGCCAAATGCAGTGAGACCAAGAGTTTAGCATGATAAAGAGAATATCCGGAGTTTTCATAATGGAGATTAGGAGCAACCAGAGACTTTTTAAGGGGATAAAATTCATTTAATTAGTAAAAGGGCTGAGGTCTGCCACATTTCAGATACCAAAAGAAAACTGAAGTGTAAGGCAGCACTACATGTGAGCCTCCACTTCAAAACTGGGGCTTGGATCCAGGTACCTACTATTACAGTAACAACCTTCCAGATGTGGACCTACCAGGCTGCAAAATGTCATCACTAATGCCATGAGAGTTTTCCTCAGACAAAAACAATCCTTCCTTAGGGGAAGAGGCTCACTCAGACACACTGAGTCATTGTCTGTGTTTCCCTACCTGACGTTCTGAACATTGAGGTTTTTTAACATTTAAGCAAGACCTTACAGCAAGCTAGAGGTTTTAAACATACTAAATTCTTGTAATTTTTAAAGGTAAAAATACATAGCTAAGTGGAGAAGGAAAGGCCTCTTAATTCTCTCAAAGAAGAACAGACTGCTTTGTGAGCCCAGCTTTTATTAGATACCTTATACTACATAGAATCATAGAATCATAGAATCATAGAATGGTTAGGGTTGGAAGGAACCTCAAAGATCACCTAGTTCTAAACCCCCTGCCATGGGCAGGGAAACCCTTCACTACACCAGGCTGCCCAAAGCCTCATCCAGCCTGGCCTTGAACACTTCCAGGGATGGGGCATCTACAACTTCTCTGGGCAACCTGTTCCTGTGCCTCACCACCCTCTGAGTGAAAAATTTCTTTCTTATATCCAATCTAAATCTACCCTCTTTCCATTTAAATTTATTGCTGCTTGTCCTATCACTACATACCCCTATAAAAAGTCCCTCTCTAGCTTTCCTGTAGGCCTCCTTTGAGTACTGGAAGGCTGCAATAAGATCACCCTGGAGCCTTCTCTTCTCCTGGCTGAACAGCCCCAGCTCTCTCAGCCTGTAGAGGATGGTAGATGTGCCAACTGTGCAAAGGTTTCAGTCAGTATTCCTGACTTAGCAGACATCAGAAAAACTACATCCTACACCTCTGGTTTGTTGTAGTATAGATTCTCTGATGTCTAATGCAGGATTAGTTCACATGCATCCTCGGTGCAATTGAGTTTATAAGTCAAGCAACACGAGATACAAACCCTTTGAAAACCACACTTAACTAGTGCAGGTACTTTTGGAGTGCCTAGTCTTAATGCCAATAGTTGGACAAACAGATGCAGGTTATTGTTCCTTGAAGGTTATCAGAAATTCCCAAAAGATCATTGAGTATACAGCAGAAGGAATAGCATCTTCAAATCAAGCAAGATGCTTTTCAGGAATATATATTTCAACTGCTGAACTCAATTGTGGGGGTACGCACTACATCTAGTCTTACATCTATTGACCAAAAAAAACTTAAAATATACAAATATGACTATAAAGTCAGCATAATTCCACTGAGTCACTGTGAAACTTTTAAGATACATGTAAGTCGCTGACGAGCCAGATAAAGTAGCCACAGCAAACACAGAAGATCATTACAAACACATTAGAGCTTTGAGTAATTTCCTCCTCCCTAGCATGAATAAGAGGTCACTAGATATCCATGCAAAAGGTGCAATGCATCATTTCTCCCATGGAAGAAAGGCAGTCACCTCAGGGCTTAATTATGCATAACACTATTTGACAAACAGTTGAAATATTTTGAAGTATAGTTTCCTATGCAAAAATTTGAAGAGATATTTTTATCTTCTTATTCTTTGTAGTCAGCTTAGAGCTCAGAGCGAGAAAAATATAACCTTCATCGGAGACTGCAGATTTCATATAAATGACTAGTACAATGGATTATTTGTTACAGTTTTGCTTCATGTCCAAAGATCTTCCATAAACAATGGGTAAAACCTCAGATGTACATTGTATGGAAAAGGTATCCATCTTGTAAAAAAAAAAAATCTACTCTGGTATTGATTTTGAGGGGGAGATTTAATTTCCTGAATACAAGTACATCCTCTAGAATCCCAGTCCCAACAGGTCTTCAGTTGACCAGGTCCTACAACACTTAGCTGGCAAAAGAAGATTTTTACCCAAAAAACAGCACTCTGGAGATGGTCTCATCTTGGGACTTTCCATATATCCTCTGCTCTAAGATTCACATAGGCAACTGTTTGTTTTAAGATGAATCATGTAATGTTTTTATGGTTTCTGACACTTGAAAATATTTTGTTTCCGCCTGGCAGTGAAGTCAGCCACTTACTATTATTAAACATCATGCTGCGTTATTCCCCGTTTTGGGTGATGACCTCAGCAGAGCCCTTACCATATCCAGCTTTACAGTCTCAGATCTTGCATAGATGCTACTGGTACATCTCCTGTTTGTAATATCCCTGGTTAACAGCTGCAGTTGAAAGCCTATGCTAATACGTTGGATTTACTTGTCCTCTCTAGCTGATTCCAGCCTTGTGGTTTATGGGTTGCCTTTGTGGTTCGCTAAAGGTCAGGCCCTGGATGGCTCTAAATTTTCTTAAGTGAAATTCAAACACCACAGATGAGTGTGTGTTCAAAGCAGTTGTCTTGGGTAGTATGGATTCAGAGTTGGTTGCTTGTGCTCAGGATCGAAGCCTCTTCTCTTCTTTGGGACAATGATCAGACATAGGTGTCCCTACCACTCAGGGCATTGTCTTATACCATCTTTTGTTCAGATCCCAACTGCCTCCAGAATTTCAGGCTCATGCTAGACCCTGAGTTGCATTTTGAGTTGCACACCCCCACCACTTCCCCAAGCTGATGCCAAGAGGCTGATCCCTGCCTTTGGCTTGACTCAATAACTGTAATTCTCACTCTCTTTTTGCTGGCTTGCAGGCGGAGATTGCATCAGCCGTAATTCAAAATTGCGAACAGATGACTAGATTACTGACTTGAACTGTACTCAATCATTACATCACCCTTGTACTGAAAATCACCACACTGGCTCCCCATATGATTTTGCATCCACTTTAGGGTTTGGCTCCAGAGCTACCGGACTTACTCTCTTTCTCCAGCTTACCTAAAAGAGCTGCTTGTGCCTCGTAGACATCCTCAGACTCTGAGATCAGTCGGTGCCGATTTATTGATCATTCCAATGGTCTGACTAAAAACTGCTGGTGTTGAAGTCTTGGCTCTTCCAAACGTATTTTGTGGAAATCCCTGCAACTTACATCCAAGGAGGGGAAGGGAAAGGAGGGAGAAATAAATCTATTAAACTGTCCAAACACAAAGAGAAAACACTTTCTTTAAGCTGACAACAGCTTGGCCTCAGCAAAAGGAGAGCTTGGGTTTTTTTTTTTTCTCTTTCTTTCATGAAACCCTTTAAGTGTAATCTTTGCATTCAGAATTTTTCTTAACTCAGGCGTTGCTGTGGCTGCTAGACAGGGTGCAGATAAGAGCAGTGAGGAGTCGCAGGACCATGGCAAGCAAGTCGGCATGCCCAGCCATGAGGGATAAAGCTCCAGAATGCCTGGTGTGGCTTCTACCTGCCCATGACCACCAGCCCCAGGCTGGGATGCTCAGACTCTCTCGGCACCTCGGCACAGCCAAGACTTGGTACTAGTTAGTTTTTGCAGTGATCAAAACTCTGTCAGTGGTGTTGACCTTTCCCCACAGCAGAGCCAGTGCTGGCTGACTTAACTTGTTCTGCTGTCTGTCAGCAGCTCTTTCGCTGCTCTTCACCCTGCGGTTGTCAGAGCATTGGCCATGATCCCCGGCTGCCCTTCTCACCCTTGTGATGATGTTTGGAAGTGGAGCCTGAGCTAGGTTGAGCAACACGTTTCCTCTCCCTTGGCAAAAGGCTGCTCAGGACAAGCTCAAGGTCGTGCAAACCCTGAGTCAGGGAACTAGTGAGGGCTTTCCAGCACTGTCATTGATACACAGCCATCCCTGCTGCAATGACGGAGTGCTGCTGCCCACTCGATACTGGGTGAAATTATCCAGTGAAATGCTATGAGTTGGCAGCCTGGATCTCATTTCAAAAGAAGAAATATCCATGTAATGAAAGCCAGCATTTATTACTAATTGGCTTCTTGCTAAGTAGGCTCAGCAGCTGGGTCAAGATCTGTGTGTGCAGGCACAGAGAAAGAGACAATTTGTCTGTCCACAAGTCAGGTCAGATTAGTTCAGGATAATGGGTCAGTGTCTCATACAGTCATCTCTTACTGTTGTAGTCACATGCCAGAAATCCTACAGCTAAAGACCACTAAGTTCCATAGAATAAAATGAACTAAACTAAACTAAACTAAAATAAAACAACAACAAAAAATCAAACGTGAAACAGATTGCTTTGACAGGCAGATCTGAAAACATTCCTCAATCTTTTCTTTCTATATTCTCAATCCAAAAGTGGTGTCTTTCAGTTTTGTAGTTGTAGTCAAGATTTTCTCTTTAGAAAAGATTGCTAAAACTACTCTGTACATCATCAAATTAGGAAAGGACACTGACATGCTGAAGAAGAAAGACCTCACTGACTGTGTGCAACAATTCAGGCCAAACCCAGAGATCTCCTCTTGCAGTTGAGTGGTGCTATCCTCTTCCCTAATATATCAGATGTAAATGGAGGAACCGAACATACCTCCTGAGATGGAAACAAAGGGAAAGAACATTGCAGCCACTTCTCCCACACAAATGCCACCTACCATCTTTCCTGGTTCCTATGAGCAACATATGGGTGACAGGCACAGGACATGTACAGCTACATCAGAGAGCTGAGGAGGAGAGACCTCTGGCAACAGTTCACAGGCAGGGGATTGTTGTGGCTTCCTAGCCATCATCTCACCACCCCCTGGGGACAAGGCTCGGCTCGATCCTCAGTGGGGTCGGTGGCAGCAGCTTCATCAGCCCACCTTTTGCCTTGCTTCTTCTCAGGTGGGGTTTTGGGGCTTGCCAGCACCCTATGCCAGCATGGCACAGCTTTGTTGCAAGCTGTGCATGTCCCTGGACCTGTAGGTTGTCCACTCCATTATTAGTTCTTCCCTCTTCTAAACACTGCCACATGAATTTTTGTATTCTGCCTTGAAGCTTTTATAATCACAGTAGGGCTACAGTGAAGCTTCAGGAATGGCTTCATAAGCTCAAGATGTCACACAATAAATGCCAAATGTTATTATGAAACACAACTCATAGACACATGCCAGATTGGCAGAGGTGCCTAACTTTAGGGAGGGCCCCCAAACACGCTCCAGACATGTTTAGCTACAAGGCTCCAACACTACTTCACACAATTCTGGCAAAAATGTGATACTGTCCCAGCTCATCCAGGGAAAGGCAGGTTTTGAGTTAACTTCTCGGGGCTTGCTGTGAGTGTTCATGTGATCCCCAACCCATCCAGATGTAGCTCCATTCCTTCTTGCTCTACAACTGGCCAGAGCAATCCACTCCCTGTCATGTGTAATGAAGGGCAGGAAGGAAAGAGGATTTTTGACATGTTTAAATATTATCTAAAACAAAGAAATTGCTCAAAAGCCAGGGATGCATTTAAATGAATTAAAGCTGCCAGTAAAATCTCGCATTTGTTACAGTTCATTCCATTTCATACTCAGAGCCATCCTTCTGCAAAACATGGCAGCTCCAGTAGTTTGGTGTCCAGATGTTCTCTGTCATACTCTCTGCACTGCATCATGATTTTTTTCCTGATGTGACTCCTTAAAAACAGTGAACTCAGATTCCAGGACAACCTGTGTACACTTTTCCATAATGAGGGGCGATTGAAAAAACACGGTTGTTGACTTGGCCAGTGAAACACAGGCTTTTTTGTTCTCTCTCTCTCACTCTCTCCCTTAATTCTCCAGCTGGCTGGTAATCCAGCATCATCAACATCTTTTTGCATTTTATTCCTTAAGCCATTCATATCATACACATTCCAGTTTTTAAAATACAGATTTTAGGAGTGATTTGATGTGGCTTGGAATACTGACATGCTTACGCATTTATAAAAAATTCATTAACTTGGGGGAAGGAAAAGAAAAGATTGAATCCTTTATTTTCTTTCCTTCCCTTCCCTTTTCTTCATTTCCAGCATGTGAAATTATTTGCCATTCATTTAGGAACCGCAATGTCAAAATGTGGTTGCCCCATAGGGAGGAAAAAAGACAGTTCATCCTTGCAGTTTTTAAGTCAGTTGTTAAGAAGTAGCTTTGGCAAAGGCCAAAGCCAAATTGATCTTTGAGCTGCAATGTTTAAAGGCTGTGTTAGCAGTTCTGCTCACTGTTATTGAGAACACCTCTTCCCACAGTCCTTAAATCTGCCAAATCATAACCAAAAGATGATGCTATACAGTGCCTTTGTTCCAACCTTGCGAAATCCCAGTCTCCAAGCTACAACTGCCAATTACCCTTGTCATTCTTGGAACTCCGATGAGATCAGCAAAAAAAACGTTAATTTGGAACTTTTTGGGAACACTGAAATATTTTATTCATCTGAGCTATAAGGTGATAACTTGGTGTCCAATCCACAGAGGGATTTAAATGGCTAAACTCTCACTGAACTCAGCTGGAGTTTAGACACCTAAAAGGGAAATCTGTAACGTGTAAGAGAGTTGTGGTCATGTGCTCTTATGTAAAAGTTCTGCACAACTTTCTTTCAAAGTGTCATACTACATCCCTCTGCCATCTCTCTCCTTGCTCTAAATGGCGCTTTATACGCAAATATCACAAAGTAGCATTTACGGTATTTTTTAGTGCGGGGACACTTTACAAATTAGCCACTATTGAACTCAAGAGAAAAAAGCAGTTCTGCTTAGAGCCAGAAATACTAGTTCTGTTCAAATTATAATGTATGTAGATGTCTAGCAAAGATATCCCTCAAATGTGGGCCCATTTTCAGTATCAGTGCTGAAAACCCCATTTGAAGTTGCTGGTTTCTATGTAAAAGCTTTTAACACCTTATCTTATCACCAGTATATTAAGCTCTATTCTCTCATCACTACATACAAATTAAGTATGAGTTACAGCAGAGGAAATTGCTCTGATCTTGGAAGCAATGAGTGATGGAATCTTCTGCTGGTTTCTTCATATGAAAATTAGTTTTTCTTTTCCAGCTTAATTCTGTCTTCAGACAAAAAGCTCTAAATTCCAGATTTTGTCCTCTAGAAATATTTGAATCTGAAAAATACGTTTAATCAAGACTATTTTATTTCATTATGACGTAACTGAAAATCCCACGAGAGATTCATATTTCTATTCAGAGTTATATTGAAAAGACAATCCATATGACAAAAAAGAAATGTCATCTGACTTTTCCAGTTATTTAGTCGCTTTTATTGGATTTCCTCTGTTCTCAACTTGTCATGACACCGGCTTTAAAGTAGAAAATCAACTTCACCTCATTTTGATACCATGCTACCTACAAGTCAGAGGTAGAAGCTTATGAGGAAGGAAGTTAAATCTTACTCCTTTGTCTCTGTGACATGAATTTCATACCAACATCAACTCAGAAGGTCAGGCAGATCACCACATTTACTAAATACTTAAGCACCTGCTTCACTTCAGACCTCAGAATCTCTAGGTTATCCTAGTATTCAACAAGATTTTAACACATCCTTCAGTTCTTTAGCAAATAATACAACATAGGTAAAATATTCCTTTTTCTCTTGCCTGTGTAGTAATCCAAATCAAAGAATGAAATATTACACTGTCTTTCAAGAGCTGGACCTTTCCAGATTCAGGCCTGAAACAATGTTTTACGTAAATATCTGATCTACAACAGTTTGTCTTTAAAATGACAGG
Organism: Tauraco erythrolophus; assembly: GCF_009769465.1. Classification (NCBI taxonomy): domain Eukaryota; kingdom Metazoa; phylum Chordata; class Aves; order Musophagiformes; family Musophagidae; genus Tauraco; species Tauraco erythrolophus. Next base: position 67,209,227 of record NC_141466.1, on the reverse strand, counting down.
GATATTGCATGAAATACAACTTGCATCCAAACAATATTAAAGCTGCAAAAAAGAATACAAAGTAGTCCTAAACACTTATCCTTTTCATTCACACATGAGACAGAGTTTCCAGCAACCAGTTAGCACTAAACTGTATAATTTAATATCCAATACATGTCATGGTTTCAAGCGAATCTGAAATACCAGAATCTGCCATTCACTCAGTCTCCCCCAATCTAGTGGGGAGAGTCCATTGATTTGCTTCCAGCCAGGATCTGTGGTTGTCTCACACCTGTCTTAGACTGTTCACAAGATGACAGTCTTAACACCATAAGATTTTAAACTTTGGGCTATCAAAAATGAGGAGCTGTTGATTTTGTTTCAGCCAAAAATTACCTTTAAGATTTTTATTTTTCAGTCCATCCAAAGATGACTTTGAAGGTCACATGAAAGGGAAACAGAAAGGACCAACTTTGATCAGCATAATACAATGAAGCTATTAAGGACTGCAGACTGGATGAATGACTCACATGCCCCATAGTGGCGGTAACTAATAAAAACAATTAATAATAATAAAGTCAGAGAATCATACAGCCAGTCAGTGGCTCGGTGACCTCACATATGAGCAGCCATCTACTGGATTGATATTTTGGGCTGACTGGAGTATAAAGGCTGAAAGAAGATTATTACTAGATTCTTATAATTGTTTCATGACCCTCCTGGTGAACGCAAACAGGGACTAAATAGGAGCCTTTCTTACATAAGTTGACAATTAAAGCCTTGGAAGCCAAACAGTAGTTTCTAGTCTTTCAGCAATGAAGTTTAATACTCAAAGCAGATCTCTTTTTTTTTCACTAATTTGTCATGTTTTCTCCAGCTGGTAAACATGAGTCAGGAACAAAGTCTGGGGGAGGGGAGAACTGACTGCTAAGAAACCAGCTCACTCTAAAATGGGACCTTTCCACACACGTAAAGTCCAAAGAAACCTCAGTTCATATTAGTTGATGTTACCTCTGACTTTGCAGTGCATCTGGTCCTGGTATGGGATGCAAACAGCCACCATCAGGCGAGCTCTGACAGCAATCATGTAACACCCTCAATAGTGACATTTTCCACCTGATTTTATCAGATGTTTGCTGCTGCTGGAGCGTGGACTCCATTGTGGACCACACAACTCCAGGAAAACTACCTTATCCCACCCCACTTCCCCGTTTTCAACAAATAGGAGTCCAGAATTGCAGTGGGAACTGCATGTGCATCCTTCTTCTTCACCTTCCTCCAGGTGAAGCACCTAAACCACTGAGCCTTTCTAATACCTTGAGTAACCTGGTCTTACCTCATGGCTGACCCTTCTTTGAGGAGACCTCCTGAGGTCCCTTCCAACTGGAATTATTCTGTGCTCCTATGATATTAAGCTAATTTGGCCTGTGTGGTGGGTTGACCTTGACTGAACATCAGGTGCCCACTAAGCCACTCTATCACTCCTTTCCTCAGTAGGACAGAGAGAGAGAAAATAAGATGGAAAAAACTCATGGATCAAGATAAAGGCAGTTTAATAAAAGCAAAAGCAAAAGCCATGCACGGAAACAAAGGAGAGCAAGATTTATTATTTATTTTTTATTTTCTATTTCCCATCAGCAGGTGAAGTCCAGCCACTTCCCAGGAAGTAGGGCTTCAGTACATGTAGTGGTTGCTCCAGAAGACAAATGTCATAATAACAAATACCCCTTTTCCTCCTCCTCCTTCATCTTAGCTTTTATTCTGCACACACATCATGTGATATGGACATATGGGTCAGCTGTCCTGACTATGTCCTGTCCCAATATCTTGCCCATTCCACAGCCTACTGGTGAGGGGGGAATGCTGGAGAGGGAGCCTTGATGCTGTACAAGCACTGCTCAGCAGCAACCAAAACACTGGTGTGTTATCGACGCCTTTCTAGCTACCGGTACAAAGCACAGCACTATGGGGGCTGCTATGGGGAAAATTAACTTCATCTCAGCCAGACCCAGTACAATCTCCACCCCTTATTCCATACCATTTGTATTGTGCTCAGGTCCCACATAATTTAATACATATATATATGTCTTCTAACCATTCCATTGTATTTAATTCTCATTACTGAAATCCCTTCTTACCAATGCTTGCAACTTAAACTACATATTTAAACCATCTTTATACGCAATGTACAGACTTATACATTCTCATTAACTACTATCCCCTGCCCTTTAACAGACAGATATTACTCTCCCATTCCATTGGCTTCCCGTAGTCCTCCTTCATAAGAACAGGCTATGACTTGGACCTCATCTGTCAAGATGGGTGCTCAGGACAGGAGAAGCAGTGTGTTCAATTGTTGGGTATCAACATAGGCTTAGTTTAGATCATTACTGCACTTGTCCAGTTCCTTGCAAAACTCGCTCTTCATCAGTTCATGTCATTCCTGCTACATTACTTCCTACAACATACATCTCACATCACAGATTACTCTTCCCCCAAGGTTAAATCTCCTCGAGGCACTCACAGGGTCTCCCCATCTGTCTGCATTGCTCACCAAGTACACCCAGGTCCTTGAGTGAAGACAATCCCATGAATGGGTTTGCCCTTTCCCATGGGAGGAGCAATCCACACTGCCTTCCCCAGCCACTTCCCTCTGTGCACTATGGGAACCTTATCTCCTCCCACAGTATGTAGGGGTTTTGCTTGTGCAGGACCAGAATCGTTAGCAGATCATCTGGTGTTAACAGTCAAGTGGCTTCTGCTAAATTTGTACCCAGTGCTTCCATGCCCCACATTCTCAACATAGTCTTTAACAGTGTATTGCATCTTTCAATCTTCACAGAGACTTGTGTGTGATAGGGGATGTGATACACCCACTCAATGCCATGTTTCTCTGCCCAGGAGTTTATGATATTATTTCAGAAACGAGTCTCATTGTTTGACTCAATTCTTTCTGGGGTTCAATGTCACCACAAAATTCGCCTTTTGAGGCCTAAGATGGTGTTTTGGGCAGTGGCATAGTTTACAGCGTGTTTCTAGCCAACTAGTAGTTGCTTCCACCATGGTGGGTATGTAGCACTTGCCTTGGCATGTTCATGGCGGTGGTCCAATACAATCAATTTGCCTCGTCATATTGAAAACCCAGCCACCGCCCTCTATTCCAGGGATATTTTAATTGATTGTGACATGTTTCACATTCATGAGTAATTTGTGTGATGGCCTCCATGGTCAGGTCCACCCTTCGATCATGAGCCCATCTGTATCTTGCATCTCTCCCTAGATGTTTTATGGGACCATTGAGCTACAAATAGCCCACCCTTATGCTGCCAGTCCAGGTCCACCTGAGCTACTTCAATTTTGACAGCCTTGTCTACCTGTTCATTGTTTCAAAGTTATTCTGTGGCACGGCTTTTGGACATGGGAGCACGTACGTGATGTACCTTTAGAGCCATGTTTTCTACCTAGGCAGTGAAATCCTGCCACAATGCAGCAGCCTGGATAGATTTACCTCTGTACTGGCAATTGGTCTTCTTCCACTGCTGTGGCCGCCTCCACAGAGCATTAGCCACCATCAAGGAGTCAATACAGAGATAAGAGTACTGGCCACTTTCCTCATTGAGCAGGCTCTAGGGCTAGTTGGATGGCTTTCACTTCTTCAGACAGACTTGACTCACCTTCTTCTTCAGTGGCTTCAACAACTTGTCGTGTGGGACTCCACACAGCAGCTTTCCACTTCCGATGGTTTCCTACCACATGACAGGATCCATCAGTAAACAAACCATCACGTCTTTCATTTTCTGAGAACTAATTATATGGTGGTGCCTCTCAGGCACGAGCCTCCTCCTCAGGCAATGCTCTGAAATCTCTGCCTTCTGGCCAGTCCATGACCTCTTCCTGGATTCCTGGATTCCCTAGTTGATCTCATTGCATGATCAATGCTACCCACTTACTCCATGTAGTGCTGGCTGCAGGATATGTAGAAGGGATGTTTCCTCTGAACATCTGGTGTAGCACAGGCAATCGCGGTGCCAAGAGGAGATATGCTTCTGTACAAACAACTTCTGAAGCAGCTTGAACCCCCTCATATGCTGCTAGTATCTCTTTTTCCTTCGAAGTGAAGTGGGCTTCTGATCCTCAATAGCTCAAAATCCCTAATGGTCAGCCTCAGGTTTCTCCTGATGTTTTCTGTGAGAGGGTCCAAGCAAGACCATGCTACCCAGCTGTAGTGTAGAGTAGATTTTGCACAGCTGGTCCTGTCTGGACAGGCCCAAGAGCTACTGCAAGAGCTACTTCCTGTTTGATATGCTCAAAGGTTTGCTGTTGCTAAAGGTCCCACTCAAAATAGTTCTTCTTTCTGGTTACTTGATAGAGAGGTCTCACAAGCAGACTACAATCTGGAATATACATTCTCCAGAATCTCACAAGGCCTAGTAAAGTTTGTGTTTCCTTCTTGTTTGCTGGTGGAGACATAGTTGCTAGCTTGTTGACCACATCCTTAGGCACATGATGGTGTCCATCCTGCCATTTTATTCCCAATAACTGGATCTCCTGTGCAGGCCTCGACCTTTTTTTTATGGTGAAACCAGCTTTCAGAAAAATCTAAATTACTCTTTTTCCTTTCTTAAATACTTCTTCTACCTTGTTACCCCATATGATGATATCATCAATGTATTTCAGATGTTGAGGGGTATTACCCTTTTCTAGTGCAGTTTGGATTAGTCCATGACAAATGGTAGGTCTGTGCTTCCACTCCTGGGGCAGTCGATTCCAGGTGTATTGGACATCCCTCCACATGAAAGCAAACTGTGACCTGTACTCTGCTGTCAAAGGAATTGAAAAAAACACGTTGACAATGTGAATTGTAGCATACCACTTGGCCGCCTTTGTCTCCATTCCATATTGGAGCTCTAACATGTCTGGTACAGCAGCACTCAGTGGTGGCATCACTTCATTCAGGCAACAATAGTCTACTGTCACCCTCCACCCTCCGTTAGTCTTTTGCACTGGTCATATGGAACTATTGAAGGTGAGTGAATCTTGCTGATCACTCCTTGGCTCTCCAGCTGATGAATCAGCTCATAGATGGGAGCCAGCCAGACTCGGTTTTTGCAATATTGCCACTGATGCATCGTCCTGGTAGCAATTGGCACCTGTTGTTCCTCAACTGGCAGCAATCCCACGATGAAGGGATTTTCAGAGAGGCCAGGCAGGGTAGATAGCTGTTTGGTCTTCTTTGTGTTCACAGTGGCTACACCAAAAGCCCACCAGTGCCCCTTTGGGTCCCTGAAGCACCCTCTGGACTTGAGAATACAGAACCCATCATGAACTCCCAACTTATTCTCTTTTTCTTCCTGTCACTGTTATGCACCTTTCTTATGACATCATGGGAGAAATGAATGCTTAGGCAGGATCTGAAATAGGAGAAGGCAACGTGATATAGCCACACCACTTTAAAAGTCATCTGTTTGCCAGACAGCAAATCTTCCTAGGTTCCCAAGGAACAGTCAGGCCCTTCTGAAGGCTTCAGAGAAGGAGTTTGGCTTAGAGGTGGTCCCTCAGCCCTTGAAGGAGTTTATTCTCTCTTCATTAACTGTAGAAACAGTATGGAAAGTTCTTTTGACTGACTGGGAGACTAAATTTGGATGGGGTAAACACCCTACTTGATTAAGCGTGCTGAGATCTCTTCCCAAACACTATCTACAGGAAGGAAGAAATACTGGGAGGCAGGAGTGGTAGAAGGAAATGAAAAGATGTCTGAATAGGATGACTGCTGGAGGGAGGCTGTGTCTTTCTATGACAAGAAAAAGATATGGGAGATACATAGGTAAGGACCAGAGCTATGAGAAAACAGACGGTGAGATTGCTTATTTTCTCAAAGCAAGAAGAAAGTTTAGCAAGATATCAGACTTTTATTATTAGCTGCCCCAGAATTTTGAGTGGTGGATGACACATTTTGGAGGAAAGTTCAAGAGTGGAAACACTGAGACAGCTTGCACTTGTTAGGTTCTCCTGGATGAAGAGAAGATCTAGGGCTCTGCATCTTCTTTTAATCTGGTAAAGGTCAAGTCTGTAAAGCTCAGGTCTGTACCACTGTATTAGTATGAGCACTGATGCAGAGAATGGTCAAGAGGACACCTTACCTACTGGGTCACCATCTCAAGACAAAGTTCACCAGTGGACAGAAGTGTGAGAGGGACTGGCAACAGAGTCTACTGGGATAAAGAGGTATAAAAACCCAGCCATACTGGGAGGAGAGGACTGTAACAGGGCAGGTTTGACCTTTCAAGAGGGAGAGAAGACCATCTAGGAGAGGACCAGGTCCTACTCTTTGTGCAGGTGCCAGATATATGAAAACATCTGGTCCAGGCAGAAGAGAGTTTTAAATTCTTGTCACTCAAACAGGTCTGCCTCCAAATGGACAGGTGGTTTTTGGGAGTGTTAATGGGGTGGAGCTGCTCTGCTCTTTTATTGGGTTGAAAATGAGACGGATTTAGATGCTTTTACCCCAGTGTGCCTGTGACACACTTTGTCCTTCTCAGCAGGGAATGCAACTGGCTTGCAGGGAATTGGCAGGGAATGAACATCTTTCTTGTCATGAGTTTTGTAAGCAGAACTGCAACTGATACAAACTCCCCAAGGGTAAGGCAACCTGAGGCAGAGTTGCAGGAGGGAGGTGAACACAGAGACCGGCGAAGGAACTTTCCAATTGCTCATTAATTACAGGAGTTGAAGATACTGAGTTTTTCTCTTTCACTGAATGCTGAGAATTACCAAAGCAGACAGAAAAAGTATTGCAAGGACTTAGCCTGAAGCAAGCTCTGGGCAGGAGTAAGGGAAAGAAGCGCGCTGCGAAACCAACAAGGAGTTTACGCCCCCACCCTTTCATCATGTAACGTCCAAGTATTAACCGTGTACCAGAAACATTGGTCGCTTACAGCCTTTCCCCAGCTATGATCATTTCAAGCAGCATTTCGTTCGGCTGAGCTGAACAAAAACCTTAATTCCTGACAACCCGGTAGGATGCAAACAACTTCACAACTTGATAATCCTTTTCAGCCCTTATTAAATCAGCGACGCACTGCAGGTGGGAAGTCAGCCTGGAAAGGAGAGACGGCCCTTTACGCACTTCGCCATAAAGCAAGGTCTTAGTCACCGAAAAAGATTTCCAGGGCTTTCCCTGCCTGCCTCTCTTCCCGGGAGGCAGATTCCCAGTGTCCCGCAGCAGATTACAAGAGCATCGTGTTTGCATTATGTGGTGGTGATGATGTGTTTGTTCTTGGCACCGAGGGGCTCTGACTCCGCAGAGCTCTAGCAATGACAGTGGAAATCTTTCAGGCCTTGAGCTGGATTTGTAGCTTCCCCCTCCCTGTTGCAATTCAGGCTCATGGCACTGGAAACAAGACTCTTTGCGGGGGGGGAGGGGGGGAAGAAAAAGCAAAAAATAAAAAAAGAAAGAAACCCGCTGAGATTTGTTTTCCATCAAAAAAGAATGGATTTACAGCCCTCAGGACATGACCCTGCTTTTCAAATACAGGCCCCAAGCAGTGGTCGGATGCTCATATCAGAAGTTAGGCATGTATAGGCTGACTTTATGTCCACATTTGTGGATTTGATGTTCCATTAATGAGCCCAACATATGGGGAGGTAGGAAATGAACAGCCCCTAGCCAGTTTTATTGACAGTGCAACTTTTCCCCAGTGCGACGCAGCCTCTGGAGCCACCTACACAGTATTGCCAGCCCCGCCAGATGTGGCCAAATGCTCTGCTGTTTGGTCAAAATATGGCAATTATTTTTAATTGAAGATATAACCATTTTAACATAAGCTTATTTTTTAATATTCCCCACAAAGGTTTTCTAAGTTGGTTCTACTTTTCTTCCCTTCCCAATTAAAAACTCTAAGAAAAACAAGGAAGATTTCAAATTTTTTAAAAACTAAAGTGTTAAAGGGAAATATTTCATTTGAAAAAATCTCAAAAGAGTTTTTGATCTAAAGCCAGCATTTTTAGTAAGAATGTTTCCATGGTTGGTTTTTACTTTTTTTTCCTAAAATAAACAAAATTTCAGATCGAATTAAAAATTTCCATTCTGGTTGAAAAGCCAGTTCTTTTCTGTTGGAAAAATACTTTGATACATTAAAAGAAAAAGCCTTTTGAAAAACACCTGACTTCTATTTAGATGAAAATTATCCAACTGAAAATCTCAAACCCCCAAAGCATAAGATACTAAACCTATATGCAGTTTGTACTCACACTGGCAGGCAACAATATCTTTTTCTTCCAAAATGCCTTCAGCTTTCAGTCTGTTTGCAGACTTTCCTGCTTATGGATTTAAGTTTCAGGGTTCCTAATTTATATACATACATACATACATACATGTGTCTATGTATATATAAAAGTCACTGTGGCTTCATATCCTCAGACTGTACGTAACTGTCTCCTCTCTTGTTCCTGGCCTTGATACTTAGGTCTTATTTGTATGGGGACATTGAGAAAAGTAGCTGGAACGAATTTGCCATAAATTGTCTTGGGGCCTACAAACAACTACATATGTTTAAACTTGAATTATTTGTCAACTCAGGTCCAAAGAGGTAGCTCTGTCTGGAACAGAAGCAACCCTGTTTCTGAGTTTAAAAGGCACATTCGCACACCTTGTCGTTAATGTACCATGTTTAGTAAAGTTTATGTTTCATGAGGTAAATCAGGAAACAATGACATTTCAAAGTCTACAGAGATTTTGAAGAAGTGCTCATGCGCCCCATACCTCTTTTTCTCCCTCCCCGCAACTTTATCAGCTGAAATTAGCTAATAAAAGATGTTATCCTTTCCCGAAAATGTTGCAGCCACTGAGATTTTAAGGGTATTATGAAAGGATTTGGCTTTAAAGCAACTGTTTTAGCTTTCTCTTACTGTTGTATCCTGTTTTCTCCCAACCTTCAGATGTCATAAAATAGAATATAAAGCAAAACCACTGCTCTTTTTTAACAGAGACAATGCAAGGTGAAACATCTCTAATGGGACTCCCACATATACCGACATTTTCTTTCATTTTTCACACCAACACAAGCAGGACACAGCTGTCTGTGTTCCAAATTAACCTTTGGCCTTTGTCGTGGTTTTTGGACTGAGGGTCGAGACAAGAACCGAGAGGGAGCACCCACCAACCATGGTCCCGGGCAAAACATGACTCAGACTTTCTTCATAAACCAAAACAATTTATTAACAGTTACTAAACAAAAGACAGAAGGGAACGAAAACCGGTTACTTGAGAGGAGAAAGAGAAAACAAGGCCAGATCTTAAAACAACAACCTCCCCACCCCCTATTTTCTTTCCTTCCTGGCCCTACCTCCCCCCCGGCGGCACAGGGGGACAGGGAATGGGGGAGTGCAGGTCAGTTCATCCATGCTGTTAACTGCCGCGCCTTTCTTAAAGGAGGAGGAGTCTTTACACCATTTTTCCCTTGCTTCGGTGGATCCCCTACTCACGAAGAAAAAGTCCCCAAACTTTTCCAGTATGAGTCCTGCCCGCAGGATTGCAATCCTCCCCATGGATCGCACCAGTTTGGGCTTTACCAGTCTCGGCCTCTTAGGGAGCTGCTGCCACTCGTGTCGGCCGTCCCACGGATTCCAGATGCCTCCACGACCTCGTCGTGCATTCCATGCCCCATTGTTAACAGTACCTGGTCGCGCATCCCCTGCTCCACGACCTCTCCCGGGCTCAGGCATCTCCTTTTCCGACGTGGGTTTCTCCACGGGCCACGAGTGGGTTTTCTGCTCCGCCGAGTACACCCTGGCTGCAGGGGGGCCGCCTGCCATCTTCACACCGATTGCAAGGGAAACCTCAGCTCCAGTACACCTCCTCCTGCTCCATCTTGGCTGACCCGGTCGTTGTGGTTGTTTTCTCTTAGATCTTAATCCTCTCTGGGGGAGCTCGGCCCGGCGGGCACCCCGGGAGTGGGGCGCTTACCGAGTCCCCCATGCGGCTCCCCGGCGCCATCTTGAGCACATGGCGCCGGCCCGGGCCCGGGCAGCCGCCCGGCCGGGAGCCAGGGCAGCGCCCTCCTGCTCTCTCCTCGCTCCTGAGCAAAAAGCCCTTTCCCGCCCCTTTGTCCCAACTTAAATAGGGCAATTCGCAGAGGCGCCAATTTGGCTCAACCTCCCCCGGGGGGGATGGGACTCGGATCTGGTGGCACAGGGAGCAAATCCCCTCCCCTGCCACCAGAACACCCCCCCCATCAAACTATCACATTCCACCCCTTGCCTCTGCGAATTCCCTATTTAGGCACAACTTCAGTTAAAACATTGAACAAGAACACACATTTCACAAACAATCCACCCCTAGTCCCTTCACCAAACACAACAATCAAAGTTTCCCAAGGTCCCTCTGTTTTCACCACTCTGGAGTCCATGTTTTGCCCGTTACCTCTCCCAATCACTATTCTTATCTCGAATTCCTCAGCCCCACGTTGGGCGCCAAAATTGTCTCGGTTTGAAAAAAAAAAAAAACAGAGGTCTGCTAAGGAAGGCAGGAGCCTCCCTCGAAATGGAAACTGTAAACCCCCTCCCTCCGAATTACTAAAATTTTGAAATTAAAGGGCTCTCAGGCAAAGATATGGGAGTAGAAATAACAGTTCTTTACTGGGAAGATTAAAGAGAAGGGAAAACAACAACACCAACAAACCAAATGCACTAGTACACAAAAAGAAAAAAAGAAAAAAAAAAAAACAACCCGCTGACAGAGTCAGAATACGACCTGACACCCTGCTGGTCAGGGTGCTGGCAGCAGTCTGATCAAACGGTGGCTGCGGTCCTCCTGCAATGGCAGACGTGGCTCCACAGAAGCAGCGATCCTGCCGAAGGGCACGGGCCCCTCCGAAGGGCCGGCGGTGCTGCAGGTGGCCCGGTCTTCCTCGAGTGGCTGCTCTGTCCCAAGTAGTCCAGCAGCAGCCCGAAGAAGTGCCCGTCTGTCTCCCCCGGTGACTGCCAGAGCCCCACCGCCGCCGCCGCCCCTTTCCCGCGCGCCCCCTGGTGCAGACCCCAGGCCCGCCCTCTCCTCCCCCGCTGGAGCATCTCACATGGGGCCGATGTTGTTCTGGGAGTCTGGCCGCAGATCCTTGATTGCCCATCAAACAGAGATGGCTCCTGGAGGGAGTGATCCACAGTCATGGGCAAGGCATTGATGGCCCATTAACAGAAGACAGTCTGGGAGGAGGAGGCAAGGGAAACATTGCCCCACCTGGTTTCAGCAGCTCATGAAGATGGTGATAGAATACATACTTTTGGGCACATCTTACATCATAACCTAGGACAGCCTTTTCAAACAGAACATTTTGGAAGTCTTCCTTACCTTTGCGACCATGATTCAGGTATAGACGAGATCAGTGAGGCAGAGGAAGAAGGAATCAAGTCGGAGGCTAATGCCAAGGCTGGCCAGAGTCGCTTGCCTTACTTCTTACGAGAGAGAAAAAAATGATATTAATATTACCAAGAACACCAAATGGGAAATGAAAATTGTGCAAGAATAACTAAAAGTCTACCAGCAAGTAGAATAACCATGGGCAACAGTAGTTGCAAGACTGAGTGTTTTGTTCCAGTCTGAAGGCCTCCAAGTGGGCTTCTGTCTCTGAGAACTAAGGGCAACGCTCTGGCAGCCACCACCGTGGGCATGCCTAGTGACAGCTCCAACGTCAGCTGAAACAGCGTGCAGCCTCACTGAAACTCCAGTAGTCGCTGGGTGGTTCTCATTTTCCCAAATCAGACCTTCCACCCTTGTTCTTCATCCTAGAGGAAATAACTGTGGGGAGCTGTTGTGCAATTGACTCTTCATTTCTCTCCCTCTGTGTCTGATTCTTGTGATAAGCAAAAGTTAATGAACTTCCCATGACTGTAACACTGTTGATTTTTGACACTGGGTCATGGAGAAATTATTTTGTCTAGAATTTTTAGGAAGGAGACTTTTTCATGCACTTGACTTACTGTCCTCACCTGGTCTGAGATGCAACAGTCAAATTGTTTCTCAAGCCCCATGGACAGCTTGCAAGGTGTGACTGAGGCTCTTCAGCTGGCATGGGAGATGTTGCATAACACAGACCACTGGCTGGGGAGGAGGCAAACACCACAGTATGCAGTGGTGGGATCAAATCCATCCGTGAGTCTCTTCTCAATCCCCACAATACCCTCATCTGTCCAAGGTCCTGTGGTAGTGTGTGTCATTTTGGCATTTGTAATACTTGAGGCATCATGCTGTGAGGTGACCCGCCACCCAGAACTGCTAATCTTATTCCAGCTGCTGCAGGGGAAGCTTTCATGAGAAGTTCAGACAGGATGACCACGTTTTATTTAGCTATAGCTGGATGAGCCAAGAGTCAGTTCCAGGCATGGTGCTGATTCACCTGGCACAGAAAAAGAGCAATGCTGACTTCTTACAGATGCTGCTCATATTTTGTTTAGGCTGTATAGGAGCTGGTTATACAATTAATACATTTACTTTTGGTTATCAGAGTTGGCTTGTTTGGAGGGTTTTTTTTTAGTTTTTTCTTTCTTGGAAACTGCACCTCCCTGCTCTTCGCCAGCTCCGAGTTTATGCATCTGATGCCTCAGAAAGGTTGGAGCTATCTGAACAGAAGCTAAAATCAAGTTTTAGCCCTTTCTGTTTGTTCTCAGTTGGAAGAGATGCTACAAGAATATTGACAAGGTTTTCTAAAAAACACAATGCTTAGGGATTTGAGGTAGAGATTTTCTCAGCTGTTTTCTGCCTCTACTGCCATTCTGAGGCTTTCTCCAGGGAGTCTAGGACATTTTTCCCAGTGAGGTTTGAACTTCTTTTGCTGGTATTGGGAGCCTCTCAGATGCCGTTGCCCCCAGGCTCTTTGCTTAGAGCTGAGGCAAGTTACTAGGCAAATGAAAGGCAGGGCCTGTACTTTTGCTGAATTTTAGATGAAGACAGGCTGATTTTGTACCTGTAAAAAAATTTACTCTCTTCCCCAGAAATAAATATTTAATTTTGTCAGATTGGAAGGGTATTTCTAAGCACCTGCTGCACAAAAGAAGAGACAATGAAATTCAGCTATTCCTCAAATAACTTGGGGAAGAATTTCTCCCATGCATAACCAGCTTAGCAAGTCTGTCTACAAAAATTATGGTAGGCCTATGTTCAGCGTTCCCAGCACTGCTGCATGGATCTTGAGCTGGGCAGAGCAGCAGGGAGTCCTCTTGAAATGTGTTGAGCAAGGCAGATACACACCAGCTGAGGATCTGCCTTGCTTTATTCTCTCCCTCCATACAGATTTCATTGATACAAGCTAAAATATCATAATTGGAAAAGGCATTTACAGTGGGAAGTAGAATGGAAAAATTCAAATTGAGGCCAACCAAGGGAGGAAAAAATCACTTGCCAATAAAATTGACACACAATGGGAATAATTGCAAGTTTGAGGAGAAAAATACATTCTCACTCTGTTCTCCACAGCATGGCATCTTCTCTTAGAGCAGAACAGGTTAATTTATTGAGGTCATTCATCCCCTGGTAATTTGGCTACTGTAATATATTTCACAAGCGAGAGGGAAACAGCCTGAGGAGACAGCATGCGAGAATCCAGAGCACTGGGGGAGGTGGTTTATCCAAATTTATAGCCGCCAGTAAGGATGTGGCTTTATAGTTCACAGTCACTCTCTCTCCCTTTAGCATGGAGAAATCTGTCCTGTTAATGGCCTGTGTTAAATATCTCAGTGGAAATTCAAATCTCATTGATGCTGGTGTAAAACCCTCTGAGATTGATGGACTTGGTCTGAACTAAAACCATGACCTTCTCTGTATTCAAAAGCTATTCTGAGTGAACCTGAGCTTTCACAGTCTATGACACTTTCTTAGAAATATCTAGAATACAAATGAGTATGTAGTAATCTAATCTGGACATAGAATCAGAGAATCATTTAGGTTGGAAAAGACCTTTAAGATCATCAAGTCCAACTGTAAACCTAACACTGCCAAGTCCACGATTAAATCATGTCCTTAAGTGTCACATCTACATGCCTTTCAAATACCTCCAGGAATGATGACTCAACCATTTCCCTGGGCAGTCTCTTCCAATGCTTGACAACCCTTTCGGTGAAGAAATTTTTCCTAATATGCAATCTAAACCTCCCCCCAGCACAACTTGAGGCTAGAGACATGCACAACTTACATTTGGATGAGTTGCTCCATGTAGGCAAGCAGGTATGGTAGTAGCTCCACCAATCTGTTCTGCTTCTGACTCTCCCCCCAGGGCTGCCCCACACTGCCCACGCCAAGGTCTGTCTCCTTTGGCTGTCTTTGCCTTGTGCTTCTCTATGGGTCCTAAGATGGGATTTCTCCTCTTCATTTAAAACCTGGTATAAATGAATCGTTCTCTTCCTATTTCTAGCTCTTGATGCAAGCTGGCCTGCCGTTCAACTTCCATGTGTGATAGTGGACCTTCTACTGAAACTCTGTTTTCTCTTGATTCCTGGGAGGACAACCTGTCTTACTGCCACACCACACATCAAGATGCCAAGATATTCTTGAGATTAAAAGGTGCTGCCACTCCCAAGACCCAGGCCAAGGCTAACACAAATGAAATGAGATGAGATATTTATAAAAATGTCAGAGATAATAACAAAACTGATGGCAGATATGCTATTTTTTTGCAGTATTTAATGTGGTTGCAAGAGTTCCACAGTGTCAAAAAATACAATACTTTCTTTGCTCCAGTTTGAGAATATTCTTTTCAAAGTTGGATTCAATAACAGAAAAAAAAAAAAAAGATGGAAGTCTAAGCCCTACAAAGCAGGAAGTCCCCACAAGGATAACACCTTCCCATTAAATCCACCTTTTTTTTAGTTTAAAAGTTTTACTTCTGGTATCAATTACACAGGAAGTCAGACAAAATTATGCAGGAGTGCTTTTGGTCTTAAAATATCTATTTATTAAAGCTTTGATTTCCACCCTGCACACCCCTCCTGCATGGCAGCCTCTGTTTGATAAGATTATAACTACTAATTAAGTCATGCTAATGAGGACAGAAAGAAAGGGGTTTCTCCTCTCTCTCTCACCATATTTCAAGTGCTGCCATTGTCAGCTCTCTCTTGTATCTGCCTCCAGCTTTGCTGTCTGCTGTGTTTCTTTGGTAGGGGGATGAGAGTTTAAAGCAGCAAGTCATAAATCGCCAGACATCCTCATTTTAACAGGATGATCCCCTGTTAGTAGACGATTTCCCCTTTTCCTATGAGTGGGAGTAATTTTTCTGTGACTCCTGGTTTCTCTTTGAAGCACGTGGGAGAGGAGCATCCTCCTTTGAAGCCCAGCTGTGTTACAAGACCAGTGGTAGAGGAGGGAGATGCTCAGTGGTGATACCGGCCCATGCCACAGAAGCTGCGTAGGAGAGCTCTGGATGTCTGGTCTGTGGCTCCTCTTCTTGCACATCACCACTCCAAACAACAACAACAAAAAAAAAAGCAAAAAAATAGCCTGCAATCCTTTTGGAAAAGAGATTTAATGAGACAAAGAAAATGTGAATACAAGGTAAACATCTAGTCATAAAGCACATGCCTCAGTTTCCCCAGACTGAGGGCTGCAGTATGGTCTAATGGGCTGGTCACTGAACCAAAAACTACGTGTGGCTTCATCTTATTTCTTTCTCTTCTCCATGGTAGCAGGATACCTACGCTTTCTTTTTTTTCTGCATTTATGCCCTGTATTGCTACCCTGAGTCCATTTGTTCAGTTTGGATTGAGGCTCCTCAGACCAGCTCTCATCTTCCTTTAGAAATGTGTGATGTAACTGCCAGCTCCATTAGGGCCTTTAGGTGCTGTACACTACCAATACATACATACAAATTCCCTTTTTTTTTTTTTTTTTCAGTTAGTCTGGTGGTCTGAGGTTTAATTCATTAATAGAAGAAACTTGGATAGCAGTGATGGCAGGGCAGCTAGCCCTGCGCCTGCGGCAGGAAACAACGCACACTTTTCCTTTCAAAAACAAACAAGCAAAACTGCAGAGAAAGTTCTCCTCAGCAGCGTCCCTGGGCAGCGGTGGAACATTTGAGCAAGGTCTGTGGGGATTGCTGTCTCCAGGCCTTAGGAGTGGAATTGCTCCGAGGACTTCGGCTCTATTTTTCCCTGTTCTGGTCAGCTTCCTATGTATAGGATAAAAATAAGCCCTGAGTCCTCCTCCTTCCATCCACTTCATTAGAGACATCCCTCTGTGCAATAAAAAAAAAAAAAAAAGCCCAGAGGAAGCGACACAGACCAAAATACAAGAACGATAATTTTCCTAAGACAAATAAGCAGGCAGAGGAACTCATCTAAGGAAACAACTGAGTGAAGGCAAAGCCACAGATGAGCAAATGATGGAGCCAAGAGCTATGCTTAGACGATGCGAGACTGCTTCCAGCACATATCCTGAGCCATCGCCGTCTGGGAAAGGCTGAGCAGTGACCTCGTGTGGACCTCCCTGCAAGGGGATGACCCCCCTGAACCCATGCCTCCTGAGCACCAAGACCAGGAGCAATCCTAACCCCACTGCTGGGCAACATGGCAATGGAAAGTGTCTCCTTTTTCTCAACAGGGATGTGGACTGACTCTTAACCAGCCCTAAATGTGTCTTTCACAGTGCTTCAGAAGCGCCAAGCAAAGCCATGAAATAGAGAAGTACAGGTTAACAGGAGGGATAGCAGAAGTCCTCCAACTCCAGAAAAAAAATGGCTGGGCTCAGTTCACTCCATTGTTTGCCATTTGGAGGCACTGAGACTGCTGTTCTTCCAAAATAACCTTGGCCTACGTGTTTATTTATCTAGAAATGTATCGTGGATATTTGCTGCGTGTTGTAGTTCTGTTTGAAAAGCTTCAATCATCAAATCAAGGAGAAGAAAAACAAAAGCAGATCTCTCAGCTGGCCAGTCCCCCACTGCAAAAAGGAAGCAATGAAAACAAACCATTTGTGAACAGACCGGAGGCTGAATGTTTCTTGCTGTAAATGATCAGTGAATATCTCTGAACACTAACTCAATCCAAAGAAGCCAAGGTCAGTTTGTGAATGACTTGTTAAGTTAAAAAGAACCATATTCATAATAAATAGTCTTTGAAACCATTCTTTCATGCACGCTCTATTTTCACTAAGTCGTTTTTATAGGTAAACAGCCAAGCCCTCACTACCCAGGAAGTCAATGGCAGAGATAAGAAGGAGACCCGAGGCTATGTCTGTTTTAGAAAATTAAACACCGCGGGGACCACTCTCTAGCCTGGAGGCCAACTGGCACAGAAATGCCTGAATCCATTCATTAAACTCTCCTGCTTTCCAAAACAGAGCAGCTATACCCAAGCTGCCAACTGGGAATAGTCCCTGGTTGTGCCAGTTGCCGAACTGTGCCTGGAACTGTTTGGAGGGATGCTAGTGAGCCAAGGCCAAAAGCATGTAAGGGAAGCGTCTGAGGATCAAAAGCAAATTAAAGCACCTGGGAATGCTCCTTTGTAATGTGTAATTCTGTTGTGTAGACATTGTTTAAGAGTTTAATGTCATGCCTTGAAGCAGTGTCACTGGACTCATGTCATTTAGCCAGAAAGCTTTGCTCCATCATTCATGTCTGGGCTCCATATATACACTTTGGGGAGGTGTGAAGAAACTGGCTAGAGCTTGACACGCCTGAAGGCTTTAGGACCTCTTTCACATTTTCCTCTACCAGTGTCCCCACCAGCAAAAAGGGACACTTGGGACATGGGTGTTTGCAAATAGGGGTTCAAACCTCATCTGTGCTAGAGAGCAAAATTTATAATGCTTGAAAACCATGAAAATTTAGGCACTTCTTCTGGAAACCTAAGTCTGATGTCTCATCCTTGTTAGCCAGCATGTCAACAGGCAACAACATTCATACTTCACATTAATGATCCTCGAAGGGAACGTCTCGGTGGCACAACCATCTATTAACAGAGGAACGAATGAGAGGGGAATCAAAATGCTTAACATCTACACAAGCATTTCCCACAACAATCATTAAATTAAACCACTGAAAAGCCCCTCTGGGGCTGGCCAGGGCCTCAACATGCTTTGTGAAATCCCAGTTTCCTCTGGCTTAATGAATTATGCAAGTCAAGAGAGGCTGGACAGAAAGGTGTGAATAAGAAGTCTTCTAATTCCCCACAGTAATCACCTGCAAAAGTGTTTAGGAACAATATCTATCAGGCACTAAAAAGTAAGAAAATGAGCCTGCAAGAATAAAATATCTACAGCTCTTCAGTAAGAGACAAGGGGAGAGCTGAGCCAGGGAAGTGTCACCTTGACATCAATCTACTCCAGCCACTGAGCACACAGAAGTCATCAAATTGCTTGCTCGTGGTCCCAGGGTTTCTTCTGCTCATATGGCATGCACCTGCACTTTGCTGAAAACTCTTTCCAATGCATGTGAAAGAGTCCCAGTTTCAAAGCAAGCCTTGTGAATTCTGGTTCCTGTGTGTGAGAAGAGTATTAATAAATGTTGTATTAATAGATCATCTGCTTACACGCTTCCCGTCCAAAATAAAGAAGATACTAGTTCAACCCTCTTTTCCCAGTACCTTCAGGATTCTTGGATGCTTGCAACATGAGGCAAAGGCAAGACAGCAACAGTAGGAATGGACTTTGTAATCCAAATAAATAGAAACTCAGACCTTAATGCGAGGAAAGCTTGGAGACCAGTTCATAACTGAAGTACAGAACATGAATGGATAATTGCTCTCTAAACTGGCCAAATCCAAGCTAAAAAAATCAGATGTTTGTCCTTGCAGTTTATGGAAGCTGGGAATCAGAGCCAAGGTTTGTTACTCTGGCTCAGGTTAACATGCATCCTAAGCCATTTCAATAGAGTGGGAAACCTTCCTTCCTTCCTATTTTGATAAGCAGACCACTGTCCTCATCACTTTTCATGTGATACTTCCAGAGGACAGGAGACAAGCAATATCCCAAAAACTAGATCTAGTCATGTCTCCGTGGATGATGTTCTCTTCTTTCTGCTGCCTTCTGTAAGGCTAGTGACCGTCTTTTCCATTATCTCCCCTTTTTACAAAACTTTGTATGAATAGATGGAACAAGAATGGCACTGGACACTTCAACTTCAGTTCATCATCCAGCCCTCTGCAATGTTGAATTCCTTCTGTTGATGCTGTCTTTGCTTTACAACTCTACAGGACATACAGTGAATAATTTTAACATAAATACTATCATTGGTTGGAAGTTTTTAAACCATTTTTCATTGGAAAAGCACAATTCCTAGTAACCAAAGCACTACAGAAAAACATTGGTTTCAGTTAATCTCCTGACTCAAAGTCTGTTGAAAAAAGAAATTACTGAAATACCTTATTGTGTCATAAAAGAATAATTAAGGTTCCTGTTTTGAGAAAATTAGACTAAGTGAAAATAATTGCAAACTGTTAAAAGGAAAAGTTTCATGATTAGTGACAACGAATGTTTCATTTGGTGCAAATCAAACTTTAAAATACGAGGCTTAGCTTCTCAGGGATTAGGCTTTTTTTTTCAAATCTTGGGTGTTTGTATCTGTGTACTAGGGAGCTGTACTGCAGTATGTCAAATATTATAACAGAACAGCAAAATTATTTTCTGCCCAGCTGTAATATGTACCTACTACAGGGCAATGCTATCAATTCTGCTTATAACTATACCTCATGGGAAAGTACAGAGGAGGTTCAATGGAAAGAAAAAATGGTCTCAGAGAAAATAAATCTGTTTAGCTGGCATTTGGCAGCACTATCAGTGCTGTCTCACAATGAGGGAAACTGCAATTGTCATAACATGCCAACTTTGGAGGCAAATTTCCATGCCTTGCCAGGAGGTCCAGCATCTTTTGAAGTCATCCAGCTTTCTCTAACGTAGTAAAATTCATCACTTATCACAGATACACATGGCCTGCTGGCATCTTTGATCTTCAACTTCTCTATCCATTTTGCTCTCTCTGTTTATTGGTTGTAATGAGTTATGGCAGCTGTACGCTACATATTGTCCAAAATTCTTTAGCCTTCCAACACATCATGGAAAGTTCCCAGGAAGGTCCCTAGCTGAAAAGTAACAACTCTGCAACATAACTCTCAGCGCCATGTGCAGTAATTCATCAATAACACTTCTTCTGTAGAAACCAATGGACAGATCAGTTACAAGAGCAGAGCTGTAATGTGACCTGCCGGATAGATGGAGATCCCCACGGAGAATTCACTGACTGCACAAAAGAGAATAGAAACTCCTCTAGTGTTTCTGCAAAGAGGAAGAGTACAGAGCTTGGATTAGTCTGGGCTGAGTATAAGAGAGTCCCTCTCCACTCCGCACCAATCTGTTGCATAACCAGAGTTCCTAGAAATAAATGAGAAACAAAATGAAACAAAAGTATGGAAAAAAAGCCAGTTTTCCTTTAGGAATTCCACTGACATATTAAAAGAAATAATTTATGCGCGGCTGCTCCATGCCTTAGGTTTGTGTGTGCAATTAATTACTCTTAGTGCTGTGCTAACAAGAGGCTACTTTGTAACAGCGGAGTCTAGCCAGGATACAGCCTGACATCTGCTTGAGGATTTTTCTGAAATAACACCCAAGACCCACCTTTTGTTTTGTTTGTGCATTCTTTGCCTAGTATTCATGAACATTTTACTGAAAAATCACGCCAGTGTATTGAGGTACTGCCTATTTTATTACAAGTCTTCATTTTAGAAGACTTTTCTACTTTTTTTTTTTTTAACTTCTTTTACTTTTTTACTCTGCACTGTCACATCTTGAATTTTAACAGGTATAGGTTGCAGCACTGTGTGGCAGTGATGTCCAAGCCTACTCGGTAAGGAGATACTTGCCCTGATCCCGAAGTCATGAGTAAGAGGTATGTTAAGAAATGTAGGACTTCTTTCTAATACTTTTATTCTTCTCATGATTTCCCAGTCGTGAGGCTGAACCCAGATATGCAAAAGGAAGCCATAGTTCACATATCTTGTAGAGCATTTTGAAGGAAACAATGTGATACTAATATAGGTTAATGCAATGTACTTAGATTACAAAAGGCTTAAAAAGAAACTTAGATCTTATATCTCTCACTTAATAACTGACTAAAAAGATACAGAATTAAGAGTCAATTTATGTAACAGAGGGAGGTCACATGAAGTTCCATGCAGATGAATGTTGTTCAACATATTCATAAAATCTAGGAAACAGTGACTCATGAAATAACAGACTTTGTAGATGATTGGTGCTCATTAGGATCTCATGACACTGAGTGATACTCATTGTTGATGAGATCTCATGGCAGTGAAAGAAATTCAGTGTTGATAGATGCAAAGTAATGAATATGAGATAAAAATAAACCTAATTATACATATGTTACAATAGACTCTTAATTAGCTATGACTGTTCACAGAGATACTGCGTTTTGTGGAGAGTTCTCTGAAAACATCAACTCAGTGCTTAAAAGTCATCAAAAAGACCAATAAAACTCAAGAGATTATTAGGAAAAGAACAGAGAACAAAACAGAAAACCTCATTATCTCACAGTGGAAATCTGTGTTCACTTCTGTTTGCACAAACCTCCTTGGAAGAGCACAAGAGAACTGGAAATTGTGCATAGAGAGAAGTTAAGCAAATGCACCCTCTCACTGGCCAGTTCTGCCTCTCTTCTTCAGCTCCGGATTAACAGGACAACAGGGCTCCCTGGGCACAGTTCTGGGCCAAAAGTGGGCAGAGACACCAGAAAAAACAGGAGGTCTCAGGATATTAACCCTGATGCCCTCCTCCCCCAACATCTCTGTTATCAGCAACCTTTGTGGGACACATTTCCATGCTGTGCAACGCAGCCAGGCCCACCACAAGTGTAGGTCCCACACTCACTCACAATACCAGGATTCACAAGGTTTGGGATTTCAGCTGAGAATTTACATGACTTCTTTACTTTGTATTAGTGTTTCTTCTGTGCTGGGACCACAATACACACCACAATCACTCCATGGGACACAACAGTAAAAGTCACAAAATTTGCTCTTATTAAGCACACTCTCTGATTGGTGTAAGAACCTTCACTCTCTCCCCCAAAGCTGAATAATTTCTTGAGAAAGTAGAATATTTTATAAAATGAAGAGCAGGTAAAGAACAGAATAAGATTTCGAGCCAGACGGTAGAGCTGTGTAAAGGGGAAATGTGAGATTTAAAAAGAAAACTGTGACTGGAGAAAGTTGCTGAAAAATATTTGCCAGATGATGGAACTAGTGGAAAGCAGATAAAGACTTTCATATAAACAGAAATGTTCACAAAAATGTTCACTATTTTCCCAATAGCTTTCATAAAAATCTTTTTTCCCCATAGATAAATATCTCCAGATTTTTCAAATTAGTACATTTCTTCTATTCTGCTCCTTGCCATGATTCTCCTTTACGCTGAATACAGTAAACACTGAGGGCTTGTTAGTGTAAAAATATCTTCAATCAAAAATTTTGCTGACGTTGGGTATATAGAAATTTTCTCTTCATCCAGTTAATCATGTAGCTCTTGTGCCCAGACAGAGAAGACTGTGCACATATGTAAAACTTACTTCCAATGAGTTCTTGCCTCCAAGAGTTTGGTGCTGGATTTGCCATGTTTCCAAGGATTTATGGTAAATGCTTTAGGACTGTGTTAAAATCTAGAAGCAAAAGATGCTGCAGAAAAGGCACATTCCTAAAAATCTTTAACATATTGTGTGAGAAAGAGAGAGTATGAGAGGAGAAATACATCCGAGCACTCTATGCAATAAGGAATGAGAGAAAAATTAAAGGGATGCTCTCTCAGGCATAGTTTAAAAGCTTCAGGGATGAATGCCGAGACTAGAATTAACAATTGTGAGATCGTCTTTGGCACGCTGCACTTGAAGAACAAAATAGTCCAATGGGTCTGGCACAGGTCTGGTAGTGATAAGGCTCATCAGGCCACAACATGCCCAACATCAACAAGAGCTCCCAAAATTCACAAGTAGGTTGCTAGCTTTGTGGACATATCCCACTGATGGAATCGGTGCTACTGTAGGGTCCCAATCAGTGTGACCCCACTGGCAATGCCAGGCTGACTATGTGGACTTGGACACCATCTTCTACGCTCTGGTGCAACCTGTCCTACCAGTGCAATCCTGCAGAAGTAAGGGCAGTGTGCTGGGCCATCCATTGTCTCCAGCAGGGTCATGCTTGCAGCTTCCACAGATCACTCCAGAACAGATGGAACAGGTTTCTGCCTGCATCCCATGGCTCAGAGCAGGAGAAGAATATTCAGATTAACAGAAAGTTTTGCAGTCGACATATTTCAACAATGATTATCCTCCAGGGAGGCATGTGGTCCAGTTCAGGGAAATGAGAGAGAGAGCAATTTTTTTCTTTAATTTTACATTTCAAGTAATAACAGTTTTCTGGCTTCTTGTGCAGGTCACTAACAATGCTCCCCTGTGAAAAAAGTTAGCAGTTCCCACGTCTGTGACTCACTTGACTGTAATACAACCTGAGGCAAAAAAGCTCTAAGACCTGATGTGCATTTGCGCCACGGCCTCTTTTTTACTTTTCCAGTAGTACGAACTAGCCTTACTGCAGGCATCAGTGTCAAAGCTTGCACATTAGAAAGGGGTGTGAGTGTAAATAAGATCCAGCTTCATCAATGTTTATGTCATCACTGTGGGAAAGGACAGGAGAATACTGACTTTGGGTAAAAACAGCAAGACCTTTAAGGCAATAGAGGCAGAGAGGAGAATTGGGAGTAGGCAGAAATAAATCAATGCCAAAGCAGAGCCAGAACGTGCGCGTTCCTCAGGGCATAGGACTGAAATCCTGTTTTAAGATAGCACAATGCAATATTAGTAGAGCATAAAGAGAGCAACTTAGGGACTGGCTGACTGACAGCACCAGAGGGACTGGCTGACTGACAGCACCAGAAAGGGGTCATTAATGGAGAGTCTTCACTCTACGTGAGGACCCACTGAGGCTCAATATGGAGGGCTCCAAGATTTAGTACATTTCAGCATTTCCATCAGTGAGCTCTGGAAATAAATTTCGCATCGCTACTAATAAGATGTGTTTGAAGATCAGTGAAGGGCTAACTAAGAGAAGAACAGGAATGTGATCAATAACTCATTCAATAAATCAGGCCAGTTGAGGGAAAACGCAAAAAAATGTGTTGAATGTGAAACCACAGGTTCAGGAACAAAGAATACGGGCCATATTTGCAAATGGTGATTGTGTTCTGCCCCAGGTAAAGGCTTCATTAAGATACTGCCTATAGGAATTGCAGGTGTTTTGCTCCTGGGCAGGGAGTGATAGTGCATGCCATCATAGCCTCAATTTCAAATGCAGTTGGGATGGAAAGAGCTACATGCCACTGAGCACCTGCAAGGAGTTACCCAGTCTGACTGCCTTTTATGCCTTGGTCTATCAGTGATATCAGGTATTTATTTACACTTTGCTCTGTTTAAGCTAAGTGCCAAGCTTTTCCACTTTCAGCATAGACACTTAGGAGGAAAGGTAAGGCACAACTGCTCAGTCCTGCTCTGGGCAAGCAACAGCAGAGCATGAAAAACTCTCACTGAGAACTAGAGGCCCTTCTCAGCCCAAGGCTTTTAGGAAAATAATCAGCCGAAGATCCTTGTATGGATAATGGTAGGAGGGACTGATAATGGATATCAGGAAATGGAAGGAATTTTCACTGGGGAGGAGGGTAACCAGTGAGCGCCATAGAGACCTGTGATGATAACAGATTCATAAACGATCTTGAAAAGGAAATTAATAGTGAGGCGGTCACAGTCACTGATGACACAATATTTTGGAACAGATAAGCGTGTCTGTGAAAAACTGCAGAAGGAGTTTATTACACGGAGAGACTTGGTGTTAAACTAGCAGATGAAACTGAACATAGATAAAGGCAGTGATGTACAATGGGGAAAAACACTCTAACTTCATCTATAAAATGATGGGCTTGGAGTTGGCCAGTACCATTCAGAAATTAACCCTGTCAGACAGCTCAGATGGCTGCCAAATTCTTAGTAACATACAAAAAAGTAAATAGATCGTTAGGAATTATTAGGAGAAGAGAAACTTTATTACCTGACTCTGTTATAACATATTACAAATCCATTACACACCTGTATCTTGAATAGCGTGTGCAGTTCTCAAATAACAGATGAGAGGACGATAGCAACAAGGATAAAAGAATATGAAAAATCTTCGACTTTTGGCAACTGAGAGGAGATTAGACACAGTTGTACAAAATGACTGACATGGAGAAAGTAAGTGGCCTTAATATTTCTCTGTCTATTCCAATACAAAAATGATGTAATATCAGAGTTAGCAGTTGGCAAACCCAAAAGGGAGAAGAGGAGGCTGTTTTTTTCAGAGGACACACAGCTGAGCTGTAGGACTTTCCAACAGGGTGCTGTGGATGCTGAAAGTTCACATCAAGGAGAGATTGTACAGTTTTATGGAAAAGAAATCCCATGCGTATTACTAAAAACAAAGACAGCAACTTCTCGAGCCATTAATCATTGGATTTTGAAAGAGTAACCTAGGGAAGTGTCAGTGTGTGCTTTGCACAGTCTACTCTACTTGCTGTCTGCCAGACCATGCTCCCCTTGTTATTTATTCAAAAGACATAATTTTTATAATTGAGCTCCTCCACGGTGTGATGCTTAGAGATATTCCCAGGACATGGGAGATCAGGTTTAGTCCCCTCAAGACAAGCATCCAGGTTTTCCATTTTCAAGGTATGTGCTTTGCCCCTTAAACTGCTGTGCCAAAAGTGGACACCAATCTCATATTTAACTGTTTTGGACTTCTCCAGTAGAGTATAGGAATCCCACCTCTTAAACCTGGCCTGGTGCCACATGCCAAAACAGGAACTTCTGAGCATATGTGTAACTGAAGTTTTGAAGAAACTCCAAGACAAACACAAAGATGCCTTCGATGTTAGACACCAAAAAACCAATCCACTTGAAGTCAATTCCACCCCAAGAGTTGAAGCTGTTGAGCCCAGTGACAAGGAGACTGAAAGAGATGATATGATTGTAGCGCATTAATACCTGTGAGTGAAGAAATACCAGATACTAAAAGGCTCTGTAGTTGAAAATGGAAAGGCACAACAAGAACTGAAAGCCAGGGAAATTCCAATTAGAAATAAGGTATAAATTTCTAACAGCGATTGTGGTTAACCACTGGAACAAACTACCAAAGGGAAGTGGTGGATTCTTCATCTCTTAATGTCTTCAAACCAAAAGAGGATGTCTTCCTGGAAGACTTCATTTAATGAAACGTAATATGTTGGGCTCAATGCAGGAGATCTGGATGCAATCCAAGGGCTTCAGATATTCCAAAACTCAGGTTAAACGATCTCCTTGTCCTCTCAGGCTTTTATCTTTACTAGCTTTACCTCCTGCAGGAGTTTGTTGTATGCAGAGGGACTATGGAGTATGCTGAAGGGGCTAAGATATGAACAGGGCTGGGTTTAGTAGATCTTCTCCTCCAGGAAACTCCCCATAAAAATAGCTCAGAGAAAGTTATGCTTCCTAGGACTAAAAGTAATCGTAATAAAACACTTTAGAACATTACACTGGCAAATCAGTTTATAGATCTAGAAACAAAGTTAATATTCTGCTAATGTCAATAGCTCAGAGCTGTTTGTCCCCAGCACTTCTACAGCGAACTAAAGAACTGCCGTTTCATGTGCCATTAATTTCCAGGGCAAATGGGAAAAATACAGATGGCTTATACATGGCTAGGAAAGCACCTCCCATCTTTTGTTTTCTGTCCAATAACCAACACAAGTGTCTTCCCCAAGAGCGTGGTGCCACAACTCACTTCTTTATGTTGAGTTTTTCCATTGCAGATGTCACCACGAAACACATAGTTACCACCTTTAAAACCACACCTGAGGAGAACCACTTACAAGTACCTCTTGTGCTCACCTTAGTGAAGGCTTCATGTTGTTCAGGTTAAAAAATTTACTGCAATTACATCAACAGTAAAGATCAGTGATGAAATATGCAATTCTTGTATCTACAGACGAATCACTCCAATGAAGAAGGATGTGGGGTCAGAGTCAAGCTTTGAAATGGAAAATGCATACTCCAGTGTTTTAAAATAGTTAGGCTTAAAGCAGCCAATATTTCAGAATTTCAAACATTTTTTTTTTAATCTTCATTTAAGCCTGGATTTGGGGAGGGGATTGGTTTTGGTATTTAGATTATTATTTTTGCTGTAACAGGATTATTCTTTTCAGTAACTGTTAAGTCGCCAGAAGCTTGTTGCCTTTTCTGTGCAGGAATCAGTTAAGCATCACAGATAGGGAAATATTATTATAACCAGTTTACAGTCCATTTTGGCCAAGAACAGGACCAGGAATGCTGACTTTCAGTCACCTGCTTTCACAGCTAAGCTAATAAATGAGGTAGAAAGCTAATAAATGAAGGCACTGTGTACATTAACCCTCATATAATAGCACTTATCCCACGCTGGTGTTATATGCAGGAGGTCAGAGGAGATGATCAGAGTTGTCCTTTCTGGCCACAAAGCCAAGGAATCTATTTTTAAACATGAGGCAACATTCAATAACCTGCATCAGCTTTGATTAACTGTTCTGCAAGATTGAAAATAACACAAGCAGAACTAACGTGCACTGTGGGCAAAAAGACATCAAAGCACAGCTCATGATGGCAAGGTTTTTAGTGCATAAATACTGGACAGGAATCTTGGCCGTATGGTTCATGCTGACCCTTTTGGAGCAGTTCATCAAGTCCCCAGACCATTTTGGCTAGGGCTCTTATGGAAAGGCAGGGACAACTGGGCACTGTAGCTTCCTTCAAGCCTTTAGCTAACCTCAGTCTCTACCTCTTAAATACATAAATACACATATATATAATCAGATACTATATATGAGCTGCTATTAAGCAACCAACTTTTTTAAACATGCAAACAAACTTAGTATAAGCTTCATAAAACAGCTCTGCTTTTTCTGGTATTGATTTTGCTTATTTTGAAGTTAAGCGTATCCATAAATATGCTCTATGGTCCCTTGAGGTAAGTCTCATAAGGTATATTTAAAAAAAAAAAAAGGAGAAGGAGGAATTTTTTGGCAGCAATTACCATCTCAGATAACCTGCCTGGGGTTGGGAAAGTGTGCCAGCAATCTGCTCAGAAATAGCTTTCATTTGGGCTGTTTATTTTCATACGCTTTGTCTGACACTTTACTGCTGTGGCTGGGTACTTAACTGTCAGCTTCCATTAAACGCCTTGTCAGCTGTTCCCACTCCAGGCAGAAACCAAAATTATCATTCATCTCCCATTATTCATTAAAGGCAACCCACTGGCAGGAAACAAGTGGGATGACAAAGGAAATCATCCTTGTGCCAAATGGTAAGATTTCTTCAGGCTCCTTTGCTCCAGTGCTCCTCCAGTTCCTTGTCCCTTCCTTCTCTTGACTGCCCCAGTCATTTTCCTTGCTTGTGTCAAATAAGTGGGGACTTGAGGACAGCTGTTCCACTTAAAGTTGGCAGGACTGAACTCCTCTGCAGCAGCTCCAAAAATTTAGGCTATTCTGAAAGAGAATAATGTGTTTGCTTCACATTAGTTTGGACTGTCACAGCATAGTCATACGGATCCCTTCCTATGGCAAGGCAGAGTATCAAATATACACAGAATGTGAATAAAATAGCTTTGGGAGTATCTATTATATGATTTCTTGCTTTGCTGTTTTAGCGTGTGTGGATGAGTTAATTTTTAAAAATTTTAAACCAAGTTTTCCAAGTTCTGATGTATAAAGAGAAAGAAAAAGAAGTTAAACCATTCCAGAAAAGGCAAAACATGTCATTTCAGGACAAGTGAAACATTTTAAGATGTCCCAGACTGATCCTCCCTCTTCCAAATTTGGTCTTCTCCAAACCAATGCCTCTGTTTCCCCCACAGTTTAGTTCACCCTTTGAACCAGAGAATCTATTACATGTATTGCTCTAACTGTGGTATGGTTTCTTTTAATAAGCACATGTGGAACAGTAAAATCATAGCCCCAGGCTACTGAAATGGTGGACTCCAGTCTAGATCTGGACCTCACAAAAATTTGCCCCGTGCCTTGCCAAGGTCCCAGACATATGATGTCTCACACACTCCTGAAGGAGATCTCATGGTTTTTATCACTCTTTTTGGTTTCACAGCAAGCCGCTGCAGAACCCTGACAAGACTTTGAGCCACAGCAGTGGAGTGCACCACCAAATTTGCCCAGCACAGGTAGAGCCAGTGTACAGTTCCCTGACAAGTGCCCCATGGTAAGAACTAGCAGACCTCAATAAAATTGCCTGATGGGCTTTTATTAAAAATTGAGACCCTATTACTTGAGATTTCAAAGTGCTCACCTCTAATGCAACAAAAGCCCCACCCCCCCAAACCAAAAACAAATGTTCCTCAACAGAGGATCTCTATTGCTGTTCTTCCCAAAGCAAAACATTCAATCTTAACATATTTGTTCCTTCTCATGCTCCTGAGGTTTTCAATGAAAGTCTTGAAGCTGTCTAAATAGCTCATAAACCAGAGCCCCTTTCTGATTCAAGTGTGCCCTCTTATTCAGATTTTGGGAAATGGGATGATTAATTGATTTCCATCATCGGTCTCCCCATAAGTCACAAGTCAAGCTGCTATTTTAAGTTTCCATTGACAAAGATTTCATTATAAGAAGCCATAATTTTTAACGGGCGCTGTGCAAACTTTTTAGTCTTCAACCTGAATTAGGCCCATATGTTTCAGAAAAATGCGGTGAGAGCAAGTTGGGGGCGGGGGGGGGAAGGGTGCGTGAAGTGGGGAGGGAAGGGGAAGGGAGCAACTGGTCTATCTCAGTGGCTGAATAAACTTCCACCCACATCAGAGCATAAAGGGGCTCTGAATTGGTCGTCTTAACCCTTATCTAAACAAAATAAATCAAAAATACAATTTTCCGATTGACGCTGAAGGATTTGTTTTCTTAGCCAAAAAGCAATTTTAAACTCCCTTGCTGAGTAAGCTCTGCCCAGATACTGAACTCCATCAAGAGCTCCTGAGTCCAAGGTGGTATTGCTTAATTCACCTTCTTGTGTTCTGCTGCTGGGTTAGAAATGCCCTCAAATAGCACCTGCCACAGCATGCAGTTGAAACCACAGCTAAGTGTCATATGTGTACTTGATAACTTGGAGACCCTTCCTCCAGAGGGCTTGACAAGTCAGTTGAAAAGACAGTGTTGCAATCTTTATTTCACAGAGTCAAACAAAAGGCAAAGTATATTCCAGTAAAAAAAAAAACAGTGCCAAGCTATGAGCTCAAGAACCTGCCAAGACCTGTTTAAACATTAGCATAGTCCATGGCCAGGAGCAAGGGGCTATTAGTAATAACAGTTTCATCACAGCCACCCTGTTGAACGAGTTCTAGCAGGGAGCAGGATGGACATGAAGATGCAAAGCACATCGACCTGATGTGTTCTACTTAGCTGCATAGACAGAGTCCTCAACAGACCACTCATCTGCATTGTAGCTCCGAATCAGAGATCCAGAGATAGGGAGATCTGGAGACTGAGCACTACTCCTGCTATGAGAAAGAAGGTCCACTTTCACAACGCCGTTGCTGCGTCCCAAAATGACCTCTTTGCAGCTCTTTCCTTGTCATCACATACGTTTGAGTCCTTTGGCAATGTTTGATCTGTTGTTGCCTAACAGGAGGAGAATCCCCTGTCAGGTCCATTTGCAACAGCAAGATCACTGTAAGGATGAACCAGAAATACCAAGGTGGTAGTTTAAAAAGCTAGTGGCTGTGTGGCTGTGTGATATAGCCAAGCCAAGAACTACTGGACATAGGAGTAGGAACTGATAAGTCTGTTTCAGTCTCTCATTCTCTTTGATTTGTGATCTGGCCTTGGACAAATCACTTAACCTCACTGCAATTTGATTTTGTCCCCTGCAAAACAGGGATAAATAACATCAACCTATCTAAAATTTTCTCTGAGAGATGTAGACCGAACTCTATGTACAAGTGCTAGCTAGTAATGCTCTTGCAGCTTGTCATCTAGAGTGTCAGGGCAGCACCTTGGCACAGTGCTGCCAGATGAGATGGCTATAACACTCAGCAACTTGAGGAATCCAAATATTACATTCATATGATGGATGTTTCCAGCACAACTGAACTAAGGCAACAACACAGATCATGCGAGTATCTGGAAAGGCCAGAAGTTTATTTGAAATTTTCCAGACAAAGAAAAATATTTAGCAGTCACTGAACACAAGCAGCAATTTAATTGTCTTCTCTGTCTCTCAAATGATAAACTTAATCAGAGCTCCAGGTCTTTCCTTCTTTTCTTTCTTTCCTTTTAGCTGAGCCCAGTCTGGCTGGAAACTGTGGTTTCAGCACAGGTTTCTGTGCAGTGAGGACTTTGTCTCAGTTCAGGTTGGATTGATCAAACAGATGATGTTGCAATAAGGTAGTGGTAGACCAAGAGTAATATCACGTATCTGACTTGTTTCCTCGCCTTGCTGAGACTCTGCAGCCTGTGCACCTAGTTCTTGCCCTAGCATCCTATCATTTGTTGTCAAGTCTCTAGCTAATCTCATTTCAGTTCTGCCATGAAATAGGGATATGTTCGACGATGACATAATAATGTCGGCAGTTTCAGTGGCCTCAGAGTCTTCTGCATAAAGTCAGGCAAGTTGCACAATGGAAAAGCAGAGAGTTTTTGCTACCCTCAGGACTTCAGAGAGCATGAATGATGGAGAAATCGCATCCTTCAACACAGGTTTTGATAAGAAATGCCTGGGTTATGTCTTTCAGGCTTCAGAAGTGGCAGTAAATCCATACGGTCTAAGACCAGAAGAAACTATTTGCTGAACGCAGACCATAAGGATGACCCTCCATGCATCTTTCTGTGACTCCAGTGCCTTGTGCTCAAGTGGACCAATTTTTTTCAGGATGACACACAGTCTTGATTAAAAGGACCAAAGAGATGGAAAAATCCCCCACTTGCATTGATAGTTGTTGCTAATGATTAGTCATCCCAACATTTAAAAATGTGGGCCTTGTTTCTTGTCAGGACATGTATTCAGGCACAGCTTTTGTGTTGCTCACCAGCCTGGGCTGCGGCACCAAGGACGCTGTTGCATCTTCCACAGCCAGGAGGACATGGCCTGCCTCTTGTAGGCAGGGTCGGTACCTTGATTTGATTAGTTAATTAGTAGTTCATTATATTCAACTCAGTCCAGCTGGCTAATAATGACTGGATGCCATACTTTTGTTATCAGCTTTCGTTATGTCTCTGTGTACTTGACCAGCAGATCCTCCATCCTGTTGTTTTATCTCTGTGAGAATCTTTCATCCTGAGTAAGCAAACCACCTCTCTACCTTGCTTTTCACAAGCTTAATAGAGAAGTCTTCTCCTGCAATCTGTTTTCTCTGCCCCTTGAATTATTTTTGTGTCACTTTTTGCACCTTGTCTACGCATATTAAAATCAAAGGTGTGCCTGAAAGGTGATCTCCTATCTTGGAGTAAGGCACTAGCTGTTGCGCAGGTCCATGATCTTGGGGATGTTCAGCTCAGCGTGCCAGTTCACATCCCATCGCACGGTTCAGATGTGGGTCTGTGCTCTCCAGATCATGCTGACATAGGAATTGTGCTCAAACCAGCTTCTCCAAATTGGGCTGTTCTCCAGACTTCCTTCAGGTTTCTCTCGAATTTTAGTTCACGGGTAGTTTCATCTAAAGGCACATCTGAGCCCAGGGTTCAGCAGCCCGACCTTGGCAGACTCTGCGGTGATGTCTAAGTCTTGGGAATTGCAGTCAGTCAGTAGCAAGAGGTGAATTCAGCCAACTCTTTCAATCCTGGAGGCTGACCTTGCAGGACAAATCTCCACGGAGCTGTTTTTGCATCTCCGGTGCTGGCACACAGACATGTAATGTAGTATATACCCTTCCCTATGGGACAGTCCTCCATGAGTTCATTCCTGGCTTAGTCGGAGGAGCTGGATTTTACATTATTAGGTATTGAGTTGCAACACAAAATTACCAAAATGTAAAACATGGGAAAACATACTGTAAATCACTTATTGGCAGGTCTCTCACCTCTTTACAAGTGCACAACTGGATACATTTGAGTCTTTTGGAATTTCCAAATTAGAGCCCAGAAGACCTTCCCGAAGAAAGGTATTTTCTACTGGCACCAAAATAATTTTATCTGAGCTAAACAACAGAGTTAATGTTTCAGCATTCACACAGCCGTTTGCAGGCTACAAATCCAAACTTAATTTCACCTCCGTGTTGTACTGTAGCTCTATTATTGCTTTTTTTAATGGATGTTATTTTTCTTGTAACTCTCCTGCTTTGGCTTTTCAAAAGAAATATACAGAGACCCAAGGGACTGACAGTGAGAACGCAGAATCTTTCACCTTCAAGTGAAAAAACCGATATCTTTAATGAACTTATCAAGAAGTGAATGTACCTAAACAGAGTAAACATATGTTCTTACTACTGCGACCTCCAGCATTTCTGCCACCACTGCTTGGCACCCTCAGCTTGTGGTGATAAAGGACGGTCTGATGCTAGGAAGGGGAGATTTTATGGTTAAGGCACTAAACTGGGAATCAGACTTCTGTGATTTATTCCTGCCTCTTCCAGCCTTCCCGTATGACACCAGGCAAGTCACTTAATCCTTCTGTGCCTCAGTTTCCCACCTGTGAAATAAAATTTTTTTTTTTCAGTCTCTTGCGATTTTCGTCTCTGGGGCAAGAAAGATCTATCAGCTGAGCCACAGAACAGTTGAGCATGGACTGTATTACATGGTTATGTTTGAGCATCCAAGGGATTGGGTCATGTCTTTGGTTAGCTCAAGCTTTCAGATCACAGAATCACACAGAATCACAGAATGTTAGGGATTGGAAGGGACCTGAAAGGATCGTCTAGTCCAACCCCCCTGCTGGAGCAGGACCATCTAGATTAGATCACATAAGAATGCGTCCAGGCGGGTTTTGAACATCTCCATAGAAGGAGACTCCACAACCTCTCTGGGAAGCCTGTTCCAGTGTTCTGTTACCCTTACTGGGAAGAAGTTCTTCCTCATGTTTAAGTGGAACCTCCTATGTTCCAGCTTATATCCATTTCCCTTTGTCCTATCATTGGATGCCAGTGAGAAGAGCCTGGCTCCATCCTCATGACAGTCACCTTTACATATTTATAAACATTAATGAGGTCCCCCCTCAGTCTCCTCCAAGCTAAAGAGACCCAGCTCCCTCAGCCTTTCCTCGTAAGGGAGATGCTCCACACCCTTAATCATCTTTGTGGCCCTACGCTGGACTCTCTCAAGCAGTTCCCTGTCCTTCTTGAACTGAGGGGCCCAGAAGTGGACGCAATATTCCAGATGCGGCCTCACCGGGGCAGAGTAGAGGGGGAGGAGAACCTCTCTCAATCTAATGGGTAGGGAGAAGGCACATTTCTTGTTTCAGAATTTGTCCAAGACATGTTATTGTGCTTTGGCTGTGAAGACAAGGTGACAAACTGAAGGGGAATTCCTGGGAAAAATGAAGGTTTAGATTTAGGATCAGAAATTCTACACTGAGGATGCAGGAAGCAGAAGTAAATAAATAACCTATACCTGTAATATCCTTCAGATGACTGATCTCAAAATTCATCTGACTTAGGGTCTGAGCCTGACACCTCTGGCACGGAAGGAGTTCAGGGTGACTCCACCAAAAGCCAGCAGTTTGCACTCACATAACGAGCAGTCTTGGACTCTAAACTAAAATACCCCATCTGCAAGAAGTTTACTCATTGAGACATGGGGTAGGTCACAGCAGGACACACTGCAATATTTGAGATAAGAAGTTGTCACCAGGAAAGCTTCCCAAAAGCCACAGCATGGTTTGTCCTTCCATGTGCAAAAGCTGCAGCTCAGAACAGATAAGACTGAACAGATTTGTCAAATGCAACTTCTGCCATGTGTGGGGACAAGGTTTGAAACTGCCACCTAGCACACAGCACTGAAAGTGTCTGCGTTGGTAATGGCTCTTCATAGCCTACAGAATTGATAGGGAATTAGAGCCTCCCACATTTTCATGTGTCTGGACATCAGTTTAATTTTTCTCTACTTCTTTTACTGTTTGTGAGTTGGTGGCATGCAATCTGGGTGTGAGTTCTTACATTTCTGTTTTCTGCTCTCAATATGCTGAAGATTCCTCACAAGCACCCTTTTCCTGGAGGGAGGAACTGACTTCCGTGGCATTGAGAGAGAGGGGCTGTAAAATAACAATGAATATAGCCTGCTGGAAAGAGATGGCAAACATCCATTACCACAGCCTGCACCTTTCAAACCTAATCATCTCTAGTAGCTAATTTTAAATTAGAAGATTTTTTTTAAAAGAAAGAGGGTTATTTAAAATAAAAGGAGGAACCAGATATCTGCAAACAGCTGGCTGCTTTCTTGCTGTTGCTATGACCAATTATGTTCTCCCTAAGAGAGAGAGGGCATATCTGCTGGCCTTGCAGAGAATACATCAGATCCCTGAATTAGCAGGTCTTTCTATGGATAACTTGACGTGAGGCCAGTGTCCTGCAGGAGCTCCCAGATCACAGTACTCATTATGGAGAACACTGCACTTTAGTGCTCAACTTGGATGATTCTCCAGAAGATAAAATACAAAGTTATCCATAAACCATCAAATGTTTCAGACCTTTCAAAAATACCGTTCAGTGATTCCCTCAGAAATTTATTAGCTCTACCAATATTTTCTTTCTTAGTTTTGTAAAGCAAGCTCCAACTCAGCTAGTACTGGCTATGCGGAGCCCTGAAACCACATGTTTATTTTCCTAAGTTATAAAAAGTTTATAAGGGTAGCTGGTATCCTTATGGGCCACTGTACAGTGATTTGCTACTGCATTCCACACTGATACAGAAGAGCTCTGTGTTTTATACCAGAGGGAAATCCTTGTGATACAGCTGTCCAGCAGCCAACAAGAGTACAGACACCTTCAAAAATATAACCCTGATAAAAAATGAATAGCTGAAAAGGCAGAAAACATCCCTTTTGAGAAAAATCAGCTCAAACAGTGCGATGACCTTGGGCATCACAAGATCTGTATTGTGATACCCCAGTAACTATTACCAGCAAAGTCCTTTCATCCCCACCATAGCTCCTTTTAAAACTAGATCACCATTTCTGCCTGAAAATGCTGTATGATGACAATAATTTTTACAAGTCCTGTATAATGGCTACCTTTTATTTTTTCAGCTAATATCTAGCCTCAGGCATTCAGTTTGCACAACTTCATGTTTCTTCATCGACGTGAAGAGGCTTTGGTCAATTTACACCAGAGAATGGAGAGACTGTTATTCATTTATCTCTTAAAATAGTGAGTACACAGCTGCACAACCTGAAGAATTAAGGCAGTATGTTGCTATGACTGTCCTGGAAGGAGGAATACAGAGCACACAAGGTAGATTTCAGGAGAGAGCCTGGAATGTGTGAAGAGTTAGCAAAATTGATATAGATGCAATAGCAAAAGTAAGTAATTTTGCAAATCCCTAAACCACAATTGTTGGATTAGGGCCCTTGTCATACAATTCTTGGGCATGTGAACAATCCCTTTTTCACTTGACTTCATTTCATTAGCTTCTCTCAGCTACATAAATACTCATACTCTCAATGGGACTGCTCACATCAATAAAGTTCCTCAAGCGAGTAGGGATTTCAATCCAATTTTAGTGGAACAAACCCAACCTCTGACTTTGATTGCATCCCTCACTTTTCTAAAAAAAAAAACCTTTTCCAGCTAGAATGAGCCACAATCCCTGCAGAGCTTTCTTTCATCACTTCCAAGCACAATCCCAGTTATTTGTCTTGTCAAATACGAAGGTAAACAGTGTAAAAACACTGCTGAGCCTCGAGCAGGCCAACTTGGATGTCTTTTGGAACTCCTGGGCATTGCTGTGCTCTGATTGAGAGATCCTTGAGGGGGTTATCATGCTCGCATGAGATCCCGACATGCCTCAGTCAGCCAGCAACCCTCCAAAGTCAAAATACTGCTCAGTGTAATATCATGAGTAATGACAGTAGTATCAAAGCAATAATTACTCTGCTTTATTACTCAGCTGTATATTGTTTCCCGATTAGGCTTTTAGCCAATGGTCTTTGACACTGTTGCACAGTGCTGACTGTAATTAATTCAATACCAGCGTAATGGCAAATTGCCCCTTTACCTGTCAGTTCCTATCTTAATTCTGACGTAGTCTTTATTTTAAGGTCTGCTGCAAGGGAGACAGGATGGGCAGTGCTGGACTGAGAAGAGCATTGCACTGCTAGAGGAAGATCAGTAGTAGCTTCAAAATAGACAATTTTTGCCCCCAGCTGGCAACAACATCCACTGGGATCCCTAAGTACAAAGGACAGATATTGAGTTAGATGTTTCCTGCATATTTTGCAAGCAGTTTTTTATTTATTTCCATTCTGCAGAAAGCATGGGAGGAATTTCTCTTTTGCCTCGAACTCTCCCTGTTCATCTGAGAATGTACATTAACTGCTGAACATAGCAACAAGCAGAATCAAACCCAACAAATCTGCTTAAAAGCAAAATAGCATTGGGGATCAAATACGATTTTCCAGCAACACATTTCTTATAATTTGAAGCTACTTTGAACTAGGTAAGGCAGTATAGGCAGTGAGTGAGACAGAGGACCCCATCGTGAAAGCAACATACTGAGACTTACAAACATTTTTGCTAAAAGGACACAACATCATTTTTTAAGCCATGCTTAGATGTATTAATTTTTCATTGATTCAGCCATTTTTGTCCCGAGATACAGAAAGATCTGGATTTTAGAGTTCTCTATCTTTGTTTTTCTAATTTACAAAAATGCACACATACAGAAATAAATACAAACCCTCTATAAGAGCTGAAAAAATCTAGTCTAATTTTCATGACAAGGCTACCAATAATAAGCTCAGGTCTCATGTGGTTCATCTCCTTCCAGTCCATGTCCTATTACAGGGAGAAGAAAAGTGC
The DNA here is from genome assembly GCF_009769465.1 of Tauraco erythrolophus. Taxonomy (NCBI): domain Eukaryota; kingdom Metazoa; phylum Chordata; class Aves; order Musophagiformes; family Musophagidae; genus Tauraco; species Tauraco erythrolophus. The sequence continues at coordinate 67,171,232 of NC_141466.1, read as the reverse complement.
AAGTGACACTTCTTTTCTCCCCAAGGAGAGGACAGGAAAAGTTGAATTCAATACAAACCAGCCCTGGCCTTGCTGATCTTTGTCATCTGCACTGAGCGCTTTCTGCTTTTCTACGATGTATCTGAAAATTTTTCTTAACCCGAAGAGTGAATAGTAGTTGGTCTGTAAAATCTCATCTGAAAGGGTTACACAGAGAAAACTGCAGAGACAAAGATTAAGATAAATTGCTCTGAGAAGGATTAGATCAGAGGACACAACTATTTTAGCCTAATGCTTCAATTACTCTCTTCTTATGTCAGTATTTCTCGTCTTATCCAAGAATATACAATAAAGTCAGAACATCTAAACTCAGTCATTTCCTCTCAGGACTGTGGTCTTGGAAACTCTGCTGACATGCATTGTTTCCACAAATACCCATCGGATGTGACACGTATCAGGTAAAGGCTTCATAATGGGAGGTATGACCTCTTCATTTAGTGCCCTCTCTTCCCTTCAGGGTGGAAAAAAAACAAGTGGGAAGACAATAAGGGTGAAGTTGAAGCAAGATGAACTCCTTCTTCTCTCCTGCCATTATGTTCAAGGACTATAAGACTGTATTTGCGAAGAGCTCTACAAAGACTGTCATAGAAAATAAAAACACAAAGCTATTTCTGTTCCAGTCTTATCAGACACAAACCAGTAAATAAAATCTTACTCCTACAAAGATGGGCAGATAGAAAGACCCGGTCTCTCACTGTAGGTGTGTTGCAGCAAGTACAGGTTGCTGCAAGTAATAGCAGGGTTTGCAAATGGCAGGAAAATAAGACTTGATAAAGTAGCTTAGTCAATGGATTAGCTTTTTTTTTTCCTGTTGTTTTCTAAGTACAGTGACAGGAACACATAAAAATGTTTTCATGGAACAAAAGGACAAGAACTTCTGGAGTATTGAGAACCCTGACTCACTGATTCCCTCAACAGAACTGGAGTTCAGCATTGAAGCATTCATTTCAATGAAAAGGACATTTTTTTATCCAGAGCTAGGAGCCACAGAAACCATCTACAGGGTAAGAAAATTCTAGTAACATCCAAAATAACTTGCTCTCCAAGATCCTGAGTATGTACAGGCTTGTTGTACATGAGTACATGAATGTTAAGATTGAGTTTTCTGAGGAAAGGGAGAAATCTTTTACATTGTAATATAAATGTAATGAAATGTAATATAATATATATAAATGTGAAACCAGTCTCTGCTCTAACTTTCTTGCACAGAACAGCATCTTACCAGTCATACATTCAGATACACATGTAGTATATATATATTCACGTACATAAGCATGCTGTATTATTTAACTTAAAGCATAAACATGTGCTTAAGAGAGACAAGTCTGGCAGCCCATAGACCTAATCTTTCCATTAGCAGCCTTCCATCTCTATTACCTTGTCTCACTGGATTTCCTTCTATGTCACAGTGAGAATGGCTTTTGCAGCAGAACAAGCAGAAGAACACTGAGATTTGCATAAAGACCGTGCTTGATGTTTCAAGATACAGCCATGCCGTCGGCCAAGTGATGGTTTTCTCATACAGGAGGAATCTCAGCTGTAATCATCAGCCTTTTCACAACAAATTGCTAGGAGTCTTTTGCTTCCTTCACTTGCAATTTGTCCAGCTCAGAGATTTACATGAAAAGGCTGAATTAAATATTGTGCTTCATGTGAAATTGCATTGCATGACCTGGAAAATCAAGAGGTATCTCTGGAGCGCAACAATTTTGCACACGGCAAAAGGATGCTGTAGAAGGGTGATATCCTTTTCCCCACCCAAATTGTCATCTGTAAGAAGGCCACTTCAGTGGTTTACCACTATGATATCTTGTTTTTCATCTCATATTAACTTCAAATGCCTTCAGGACAATTAATATAAACGATACTATAAGCATTTTAGGAAGTGATATGCTAACCAATGCAGAGTTCTATCAGCAGATTCTGCTCTGCCAAGTTTCATTGTCAGGACTGAAAACTGAATTGCATCGTCAAGACTGAAATTAGATCATCAGCCTTAACTATTTGGAGCTAATAGACTGCTTACAAGGAACAGAACAGAATGCCAGTACCTATAGATTAGTAATTTAGTAATGCAGGAATAAAGTGAGAACTGAAAGTGAGACATGGATCATCTCAAGTGATTAAAAAGGCAAATAATAAAAATGTTTTTCTTTAGCCAAATGATGGAAAGAGAACAACGACAGATGAAGTAGAGCAAATATGAGGTACGTGTGGGTTTGAGAATGACTGAAGAAGTTAAGATTTTCTTTTTGTTTTCTATGACAATGATGAAGAACATTCTTGGACTCCATGACAGCAGCATCCCCAGGCAAAAGCACATCCAGCGTGGGTGAAATCAAAGTCTCATCTGGGCTTTGCACCTTGCAGCTTAGCAAAAGGCTAGAGACTTCAGCAAATTTGGGATTCTGCGAGTATTTATATAGAACTTCAATGCATTTTCATCCTTGACAAAAAGGTCAGTCTGTTTGCCAGATGTCAAGCCTTTCCTGCAAAGTACAGGGGGCAACAGAGCTGTTCACATAAAGGTTGTCAGAATTTTTATGCATTTTTCTGATTTTGGCTGACATTTTCTAGAATTATTCAGCCTGAGGCAGACACTCAGCATGAAGAATTTCAATCCAAATGTTTAAAACTTGGCAAAGCTCTGAGCAACTGAAAACAGAGTCTTGTAATGGGAAGTGTCAGACAACCTCAATAATAGGCGACCAGCCCCGTCTGTAGTATGCCTTGTAATACCCTGATGATTGATGATATAAGACTTGAAATTTCACAGTTAAGTAGCTGCAGTACTGTTAATCCTCCCTTGTGAAGAAGATCAGTATTATAGTCCATATGGTATGTATGTACAGTATTAAGATTATGCTCCACAAGAAATGTAAGTTTATGCACATCACAACGAAATTAATTAAGAATGGAATTCACCTTGTTTTTTAAAGTAAGGAGTAACATTTGGACATCAGTGATTGAGCTGACATTGCGTACTTTGTTTCAGTAAAAGTATGGGATATGGCAGCTTCTACATATATGTAAGTTACTGAGTTTTGGATTTTTTTCATTAAGTCAATATTTGTTATATTTTACTTCTTAATTAACTGGGTTCAGTTTCCATCCGGAAATTCCTATGATTGAACTTCACAGGCCTAAATGGGCCAGGATAGAACATTTCAAGGTTGAATGGAAGAGCATCAAGAGGAACAGAATCTTCAATGTGTGCACCCAGATATTTGTACTGGAAGCGGTTGCAGCAATACTTCAATGAAGTGAGGAGGAATAGCACCATATGACTGGCTTGACCAACACATCTCAAATTTTGTTATTCATGAATAAGCCAGAGGGCAAAAAAGTTCATCATTATATTTGTCCAAGCAAGTTCTGTGCTGCACCTAGCTCAGAGCTATTCCCTCAGCAAGAAAAAAAGGTTACATTTGAATAAATTATTTGTGGTGAATTCTTCCATTAGCTGTAGTCATCATAATTCTGTCCTGATTTTTATGTAGCATACATAAGAAATTTCTCCTTTCCATATTGTGTCTTCACTTAATTTGTTGCGGCTGGAAATGACAATTAAACACCCCTTTTAACGAATCTGATTATCTGACAAACACGTATTTCAGCTAATGTTTGCTGCAGAGATGCTGTGAACAAAAGCAAAACTCATTATGAACTTGAATCATGAAAAAGATTTTCACATTTATGCATTAATAGACATGCAGTCAAAACCAGAAATACTAGGAGCCGCAATGACTTTTTGGCACTATGCTGAGTGAGCCTCATCATTGTTAGCAGAGTTTTGATTTCTTATTTTGTAGAACATAAGGACTTCTTAAATTAGCATCGGTCTGCAGCATTTTTATTTCTGAGTTCTCTAGGGAAGGCTTGTGTGAAAGTTTAGACACAAATGCCTTTGTCTTGTGCTGGCACCAGCAATGTCGAGAAAGTGCGAGAGCGTTTCTGCAGCATATGGCTACGTGACTGTGTGGGACCGGAATCCAGCTCTCAAGTGTCACGAAGATCAGAGCAGCAAAGTGAAGAGAAACAGAGACATGGACAGAGAAAACGAAACTCAAAAAGCTATTTCAACTCTGAAGAAGAAGATTGTATTCTTTTATCCTAGTCAATGAAACATGAAGGAGGAGGAAACTCCTAGGGACAACCAGGAAAAGAGCCGAGTGTATCTGCAGCACCACCAGCCACCGCCAGACTCTGAAAGCCTGAGCTGCTGGGAGGTGAGGCATAGAGTAACCCACCCAACTGTGCAGGTTCAGTTTGTGGGCACTCATGCAAATCACTCCTTTTGCTTTGGCTTGTGTGGGCTTATCCCCTTCTGAGTTTTGGTTTCCTACAAACTCCATAACTTAAAGCAAAGCCAGTCAAAGCCAATGTGTTTTGCCTGGTTTCAGGTTGAAATCACTCCATTTCACATAATGTTCATCTGTAACCATAAACTGGCCCAGGTGTGCTCAAATCTTGGCCTGCATCTGTTTAAAAAAAATTACTATTTTTTCATTACAGCAGACCCAAATGTCTTGGGTTGCTATAACCCTCCAAAACCAGATCATAACAGATTCATCACCAGGGTAATAATTGGAAACAGCATGTCTGTTACCTTGGTACTAAGAACAGCTGGCATAGTCAGCTAGAGAGAAAGGTACGACAGGTTTGCCCTATGCGCACAATCGGATGCAGTTCCAATTTCACAGAATCATAGAATCATTGAACCATAGAACCATAGAATCATAGAATCATAGAATCATAAAATGGTTTGGGTTGGAAGGGACATTAAAGACCATCTAGCTTCAACTCCCCTGTCATGGGCAGGGACACCTTCCACTAGATCAGGTTGCTCAAAGTCTCGTCCAACCTGGTCTTGAACACTTCCAAGGATAAGGCATCCACAACTTCTCTGGACAATCTGTGCCAGTGTTTCATCACCTTCACGGTGAACATTTTTTTCCATATATCTAATCAAAATCTCCCTTCTTTCAGTTTAAATCCATTGCCCCTTCTCCTATCACTACACACCCTTGTAAAAAGTCCCCTCTCCAGCTTTCTTGTAGGCCCCCTTTAGGTACTGGAAGGCTGCTTGAAGGTTTCCCAGAGCCTTCTCTTCTCCAGGCTGAACAACCCCAACTCTCTCAGCCTGTCTTCACAGGAGAGGTGCTCTAGCCCTCAGACCATCTTCGTGGCCCTCCTGTGGACCCACTTCAACAGCTCCATGTCCTTTTTATGCTGGGGACCCCAGAGTTGGTTGCAAGACTCCAGGTGGGGTCTAATGGGAGCAGAGCAGAGGGGTAGAATCACCTCCCTTGACCTGCTGGCCATGCTGCTTTGAATGCAGCCCAGGATAGGGGTGGCTTTCTGGGCTGCAAGCGCACATTGCCGGCTCATGTTGAGCTTCTCACCAACCAGCATTCCCAAGTCCTTCTCCTCAGGGCTGCTCTCAATCCATTCTCTGCCCAGCCTGTACTTGGGCTTGGGATTGCCCCAACCCACATGTGGGACCTTCCACTTGGCCTTGTTGAACTTCATGAGGTTCTCACAGGCCCACCTCTCCAGCCTGTCAAGGTCCCTCTGGATGGCATCCCTTCCCTCCAACATGTCCACAACACCACACAGCTTGGTGACAGGAGCAAACTTGCTGAGGGTGCTCTTGATCCCGCTGTCCATGTCACCAACAAAGATGTTAAACAGCACCGGCCCCAGTACTGACCCCTGAGGAACACCACTCGTCACTGGTCTCCACTTGGACATCGAGCTGTTGACCACAACTCTTTGATTGCTACCATCCAGCCAATTCCTTATCCGCCGAGTGCTCCATCCATCAAATCCATGTCTCTCCAATTTACAGATGTCATGCAGGACAGTGTCAAATGTTTTGGACAAGTCCAGGTAGATGATGTCAGATGATGTTGAGATAATCTATCACATACTACAGGGTAGAATTACCCCTAGTTTCTCCTGCACAAACCTGGATGTCTACAAGGCAAGAAACAATCTGGTGATGACCCTTGGTTAATGCCAAAGGATTACTCTTCCCCCCACTCTGTTTCCCCTATTCTTTTTTCTTCTTATGACTATGATGATAATGTCCCTGGATGAAAAATCCTGAAAATTATAAATATTGCAGTTGTAACATACTTCTTCTATTTGGTAACATACTCCTTCATGAGTATGACTCTGTGAAACAAATCTTATGAGAAGGGAGATTTTGATTCTCTCAGAGTTTTTTTCTTGTTTTTTTTTTTTAATGTTAGCATTAATATCAAATGCATATTACACAAGGAAAGAATCAAAAAACATGATTGAAAGCCCGGATTTTCTAGTGTGGGTGCCCAGGTAGACTCCTGAATCAGTCTTTACACATGAAAACGAGCAACATGTTTATCCAACATGCTCAATGCCCTCTGGTCTCAGAGGGAGTTTTGGGATGCTCCGCACTATAAAAAAGTCAGGTGTCTTTACCTGGGATGGATTTAGTCTCATGTAACTTTGTAAGTGTATGTATCAACTGCAGAATTAAATTTTAGTCATTCTGTGCACCCTCCTGTAGTCAATAGCAGTTCAACTAAGTTATTTCAGACATTTGCCATTATGTGAGATAGATTCCACCCTAAAAAAAAGTCTATTTATTTGCTCTGACTATTAAGAGTTTCTAGACATCCAGGTTACACACAGACATTCATCATCTGTCAGATGAATCCCATCATAAATAAGTTTAAATACGGTTTGAAAAGCAGCACTCATCTGATCAAGTGCGGATAGCTTTAATGTTAACAACTACATTTACTCTGCTTTTATACTCAGTTCAAAGAAACAGTTGTCTTTAGGGTGCAATTCATCTAATATTAAAGCAGACAATTAAAATAGGCCAGATTGATCACCCCTCAAAAGCATTTATTTATCTCTCCTGGCTGGAAAGGAAGTCTATAACAAGGAGCTGAGGTGTGAATGCTGGGTGGGATGAACTCACACTAGAAGTTCACCTATAGCCTCATTTGGCTGGAGTAAGAAACCAGAAGTAGCCACATCATGATGTGACCAAATCTGAGCAATGCAAGACAACCAAATTTTCCAAGATTTCTTGAGAAAACACAGGTGCATGTGAACTTGCTCAGCACAACCCCTCTATGTTGCAGCAATACCATCTTACTCCAGGATCAGTATACAACCATTAGCTAAAGCTAATAAAATAAACTCTTCTGATATTTTGTTATGTAGGTAAGAATGTGTAGCCGTCATAGCTGTAATGAGGAATAAACCAATAACAGCTGATTCTGTATGATATGAATCTGAGGAAACTAATCCAGCTAGAAGTGATTAAAAACATTAAAGCTCCAAACCTTCATGGGATCACAGTATTAGGCAATTCCTTAGCAGAGTGCACATCACCCAAAGGTTATGAGAATATTTTTAGAAAGACTCGCAGGAAGTATCACATCATTGAAGACACAATAGCATAGAAAGCAACAAGGCAAGAAATGTGACTCCATGCCCGTCTCAACCGGCTACTCGTGTCCTGTCTGCCTGAAACGAACCAATTTATCTCCTGTTCCTCTCCCACTCTTCACTTGACTTGCCTGTGTAGGACTGTGAGTTCCTATCTCTTGTGTTTATCTAGAGCTGTGCCCTGTGACGGTACCTCTCGTAAAAAATGTGAGACTGCTGATCACCACAGACTGACCAGCTGTCCTCGTCTGACAAAAAAATCTCAGCATGTTATTATTGTCTTAGTTGGTCAAAAAATATACTAGGGACACACTGAAGGTGTTTAATTCTTATAAGGGATGCAGATTGTGGCAGGTAAATTATTAAGAAAGTGTAAATAGCCATAACTCAGCTGCCAAACCCTTGCATCCAGACACATTCTCTACAATGCATTGTTAATTATTTTGCCAAAAATAATTTTCTATGCTGTGTTTGAATATAGGGAACGCTGTGAGAAAGGAGGTTGTGTCACCTTATTGCAGCTTTATAGCCTGCAGCAGGGAGGAAGGAGCCAGATTTAAGATTTCCAGGTCAGTCTCTCAAATTAAAGAGTCTAGAGAGTGACATCCAGCTTGAATTTGAATTCTAGAGAGCCACAACCATCTTGAATTTGATTCCCTCAGCAGTTAACACAACCTTATATTCGCAAGCTCAGCTTCTAAGTCAGTCAACATCTACTTCAGCCAGTGCTTCACCTTCACAGTGAAGGTTTTTTCTGCCTCATCCACAGATTAGATTCAAAAGGAGTTTCTATTAGGTTTAAAAAAACAAGCAAAAAAATCTACAAAGGTAATGAACATGAGCAGGGAGTCATGTATCAGAAAAACCATGATCTCTCATCTCCTTTTCCAAACTTCCCTAATATTTCCAATTACATCCCCTTAAGTGTTCAATCTCCCTGAGCCCTTATATCTCCAGATGGACTGCAGATTTTGCCATGACAAAGATGTCAGACGAACTCATGACTCAGACTCCTGATTCAAACAAGTATGATCACAATGAAAATCTGGCTTCAACATTTTTCATAAAAGAAAACAGTAAAAATTAACCCAGACTTCAATACTAGGTCTTAACATGTCAGAGCCTTGTGACTGTGAGCTTAGTTTAATCACAAAGTAATTAAGTACATTTCAATACGTCAATGAGAAAATTGTTCTGTGTTTTTGTCAAGCAAAATGTACAGACGGAAACGAAAACTCAACAAGGTTTAAACACCACCTGTTTTCTGCTGCAACATAGGATCAGGAAAGGAGCAGGGCTTGAGCCGAGGCAGGGCTTGTCTCACCAGTGACAAGGATATTCTGAATTGCCACTGTTTAAAGAGTATCTAGGAAGGAGCAGGTGTGCCTCAGTGGCTTCTCTACAAACTAGGAAAGATCTAGCATCAAAACTAGTCTTTTAGCTTGAGCAGTAGCAATGATCCTTTTCAGCACTGTGGATTGCAAGTTCAAACCCTACAAGCAGCACGAGTAGGATAGATTAGGCACAAATTTGCACTCAGTAGGTCACTTGCTCTCCCTAGATTTATAGGTGCAGTGCAAGCATTTTGTATCCCCAATGTACATTTACAGTTTGTTACCATTACCATACCATTCTTCATCACTATTTTAAACTTCAATTTTGACTTTTCCAAGAAGTTTCAATATTTTTTAATTGATTTTTTTTTAATTTCATAAACATCACTGGGTAAGCCTATGTATGCTATGCCTACATATGTGGACTTGGCGGAGAAATGAAAAGCTCCTTTGCAATTTTAGCTGTGTAGCTCCTGGAAGTTATTGCAGGCTAGATGATGTTCTGGTAAGTTTACAATTGGAGTTGTGAAAGACATATATGAATGCAAGGCAAAAATGTAGAGGAAAGACAGAAGGTCCTGCTGGAAGTTAATCAAAGATTTGATATGTGAGATGAAGTTCTAACCTTTTATTTTTGCCCTGTCTGATTGCAGGTAGTGCCTTGACAGCTTGGTACCAACGGCTATTTGAAGGGAAAAGATGTGCCTCAGCCTGCATTACAAAGAGAAAAAATTCCTCTCAGCTGCACATTCATGGTACCCAACTAAAGAAATGAAAAAGGCTTGAAAACAAACCACTTATTTTTCCTAGTATAGTGTAAAGGATCTCATGATCATCAGATTCAATCTTTGTCTTTAAAGAATTTTAAACAACATGGTCTTATAGTCTGGAGCTATAATAAAGTTTCTTACAACTAAAAAACTGAGACAAAGAAATGTTGCACAAAAATATCTTTCTTTAGATCTCTACAAATGCATTGTTATTCCTCACAGTAATACAAACACATTGATCCATAAGCAGTAAAAAAAGTTTCATTTCAGGATCATACAAGAAACACAAGGGGTACCAAAACCCACCCATTTCTGCTAAGTGGGAAAAAAAAAAATAGAGAAGCAGGATGTTGCCTGGCTTTGGTTCACAATCAATCTTCACATCTCTCCTGCTGCCAATCCACTTTTGAGCAAAGGAATTGCTTTTAGTGTCTGGATGAATGAGAAGGTAGAGGAATAAATGATCTGAAGGAATATCTCTTCTAGACACTATCCAGTCTTTTGGAATAATGATCCTACCCCAGATTTCAGCTCTGCTGTAAGCAAAGATTAAAGGAAAACACATCCTCTGCAGAAGGCCAGCTCTAGACCTCAGCATTACTTACATCTGAACTGCAGAAGATAAGCAGATGTATTGCTGTGCTGTATTTCTGGACTTCGGCATCAGAAAAGTTTTAGTCACTGAAGCATCAATGAGCAAGTAATCACATGAAGCCTTGGAGTGTCAGTATTGTGATTTAGTTTTTTTTTAATAAAAGGAAGTAAACAGGACACCATAGAGACTTAAATGCTTGATATACTAGATTTGCTTCTAATCAAGCTAGCTAGGAGTTCAGATCCGCTATTTTTTAGAAAATATAGTCAATTTAACTTGTTTTAACATTAACGGTAATTAATATTTGATTCATATTTACTTTAAAAAAGAGCCTGCTGGTATGTACAAATGTTGCATATATATATTCATATCTATGTGCATGTGCATATCTACCTTTTCATCTTGTACCTGGGCACATAGGTATACTATCTTCATCAGTGTAACTATATACACCCAGAGATGAACTTTGTGCCTAGAAATGTACGTGTAGTACACATCACAAATAACAATCTGAACACTGTTCTGGTCCAGACCTCATTTCTAACAGGGAATTTAGGTATGACCATGCTCTTTGGCAGACGTAGAAGTTCATGGCATTGATGTTTACTCCACCACTGTTTACCGCTTCTCACAAAGCCAATGAGACTCTCAAGGCCAAGTGATGGCCATGGTGTATGCAAACCTACCTTTGACTATACAAACATTGAGTACCACTAAGGAATGGATTTTACCATTGCCCATGGTTATGAGTGAAACTGCTTTTGGAAAGCTACATCCAGTTCTGCTGATTACATTTTTTTAAGTGCTGATCAAATTAGAAGAGTTTGCAGGTTTATGACAACGTCTGGAAAATCTGCTTTGGAGTAGAGAAATATAGTCTTTTATCTATGTAAGAAATGGTTAAGAAGCAACTTAATTACAGGTTATGTGCACAGAATATTCATGATACTGGCATGGGAGGAGATAACTCATCACTCAAAATTGACATAATTCAATGGTGGACAAATGAGGACAAAACGTAGTTGACTAAAAATAAGGTATAAATTTTGTACTGTCACTTAGCATTAAAATGATCTATATAGAGATGAAGTAGTGCTCTTTGAAGACCTTATGCCAAGATTATAATCCCATAAAATGTCATGGATGGAGGAAGAATCATTGGGTTAGAGCTAAAACTAAAGTTACATGTTCGATCAGAGGAAATTCCCATAACAGTGTCCACAAATCTTAAACCTAACCCATAATAAAACTTTTTTCTGCAGGTACGTCACCTTTTTATCCATCTTCCCCACTGTTATTTATCTTTTAACTGAAGAACAGTATTCTTTCTCTCTCCGGTCTCTTATTTAGAATATTTCCTTTTCACCATTTTCATTTCCTTTCGAACCAATTTTGACCCTTACTGCTCTAACGTTTATGTTGCTTTTGGCCTGTTCTCCTTCTCTAGTGTCTAGCTCCATCATAAGAAGGCCTGAAACCCTTGTTACTGGATGCAGGCAATAAGGCTGCCAGAGAGATCTTAGGTGACTTCCTCTTCCCTGCAGAGCCTAGAGCCAGATGCTGCTTCAGGCCTAGAGTCTGCCACAATCCATGGCAGTATTAAGGACTCAGTTCTACAAAGCATTGGACCCCATGGCATCTTCGTATCCCATTACACAGCAGTTTGTCTAGTAAAGAACAGGGGTGGTATAAATTCTACATGTAAAACCTGCACACTGTGACATGGGCCAGCATCCCTCTGAAATGTTTTTTTATCTCCATACATTGACCATTCAGTCACTTCCAATGGAAAAATTTAGGCCTGTACATCACTTGCTCCTATCGCTTATTTAACATGATTACTACTGCAAGACTCCTGTGTCACCCATCTTTCGGAGAGCTTCGGCATTGTTGCTAAACTCAGACAATGCTAACCATATTTAAAGAATCACTGGTCTTTCCCATTAGGATCCTATAGGATTTGGTTTTCCACAACTACAGCCTCTCCATAGCCACGTTAAAAATAGGCTTGGTAATACTTTTCACATTTGTAGGCTGTCACAAATGGTTAGCAGCGAAGAAGTCATTCAAACACACATGACTTTATAATTAAGCCACCTAACTCTTATAAACCCCATTTTTCACAGAAGCAGTGACTTTTAATAAAGTGCAGTGGAGCTGTGGGGGATTCTGTGGTTTCTGTGTGCACGCCTTGTGCGAACATTTCGACCCTCAGCCCTGACCACAGAGACCACAGTCATCAGGAGGAATATTTATTTCCACTCCAGCACTTGTATGGTCCTGCAGACAAGCCCCTGAGGACAGAACCACGAGGCTGAGGGCATGGTGCCTTGTGGGAAACTAACAGTAGTCATTTCCCTTTGCTGGGCCTCAGTTTCTCCATCTATAAAATCAGGATGATGATTTCTCGTTCCTTTGAAAGCTGTCTGGAGAGCTACAGATGAACCCAGCAAGACATTATTTTTTCAGATGGGGTCACTGAGGCATGCAGAGGTGATGGTAACACTGATGGAGTCAGAGAGAGAGCTGGAAATGAACTCCAGGAGTCATGAGTCCTGTTCTCATGGACTCTCTGAGGGATGAAGTTCCTTTTATTTCATGGACTCTCTGAGGGATGAAGTTCCTTTTATTTCATGGCCTCGTGAGGAGTAGGATACAGGAAATTAAAACCTGGAAATTAAACCAATGAAGCTCCTTTATCCAGATCAGTAGGAGGAACACATGGATGAGAGCAACACTACTCTCTCCACACATGTGGTAAGAACACACTCAAAGCTGGAAAACCCAGATGAAATTAAAAAGCTATTAGTTAATCACTAGAAATGAATTTAATTTCACTGTAAAGGATATTCATTTCAGTTCACCTGCTCGGCAGTTCAGGGGAAAATACCTGATTATCAGCATGATGACAACAGGTCATGCACGCTGTAGATTAGAAGAGCAGATGTTGCAACTGCTGCTCGTCAGCATTCACTGATCTGTCCCAGGGCCACCAGTATTGGTGTGAAGATACTACATGGTGAGAGCACGGGATTTTGGAGACACGCAGTCCACCTCTCGTGGGTGATGCCTGTCTAGCTGCAGGTCAGGGAGCCCCTCACCGGGACTCTGATACCTCATCAACACTTCTGTCGTCCTGTTCACCAACAGGTTGAATAATCCTCTCTTTTAACTAATCCTTTGTCTGCTTTTGAGTATGCAAAGCGTAGACTTTTGGTGGCCATTTGAACTCTTGTTGTGGGATCTCTGTGACAGGTAACAAGCCTTAAGGCGAAGGAAAAAGCAATAGATTCATCATTGGCACTTGCAGGCTTCTGACACTGTCTCATATTCACTTTCCTAATCAGGTGAGGGAAACATGGCTCCAGATAAAACCGCTACAGAGTGGGGACAAGGCTGTAGATATATGTACCCAGAGAGCAGTTATCAAAGACTCATTGTCAAACCAGAAAGTGGTGCTGGAAATCTAGAAAACACAACCTGAGAGGACGGATTGATCGAGTTACATTTATTAGTCAAAAGAGAGAGTCTTGGTGGGATATAACTGCCTTTGAGTACAGAAAAGGTTGTTACAAAGTGCACTGCGACAATCTGTCTTCACCAGTAGGACAAGAAATGTCTTTACATGGCTGCAAAGAAAAATTCAAACCAGATAGGAAAACAATTTATGAGGATCAAGATCACTAGATTCAAGACTCTGAAATCTTCATCCTTGGGGGTCTTTAAACATAGGCTGGATAAACTTCTGCCAGGAAAAACAGGTACAATGGACCCTGCTTAAGACAGGCAACTCTGCTATAGGCTTCTATGTGCATTTGAATGATGTCCTGAAGCTTGATGTGCTTCTGGTCAGGTTTTGTGCACCGCATCATTTGGGTATAGGCTGCTGGTAGCTCAGTGCAGTATATGGAGATAATCCATTTTGAGATGCCTAAAAAATATGAGCTGATTTTATGGCAGGAAAAATTGGAGCTTTTCTAGGAGATACTGTGGCTGTGCAATGCTACCAAAGGGGAGATGGGAAAAAAACAGCAGTTAAGCCAAGTGTATAAGGCTGAGTCATGTGTGGACCTGGGTCATAGATTCATAGATTCATAGATTTCTAGGTTGGAAAAGACCTTAGAGATCATCGAGTCCAACCGTCCCTAATCCCCATTAAACCATATCGCTAAGTAGATCATCCACCCTATTCTTAAACACATACAGGGATGGGGACTCAACCATCTCCCTGGGCAGCCTATTCCAGTGGCTGACAACCCTTTCAGAAAAGAAATACTTCCTAACATCCAACCTGAATCTCCCCTGACTAAGCTTATACCCATTTCCTCTTGTCCTATCACCCATCACTAATGTAAAGACCCCTTCCCCTACCTCCCCACCATCCCTTCTCCAGTATTTGTAGGCTGTAATCAGGTCTCCCCTCAGCCTCCTCTTCTCCAGGCTAAACAGCCCCAACTCCCTCAGCTGCTCCCCATAAGTTTTATTTTCCAGCCCCTTGACCAGTTTAGTCGCCCTTCTTTGGATTCGCTCCAGGAGCTCAATATCTCTCTTAAAGCGAGGGGCCCAAAACTGGACACAATATTCACTGTGCTCACTGTGTCTTCTCACTGTGCTTTACCCAAGGTCATCTCAAAACAGCTCTGGAGCAAGGACTTGTATCTAACGCTGTGTGGACGAAAGGCATGAAGTCCTGGAAAACCGAGTAGCATGGTGTCATGTATTGCAACTCACCCTGTGGCTGATGCCATGTTCCTGACCCAGTCTCTTCACTGGAGTGATCTTGGGGAATTAGGAGCCATCTGGGACAGACTGAAGTCACCCCACTGCCTTCACACACACACAAAAAAAAACATATAAGCCACAGAGACTGAATCTCTGGCTGCTCACTCTAATGTGTGACCAGGACTCCTGAATCTTGCACTGGCAGAGAGGAACCAGTTAGAATCATAGAATCACAGAATGGTTTGGGTTGGAAGGGACTGTCAAGATCATCTCGTTTCAACCCCCCTGCCAGGGGCAGGGATACCTCCCTCTACATCATGTTGCTCAAAGCTTCATCCAACCTGGCCTTAAACACTTCCAGGGATGGGGGCAGCCACAACTTCTCTGGGCAGCCTCTCCCAGTGCCTTATCACCCTCACGGTGAACAATTTCTTCTTTAATCTAAATCTCCCCTATTCCAGTTTAAAGCCATTGCCCCTTGTCCTATCACTACACGCCCTTGTAAAAAGTCCCTCTCCAGCTTTCTTGTAGGCCCCTTTAGGTGCTGGAAGGCTGCTGGAAGGTCTCCCCGGAGCCTTCTCTTCTCCAGGCTGAACAGCCCCAACTCTCTCAGCCTGTCTTGAGAGGAGAGGTGCTCTAGCCCTCGGACCATCTTCGTGACCCTTCTCTGGACCAACAGGTCCATGCTGTTCTTAGGACATGGAAGGAGGATGTTAGGAGAAGCGTGAGCCCATGCCTGCTCATCCCAGTGGTGCTCAGGGTTGCTGCTTGCAGGAAAACCTGCTGCTTTGGAATAAGCCCAAGGGAACACAGAGGAAACATTGTGGACTTTTATGCAGCTCTTTAGAGTCATGCAGTCCACTAAATAGTGAAATCACTACAAATACAGCACAGTTACTGGGTTCATACAGCACATAATAGGTAGAATTCACTCTAAATTAAAAATGCAATGTAAAATAGATATAAATATAAAATACACACAAAATGTAATTTACTTGGTCTCTGCTTCAGTGACTATATGGTAGCAGCAAACATCTTTGGGGAAGGTGCTTTGCAGGGATTAACAGCTAGGTGGGGGTTAATAGGCCACAGCTGCACTATGATCCCCAACTCCACCCCAAATTAATGATCTTCTGAGGACATATCCTTAAATTAGAGGAAATGACAGGTTTAAATTGGCATGTGCCACACACAGTGCAGTGGCAAGCCTAACAGTTAGTATAATTTTTAATATGGCCATAGAAAACACCTTTTTATACTAATAGAATAAATCATGTTCTCAACACCTGGAGTTTACACTAGCCAATCTGTAATAACGTATTAATGCATAGCAGTTGCACATCCTGTTACGGAGCAGCAATAAAATGGTGAGAGACCCAAGGGTAAGGGTTTTAGCTCTGGCTAGCAAGACTCGCCAATGGTTGTAGATCACCACTCTCCAACAGTGCAGCCGATTACCGTCAGCATCATGCAACAGACCATTAACTTATTTTCCTTCCTAGATGTTCACGGTTTTTCTTTTTTTTTTTTTCTTCTTTCCTCATCATGTAGACTTCAATTCAGGAAAACATTCCTATTTACAGTCTTCCTTTAAAAGCGTGCTCTAATTACACCAACTATCAAGCCAACTTCATGCCAGATGGTTGACAGATGCTGCCCCTTCCTTTAAGGGCAACGTGTGTTTCTGGTCCTTGTAAATGAAGTGATGGTGGCAAGACAGAAAATACTTACATCTGCAATGTAAGGGTACTTCTGAGTAGGGTTCAAGGAGAAGTAGGTGTTTGCTAATACCTTGTTGAGAAAAATGGATTACTTCCTCTCAGAGGTATTCTTCCAAGTTGCCAATGGCAGAAGGTAGACCTCAGTAAATTGGTTATGCGCAGGTCCCATTTCCAAGCGGTGCTCTGAAAGCAGAACTTGAAATTCTGATTTCGGCCATGAAGTTGGTGCTTTCATGGGGAGGTTGCTGTAGATTTACAAATAACATCAGTCAAGAAAACTCAAATATTACCTTATGTGTGGTACCTTTACTGTTCACAGATTTGGAAAGATTAAATCAGAGCCTGTTTTGATAACTATGGAGGGTTTATATGAGATAATGCTTTTTTTTTTTTTTTTTGCTTTCTATTGTGTAGAATATAAGAATTGTGTTCAAAACGCAGAGGGAACCCTGAGCCAGTAACTGCCTTTATCAGAACTCAGTGTCTTCCTGAGGCACTAAAATATTTGGGGTTTCCAAATCAGAAGAAACAAACGCAGCACTTGATGAAGCAGCTGCTCTGCATTCACCTCTCTCTGTGCAAGAAGAAGGAAACAGGTTTTGCAAAGCTGTGGTGATCAGTTTTTCAGTCCCAGAGGTATTGCAGCTTCCACACCATTATCTTTTCATTTGAATTTTGGGGCCTACGGGCTTCTCATTATCATTATTATTTTGAAAAAACTGGGTCCACGAATTCATTCCCATGACACAGCTATAATGAATTGAGGCACTGACAAGTCTGGATGGGAGCCCAGGTCTCCAGGAACCCATTTCAGCGCCTTCACCTTCAGCATGAATGGGTAAGGGAGGAAAAAAGCATCTGCTTTTCTTAAATAAACAAATAAATGAATCAGTAGATGTGCCAAATCTGATATGATGCAAAATCAATATAATACCAAATGGAGCAGCAGTCAGCTATGAAAGGCAGCAAACCCCTTGTTTCTAGACTTGGAGTAATATCACCCGTGACGTCCTTGACAAGGAAGTAAACAGGAAAAGCTGAGTTGGCTAAAAGCCTGTAAGAAAGAGGGAGGGAAAAGTCCATGTTTACCACATGGAAAAGGACAGACAAAGGCAGCACAGAACTGAATGTTATTTTCAACATTCCCAAAAGAGGATGAGCCAGAAGAGAGGGTAAAGACACAACAACACTTAAAAAAGACTTTAAACAAGTACTTACTAGTGTTTCGTCCTGAATGGATTTAGACTCTGGTTCCCTCTGTCTGCACAAGGCGAGGAGAGAAAGCAGGGTCAGGTCATGGCTATCACTGCAGTTGAAAACGTTGACAGGTTTTGTCCCTTTTCTTATCCTCATAGTGAGCTTTTATTCAGTCTGAGAGTGCTCTGATGCATTTCTGAACATGAACTTCCAAAGACCCATACTTACATTTACTGTCTCCACAATTTGAGAGCTTGCCTCCTCCTGAACACAGTGAGGTTACTGTCTTCATAGTTACCTAGTCACTGAATTTGGTGACACATTCAGTCAGGAACTGACAGAAAGCGGGAGATTTATTTGTTCTCTGGGACCCAGTTCTGCAATCAAGATCAATATGAAGTCATTGATAACATGGTGAAGCACTGAAACAGGTTTCCCAGAGAAGTTGTGGATGCCCCATCCCTGGAAGTGTTCAAGGCCGGGTTGGATGAGGCTTTGAGCAACATGATGTAGTGGGAGGTGTCCCTGCCCATGGCAAGAGGGTTGGAACTAGATGATCTTTAGGGTCCTTTCCAATTCACACCAGTCTATGATTCTACGATTCTATAATTCTGTGATTCTATGACAGTTAATGGAGTACCGGCAGCAGGGTCCTGCATGGTATCCATGAAAAACTGTCCATAGAGACAGCATGGAACCAGCTGCCTTCTCCCACATAGAAAGCATTGAAAAGTGTAACCTTAGATTGGATTTCACGGTTCCCACTTGACAAAGAATTCTTTCTAACATGAGAGCAACAAGATAGATACTGACCTAGGTGGGCAGAAAACCTATGCTTTGAGTTACAGAAGGGTATGACCCATCCCACCAACGTCAAGTAAACTCCTAAGCTCTGCACTGACAGGTTACCAGTTGCTGATCTGGGAAACATTCAGTTGGGGTTCACTGCTCTTTGCACCTAAGCCTCAAGAGCTACCACTTTATTTAGTGGAAACAAAGCTTGACCTATAGTATAAGCACTTTTTTGAAAGAAAAAAAAAACAAACTTCTTTTCTGATGTAAATTTCTATCGCTACAGGATTCAAAACATATGAGATGATTTTAACTTTTTTTCCCTATATATTGCATGCAAATTGAGGGACTATCTCTGACCTTCCCAGCAAAGTTGAATAGTAATGTTTTTAGTATCCATAAATTTTTAGGTGTCACTTGCTAGTAAAAAGTTGGATAGGAAAAACAGGGGGAAACAGCCTATCCATATGAAAACAATAATCATGTAATATTTATTGTCTGGGATTGAAATGTTTCAAATATTCAAAGCAATAAAACGTCAGGAAAAGCTAGACTTCCTGACGTAAAAAGGTCATAAATTTCTTCCTTCGTAAGACATAAAGAGGGGGAAAAAAAAAAATCTGTGATATTTTACGCTAAAGAAAGAAAGAAAGAAAGGAAAGAAGAAAAAAACTCTCCACCTTAAATCTAAGTTAGAGCAGTACAAAGCCCCCAGAGGGCACAATCCACTTACCTTTGGGAGTCTGAAGGAAGGAAATGGCAGCCAAGAGCACAATTCATGTATTATAAAATATAAAGAAATCTCAGACACAATTTAAGGGAGCAATGAGGCATCTCTGCAGTGTCCAGTTCTAACGACTCCCTTCAATATTCAAGCGCTATAAAAATACCTGCTGTTACCCTCAGTACATAAACTGGGGACTTATTCCCAGACCTTTGAGATCTCTGCCTCTCAAACAGTATTCTATTGGACTTCAAAAAACCCCAACAAACCAACAACAAAATCCTCCCATGCTCGCAGATTTGAAAATGCCTTTTTCATACAGGAGGTCAAAGATTATTTTTCTAAAACTTCATGAGGCTTCACAGTCTCTTAAAGATCCACAGAGTAACATTAAAGTTTGTACAAGAGAAAAATAAGTAATACAGACAGCAAAGAAACCAAAGATGACAATCAAATTACTTCCACAAAGTAAAAATTTTTATCTTTACAAGGATAAACTACTTTCACTGCAGAGAGATGGAGGTATCAAAACAGGGTCAAGTTTGCTTTTGGATGTGTAAAAGCAGAGTTGGTTTTTGGAATTCAGGCTTCCTGAAAAATACGAATATATATGCATATTCATATTTATTTAATATATATTCATATACATACATTTTCTATGCTTCTCCTGCTCACCTATGAATAAAGTTTCAATAACAGTCTCTTTAAGTGCCGCATTAATTTTGCCCTGCCTTTAGGACCACCAAAGAAACCAACTAAGATGCAAAATCCCTTCAGACTGTGTACCACAAATACATATCAAAGTGCAAATAAAACAAGCCTCAACAAAATAAAAATGAATCCAGCATCATCTACAAGCCCAACCTCAACACCGTAAAAAACACATATAAAAACTAGCTGTGGCAAAAACTGGAAAGGTTTGGATTTTGGCCAAAAATTCAAAAGTTTGGCTGGTGGTATCAAATGTTACCTTCACTACCATAACATTGGGAAGACTATAACCTGCAAGCGTGGCCATACCTCCTCTCACAGTCCATAGCCAAGACTTTCCTTCTCATTTAGTTTGACAGTAGCGTACATTAGATCTGAAGGCAACATTAATTTCCTACATAAACACCATTCACAGACATGAGGATATAGTCCTCTGCTTTATAGACATTTGTCCAAAGAGGTTAAACAAGGTTTTTGAGCATAGAGACTAACAGATATTTAAACTCCAGAGTCCTGGTAGAATAATCTTCTTGCTGCTCCAATTAATCGGTGTGTGGATGGGGTTGTTCAGCCTGGAGAAGACTGGGGAGAACTTCTAGCAGCCTTCCAGTACAATGAAGTACTTTTGACAATGGCATGTAGTGATAAGACAAGGGACAATGGCTTGAAACTGAAAGAGGGTAGATTTAGACTAGATATAAGGACGAAATTATTCACCTGGAATACATTGCCCAGAGGAGTCGTGGATGCCCCATCCCCGGAGGTGTTCAAGGCCAGGTTGGATGAGGCTTTGAGCAACCTGATGTAGGGGAGGGTGTCCCTGCCTGTGGCAGGGGGGTTAGAACTAGATGATCTTTAAGGTCCCTTCCAATCCAAACCATTCTATGATTCTACGATTCTTGGATGATTTTGTTGCAGGGACAATATTCATACACTCTCTCTCTTCTGGACACACCAGCAGAGCAACGGGGACTAGGTTAGATGGCCACACCTATTTGGGTACCATGAACAAAAGTAACTGACTCAGACTCTGCTCCAAAATACGTTTACTCTTAAAATGTGAAAGGTTCTTAACTCACCAGTCCAAAACAACAGCTGCAGAAAGATGGAGAGCTGTTTACCACTGTATTGACGCTGAAACTTGACCACATACAAAAAATAACTATTGTTAACTATTTCACTGCCAAACACGAGGACAAAGTTCTGATCAACAAACTGTGGAAATAATCATGAAGCAACTGTCAAACAGGAAAAAAAAAAAAATTCTCAAGTGACATTTAGCTGAGTCCCGTCAGACCAAGGTTATTTTGTTTTGTCTTACCTTGGAATATTCAGTGTTGCAGTTCTTGAAGTGGAAGAATCTGTCATGTTTTTCGTCTTGGGTTTGTGTCTAATTTTCTCAATGAGGAGACAAGTAGGATGCATATGAGTTTGAGGGAGACTTCAAGGTTGACCTCAACTGTTAGTTGTACAAGTTCAAGGCCTACAGAACCCATGTATCAATTTTGCCACCATCCCAGAGAAGATGAATAAAAGCAGCACCTTGCACAGAGAACTTGACTTTCAAAGACACCCTTTCGCAGGTATTAAAAGAACCCCTTAATAATCGCTTCAATTTATTTGTGTTCTGTCTACACCAAATTCTGCTGACCAGTGAAAATTTAGGACTAGCAAAATGTCGATAACATTCTAAAACAGTAGAATATAAAGTCTTTTAATAGTAAAGTATGGGCAAGGTGACATAGAGAACACTAGACATATCATGTTTAATTTACTGAAATAATTTACTTGAAGCTACAACAAAATTTGTGCACGTGCAGCAGATTGCGGCACTGATGATCAGCAGATGCACAATGATCTGAGCAAGGGAGCTCTGGGGGAGAAGCTCAGTTGGAGCCTTGCTCATATAAAAGCCTTTTTTCTCCTTCTGCAGCGATGTTTCAGATTTGTTTTCACCTAGGCTTGACACACAGTTGCTGCCATTTCATTTGCAGATCTGAAGAAATCATGTCAGTACAAGAAATGCAATCGTTTCTTTTTTTTAATTTTTTTTTTTATTTATTTTGCAGATTAATTAAATACTTATGGAAATGAGAGCTAAGCAGAACTGGTTTGAGCCAACTTGCTTTATTGACTCTTGACTATTTGAATCCCGCTATGGCTTCAGGTATGTTACACCTTCTCTTCTTCCAGGTCTAGTTATAGGCTGAAGATCAACCACCACACTTCAGCTGCACTTTATTAGATTCAGATCCAGTTCATTTATTAAAAATTAACATTTTGCTTTATCTTTGTGAACATCCATCGCAGCTGCTGCCCATTTAAAAGAGGGCATTTACATGTCTTAATTGTGTCTCTCATTATTTCTTGCAGCTCTGCCACACTATGCAAAGGCAGGTTGAGAGGAGATCAAGGTAAGAACACTCTGGCACTGCCAAAGTAGGATTTTTTTTTAATGGGTCTGTTCCTCGTGGTCATTCCCAATGCAGAAATCCAGCAGACCGTGGAGGAAAGAAAGTGTCCCACAGTCCATGTTTTGGTGAAAGTGTAACTTTTATGTTTCTGCAGCAGGTCATTAGTGGCTGTGGCACATTTCAACCAGAAGGTTTTAAAGTGTGGAGTCCTGATTGGATCCAAATAGAGGGATTGCATTCTTCCTCTGGTTGGATACTGTTTTGGCTACTTTCTCTCCCAATGTGCTGTGCTGGGTTATGTGCTTTCTGGTACTCCTATCATTTTCACTGCGTCGGGAAAAGGATTCAAAGCTGAGAGCATCACTACAGATTTAGGAAATCCAGGTTTTCTGAAGAATCCCAGGTTTCCAACACGGAGGCCACTCATTTAGCCTTTCTGTGCCTCAGAAGAAATGGAGATAACAACACATTATTTCAAAGCAGTGCTGCAGGCATAAATACATGGAAGATTGTGAGGCACTCAGATATTACAGTAATCAAAGTCATATAAGAACCAAAGATCGACAGATCACATCTTCACAAAACCAGTAAGAAAATCTGCAAAGCATCTGGATGAAGACTAGTCCAGAAATACACAGATATTGATGTAAGACTCTTGTGCCAATATTTCTGTCTGATAGGAATTAAGATGAATTATCAATCACAAATATAGAGGAGAGTTATAAGATGTAAAATGAAACAGTATTATTATAATTTTAGTTCTTGATTTTCTCTATTTATCTTTCCAGCTCTTTTCCACTACTAATCTATCTTGTTTAGGAAAAATAGTATATAAGTATAGTGGAGCTTGATTACTGAGAATGGCTATTAATGTAGTGTCTCAGAGTGCTCTCTAGACAGTTAAAAGGCTTTTAAGAGTAAAATATGAAGGTTTCCTTCAAATTTGCAGTGATCTGCCTTCTAGAAGTTTGTTTCAGTTGCCAACATTTCAGTGATTTATGGAACTTAAAGTATCTGATTTTCGTCTTCCCACAATAGACGAGAGCTATTTATTCTTATTATTTTGTAAAGGCAACGTCATTATCTTAAGCAGGAAAAAAAAAATTAAGAGCTACATTAAAGATATAGCTTTCAAAATAATTTTTTAAGGCATCTGGCCTTATTTAAACCATCAAATTTACATTCAATTCCTTCAGGGATGGCTCTGTTGCTTTGCGCTGGCTCTGTGCCCTCCGAATAAAGCCCTGGATTTAATGCATGCCACCACTGTGTCTCCCTAGCCACACTGCCGCTCAGTGTAGATATATAGCAGAGGTATAAAAAGCCTAACCTTGGACAAGATGATTCACTTGGGCAAAAAAAATCCCAACCTCTAACCATGTAAGTTTCAAATAGAGGTTAGACTTGTGACTAATGTCACTATCTATTTATTCTTAAATTATTAGTAGAAGTGTTTATGCACTATGAAACATTCTGCATGAGCTAGACGGGAAGCTATAAAACATTTTATGAGATCTACACACGGCTGATGGCAGAACGTTAATACAACGCTAAGGTTCATCTAAATTCAAGAAGTGCCAGAAAACACTTTTTTTTTTTTTTTTTCCCTCCCAGTGTCATCTTCACTTGACAAAGAGAAGTGTACTCTGAAAACCCAGGGGGGCCAAACTCTGCAAGGTCTTGGGGGTGTCTGCAGAAATACGGAGCACTGTCAGCTTCTCCCGATTTCCAGATGAAGGAGCCTTTTAAAGCCTTTTAAAGGGCTTTATTTTTTCGGAAGAAAGCCTGAAGAAGGACAGGTCAGGAAAGGAGATGAAGCCCAATTAGAAATCTGCATTGTGCCTCCCTCACCTCTGACAATTTTCAGTCTGAATTATTATCCCGATTTTGTGGATGGCTGGACTAAGATACCAAAAACCATGCAGAAATGCAGGCATGGAACTGTGAGCAAAACTCACACTCCCTTAAATGTTATGCAGTCTTATTCCTCCTGAAATCGGTCTGTTTCCCTTCTTCAGGTGACTAATGTTAAATAATCTGCATAACCTGATTCAGGTACTATAAATCCTTGCTAAGAATCAAAATGACTTGCAAGCTGAAATTACACAAGCACAAACCTATTTGCACGCAGCCGTTAACTGAACCTCAAACTGATTTTTATACAAATAATAAAGAAAAGGGTTGAAGACAAAATGTGTAGTACCAGCTTAAAAACACATCTCTGCTTCTGCAGCCCGTAAAGGGGTGGTACGACATGCTCCGTATGCAGCACGAGTCCCGACGGTCTCGTTTTTATTTTAAACAGAGTTCAAGAAAACTCTGAAGATGAGAAAAAAGCGATTATTTCCCAAAACAAGAAATAAGAATAAACTGTGTTAGTCTGAGATAGGGAGACATAACCTACCTTGTTTTACTCTAAATTCAGCTCACTGCCTTATGTAGAGAAGTGAAAGGTTATTATATGGGTTTACTGGGCAAACCCAGATTTTATAAATAATTGCCTGTCAGACTGTTCAAGATAGACAAACATACAGCAGACCAACAAAAACATGATCTGTCATATTTCTGAGAGAAATGTATGTTGAGTCTTCATTCTCTAGGACTTTAAGTAGACCAGTAAAAAGTAAGTGCCAGTATTTTTCCTGCTTATGCATATTTTAAAATGTAAAATCTGGGAGAGATACAGCTACGGAAGGAATTTTGATTCCAGTGCCTGAAATGGTTTCTTCTGTCTATATCCCTGCAGATAGAAACCAAATACAATAAATGCTGGTGTCCTTTTAAAAAGTCTGGATGTTTACAGCAAGCATATAATT
Organism: Tauraco erythrolophus; assembly: GCF_009769465.1. Classification (NCBI taxonomy): domain Eukaryota; kingdom Metazoa; phylum Chordata; class Aves; order Musophagiformes; family Musophagidae; genus Tauraco; species Tauraco erythrolophus. Next base: position 67,145,948 of record NC_141466.1, on the reverse strand, counting down.
TTCCATGATTAAGGACGCCAACAAAAATAAGAGCGATGATAAAAAGAAAAGTTTAATCATATATTTCAAGAAGCACAGATGGAACATCAGAAAACTTCCCCCCTCTCGTTTAATACACTGCATTGTACACATTACTTTTAGTCCTTTACACGTAGATTAATTCCAGAAAACAGAAGCGTAAGCAGGTAAAACAAAAAAAGCAATTTATGAATGGCAGTAATATTTGATGTACAAAGTTCACTTTCACAATAGTTTGGTTGCAAAGAGAAAAGACGTTTTTCTGTTCATTTAAAATATATATATATATTTAAAGTTTCTGCAAGCAGGTCCAGGAAAGCAGAGCAACAAAGCCACTTACAAATGACCACAAGAGCATAGAGTGGGAGTAAAAATGAAGACCTCGCATACTAAGCACAAAGGAGGAGGATGGCTGCACTATAGAAAAGTAATATTTTGCTGATATCCTCTCGGTCTCTTGAGTACTCTGTCTTAACTTGAGGTTTAAGTCAGATTTCGAGCCCGAGCTAAGAGCTGCTAAAGCAGAGCCCTGGGCCCATGGGGTACGACAGGGACACAAGCAGTACGTGCCTGTAGGTCCTGATGGGCTGAAGCTCGAGCCCTTTTCTCTGGTCAAGCATCCTCGTGGTTAGCTCTATATTTGTACAGTTTTTATGGGAAGAAATGAATGTGCCTGTGAGGCCAGCAAAGGCTGGAGGAGCAGGGAACGGGAAGAAGCATAGAGGGAGGGACCGAGATTTAAAAAATAAATGTGAAAACAAACAGCATGAATTGAAATATAAAAAAGGCAAAAAAAAGAGGCCATTTCTTCTTTAACCAAATCCAACAGTAACACTGCCTTTGTCAACAACAGAGACAACATCTGCTTCCTGCAGCAAACGCTGAGCAAGTACATAATGTCTAGCCTTTGCCTAGAACCACTGAGACCGACACAGTTATTTAAATACTTTAGGACCTATTTTTCTGAATAGGGGCCCAATCCAGCGGCAAATCGCTGCAAAGGCTTTCCTTGATTTGAGAGAGTAATGGTTCGAGCCCTAGGAGAGGGATGGAATAAAAATAGGGGTGACAATATTGAGAATTTGGGGCTGACCACTTAGCCTATCCTTGGGTCTGCAAAAAGACAAGTCTTTAACTGCTGAACTCGCTACTACTCTCACCAAAAAGCCCTTTACTGGAGTAAACTGGGTTACACTGTCTGAACACTTAAAAATTATTTGAGAGCATTCAGTGGCAAATAGTGAAAAATAGTGGAAAATAGTTTTTCTTTTTGAAAAATTCACAAGGAAAACCTATATTAACCTTTACATAACATATATGAACCTATATAACCCCGTCCATCTCTGGCCTCTTTCTGCCTCATCCTGCTTTACAAAACAACATCCCTAAGAGAACACACGGACTTCCAAACACTTAAATAAAAATGACACCGCATCTCAGGAAGAGGCTGACAGCAGCAAGTCCCCTGTAAACTTCAGCATTGTCTGATCTGCTGTTCTTGTCCACCTACACACTACCCCAAACATCCTGCCATTAATTCGCTAAATATTCCAGCTAGTAAACAAGAATAACGATTGAGGGGGCTGGAAAAAGAGACAGAGTCAGCCAGCAGATAGTCACAACAAACCAGCCCACTCACTGGTACATGGAGACATTGGAGCTTGTATTTTTTTTTTTTTTTTCCTTTCCACGGAGGGGAAAAGAAAATCACCTTAATATAACACTGCCTTTCCTGTTGCTGCAGCCACATCCACGTTAGCAGGCGAGAAAAGTCATCCCATTTCTGCGGTAGGCGCTCTGTCAAAGAAAGAGAAAATCTGTAGTGAATTATCACATCAACTTAAACAAGGGAAGACGGCAGAGAGAAAGGCAAGGCTTTCTTCCTGTTTTGTAGACTATTCTGGCTGCAATCTAATAGTGTGCTTAATCTGAACATTTCTGGTGGGGAAGCTATAAGCAACCACTTTGTCTATTAAAAAAATCAGTGTGGTTAACAAGTGGTTAGTGACTCTATTTCAGGAGCGCGAGAAATATGCAAAAATGTAACATCCTATTTTGCTAATTGTCTGCAAAATAAATGAGGCCAAAAATACACTATTATGCTGAATCTGTTTGTCCTTTATAAGCATGTGTTGTCTATTCCCTATGTCTAAGAATAATTTCTAACCTTGCTTAATAGTCTATAACTTACTGAATAATTTCAGTTTTCCAAAACGAATTTATAGTTTGAGTCTAAACTATGTAAACAGACACTGGTATAATCTCCACCCCCTGCCCTGTGCCCCAACCAAATTAATATGAAAGACTCTCTGGTCAGTACAAAATAATTTGATATCCCACATGCTGTAACCTGGGATCAAGTGTATTCAATGGTAAAGAAGCACAAGAGTTAAATACCATTTGAGAAAAGAATTTTAAAAGATCCTGTGACGCTGTCTCACTAAAATACCTTTAATGCATTTTTAACATCTCTTTCTGAATCAATATAGGAAACTATGCCTTTTTATCCCAGGCACACTGGAAACCCTATATTTTAAGGGGATATTCTCAGTTTTAAAATGCATTGCTTTTTTTTTTTTTTTTTTTGAGATATTAATGATAACTTCAAAAAGGAAAGGCACTTAAATACTTTTGCTTTATTTAGTTCACCTTCAGCAGTCATTTAGTTTTGACAACGAAAATATAGTCACCTACTTCATTACAGTTAGTGATTCATCAGATTTATTTTATACCTCTTACGTTCAAGCATTTAGGAAGTGCCACATATAGCTATCAATTTTAGTGGCTCTGCTAATTTCCTAATTAATTTCAGTGAGATCAATTTCTTCTCTCTTAAACTAGAATTAGAAGAGTATCATTAAGAGCAAAGTATAACATCAAACAACTTTGTGTATGCACAGTATTTGTATGAAACTGTAAGGAAATCGTTTCAAAACCAGCAAGAATGTATTCAGAGAGACATTTACAGACACTGAAAATGCGAAAGGAAATATGTACAAGATGTTCATTACAGCATCCTTTACATTAATGCCATACTTCAATAGAGAGTTCTAGCAGCATATGGCATTAAAGTCAAAGAGCATAATATTAGCTCTAGGATACATAACCAGTTATCAGGCATGACAGTATCACCATAAACAAACAAAAAATAAAAATCCAAAGGCTCTATACCCAAACATGAAATGCACAAAAACAGACTAGCCAATAATTTTGAAAGGATCCAATATATTCCCACAACCACAAGCAGCAAGTCCAAGGGAGTTTGGATCTGCAGCTTGCCCAAACCATTATGGCTGGCATTTTGAAGTCGATGCAAAAGTTATGTTTTTAGCTCCTTGACCCCGATATTTTTACAGAGCTTTGTAACCCAAGTGACAACCTTTAACACATAAACAAAATATTCAGGGCTATTGAGCAGTTCGCTTGAAGATAAATGAAGTCGAGTATAAAGTTGGATCCACATGAAAGACAAAAGGTTGGATTTTGCAAAAGGAATTTTGGTTGCAAAGCAAAGTTGGGCTTGGCTGGGCTCACCTGGGGAATAATGAAGTTTAACGTTTTCCAACATGGGCAATATTATACGGTTAGTTATACCCCTGAAAAGGTCATTTTAGAAGCAAGTTTCAGAGGAGGGAGGATAACACCTTCAGAAAGTTGGACACGCCTACCAGTCTATATTTAGCAATATGTTATAACTAATGTGGCTATAGTTAGGATTAAAAACTATTTCCTACTTAACTCCCTGTTTCACATACTTGAAACTTTCTGAAACATTTGCCCTTGGGCTGAAATTTCCTCTGCTTTAATCTCTGACTGAAGTTCAATTTCTTTGGAAAAGACCAGCAAAATTCCTTAAGCCATTTTGAAGTTCAGCAATAATGAAAACAACACATTTTTCCTTCCCAAGCCAGAGAAAGTGATTCTGATATATGCATATTTTATTACGGAATTTAGCCATAAATTGAAGCATTTTACCCAGAAATGATCTCTACCTTCAACCTCAGCTTAAAGGTAACTGTTTTGAAAATCAATATTCCGGAGGAGTGAGTTTGATTCATCTTACTCCATAACAAGATAACACCTCGTTCTTATTTTGGTACATTACTAGATAATAAAGGTTAACCTCTGAAATATTTTTATGCATAGCAAACCTATTTTACAGTCATCCCATAGTTCTGAGTTATACCGTATATCTTTAAAATATATACAGCTGAATTTGTGATACTAAAAGACATATACTTACATGCCAAGAACTGTGAAGAGAAATGGAAAGATGGTTTTTATAAAACTTGCATGTGTATATGTCCTTGTAAGAAAGTTTTTATGTATGTGGCAGTTATTTAATGTGGTTTGATATAATCTAAAGGGTTTGGATAACACTTTTGGGTGCTTTATGCCACTTTGCCAGTATCCAATTTCTTTAAAAAAATGTTGATTATTTGCCTAAGAATTACAGATAGAGGATGATGCTGACTCTTGATGTGGGATTAAAATGACAAGCCATAGCTGTATCCATTTTGCTGGCTATGTCTTGATATAGCTCAATGTCAGGACATAATAAGCCCACGGTCTCTCCTGGAGCCCTTTTTGAGAAAGTGTCTACTGCATCCAAATTTTTTGTGTGCTCTCTTTCAAAATGTACTGTCTACCAGTCTGTGCTTTGATTTTTCCTGCTGTGGGCTGACTCTTTGCCATAGCTGAAGGTCTGTCAGTCTGTTACTGTACCCGCTATGTGGTCAAGCGACCACCTTTTAGACAGGAGAAATCACCTAGCTTGGCATAAATTACACAGATCACCTTCCCAGAATGGATTCCATGCTCTGAAAAGTTGATATAACCTTATTTGGTCAATCTAGCTCTCACAGAAATGCTTCTTGCTCCTTGCTATCATATGACAAGATTTTTCATTCCCTTCTCTGACCTCATTAAAGGTGAAAGGACACACTGAAGCTATCTACAACCAGAGGCTACGCAGGCTGGACCAAGGTGAAAGCAGAGACGCAACCTTCCTCTTTCCCAGTCCACTCTTGCCACTTGCTCCCATTTAGGGGAGAGGCATGACAATTTTGCTGCTTAGTCCTCTACTTCTCAGTCCTATACCCAGCCCGTCTATGCACCATGTGAAGAACCTTCTCATGGCTTCTCAGGCATCCTCTATTTGCCTACAGTATAGGAACCCTACCTTGAAAATGTCGCTCCTTCAAGTCACCTAGAAGCAGATTGGATTCTAATACACAGATCTTCTCTTGGAATGCTATCATAATAAATGAAGGTAGATTTTTTTCCCAACAGTCCAAAAGGAGATACAATGAAGCAGAAAAGATGAGCAGTGTTCACTGCTGTCAGTCACCTAGAAGCAAGATCATGCTTTGCCCTTAGTTTGGTGAAAGAAGGGATAACTAACAGCTTAAAAAGGCAGCCTGAAACAAGAGGTCTTGGCCAAGTAACTCCTCAAACTTCATGAAAAATCGTCCATTTTCTACTCTCTTTTTTCATCCCATGTGTCTTCTGTAGTGGTAGCCCAAGGTAGCATATCATGAAGGACCACAAAGAACCACTCCATGAAAAGGGCAGCAAAACTCCTGTCCCCACAATAGGTCAGATGAAATAAAGCAGTTTACTAAAGAGTTCACAGGACCCATTCAGGGGCAGATGATCACATGTTTATTAACACAAGATATACTGAAGCTGTGATTTACAGAAACAAGTCTCAGCCAAACCTGAAAATGTGAGTACTCCTCAATTAGGTAACATATCAAATTAGAAAACTAAGACTTCTGAACAAGCACTTTAGCTAGAAATAGTTTCCAGTTAACAATTTACACTAGTACATAATTTCACAGCTGTAGCATGATGAGAAAGAACAATTTTGGCAAGAGAAAGAAACAGCTGTGATTTTTGAGTGGGCTGGTGCTTAATTCTTATTTGGAATAAAATCTGGAAAGTCTAGGGTAAAACATCTCCAGCGGGCATCCCAGACACTAAAGTTTATTGGGCCAAATCCTCCATTGTTTTAAGCCTGCAGTTCTGCTTACATTAAAGCTAAGGCACAATGTCACACCACAGGTCTGTTGTATCACTTAAAGATGATAAATCTTGAATTACAGGTCCTGTATAAGCAAGTTACAGAACAGAATTTTTAAAACTTGAAGTCTCCCTTTCTTGGCGTCTTCTTGTATGTGTGTGGGCAAGTGGTTTAATTACAATGCATAAAGCGGAATGGCAGACAGAGACATCAAAATCAAAGAGCAAGTCCTGGCTGAAATCCATTAGCAAACATAAATACAAATAGGCACATCTTGTTTGTGACATGCCACAGTCCTTTCCTCTTTTGGCAATTTTACTCTATTCTCTGATATTTGCATAAATGTAAATTGAACCATATGACTTGCACAGGCTTATGACAGGGGAATCATATGCAAAACTTCTTTTCACTGAAGAGTTCTCTTCATGCAGTCTTACAATGTTACTGTGGAAATCAGGGAGGATTATATCTCAGACAGTGAAAGCCTTTATTTAAGAACAGTGGAGGGAGCCCTGCCCTTTAAATAAGAGACGCTCTTGGATCAGACACTGGCTGGCAGGATGAAAAAAAAGAATATAGCATCAACTTTCATTCCATTCCAAATAACCTGGAACCCATAAAACACAAAGATTCTCTAATTTTAAATCTTCCCCTTCTCTCCCTGTGTCTTCTTTCCATTTTATTTGGGGAATGTTAACTTTGAAATTTCATTAGCCCGCCATAATGTCAAACAAGTCATCCTGAACAGATTCATAGCTCTTTGTACATAGAAACATCTACATTAAAACTCCTGTGACTAAAAGGTTACTCTTCCAATTTTTCCCAGCCTGCATAGACAAACCATATGTAAAGAAGTGTCAGCTTATTTAGAGAATAAATAATAATTAGTTTAGGAGGCAAAGTATAAGCAACGTTGTTTGAAAAAGAAAATCCATATGTAGTTTAGAATTAGTTGCTTCTGTTTAAGTGTGAATAAATTTGTGTGGATATAAACTCTCCTTATTAAAAGTGCATACATTTTACAAAAGAAATATAATGGATAATTCTCTCTTCAATTTTAAACAATAGCACTGAAGGTTTCAATTCTACAAACTCATCTTTAATCAGTAGCCAAATCACAGATGTCTGATATTACCCAGAGGGCGAGGGAATGTTTTATGTATATAATGACGAGTACATGGTCGATAGTGAATAACAAATCCCAAACATATATCTATGAACACCCAGGTTTAGTAGACGATGAACTTACACAATGCTCTGGATGATCTGCTCTGCTGTATTCATGAAATCTCACGGATTTCATTTATGATCATGCCAGACTGATGTGCTGAAAGCTACAGCATACATTTATCCATACAGCAATGGTCCCTCTGGAAGTACGACCACACTTGTGCTTAAGCTAATCCTTGAGAAACCGCAGTTAGGTGTAAGAAACACCAACATAACAACTTTATTCCTCAGATCTTTTCCCTGAGTCTTCAGTCATCCAATGAGACACCAGTGATAGCAGTGGCTTCCATGCTGGGTACCTGCCCTCCAGGAAGGTGGCCGAAATCACCAGTGCATTTTATGTAGGTGACCACAAACATTATGCAGTGATAAAAGCACAGCTTCAGTAAACCATCCTTCAACAGCTTATAACAAAATGCTTTCCAGAGAAGTCAGTTTTGGGCTTTGGTTTACTTTTTATCTGCCAATGGCATAAACTTTTTCAATAATCACATAAATCTGTGTTACTGTGTCCAGGAACAGGATATATCCAGGACATATCATCCAAGTCCGTTAAAGAACATAGTCTAGATCTCAATCACCCAACTTTTTTATTGTTGCTCTCTGCCACTGGGAATGACGACGTTCCCAAGGCTGATGGAAATGTAGGATCTCTGAAAAACAAGGACCAAATGTATTTCTCAGACACCTCATGCAATACTACCAGTGGAAGGAGAAAAAAAGGTAAGGCTTGTCCTTCAGCATATTTGGCCAAATTTGCAATGCTGCAGTTAACTAGCAAATGCTGTTCTCAGGGCTGGGCCGATATTATAAGAAAGAAAAACAAGGCAAAATGATCATGGCTTCTGTTGCAGCAAGAACTGGGGTGTGGGAGTGGGGTACCAACGCCTGCCAAAAGAAAAAAAGAACAAAATTGGTAGAGAGAGAGGGTCATTTTAAGTTTCTCAGAGGGTACTGTAAACAGTGCAGAAAGAAGGAAAAAATGGAACTATAAAACAATACTTGGCAGCCAGCTTTGCAAAGCAAACATATTTTTGCAAAGTTCTTCCCATCACTGCCACCAACTTTTAATAGGCTTTATATGTCTGAGAGCAAGAAACCCTTTCTAATTGTCAGAGAAAAGGCGATGCTGCTTAGCACACTGATAGAAATTCCTTTTCTGAGCCTTACTTCAACTGCAGGCTGCTCTCCGTTCACAGTCAGAGAGAGGAATCCCTTCCCCTGGGGTGCAAAACCTGTAGCTGGGCTCTATCACTACCCTTCCCTGGATCGGGGGAGCAGGCTGCTTCTCCTGTGGAGCAAGTCAAAGCCCAGTAAGTTATTATTGCCATGGGCCTAACGGCCCATAACTCTCTGCCCATGACATGCTACTGGCAAAGCACACAGTGGATCTTCATGAGGCACAAGACCTTGATGGATATGAACTTTAAGACCCCAGTGTAATTGGGAAAGCTTAATCTCCCCACTGCAATGGAAATGCAGAGATTCCTGAGTATCCCTGATCTCCTCATGAGCATTGCAATTAGCTCATTAATAATTTTACCACCTTACGTCACACTGCTCAAAACACTTTGAGTTGCTCGGAGGCCAACGTGTCCTCTTCTGATGTGTCTCAATTCACAGCTTTAGCTGTTTGGCAGCACTAATGTATGTGGGCAACTTTATTATGTCTGAGAATGAAGTTAAAGCTAGAAGCCTTGAGACATATAAAGAAAAGAGTTTAGGTACAATAAGATACTGAAACCTCTGTTTTATGACTCAGGGCAGGGCACAGTCAAAGCACTCATATATAAAACAATTGGGAGTGCTGGTGGATGAGAAGCTCAACATGAGCGCTCAAAGCCTGAAAAGCCAACCATATCCTGGCCTGCATCCAAAGCAGTGTGGCCAGCAGGTTGAGGGAGGTGATTCTGCCCCTCTACTCTGCTCTCGTGAGACCCCACCTGGAATACTGCATTCAGCTCTGGAGTCCCCAACACAAGAAGGACATGGAGCTGTTGGAGCAGGTCCAGAGGAGGGCCATGAAGATGATCCGAGGGCTGGAGCACCTCTGCTATGAAGACAGGCTGAGAGAGTTGGGGTTGTTCAGTCTGGAGAAGAGAAAGATCCAGGGAGATCTTCTAGCAGCCTTCCAGTACCTAAAGGAGCTATAAGAAAGCTGAAGAGGGATTTTTTTCCAAGGGCATGTAGTGATAGGACAAGGGGCAATGGCTTTAAACTGAAAGAGGGTAGATTCAGTTTGGATCTAAGGAAGAAATTTTTTACAATGAGTGTGGTGAAGCACAGGAACAGGCTGCCCAGAGAAGTTGTGGCTGCCCCATCCCTGGAAGTGTTCAAGGCCAGGCTGGATGGGGCTTTGAGTAACCTGATGTAGCGGAAAGTGCCCCTGCCCATGGCAGGGGGATTGGAACTAGATGATCTTTAAGGTCCCTTCCAACCCAAACCATTCTATGATTCTATGAAAAGATACCACTAACAATAAAAAAATTCTTCAACCTGAGAGTAGTTCAGCATGAAATAACCTGGATGGCTCCCTCTCTCCAAGGACGGCTTTTCTTGTCTTTTTAAGGTTTCCTTCTACCACTGTAGAGACTCAGATTTTTTCTTCTGTCAGAATTGACAGAAGAGCTGAAATTCCCCCTCTGTGTCACTACTTCTCACGAGCTCAGCATATACTTTTTAGTGAATTTATTTGAAAATAATATGGTGGGGTACAGTCATCTGAGTACAAGGGCAGGAGCCAGGGCTGGGCTCTGCTCCCAGCTCTGACACTTACTTGCTGTGTGGCCTCAGACAAACCACTTAACGTCTCTGTGTTTCAGTTTCCCCTACCTTTGAAACAGAAATACTATCACATACTGAAAACATGTTTTGAGGATTGCTTGATTACAGAGTTAATATGTAGTGTCTTGAAAACACTGTATGCTATTCCCTAATTATTATTTTCATTACATTATATTTTCCATTGTAATGGCTAAAATGCCAGATGTACAGAAATGAGTGCCGCAACTGGCAGTTATTGGACAGGAGAAGCGGGTATCACTTTGAAATAAATTAAATTATTTGGGCAAAACGAGACAGTTCACCTACATTCTTTTCTTAAAACTGCTGAAATTGAAGTGACATTTTGCAACATACTTCTCTTCCCCCACCCCCTGAAAACATCCTGTGAATGCTTTTTTGCAGAGGACATAGCATGTCTATTCACTCTTTAGGTTTCACTGGGGAAATGAGAACCCAACCAACAACGTAGGGCAGAAAGTCAGTCGGTAAACAGAGGAATTTTCTCAGGCTCCGAGGCCCTTCGCTGGTGGCGGCATTCGGGTGCGGCCACTTCTTGACGTGCTCCTTACTGACTGATGCACTCTGTCTGCAGCCGGGCGCCTGCTCACCGGAGCAGTGGGAGGTAAGAGGAATTAAGGTAATGCATCAGTGGTTGCCAGTGAAGGAGATGGGAAAGAAAAAAGGAAAAAAAAAAGCAAAAAAAAAAAAAAAAAAAAAAAAAAGGCAAAAGAAATATACTATTTCAATCAAAGTCTGAAATTTGTAGAAGTGGTTTTGGTCTCAATATAAAAAAAATATTTACCCAAGAAACTCCTACTCGGGTGCGAACATCCTACTTCTAGTGGGATTTTGTTTGGCAAAGTGCTGTGAAAGAGTGGAAGCTAATACAGAGCATGTCTATAAACAAATATATTTATTTAGTACAGATTGACACATTCACTAGAGTACTTCAGTGATTACACGTGTAAAACTATTTCCTATAGTGGTTTCCTTTTGTGATTCTGCTAATTTATTCAATCCATCCCATTTTCATGCATTGAATCTTATGAGCCATTTCAGCCACCCAGACTGAAATGTGCGTTTGGAGACTACATGCCTGTTTTTTCATTTCATCATCTACACATAATTATTTGGTGATATTAGGAATTTGAGCTCAAATGGAAGCCAACCAACATTTTAATAGCTTAAAAATCATACAAAATGAAGTCTGCCCTGAGGTTAATGAATAAGAGCCAAATCTTGAGGCTCTTGCTCAGTTTTTACTCACTCCTTATTCAGGCAAAAGTTGAATCAATTGTAGTTGGACTGATTAAAACCAGAAGAACATATATTTGGACCTTTCTCTCAGGTAAAACTGAATAAATTACCTAGGATTAGGCTGCAGAATGGCATCCAATCGATCTTTCACATATATTTCTGCAACACGCTGGAGAAAAAATCTGAGTGCTGAGGCAGTTTCACCAGTTAAAACAATACTTTAACAGCAGAATAAATTATTATACACTACCTGGTTTTATGACATTTACATTAGAAATAGCCCTGAATCAAAATACATTTTCTGGTCCCTCCTGAACTTCAGAAGATCAGGACCAAATCCAAACTTAAAAAATGGTCCACGAAGTATGAAAGCCAAATGCTCCAATCCTTAGAAACAAAGATCCATCCCTAATTTGAACTTTAATCCAGGCATATATTGATACAGTTATTTGATTTTTGATGACGGGAAGCACTTATAATTTAGGCAATTAAAGGTTATTCTTTAATTATATGCAGAATATCCTACTCCTTATGCAAAGAAAGCAATGTGCCTGTAAAAAATATAAAGAAGAGCAGTTAATTCCTTTGAACAGTTAACACTTTACTTGTAATTGGTGATAATCACAGAAAGATGGTCCTCCCTTAAATAACAATCCATTTTAGGATTGGCCAGCCATGTCAAAGTAATGACACATTTATCCCATTCAAGCAAGATCTAAGCATGAGGATGTGGAAAAGAAAGTAGTATGAAGAACAGATTTCTTCAATCTATGCAAACCGAAGAAGAGAAAGAAAAAAATCGATAACAGGAATGATCTGGTCATCTGTGAACAATACTGCAAACATTGACTTGGTCTGTGTGATAGTGGCCCTGCTCACTGTCTCCTGACAGCCCGCAATTAGGATCTCAATGCTGAAATGTGCTAAGCACATGAAGGGCTGGACTGTGGGTGGCTTCATTTGTAAACAAGCAAGTGGGGGCATGTAAAGAGGGCGATCTCCTCCTAACCACCACTCATGGTGCAGGGACTGGTCCTGCTGCCCCAGGACCTGGGTCTCTCCCCAGCAGTTCCTACCTGCAGGACAGCCGGGCTCCTTCATGTATTTAGACAGGGGTCTAATGAGCACCAACAGTGCTAATTGCACATTACCCAGCATGTGAAGGCTGCTCAAAGCCTCGCAGGTTTCTGCGTAAGGCAACCCGTACAGAAAAGAGCCCTTGTTGCACCTTCAAAGACTTCTGGCAAGTTATGAGCTGCAAGGATGTACCAAGAAACCTGGGATCTCAAGGAAGGTCAGGATACTCGGCACTGGTGAGGCCGCACCTGGAATATTGTGTCCAGTTTTGGGCCCCTCGCTTTAAGAGAGATATTGAGCTCCTGGAGCGAGTCCAAAGAAGGGCAACTAAACTGGTCAAGGGGCTGGAAAATAAAACTTATGAGGAGCGGCTGAGGGAGTTGGGGCTGTTTAGCCTGGAGAAGAGGAGGCTGAGGGGAGACCTGATTACGGCCTATAAATACTTGAGAAAAGATGGTGGGGAGGTAGGGGAAGGGCTCTTTACATTAGTGATGGGAGATAGAACAAGAGGAAATGGGCATAAGCTTAGTCAGGGGAGATTCAGGTTGGATGTTAGGAAGTATTTCTTCTCTGAAAGGGTTGTCAGCCACTGGAATAAGCTGCCCAGGGAAGTGGTTGAGTCCCCATCCCTGGATGTGTTTAAGAATAGGGTGGATGAGCTACTTGAGGATATGGTTTAATGGGGATTAGGGATGGTTGGACTCGATGATCTCTAAGGTCTTTTCCAACCTAGAAATCTATGAATCTATGAATCTATGAATCTATGATTTTCTTTTACATTATACTTTTAAAACAACACTATATCCACATTTGTATGTCGGAAACGCTGGTTCACTAGGCAAGATGGACTTCCAGTATCTCTAACATGTGGCTCAAGTTATCTGTAGCCTTTCCAAATGTCTTTCTGTTCATCTGTTCCTTACCTGCCTAACATCTCAGCAAAACAGGCCATCCCAGAAACACTAAGCAGCTGCTGATAATAGCAGAATTCTGAAATATCCTTCCTAAAACCGACTAAAAAATCCTTTTGGTCATTTCTGATTGATCAGTCCGTGGAGGGAGCAATAACATTTACTTTGCAAAGAAAATAAAATAACTAGGTGGAGTCTGAACTTTCATACTACACTCCCTCTTCATAAACCCATTTGCACACATTACTTGCTGTGGCACCCTTTACTTCAATCAAACTTATTTCACCAATGCCATTGACAATGTCTCGGTGGTCTGACCCATCACATCAGACTCTCTCTTCTTCAGTACCGCATCTTGTCTTTTTCTTTTGTATCCAGTCTTACAAAAGACATATGTTTATAGGCACGCCTATAAAACTGATATTTCTCTGAAAACAAACTGGCCAGGCCATGAGATTCTTCTGGCTGATTGCCATTGTTCAGTCATTAAATATAGGCTTACGAATAGGGAGATGGATTACCCGCTTGTAACTCCATCAAGGGCTTTTCACGATATCGCAGCCCATATTTTTTTAATAACATTGAGGAATATTTAAATCCTGTATGAAAGTTTTTTCATGAGTACTCCTTTGATGTAAGAACATTTTGATTTGTGTGCATGCTGACACCAGAACAGCTCGATTACTGTATGTTCATTTATCAAAGAGTGCGGGGTCGAACCCATTCGGATGCGCAATTATTGCATCAAACACATAACATGCGCTAATCATGCTGACAGCAACTCCCCCACTTCCGATGGCTGGAAATACAAGAACAGTAAATAATTACTGTAAATGAAGAGTTAGTTAGGTCTCATTATATGGTATTGTTACTAAAGCAATAAAAGAATTCATATTAAAAAAAGCAGAAAGGTGGTAGAGGAATTATTGAGTCCCAAACCTAGAACACATTGCATTTAAAGCTAACAGGGCTCAATGGATCCGGACTTCGGCAAAGAGAGAGCGTGTTGACTCAAACAAATTATTTATTGTAATGGTGTAACTCCCTTTTTCTTTGTTTCTTCTCTTCCCCCCAGCAGAACGGCCGTTGGTAAGACGGGAATGTCAAATCCAGGTTTTCAGCTCTCCAGTAGCTCTGAACTTCCTGGCTTTTGTGGACTGAAATCAGACCCTTAACGTTGCTTATGTGCATTTTGTTTTGGGTAATTGACATTAATTTTTAGGTTGCATCACCAACATCAATCAGCGCTGTTCTCAGAGGACTAGAGTTAAGGGGCCACAATAAAAGGGCATGATATTGTTTCTTTTGTTTTATTTTTGGAGCACTTTGACTACTCTATACTTTTCCAGTTGATGTTACATTCTTTTTGTGTGAGACAGTGCAAAACATTACTGTCTGTCTCATTTAAAAGAACACTTTGGTATTACGGTAAACAGCTCTAGAGGCTGGGACAGCCAACTCTGATAAAAATTCAGGTTGATACCTTTTGTCTATGTAACACTTTGAAGAAACTATGAAACAGCAACACATTTCTTCAGAAAGAGCTATGTTGCCCGTTACAGATGTTTTCCATATGGTATGTGGAAGGTCGGCCCCTTCCCCCTACACTCATCAGTGTTCTCACATAGTAGAAGGCATCTACAAAGACAACACGGCTGTAAATGATATTCCACAGAAGCCTTCATCAGCACGTACAAGCTGATTTTCATTGTACAGGGCAGGAATACACACCATTGTAGGCAGTTCAATGGTGAGGATTTTGACTCTTCAGCTTCCCATTTTACCCATATACTGTACAAATACTCTGGGTAAGTGATCAAGAGAAGCCGGACTAGGCTTCAAGTGCTAAAATGATGGAATAGGAAAAAATAGATTAAATTAGTAGAGATTACTGCAGATTATCATGCTGCATCAGCTGGTGGGTTCCGCTGCTCCCTCAAATCCCTATGTGTGGGAAGGAAAATTCTCTCTCACACAAGATCATGATTTTAAGGGGAGAAGAATCTGAGGCACCTCAGTGGGGCTAAGATCTATTTTTTAAACATTGGTACATAGTCATTTACGCAAGATCACAGGTACAGGGAGTGTTTGGGTGAAGAATTGATCTGTTGCTCGCATCAATTGATAATAATAGCTATAATTAAAATGGACTTAGAAGCACACCCAGACTTTTAAGAGAGCAGAGCTGTATTGCCAAATGTTCAGCACCTGTAATGAGAATCACATCTTCAAAAGATCTCAGCGCTCCAAAGCACTGTTTTGTCATGCTTACAGTCTGGTTCAAAAGAGTTCGGCACCCTAGATGTACTCAGGATGTTTTGTCCTTTCATATGTTCCGACACTTTTTTAGGATTCCGGAGCTATTCTAACGCTTGGGTCTTGAAGGCAGGTGCGATATTTGAGAAGTTCAGTGTATAATGGAGGCAATTTCCTCATCTCAACCACTCCTTTCCCAAAACACATAATTATCTTATCTCAAAAGCAGTAAACTTCAGAATAAAAAAGAAACCAAACAAATACAGAATTTGCATTTTTTAAAAACATAAATCCTTTTTGCCTGTTTCCCTGTGCTTTTGGTTTTAGGCAAGGCATGGAACCATCCATGTTAGACTATATTTTATTTGT
This sequence comes from Tauraco erythrolophus, assembly GCF_009769465.1. Taxonomy (NCBI): domain Eukaryota; kingdom Metazoa; phylum Chordata; class Aves; order Musophagiformes; family Musophagidae; genus Tauraco; species Tauraco erythrolophus. The sequence goes on along the minus strand of NC_141466.1, from coordinate 67,130,021 downwards.
AACTGGTGCATTATGTTTCTCTATGCTAGCCAATATTTATAACAAATATAGATACTAGTTTGTATATTTTGCCATTAGTTATTATATATTATTGCATAATAGTAATGTAATCTCTAACATGTCTGCAAAATGAACTTTAATGTTGAGATTTTGAAAGCCAGCTAGCTATCTTAGCTATTTCACTCCTAGTCATTTCACCAGGAGCTATGTGGCTAAAACTTTAAGTAGGATCAGAAATAAACCTTGAATAATACCTAATTAAACTTTTTTTCTTCTTTGCTTTTTCATTATTATTTCCTTCTCAGTTTTCTAAAATGCGCACCACTATGGATTCATTTCTTAGAATCTACAAGATATTCTCCAATAACCTGAAACCTTTTCTATTCTCTTCTTTCAACATATTTTCTTGGTCATCTTTTTCTGTTCCTCATGACAGCATTTTTTTCTAATTCTTTATTACCAACTCTGTTCTCTTTATCTTTAATTAAAGCTTTCTTTCTATTTGTCTCTGCCTTTGCCCTTCAGTTCAGCTTATCCATCCCTTGCATCCCAGTCCACTCTCCCATCTTTCCATAAGTCATCACTCTCACTCACTTTTTCCAGCATCTGCCTCTCTGTTGTTTTTCTTTCCAACCTTATTTCTGCAGGTCCTTGTCTCTAACTGACATCATCTCCTCTGTAAAGAAGTGAAGGGCTTCTCTGTCTTGATATAATTCCATCCAAAACTTAACTTCATTCACTCCCAACCGGCTTTTGGCTCTACAACTGTATTAGCAGTCATTATATAAACTATAGAAAGCTGGATCTACTGCTTATGACAGTTGTAGGACAGAACAAGAATTTTGGCAGTACCAAAGGGAGCATTAGGTATGCAAAACAAATTCCGTGTTTGTGTATAGGAGCAGGAGGATCATAAATGTCAGTTTGGAGTAGCCAGTAGTTGGCATCCAGAGTGCAGAGCCCTCAAAAACTTGAGGGAGTTTTTGGTCTTCCCACAAGCTTAAGTTCAATCTTGGATATTAAACATAAAAGAAGTATGCAGTTTTCTTTTTTTTGGCTGTAACGATTCAGTTTGCTTAAGGAAAAGAAAGCAAGAGGGAGAGGAGGAAAAAAAGGGCACATGCCACTTTTGTGTCAAAGAGAAGCATGTTTGTGCCTAGTCCATTGAAGAAATTGCTCAAAAACACTTCACCTTTGTGGAAATGTTCCCCTTGTGAAAGGCTGGGGCTTCTGCCCCAGAAGTGGTGGCATGAACTCGCAAGCTGTCATTTCTAGCAAGCTTCTATTATTCCTTGATATATTGGTGTCACTTAATTGCCGTAATATTTCTTCCCTTTGTCTTTAGCTGGACATGAATCAACTGAGAATGCATGACTGAGTCTCACATAGCTCTTAGCAAATGCAGACATATTGTGGAGCCGAGTGTGTTTTGGGTGATATTTATTCCTCAAGGAGAGTTGTTGATGGGGCGACCATTGATCCTGGTCCTCTGTAGGGGAATGAAATTCATCTGTCCCCAAGGAAACAACCTTTTTATGCTTTATTACATGTAGTATGACAGTTGTTACAGAGAACAAAACCAGGGACAACAAAATATAAGCATGTCCACACCACACAATAAAACATCTTGGTCTTGATCTGGAAGGGAATATTGCAAAGACAGCTGCTGATTCAGCTTTGGCTTTTGAAGTGACTGGCCAGGGTGCCAAATGGGGTGGTGTTTTTGTCTTGTGGGCAAATTTTAATCAGGCACCAGGCAGAGTCAACTCACAGGCCACTTGCCCAGTATGAAAAGGGAACGATTTTCAGTCTTTGACAGATTGGATTTGAACAGGCAAGAGAAGTGAAAGCATCTATTGTCCATTATCCAGGCCAGCCCTGAGACTTCCAGTTGCTCAGTTACCACGTAGCCTGTTCAGAAAAGGTTTGTCAAGCAACAGCCTCTCTAAACAAATTACATCAAAATTCCTTACACTATGCCACATATTCAACTTGCCTTTCCAAAACGAGCCACATAGTAAGTTTCTAACAAGGACACTGGTTATTAAAGCACTCTAGATTTTTTAGGTCAAAGAGGTAAAAGGCAAAGTCAAAAAAACTGAAATGAAATGTTCTAGAAATCATGTGTGTTGACTTAAAAATATCAAAAAGCGAGATATGAAGAGACTTGCTGCTATGCTAACCAAAATTCAGCTAATTATTTTGAATTACCATCTTCTTGATGAAAGTAAGATTTAAGGCTCTGGAGTTGGCTTTTGGAAATACTCAAACAGTTCAAAACCAAATACAGCTTAGTGGAAGCTGGATCCTCCTTTCTTTCTCCATTCCTTCCTCCAAAAGGCAAACACAGCAAAGAAATACATTGGTAATGCATGTTGTTCTTTTTTGTACAATTAAAGGCCAAAAGTAGATATCTTTTTTTCACATATATGCTTGCTTAGGTAAGCCAGGGATCTAAACTGAGAAGTGTAAGATTTCTTAATGCATTCACAATGAGGCAATTTTCTAAAATTGCCATCTGTATCTCCTACTTCCTAGAAACATTAAGATTTGAGATTTCTGAAAAGAACATTGTATCATTTCAATATACTTTGAGACACGCTTTTTCACAGTGCTCCATCTTTATATTGGTAGATAGGAAGAGAAAAACATATTTTTGATGTCATTTTCTTCTTTAGGAGATACCCCCTTATTTTTCTACTTCTCAAATGTGTTCAAACCCCTACTTACTGTGAAGACTAGAGCAATTTATCAATTTTTCAAGGAATATGCTTTGTTAATAATACAGTTAAAAGCATCTCCCATTTCCTAATTTTCCAAGTTTTTACCTTTAATGAAGACTCTGCAGTAGTTGAGTGAAACTCATTGAGAACAGATGTGTTCTTAGTTAATAAAATGTTGATTTAAAGAAAAAAAAAAAAAAGAAGAGTCAGTTTGAGGGTCTAAAATGGTTGCAAAGGAGCTGCAATGTACCTTCTAATATGGGGCATGGACCAGCCCAGTACAAGGGAGACAGTGAAGTGAGAAGGAAGTGGCTAAGAAAAGGGGTAGATGTTCTCGTTCAATAAAGACTCAGAGCAGTATCTGTTGGTGGGCTCCACGGACCCCCAGATGTAATCCTGCCCCCACTCTGCACTTCCTGGCAAAAAAAAAAGGAAACAGTTGGGGTGGGCTGTGGTACCACTTGCCTTCCTTCTGGGTGAATCCAGAGGAGGAAGAGATCAGGATAAATTATAGGTCCCTGCAAAAACTCTATGTGTTTATGATCACACCATCTGGAAACAGTGATAACTGCACTATTAATGGAGGCGTTACTACAGAAGATCTGCCGTGTCTATTAAAACCAGCCATGCTGTGTGCTGGCTCATGATACATGTTTGCTCTAATTTCCTCCCCAACATTTCATTCCTAAAGCTGTCAATAACCCGTTAACCTTCCTGGCACTGAAACTCTAAAACAAAGCCCTATTTCAGCCCTGATTTTGAATCTGACTTGTGATAAGCCATACCAAAGGCTAAGTTTACAATACACAGCTGCCCTAATCTAAATCACGCTATAGGTGGTGGGGTTTTTTTCCTTGCTTACACAAAGCTCTTTGCACGATAAACCAGGATACACCAATGTGATAACCTAAAATTCATTTCTTATTTTGATGGCAGAATAGCAAATGTTCTTTACCAGTAACTGCCAGCTCGATTCTGGAGTTTTCGGTGGCCAGAAGTGTCCTGTGATCTGGGGAATTGCTCACATTCATACAGTTTAAAGTCAAAAGAGAAATTTAGATCATCTAGTCTGACCTCCTGCATACCACAGACCACAGAATTTCAGCCAGTTGCCCCTATTTTGGGCCAGTAATCAGTTTAACAAAAGTGTATTTTCCAGAAATTCATTTAACCTCCATTTGGAGTCATCAAGAACTAGACAATGCAGAATTTCACTTGGTAGTTTGCTCCTTTGTTAATTTCCTTGTGCCTTACTTCTAACTTGAATTTCTCTGGTATTACTTTTCTACATAAATACAGGTTATAAGAACAGCAATTATGACTGTCTCCACAATAATGGTAACATTAATGTGAAAAGAACATGTCCAGTTGGCATGTTAATAAGCCTTTTGGGCACATGCACAGAAATATTTAAGCACCAGCTGATCCAGATAAGCCCATTACTGGATTTACTGAGATGTTCAAGTCAGGTACAAAAGGATACATCTATGAAAGCATTTTAGTTTGGATCAGGGGTGCAGTTTTGAAACAAATCTTCCATTCATCCCCACTTACTGCACATCAGTTTGCACTGTGGCATGATTTCAGAGCACACTAACTGGGCTCTTTTTAGATAAAACCAAATCAAAAGATGTACTCCAACCACTAACAGGCATTCAGTCAACAGGGCCAGACTAGACCTAGTGATAGAGCGAAAGTAAACCCCACTGAAATGCTCATCATGTGCATGTCGGGTCAGCGCCAACCATTTGTCTTCTACACATCTGCTCCTATTTGTACTACTCGCAAAGCAGTCACAGCCTATTTCCTCCTGACTCATAAGAACCTTGTGCCAGCAGCAGCAGCAGAGAATAGAAAATCAAGATTTAGCAAATCATTCCAGGAGAACAGTAATTGGAGGAATTCATTTAGTTGAACAATAGATGAGTGTTAATCCACAATCTGAAGAACAATGGCAGTGATCAGAAGGTAATACAGCCAATAGAGCTCCTTTTTTCAGCGGTATCCTTATGTTTAAGAAATAACAAAAATTGTAGACTAATTCACTTGCCTGATCCTAAAAAGGCCAAGTCAGAAACGAAGGGCTTCTAGGAGAACTGCCAGGAAAAGATAAGGGGGAGACACTGACACAGAAAAAGGACAAAAAATCTAACTTAATAAATAACAGAATTCAAGATTCAGAAATGGCTATTCCACAAAATTTTAGAGGCAATTAGGATAGTTGGTTTAATGCTTTGTTTCCAGTCAATGACCTTCAATATAGTGTCCAAGGGAAGAAGAACAGGAATACATCTTCAGAACTTGCATCCACTTACCCAGTCCAGAGATATAGGTCAATTAAGCATTTTATGCTAAAGAAAACTTAAAATGAAATATGTGATTCCACACAAGACTACTCAAGAAAGTTGGTTTCTGTGGCTGTCAGACCAGCAGTGCCATTCTCAGAAATAAGTGCTTCTATGTGGGACAGAAACTATCAAGAAATGAGCAAAGAGCAGCAAGAAGATGGCTAGATCAATGGTCCCTTCAAAATATTTTTTATTTTTGTTGGGGAAACTTTCTGGAGAGTATAAAGATCAATGAATGGGTGATCATGGCAAACGCAAATTTATTACAGAGATCTTTAGGGAAGTGACTGACATAGCAGAAATAAGAAGTATTTCAGTCTTAGTTTACCATGTTTTTCTCCATCTTTCAAATAATATTTCCTGTAAGTATTTCCAGGAGTTGAAAGGCAGAAGAGTTACCAGATTGACCAGTATGACCTCTTTCTATATCACAACTCCTAATTATCCCATCTTTTCAGAACACAATAGTAGCATATAACTTTTATAAAGGGAAAAACAGTCACTAGAAACTCCAGAACGTACTTTCAGAAGAGCACAAACTTCTCTTTAGTGTTTTCATAAGAAAACCCAATCCCCTCCTTTTTTTGCTTCTAATATTTTCAATTTACCAACAGATTGATTGTTCTTCTACTTCTATGATTTCTCTTTTCTGGGATGAAGAACTAAAGTACTAAAACATTACAAAAAGAATGAAAATATTTGTTCCAACCACGGCCAAGTACCAACATAAGACACACAAAAGCTTTGTACGTAGCCTCCCAGCAAAGATCTCTCAATCCAGAAGTCTTAAATACACTGCAGAAAAGAGCAGAGAGTTCATGCTGATCTAATCAATGACTTTTTGAAATGTCCAAGACTGGAAATAGGTGCTAATTTAAAACAAGATTTTAAGATTTGGACTATTTGGGAAGGTAATCAATATCTACAAGATCTTTTCAAAAGAGAAACTTGGTCTTTGAATTCCAGATACGACTGAAAGAAAAAAGGAATTCCCAACAAAAGAGGGAATCTGAAAAGAATAAGGTGACTTTAAACCTTGTAAGGTTCTGAGAAGTCTCTTTGGTCTTCCACGCTTTGGCTAGTGATGCTAGATACATGCAAAGAGTAATCAGTTCCAGGCCTGCAGTAGCAGTGCTCACTCATAATAGAATAAAATTATAGCTTACATAGGAACTCAGAATTGAGAAAATCTCTGACTATTTGGCAAAGAAAAGTATCAGGAAAGCAGAGGGGTGGAGAGGGAAAGGTTGTAAGGAATAAGAAAAGAAAATTATACTGTTCAAACAAATTACACAATATAGGAGAGAAGAGAGGCAGAAAGACAGCAATAACAGAAGGATCATAAAGCAAGCTCAAGAATAAAGAGACACGGCATGAGCCAAAGAATTTGACAATGAGTACGTTCAAGGAACCTGGTCCATACATCATTACCCATGGAGAAATGTTCTTGCTACTGCTGTTAGTTTTCACCAGCATATCAACACATTCCCTGATGGACTGGCACATGTACATGACAGTCTTCAAAATGAAATTTAATATACTCCTGTCCTCACTGGAAACCTCACCTTCTTAACCAGTCCCTGGTAATGTAACCAAGTTGGGCCTGGAAAGATGCCATATGTGATCATCTCCTGTATTACAGCTTTCATTGTTGATGCTGGAAATGAAACCTCAGGCATGATAATACCAAGAGTTAACACACACCAGCACTGCTATGCCAGTTCAAACCAGTTACATTTTTCTGACTCTGTGGTGGTTTTAAGTTTTCCTTCTCTCCTTCCCCCTCCTCTGATCAAGGACACACATGGCTACCCAAAAGCAGCAAAGCCTTTCTACCAAAATTACTCTACTTTAGTAAAAAGACCGCAAAAGACTGAAACACACAACACTGTCTGCCACCACCCTATTCTGGTTGATTGTCTTTTAATAGCTACAATAAAGTTATGCAAAGGAATAATATTCCACATCCTTGACTCTCCTGGGCAATATATGGACAATCCCAAAGGAAAGTGTGCCTTAGCTGAATCTGCTACTTTATGAGTAAAACAGGAAGTTCAGTCCCCTTTTATTGTACCTTTTTATTTTTGAATGGCTGCCCAAACAGTTCCAAGTTGAGTTGAAGCAAAGTTATTGATGTCAAGAAGCCAAGATCTTTCGCCATGGCTTGCTGAATGAGGAAGGAAGAAAACTGTTTGTGCTCAGCTGTCCTTTGCTTCTCCAGGCTAGTTTTGAGCCAAAGAAGCAGGAAGAGGAGAAAGATGAATAAGTGAAAAGGGATAATGTTTATCTTTTAACAAAATCACAATGTTCTGCTCCTAGCTCTAGCAGCCAAGACTTGCTGTTGCATCTTTAAGACAGATAGTCTCTTCTCGGAGAGACGACAGGCTAATTATAGTGCTCCTGCCAGAGGGAACTCACACATGCAAACCATTATGTAAAATATAATTTTTTTTCTTTAAGAATGCTCAAGATCATTAGACATGGTTTTTTCAATGCTAGAAAATCAAGCCAAAAATGAAAATAAACAGTTTCAAGTATTTGCAACATAATTCCCTCATGCATTTATGGAAATATAGTAAAAAGTGCCTTAAAAATGTGGTTTGACATTTCATGCTGCTCTGTTTTTCTGTTTTTCCAGTTCTCAACATTTGCCCTCTTGTCCTGTATCAATTCAGTTCCACTGCAGTTTGGTAGAGATGATGGTGGTAGCCTTTGTCATTTCTACAATGCTTTTCAGCTTTGTTTCAACTGATGGATGACAGAAAGCATCACAAGAGCTCACTGTAAATTATAGAAATGCTTTATAAATTCTACTCTGCATAAAACACATGTAAACTCGTAGGCAAACACGATAGAACCATTCACCAAGATAATTAGATGTACAGTATTGCTTTCCTAATGATATGCTTTGGTAAATTAAAGCTAAAGTGATGATCTACGTCATTTAACATGGAAATATCATCTTTTTTCCGAGCTGCCCTTCCTCCAGGAGAAGGGGTTGGTTTGATGCACTGCTACCTTCAAGAGCAATCCTCACTTTAAGAAAAATATGGAAAAAATTCACCAAGTTTGGCTACAATGATGACGTGAAACAGCTTCATCTCTGTTTCATGCAAAGAGAACTGAACTCCCGCCCCTCTAAACTCATGGGTATTTTAAAGGTTTTGTCTAGTATAGGACTATTGACAAACCAAACAGCACGGTCTAATGGATTAAGCAAGCAACTGCATGCCACAAATTCCTGAGTTTTAATCCAGACTCTCTTGGTGCTCACCTTCTTGTTCTATAAAATTGAGATAATATTTATCCTCTACTTCATGAGGGTGTTGTGAGAGTAAGTAAATGTTTGGACAGCTCTTCAAAAGGTCAGGTCCTAACCAGGCACCTGCATTTTGCTGAAATAAACTGTTTCCTCAGATTCCCATCATATGATCATGGCCTCCTTCTCCAGAGCCTCTCACATCAGTTCATAATAACCATCCACATTTATAATAACCATCCACATGCATAAAGTTAGGCACTCATTTGGGGCTTCAGAGTGATTTCACCTATAAACTCATTATATACAAATTATCGCCTTACCACAGGAATAATTCAGAAAACATAAGTGCTAAGAAACTTTTAATTACTGATCTTAAGTCAAAAGCATGACATCTCCCAATATGTTGGCAATGCCAGTCAATTTTAAAATTGTCATTCAAAGTCTGAATTGCATAAAAACGTAAAACGAAAAAATAATTTATTTTAAAGAAAATATTTTAAGAATCATTTTCTTCTAGATACTTCAGCAATTGATGCTTTATAAAGGTTTAAAATAAAAGCTTTAAAATCCCATGCTATATTAGATGGGCAATTACAGAGACTCGACACACTGTCTAATCCCATCAGTGGTCAGTTCTCAACAAACAAGTCACATATATGGAAAAAAAGACTCTAGACCAAGGCAGGATGCAAAAAAGAGGTTAAATCAGTTACAACCAGGTTTTTCCTCAGTTTTAACTCATAAGTGATGACATAAAACCCAGAAAACAGCTCCAACTTGAAAATGATTTAAATTTGCCAGCTCTAGCCATTTCTGGAAGCGAGCCAGCCTTAATTTGGATTTAGGTTTCTCGAAGTTTGCACAGCTCTAACTTTAACCTGCTGCAGCTTAAAAAAGTGGACCTGGTTAAGAGACACAAAAAATATTCCACGTAATTCAACACAAGTGACAGTCTGTTCTCTCCAGGTACACTAGCGCGGGATCAAAATGTTTCAGTTGCCTCGTTCCAGGAGAGGGTGGTGCCATGCCTTTATGAGCAAAGCTGTCCACCTTAGAAATGCCTTCTGTACCAATCTAATGCTGTGTAAGGATAATGCTCACAAGAGGGAATAGGACTTGTTTTCCAGGAGGGAATATTTTCAGAGTCGAACTTGTAATTTGTATTTGCGAATCTCCAAATTCAACAATTTCTCAGCCTCTATAAACTTGCAAATGGAAAGATCCTGTATTTGGAATAAATAATGTCTAAGCTTCACCTTCATTACAGGGCATTTTCTGCCAGAAGAGTGCTATATCCTGACTCCTGGAATACACAGAAGCCCTTTGTAGTAAGGCTATCACATCGGGCTGTTCCAAGTGTGCAGCTAAGGACGTTAGCATTAATAGTACCATAGAAGGATTGGCAGGAAAAAAAAAAAAAAAAAGAAAATATCCCGACAAGCATTGATTGGGAATGCCAATAGCTCTCTCAGGATCCTGTCTGAAATGCAAGGGTATTTTTTATTTTAATACATAGAAATGAACTTTTGTACTTGGTAAAAAAAAATTACAACATTGAAACATAAGTACATTTATCTTTTTAGTATTTTTCCAGCACTTTTCCCGATTCTGCTGGTTATTAAAACATTGCTGTGCAAATAAAAAAGGTTCTGCTCTATAACTTGCCTTCTCTTTTCCCTGCTTACACACACAATGTGGTCATTGTTTGCTAGATTACGCTCATTCTCATAGCAACAGGCTTTGATGTCACACAGCAAGTGCTATGACTTCATTATATGCATACAGAACACAGAAGGGTTATGTGAAACCATTACCAGTCTACACAACAGACATCCAGTGCCTGAATAAAAAACCAACAGAAGCTTTGGAGCAGGTCTCTGACCATCAGGAACGCACAGCAAATATACAGACCACATTGGGGAACACAAGAATAGATAGCAGTTACAGTATACAGTGTCTGATCAGAGGATCTCAAAGCATGGTTTGACATCAATCCTCCCAATGGCATTAAAGAAGATAAAAGATATTCTTACAGGAAAGGAAAATAGAAGAAAAAATATTATTTATTTGTCTTTCTACTTGTCAACAGCAAGTTGACATCATCATCAACATCGGATGAGTGCTACTGACATCTGCAGCATGCAGTAAGACAGAGAAACCTTGTGCTGAAGTCTACAAAATGAGAAACTCTGATATTCTTATTATTACTATTATTAATAAGTTAATTAATTAAGATCTTGATACATCCTGGGATGTATTAAGAGAAGTGTGGTCAGCAGGTCAAGAGAGGTGATTCTCCCCCTTTACTCTGCTCTTGTGAGACCCCACCTCAAATACTATGTCCAGTTCTGGTGTCCCCACCATAAGAGAGACATAGATCTGTTGGAGTGTGTTCAGAGGAGGGCCACAAAGATGATCCAGGGACTGGAGCACCTCTGCTACAAGGACAGGTTGCGGGAGCTGGGATTGTTCAGCCTTGAAAAGAGAAGACTTCAGGGGGACCTAATAACTGTCTTCTGATATCTGAAGGGAACCTACAAGAAGGCTGGGGAGGGACTTTTTACAACAGTGTCCACTGATAGGACAAGGGGAAAAGGGTTTAAGTTGAAGGAGAAAAGATTTAGATTAGATCTTAGGAAGAAATTCTTCAGTAGGAGGGTGGTAAGACTTTGGAATAGATTGCCCAGTGAGGTTGTGGATGACCTCTCCCTGGAGGTGTTCAAGTCCAAGTTGGATGGAGCCTTGAGTAGCCTGATCTAGTTGAGAGGCATCCCTGCCCATGACAGGGAGTTTGGATTAGATGATCTCTAAGGTCCCTTCCAGCCTATGCTATTCTATGATTCTATGATTCCATGATTCTATGATTAAAAAGCACCTATAAAATCATGCATCAGATACCGAATGCTGTTGCAGGGGATCTAACATGACAGAGTTGTGCAGCTCTTAATGATGACTGCATTTTCTATACTGTAATTAATGTTCAGACTGACTTATTTATAAATCACAATCAACCATATAAAGTTACTGAGTGGAAGGGATGTTTTTTGCTAGATCACACAGCATGCAGTAACACCATGAAGACTACACATGTGTGCAGTCTCCTCTGAAGACAGGCTGAGAGAGTTGGAGTTGTTCAATCTCGTGAAGATAAGGCGCCAGGGAGACCTTCTAGCAGCCTTCCAGTACCTACAGGGGGCCTACAAGAAACCTTGGGAGGAACTTTTTACAAGGGTGTGTGGTAATAGGACAAGGGGGAATGGTTTGAAACTTTACTCTGGAGGTGGTGAGGCACTGGACCAGGTTGCCCAGAGAAGTTGTGGATGCCCATCCCTGGAAGTGTTCAAGGTCAGATTGGATGAGGCTTTGAGCAACTTGATCTAGTGGAAGGTGTCCCTGCCCGTGGCAGGGGATTTGGAACCGGAAGATCTTTAAGGTCCCTTCCAACCCAAACCATTTTATGATTCCATGTGGCTGCTCTGACGGCCAGAGTTTAAGACTTCAGCTTTAGAGCAGCCAAGGACACTAAGATTTGACCTTCAAGTTAAAAAAGTCTCAAGGAATATTCCTGGACTCTCGAAAAAACCTTTACACTTAAATTGTGCAACTAGTCCCAGGAATGCTTTTGGCACAGGAAAACTGCTGTTCCCCAGTGCCGGGACACAGCTCAGAGGTATGCAGGAGCCACAAACCATTCTCAGGAGGCAGTTCAGAGACGGCCACCCTATTTTGGAGGATAGCAAAATTGAATAATACGAACATGGGCCATTCCATGCTTGTTAGCCTCAGTGTCAGAGAGCACAGACACAGTTAATCTCCCGGTACAGACGTAGCTTTATGCAGTCAACTCCCCAGGTTCCTCTGAAAACCTCAGCCCAGATAGCTGGAAAAGTGTCCTAATTGAGTACTTAATAATTGCAGTGCCAAGCAAACATACTCTCTAACTTAAAAGCTATTATTTTAATATCCACACGAGAAATATACTTTGTTGAAGAAGTTGAATATGAGGCAAACCAGGTATCTTTGTGTTGCCAAGCAGGCTGTGTTTATATGCTGATAAGGTCTTGTTCCACTAATGAGGGGAGAAAAAAATAGCCTTCACTTTCAGAAAAGCTAACTGCTTTATCTGACACAGCCTCCCAGAAAAGCAGCGTCCTTGCACATTAGAATGGGCAGCCTGCCAGCTTGAGCTAAATTGCCTACAAGGAAGAAGACATAATATTACAGTTAATATCGGAAAACATTGTAATTTGCTTTTTGCCTGCAATTTTATCTGACAAAAACAAGATGGCTGGGGAGAAAGAAAGAACGTAAGGTGTGCCTGACTGCCAGCAGCTCCTTAACCCTATCTAGTGGGGAATGCTTTGCTTGATTCAGAGCAAACTATCATAGGGCCAGTAAAGACAGGATCAATAAAAACACTAGGCTGAGAAATCTGCTCATTGGGATGAGAGAGAGAAGCGCTCAGGATGGCAGAGTTCAGAGAATGGATGAAGAGCAGAAAAAGGCAGAGAGAGGGTAAAGAGTGATCTCCTATTTCATCTCTCATGCCAGAAAAGATGGGAAAATAAATAAATAATGACATTTAATCCTATCATTGAGACAGTTTAATCATAGAATCATAGAATCATAGAACAGTTAGGGTTGGAAGGGACCTCAAAGATCATCTACTTCCATTCTAGTTAATACATGTGTTTATATGAATGCTTAGGTCAGATACAGTTCTGTTAGAGAAAAAACTCTTCCTGCGAAGTGTAACTTAGAGAAACATAGTAGTGATTGTACTAGCGTTATAGTAATTTATTTAATCTTCCTTTCATTTTCTCTCTTCGGTCTTGAATGATTATTTGTGACATTCTCTATACTTCACTGCTATAATTATATCCCATATTTGAATATTTCTAAGCATACGGGGCTCTTTAGGGACCCAAAGCAGAGCCCAAATAACTCTTTCAGACATGGCAGAGTCACAAAAGAGGACCAGCCAAAGAGAACGGAAAAGAGAAAAAAGTCAAAGATGATGATAATGAGATCATTAAACATAGAAGCAAATGACATTGCAAACTAGCAATACTTTCTGGAGCTGTTCTCGATGGGCAGGTAAATTTTCTCTTCAGCTTGTGGAAGAACATAACTGAACTTTTCCATATTTAGACATTGTTTTTTTCTTTGTTTTTTTTTTTTTTTTTTAACATGGACATTGCATTACCTGATTAAATTGTATATTTTAGGTACATGTGTAATGTACTGAATGCTTCGGTTTAAGCTGTAATTCTCAACAGGCAGTGCATTTCTGGACGATTATAACATGTCTCTGGTAGTGTTTTAAGGCATGAAGCCAAAAGGCTGGATGACTTAAACTACCTGAGATGTGCAATAATCCCCCGGAAATGCTCTGGATTGTCTTACAGCTATTATACAATGTGATATTTATATTATGCATATAAATAAGAACAGTTATAGCTGTGTATTTAGTAAGCCTTACTCACATCAGTACAGCCTATTAGCAGCAAACTTAAATATTCAATTCTGTCAGAAATTTCTTTCAATTTAACAGCTGCTACCTCTACAACTCTCAAACACCTTCACCAAGATGCATAAAGGTGGCTTCATGACCAAAACTAACGGGTGCACTTGTAGCATACTTGTCCTGGTTTATTTAGCTGCTCTGGATACAGTCAGCTGTATATCCTTAAAACCACAGCTTCCTTTAGCAGTCATGACTTTAGCCTCTTCCCACTCAGCTTCCACTTCTCACTATCCCTTTTAGATCTCTCTTAATTTAAGAGACCTATTTCTTCAGTCCTTTTCTCTGGGACCTACAGTAATTCAGCCTTCTTCTATTTATGTTCTATGTTATTTTTAGGTAATTTCTATGCCTACTTCAGCTAACGACATGTGCACCAACAGTGCTTACATCCACCTTTGGACTGCTCTCTCATCTTCTGTCTGATCCTGCCTCTCCATCACTGTCCTTGACAGCTCCAACTAAATATTTCTCATCTTAATCCACATCACACATCTAAAACAAGACTCGCATTCTCTAAGGACACTACTTAGCTCAATGAGGTTTCAAGTTCTAATTAAGGGCCTTGGGGTGTGATTTCAACAGACATGGCAAAAAAACATCAGAAATCTCCAACAGTATCATAAATTTTCAAATCCCTCAATTACTTTAAACTTCTGGTTGCCACGTTTTTCTATATTTGGGTATTTGCCCTGCAAGTAAATATGTGCCTATTCAAAACACTGAATCTGATTGCCATTAGGCATGCATCTAAAATGCAGTTCTTTTTCTATATATTTCTTGACACATAACGTGTTTAAAGGGATAGGATGCAACAACATTGCATAGAACTTCTGCTGCTGTTAAATAAAATAACATTTTTTTTTTAAATTCATATAATATACATAGAACCATAAAATATCCTATCTATGTAGAGTTTCCAAATACTTATTATTAACATGAGATGGAAAATCCAACAGAAAAATCAGCTTTTATCTTAAAATATTTTAAAAATATTTGTAATAAATGCTGTTATAAGCAAGATCTTACCCTGTTTTTTAATCTGTATTTGTATATTTTATTCACTGAAAATGGAAAGAAAATATATTTACATAATTAATAAAATGTGATTATAAAACTGGTAAGGAAATTCAAAGGCATAAAGGATATCAAAATCATTGTTAAGATGACTAACAAGTACTGAGATACACAACAAAAATCTGAAAATAGTATGCTGAATATAAAAATGGTATTAATTATTAATATTTTAGGCTTAATAAAACAAACATTATTTGTACTATGTCTAACAATCCTACCATCAAGCCATTACCATGCTATCTAACATCATCTTCTACGTGAATTAAAAGTAAGACATCTCAAAATCTTTTCTGCTTATTTAAGGTACATTCAGCTCAATTAACTTTTTTCATTCTAAACCATAGACATTTCTCAATCTGAGCTAGTCACTCCCACCTCCATTTATAGTCAGTGCTGAGAAACATGCAGTTTAGAAGGACATGCATCTCAAAGTGCCTTCTCCTATATGTTTACATTTGGCAAGATGAATTTCAATCTCCTTGTTTTGGAAAATCTAAACTTCTTTAGTTTAACCATATAAAACTCCACGATTGATTTGATTACATATGTTGGTTTGATTATACATGTTAGTCATATAAAGTTGAGTTTTCTGAAAAAAAGAGTGGCTAATCATGAACACTTTCATCAAATGATAAATTATTACTAACTTCCTTTAAATATCGAGCCAGTTGTCAACAAATCAGATTGTTAACTGAAACTCCTGAAACTGTAGTTCCTTTTTTTCAATGACTGCACAATTCAGTAAGCAATATTCTTAAAGAGTGACTTACCATACAAGCAACCCTCCCAACTTACTGCACCTTAAAGATAGGTGTTCTCAGTATGAAAACAAGGGTGCACAGATCTCTTTTTATGAAGAGAAGAAATTCAGTTCCCAAAGTATAACTGCTCTGAATTTACACACCTTACAAACTGGAAGGTGAACAGTTCAGAAAAGCATCCACCTTTTGTTCATGTGTAGGATGACAAAAACATTATATTGCTGAAGTCTGAGGGTATATTGCAAATACAGAGAACCTCCTTGTGACTTTCTTAGACCACACAATAGTATATCCAAGTTGAGGCACTGGACTGCATCCTCTGCAAGTGCATCCGACAATGCTTAACTACCCCCAAATATTGTTGTTTCTTAAAATGTATGTAACATTTAAGTTAGTTGGAGCAGTACCCTCCTATAACATGAGTCGACTGGTCCAGCCGTAGCCATCTGGGTCCCTGTTGAGCAAGAGCATGTGGGTGGCCCTGCAGCCTGGTCCAATTTAGCACACCCAACACCGCACAATTTGGGGACGTGTTTCCAGATGAGCTATCATGCCTTCTCGGGATAAGCAACGCATCTTATAGTTCAGAAAATGCCATTTTCAGCATTCTCTTATGACAGTCCTAGGATTTGTATTAGTAATGTGTAGAGACCCAAAATTATTCTGGCTGCACAGCAGAAAAAAATGACTTTCAGAAAGAACCTTGAATTGTTATTATTATTTCTCCCACTTTTCTGGGGAAGGCAGACAGAGAAGATATATTCTATTAACGAAGCCTGGGCCTAGAAAAGTGTACAACAAATTGTTAATGCCTTTTAGTTTGGTTTAGAAAAGAGTGACAAACAGATAACTAAATGGGTTCTGAAATATTTCATGCAGGAAAGATATCTCAAAAAATAACCTTGAATCCATAAAACAACTGTTTACCAAGTCCTGCTCCACTTTGTTATGAACACTTCGACTCAGTGCTAAATTAAGAAATACGTCTCAACAAGGAGCAGTCCATAAGATATGTTATCAGGTCGTAGTGAAGCAACAAGCATATTCAGCCACCAAGAACAACAACCTCTTATGAAACTCACTCAGAAAAACACGTCTCAAGTTTTTAGTTTTGTAAAGGTTCACCTCTGACTGATCTTTTCTGAAGCATAAGCTTCTGGCAGAAGGACTGACTAAAATCCTTGTTGACCATGGATCCCTGGTAATGAAACCGTGGTATGTTTTACACTGCCTTTATAGTATCTACTTCATTAATATGAATTGCATCCAGGACACTCCAGTATGCCATCTATTTGCAAAGCTGTAAAAGCAGAAAACAACAGCAAATTCAGCCTTTTGCACATTGGCTTGAATTTCAGACTTCATAAAAAAACCTAAGTTCTGAAAGGGGAGGATCATCTTAACTACATTTTGAGACCAGACGATGACAGACTAGCTGAGCTTCCGGTGAAGTCCTATCAACACTTTGGTGGCTGGCAGCACAGCTACTGTGATCAATTAGGTTAATTAAAACTATATGGCCTGCAGGCTTCATGTGCAATTTCTAGCATGGTTAGAAGGGAGGTGAAAGTGTTACAGTATGATTTTAACTGTAACGAGTACATCTATAACATCTTTTGAATGCAGGTCTTGACTTCAGAGAATGATAAGAAGACAGTAAACTTGAATTTATATAATCCCTAAACATGTACTCAACAACATTGCAGTTCACAGACTCACTGAGTTTGGAAGGCACTCCTAGAGATTGTCTAGTCCAATCCCTGCTCAAAGTGGGATCAACCTAGAGCAGGTTGCTCAGGAATGTATACATTTGGGTTTGGAATATCTCCAAGAATGGAAAATCCACAGTCTGTCTGGGCAGCCTGTTCCCACTTTTGATCACCCTCACAGTGAAAAATTATTTTCTTTTTAAGTGGAATTTCCTATGTTTCAATCTGTGCCCATTGCCTCTTGTCCTTTCATGAGGAAGCACTAAAAAATGTCTGTCTCTGTCTTCTTCACTACTCCCTAATCAAGTATTTATACACCTTGACAAAATCCACCTGAGGCTTCTCTTCTCCTGGTTGAACTGTCCCAGCTCTCTCAGTCTCTCCCATATGAGAGGAGCTCCAGTTCCCTAATCATTTTAGTGGCTCTTCACTGGACTCTCTCCAGTATGTCCATGTCTCTCTTGTTCAGCAATCCAGATGGGTCTGACCAGTGCTGAGCAGTGGGGAAGGATCACCTCCCTGCCCAATGCAGCCCAGGGTGCTGTTGGCTCTCTTTGCCACAAGAGCACATTGCTGGCACATGGTCAACATGGTGTCCTCCAAGACCCCCACGCCCTTTTCTGCAAAGTTCCTCTTTCAGGTGCTTCCCTGTGGAAAGATCCCACACGATTTGTGGCAACGGAGTTCAACATGGGTTGAAAACCTGAATGTAAGCCACTTTAAGAACAGTATCAAGCCACACCAATCAGGTGTCTCTTGCCCAAACAAATAAGTGAATGGAACATGGATAAGAAAGGGCACTATGCTGCAGATTTTTCTAACAAACTCTGTCAACATAAACACAGCCACAACACAACAGGTTCAATATTTGCTGGCCAGTAAGAAAATGTAGTAATCTTTCTAATCCTCACAGAAAATACATATAAGAAAAAAGAAGATGGAAATTTACCAGCATAAGAATTAGGCCAAAAGCAAAACCCTGGGCCAGATATCTATGAATTTGTGAAAACTTCAGACGCAGGAGTGAGTGAAGCAGCACGACTCACGTGTTGCCCAAACTAGAACTTACACCCAGCTGCTCAAGGATTTGTGGAAAGAAGGGTGTCAAAGGCAGAGCCAAGCTTGCAGTGCATCACATGGAAAATTCCTCTGAATATGGAGGAAATCGGGTTACATAGTTCAGCACTTCCTGCAAAGCTTAAAAGTGAGGTTAAAGAGTCTGTGGACAGAGGTCTGTGATGATAAGGTCTGCAATGATTCCACATGCTCAGTGTTACATGAAATCATACACACTGTGACCAGACCTAGCAAGAAGAGCTTTCCTTCATGTCAGTATCAGGGTTGTTGATATTTTATTTTGATCTATTCTTCAAAGATGAAGCTACAAATATTAGACATTAACTTGGTTTTCCTGGTTCAAGATTGAGTTTTCACATTGCTTACATTAAAGGTATCCATTACTGATTTATCTTCATTTAAATTGCTGCTTTATGACATTATTTTAATGCTGCAGTACTGAGCCCATACTCATAGCCCATGACTCTGCTTTCTAAAGTACAAAAGGAACATTAAACAAAATAAAACTTCTTCCTCAGATGTTAACAATCTTCATGTAAGGGTAAAAGGTACACACAGAAAAAAAAAGGCAATGCAAAGAAGAAAAAGTTCATCAGTATGACTGATAACAGCACAGTAACAACCTAATTACTGACAAAGTTTTTGTAAGCATTGTGGAAAAAGGAGTGTTTTGAAGGAAGCATTTGAAGGACAATAAGATAGTTTTGTATATACTTAGCACTTCTTCACAAGTATGAGGGCCTCCACATGGCATAAAGATTCCTGTTTGATTATTGTTTTTTTAAAAAGGTATTATAAGTGGACAAGCAATGGTGCAATAATTAGAATAAAAGGTCAGAAAAATCCTGTTTCCCCTTTATGAAAAAATAATTCTATAAATAGATTTTTCCATATACATAAATTAGTAAGAAAGGGGATGTGTAGGAGGCAGAAACATGCCCCTATTGATTTGTTGCACTCCTATCATTGCCAAAACATTTGATGCATTCTTTTACACACTTTTGTTTGTGACCATTAGAGGAGACATGAAGTATGAGGTTCAGCAAGTACATCTTTGACAATTGGTCTATTCACCTCAAGCTATGGAGAAATTTGAAAATCCTTCTGATTGTGCAATTTCCTAAAGCAGTCATGGTCACCATGCTACCTGCAACAAGCAGGTATTTGAATCCCTCCTCCTCCGCCACAAATCCAACCCAGCTGGTTAGCATGAAAGATAGAACAAGGTTTAAACTAACAGATCATCTTGTTATCTCTCCTGGTATGGGAACATCTATCATTTTTCAGAAATGCAGCATACAATTGCTGATATGATGGAATTTAACGTTCTTCATATACACATTTTAGATCTATTTGCTGAATTTGTGTAAGAAAAGATTTCTGTAAATACAGAATAAAACTACATGTATGTGATCAGTATATTTAGCATTTACATCTATTAATAAAAAAATAATCTATGATATCAGGAAATAATACTGAGCCAAAATGTTAATGTAGTCTCTTCCATATGCCAAAAACTTGTGTGGGTATATGCATAAAGAATGTACATATTCAGAGAGAGACACTAACATCTTGTAATGCAATATGTTTCTGTTATACGCACTCCAGACTTCCTAACAGCTGCATATTTTAATATACATAAACCCACACTTGAAAAATAATAAAATGTATTAGTTTTCCACATTAGGCATTTATGACCTAATTTAGGAGAGTATTACATCTTTATAACTTTTAAAAGACCCATTTTGATAAAACATCGCCATAAACAGACTGAGAAAATCAGGGTAACAAGCATCTGTTGCTGCGTTGTTTTCTTAATGGGGTAATAAAATAATAACACATTTTTATAACTTTTCACAACAATCTAAAGTATTAAAATTGAAACTGATATTGAAAAATGTTCTCATGGTCCATTTTATTTTATTTTTCCATTATGTAAAGTTACAGTACTTACCAGATTAATATTAATATATCTTAATTAAGTTGACACAATGGAAATTTGCCACAGACATTCAAAGTATGGAAATAACTTGTTATTTCCACTACTCTAATTAGGGTGGTGTATTTAGCCCATTTTATTCACAATATACGGGTGATATGAATTTTTATAAGAATGTATAGAGATACCACATATAGAAATGATGAACGAAATTTTCTGAGAATTTGAAAAAAGTATTATTCCATTGACTTTGAAGAGCAGTGCTGATTTTTTCCTAGTCTACCTGTTCTAATAATAAATTATCAAAATTTGATTTCTAAAAATAAATGTCACAATTACATAATCAATAGCTTCTTCCAAAAAACTTATGTTACATAGTTGTGATGTTTATTTTTTAAGAAAAAAGATCAAACTACATTGTGTAACACAAAACTAACGAAAAGGTATTGAAAATTGTAACTCTGAAGCGAAATTGCTATATTTAGAAAGGTAAATTACCGCAAAGTTTGCAAATTATTTCCTCTGAAACTATGCACCTGAACAACAAGATTTCAAATTGGGTAAGCTGCTGACCCACCTTCAAAGTGGATTTGCCCATTTACAGTTTACCAAAGCACTGGCAAAGTATGATTTGTAGCTCTTAGGGATAGTAAGGATCATCTAACCGAACTTTGCTGCATAATATAACCCACACAATTTTCTTGAATCAGCTCTCCAGATCCAATAGCTGTGGTTGAACTTGAGCATAGCTTTTACAGAAACTTCTCATCTTGATTTTAAAATTTCCAGTCATGGACAATCTGTCACAATCATTGGTTAAGTCATTTCAGCATTTAGTTATGCTGTTAAAACTATATAAGCCTTATTTCTAGTTTGAATTTGCCTACCTTAAATGTCAAGCTGCATACTAGAAGGTCTGCTCTCACCTAACCTAGAGCTCTGCAATGTCAATTTCTACACATATCATCCTGTCAAGGTAGAGAAACAGGTATTTCCACAGCATGGTTCATTTCACCCCTCTTAAAAATTTACCTTAGGAAGAGATAAATTACAGCCCAGAAGCGCTTATTCCTCTTATTTGAATATAAAGGAAACTGAGTCATTGTGCTCCGATACAGATGTTTGTATCTAGCCAGAGGAATTCCACCCTGAATATTCTTGTAACTTTGACTGCTAGGACTGAAAAACCTAAACCATGAGATTTTTCTTCCTTAGTGTGTCCTTAAAGACAGACTACACACTTTCTTCAGCTTGATAAACTCCAGAGATAAATCTCTGCGTATCTCCATGTCAGGATTTTCCAGTCTTTTACAATTTCTCCTAGATCTTGAGCCCTCTTCAATTGTTGAGGTTTTTACTAAAACACAAACACCCAAATTAGAATGATATTTTAGCTGTGCTTGCCCTGGTACAGCAGAAAACTCTTCTATTCCACTGCCTGCCTGCCCAAGGACTGCATCAACCCCATCAGCAACAATGCTGTATGGGCCCCATCACATTCAACTGATTCCTTAAGACTCCAGGACACTTTTTCAAAATTACTGCTTTGCAAGACGCAGCCTCAGAGCCTGTAAACATTACCTGTTTCCTTAATTCACAGATGAAATACTTAACAACTGGCTCTTCTGGAATGAAAATAGTTTGCTTACACTTCATTTATCAAACAGTAACTCAGCAACTCTCTGTCACTAACTTGTCCTCTTCATTACTTTACAATCCTCAATTAACTTTTTTCAAAAAACATTTGACAAGGAAACTAGACCCTAAATAAACTATGTTTGGAGAACTGGAAAGTTTAAGAGTTTGCAACGTAAATTTCCCAAACCTGCAACACCCACTATGAATGCAGAGCTTCAGTCACTTCGCCTATGTCTATATTATAAAATACAGCAACATCAGGGACTTCTCGGACCAACCAGCAAAGTCTTACTGCCTTTACGTTACCTTGCACTTGACTCTAGATTTCTTCTGCACCCTGACAAGGTGTTCAAAGGCCCTAAGACAGAATATTATTCTGTGTGTCTGCTTCAATTCAAAGTATTTGTAATGATGCTGAGGCTACTCTACCAGAATCAAATCTTCACAGCATGAAATGGAGGGTATGTGTTGAATTCAGTTGATAAGTGGCTTAAAAATACATGATGCTTGCATGTGTAAAGCTTCCTGGTCTAGTGCTAAAGAACTACGCAGATGAGAATATCCACACCTGGATAGCCCGGGTTTGTCCCTCTTGGACAAGTTTCTCTGACTTGATATCACAATGTCAGTCACAGTTATAATGGTGAAAGTCAGAACTTCCCAATAACTGGTGCTATTCTTGGGGCACGCATCAATAAGTACTAAAGTCAAAAGGTTGCTGCTGACTACAGGCAACGGAACACTGCCACATCACTTTAAAGTGAAATATTACTTTTTTGGAAAAAGACATTATTAGAAACCTTGAACCCACAATTCCTTAAAAATAAAAGTTTATGAAGTTGGAAATGAATTCATTCCATGAAAAAACAAGAAATATAAGGAGTTGCTTCAGCATCCTAAAGGAAATTGTGCTTTGATGAATTGGAGTGGGTAATAAATTAGGGGAAGCAAATAATACTATGGATTGTAACCTTCACTCACAGACATGGCAGTTAAGTGTTTCTTACTCTATAATACAACCGATAAAGATTCTTGGCTGAATAACTCAGGCTTAGCTAGCTTTTCATGCCCCTCTGAGAGTTCTCATGTCAAGCTGCCAGCTCAGGCTGAACGTGGATAAACTGGAATTCGTCATAGAATCAGAGAATCATAGAATGGATTAGGTTGGAAGGGACCTCAAAGATCATCTAGTTCCAACCCCCCTGCCATGGGCAGGGAAACTCTCCACTACACCAGGCTGCCCAAAGTCCCATCCAACCTGGCCTTGAACATTTCCAGGGATGGGGCATCCACAACTTCTCTGGGGAACCTGGTCCAGTGCCTCACCACCCTCTGAGGGAAAAATTTCTTCCTCATCTCCAATCTAAATCTGCCCTCTTTCAGTTTAAATCCATTGCCCCTTGTCCTATCACTACATGCCCTTGTAAAAAGTCCCTCTCCAGCTTTCTTGTAGGCCCCCTTTTAGTACTGGAAGGCTGCTATAAGATCACCCCGGAGCCTTCTCTTCTCCAGGCTCAGAGCCCCAACTCTCTTAGCCTGTCTTCATAGCAGAGGTGTTCCAGCCCTCGGATCATCTTCGTGGCTCTCCTCTGGACTCGCTCCAACAGCTCCATGTCCTTCTTGTGTTGGGGACCCCAGAGCTGAACACAGTATTCCAGGTGGGGTCTCACGAGAGCAGAGCAGAGGGGCAGGATCACCTCCCTCGACCTGCTGGCCACACTTCTTTTGATGCAGCCCAGGACACGGTTGGCTTTCTGGGCTGCCAGTGCACATTGCTGGCTCATGCTGAGCTTCTCATCCACCAGCACTCCCAAGTCCTTTTCCTCAGGGCTGCTCTCAATCCATTCTCCGCCCAGCCTGTACTTGGGCTTGGGATTGCCCCGACCCATGTGCAGGACCTTGCATTTGGCCTTGTTGTACTTCATGAGGTTCTTTCTTACAGGCCCACCTCTCCAGCCTGTCAAGGTCCCTCTGAATGGCATCCCTTCCCTCCAGCATGTCCACAACACCACACAACTTGGTGCCATTTGCAAACTTGCTGAGGGTGCACTCATCTCCGGCCTATTCCTAATCCTCCATCTCTGTTCACCAACAACATGGTGACCACCACCATCAAGGTGTATAACATGGATGTTACCTCTGATACTGGATGCTCTCTATGTTTACACTTGGATTGCAGCTGTGTTTTAGCTTTTTCTTCTCAGACGACGATCCTAACAGCACGTAACTGCGTTCCTCACCCTTTGTCAGGATTCTGATCTTCTCACTGAGAAAGTTACAGAAACACTTACGAATCTAGCTTTGAAAAAAACATTTTCTTGCTTGTATCAAGTCATAAAGCTCCTGCCAAGCTCATTTCTCCTGCCCATCACTTTGAATCTTCTCAGCTGCATGCATTAGAGACCACTTTTTATTTTCCTATGTGACCTATCCTCCTCCTGTGCAGCAGTACATCTACCATCAAATGTCAGATTCCAACCTGGATCAGTGCATTTGCCACTCTTTGCTGTGCACACACCAAATGTTCAAGCCAGCACATCTTCTGCATCATCTTTTCCATAGGAACAAGCAAACAGCAGATGAACTTCATCACCCATTGTCACTAACTCTTCTGTGCTATGACTCCTACATAAAAAAATCTCCTACTAATTGGATAATTTATATACTGAGACCACTTCCTCACAAGCTAAACAACACTATCTCCCTTTTGCTCTCCTGTTTATCTTATCAAATCTTGTCATTTGTCTTCTACAGATATTGCAAAATCTATTGAGCCATCGTGAACTTCTGTTCTACGTTTCTGTGTTACAAATACATTTGTGTATTACAGAGGAGTCGTAGATCTTGACTAATGTTCTTACATTGAAAAGCATTAGTAATAAGATGTTTTTCCCTTTTTTAAGGTTAAATGATAGTTTACTTCTGTTATGGAAGCTGAGATTCCAGAAAAAAAACAAAAACAAAACACTTTCAGGAAATGACAACATGCACCTTTAAAAAAACCCACAATAAAACCAATACTCTTTTACATATTTCAGGTTAAGCATTCAAAATGTATTGTCATTTTTGGTAATTTTGAACTAGCTATAAAATTATGTCTCAAAATTAATATTCCCTCATCATATGAATGGCTTTCAACATGTTATAAAGAGCTGTGATTAATAGCTTTCTATCAATTTGTTGAGCTAGCCAGTTTCTCTTTTTTGTACCTAGTTATCTCTTTTTATCACCAAAGTATTACCGTAGTAAATTATGGAATAAGATGGACCTCATCACCTAGTAAGCTATTAAATCCCAAGCTTTCTCAAGTGGCAAACAAGCATGTATCTTTCTTCTGTACCATATGCTTCTTTTTAAAAAAAACTCTTCATGCACAATGGTGAGATTGTTTAAACTTTCTTGTTAACAGATGAAGAAAAAGCTATATGCTTTTTCTCAGAAGCACCTAATCTACACTCCAAATCTATACTATATTTTCTGATGGTAATTTAAGTATGGTATCTAAACACCAATTAGAACTACAGTCTTCTTGACGGTAAAAATAAATTATTTTTGCCCCGTCTTGCAAGAAAAAAAATACCCAAACCCTTCACCACCGACAAAATTAACCTAGTGAAATTAATATTTCTCACTTCCAGGCCGCTTGTATCGCAATAATTCTGCATGGAGACTGCTTGCTTCCAGCAGTTTTATCACCTTCTGCAGTAAAACTAACACATGGAGATCTCTAGAGAGTCTTATTTTTTTTTCCTGTTGTCTCAATTATTTACCATCAAAAATGACAATCCTGTCAGCACATCACCACATTTAAAGACTGACCTGTGTCAGTAAACAGCCTGAAATGTTGCATTAGTACAATTTTTCCAGGCTGAATATAAGCCTCTCCCCCACCTACCTAACCTGCCAGTGCCAGCAACCCTATGCGAACATTTATTGTCTGTTTTTTTTTTCATTTTTATTCTTATTATTTCTTTCTTGTTTTTCTTGTTGTTGTTGTTGTTGTTCTTCTTCTTCTTCTTCTTCTTAATATTATTATTCTCCTAGCATTATTGGAATTTAAATTATGTGAAATTAGAGGCATATAATTCTTAGGCAGAGCTTTTAGCTGTGGAATTCATTCCAAATTGGTAAAACAGAACAGGATGTTTTTTAATCACTGAGGCGTATTCCAGGTTCCATGGTCATTCAGCAACTGAAGCTTGAAGGAAACCACCTATTTGACACATTCTCAGGGCTTAGGAGAATAGCTCAGGATCTTTATGAAAGACCAATACGTTACATTTTTATCCATGTGCATATTAACTAACATAAATACTTACAGAGACATAGAAAAGTGTTTCACTAAGGAAAAATCCCTTAGTGAGGGGATATCCTCTCTCCTGTAACTAAGTGATGTGGAGGAAGGAGTATAACTTCTACCAATAAATAACTAAAGAACGTAAACATTGAGAAGGGAACTGAATTATCCAGGGTGATACAACTAAGAGTAAGAAATTTTTGGTTTAAAAGCAAGAAAACTATCCTGATTGATTGTGAAATTTTGTCACTGTAGAACAGTAGATGCAAGAGCTGACTTGAAAGCCCTGGTTGAAATTGAATTCTAAACTGGACATCACAGTCACAAATATTAGTACAGTAGTACACAACACTAAAAACACGGCTGGTACCTGATTGACTTTTTTCATTTTCTAGAGTCTGATATTCATTTCAAGAATTTCCCTTCATTTCATGATTTTTCTCTAGTTCTGCTGACAACACAATATTGACCCAGTGCTGTATCCTATTTAAGTTTAAATCCTTTAAGTATCTTCAAAATTTTCTAGTGAGGCAAATATTACATGGCCCAAAAAAGGATCCAATCTTAATTCCATCTCATTTTATGAATATTGTTAGTACTTTTTAAGGACCCTTAGGTATCTTCTCTTATGCTGGCACCTGCCTTTACAGTACACACAAATGTATAATTTGCACTTACTCAGCTGAGCAGTACCCATGCTTATTTTCAGAAATGGAACACAGAAAAAAGAATTGAATCTCAAATTTCAGTCCACTTCTTGCTTAAACTATTCTCTCTCTCCACTAAATATGTTTTTGAAACATTCTACCTTTCATCGCAGCCGCAGAAATGCTAGGATCTTGTCGTCTTCATCAAATCTACTACTGGTGCCTTTAAGATCACCATCATTGATAAAAGAATCACTGTAAATTAAATGTCCAGAGAAACCAAGATGCCAGGAAGAATCACTTTATGTACAAAGAAAAAATATTAATCTTTTCACACAGCAAAGACTGTTTTCTTAGTTTGTTTACTAATATGCATTTAGATATAGATATATTTATAAGCTATAAATGTGTATTTCTCTGCATCTCTGTTTACATTCTGAAAATTCTTTCCTCCTACAAGCATCCTTCCCCATCTTTTTCTCCTATGTGCCACAAATTTTCAAAAAAGAATGTTGAAATAGTAGATGAATCAAAACATATATTACTCATAACACTGAAAGCCTCAATTTAACATGTGCTTTTGTCAGACTGAAGGTATAGTTTAAAAATTAAGCAGATGATTGCTTTGCTGAATTGAGGTTTACATGACCTTGAAGTTAAAATCAGAAAGCTGGAATAATGCAAAACCTCAAGGAAGGGAAGCAACAGAGAAACCCCAAACTAAAATTCATAAAATGTGTTCAGTTGCCTCAAGCCTGGTGTTTTCATTTGATTCTGCTAGAGAAATATTTGCAAGCACTACCAAGAGCACACTCAGGCTCCCTGAAACGGGTCTAGTTTGGAGAAAAGGAGAACTTCGGTGTTAAAGAGATTTTCTAGCAACCATATAGCAGTGTTGCCTTCTGCTGCCTGGAGGTGTATCCAAGAGATAAGGGGAGAACAAGCATCATTGCCACAGGGGATAGAGAGGACAGAGGACATAAAACAGAGGAAGTCAAGCGTCATTTGTACTACTGCTCGCTAAACTTCTTTTTTCCTGTTAATGGTATCAAAGATTTAAATGAGAACTGACACCTCACTGTGTGAGGCATGACAAATGGACAGAAACAAACCACAAAGTCCCTCTTTAAACTTCAGAAATCTTTTGTTTTCTGTGTGCAATGTCTAGCCCAACAGGGGCTCAAGTTTGAGTATTATTATAGGACTTGATGAACAAGAGAGTAAGCAACTAGAATGGAAAATAACAGATAATAAGAATTATAAAAAATATTTCCACTTGGTCTTGGTGTTCCCAGATTATTATTTGTTCCTTTCCACATTTACCATGTTATTCTAGAGATTTTACATTCTTTATTTGCAAAGTGACAAGTCAGTGATGCCAGAGATGTCCACAGGTATATAGATTCTATCCAAGCTCAATACAATAGCACAAGTCTGTCAAGCGTTAGTGGTAGAAGTAACATCTAAGATGGAGATCCTGTTCATGAGAAATTAAGTTCCATGCAATTTTCTTCAACCATAGATTAATTTCAACTCAAACAGTTACATTACATGATCCTAAAGTTCTCATAATGTTTCATCTAGACAGCTCACATCCTGTGCTACGAAGCTGTGCAGCATCGTTGCAGACTCACACAGCTGCTGCATTTGACATCTGAGCTGGCTCAGCCTCAGTCCAGTGTATAAGTGAACTGACAAATATGAGCAGTTTTAGTTCATAAAGTAGTTTTAAATCTTGCAGGGAGAAAAATATGAATGAATGCTCATTTTCAAGGCAAATTTGAAAGAATTGCAGAACCCATCCTGCATTGTATAATGGTATAAGTACATGATATCATCCACGATCTAATAGGTTCACAAAAACATGAAACCTGCGGGGAGCTGCACTATTATTCTGCTTAATGACAAGTAAGAAAAAACCACTTTGTTCTTAAGATTCTTCAATTTTTTTAGGATTTTTCAATTATCAAGTTTCTATTTATTAACCTTTGTATCACAATGTACATGCTACACAGATGCAATGTCTCTATCTTTATAATAATTGACAGAAATTGTTGAAGATGGACATGTTTATATATCTTTACTTTGTGTAATATCTTGGAACACTTAACTAAGTTACCTTTTTTTCCTAGTATCTACTGTGGAATTATATTTGCTCACCTTCTCCTTGAAATACATATTTATGTATTACATGTTTGATGGCCTCAAGCGAAGTACCAGAAGTCAGATTCTCATTTATACTAAGATTTTTTAAGCCTCTCAGGACACATATAAGAACATACACTTCATTTAAAAAGTAATGTATTCTTATGCCCGGATCCTTTTACACCAGTATAACTGTGTGTAAAACGTCTCTAGTATGTATTTGAATCTGGCCATATAGTTAGAAAAAAATAATTATATACAGCTTATGAGATTAGGAGTTGCTTCGTTTTATAGGAGAGATTCAGTTGATTGGAAACTTCATAGCTTACTTACCTTCTCACTAATAGAGCCAGTGAATTTATTTATGTTAAATAACATAAAAAAATATGTTATTTAACATATTTTATCCTATGTTCAGCCATAATCATAGCGTAACATGCATGCTTGAACAGGCAGCAAGACAATGGAGTAGCAACCCTCCACGCGGTTGTGCAAACTCCATTAGCAAAGTCCTTTTGTGCCAGTATCTCCCACCTCCACAGAACCACATCTATACTGCCTGAAAGCCTCTCGCGCTGCTTGCAACAATTCATGTACTGTGTTGTGTAGTAAGACACTGATGTATGTGCAATCCAAGAATTTTAAATGTCCCCACAGGATATCAAATACTATCCAGCCCATTTGTAAATAGTTTCCCAGTGCTCTGCAGAAAATGAGCCATTTTTTTTCAAATCTACTTAAATGCCATTTTTGTTTTATCTAAAAATCTATGTTCCTGTTTAATAAAATCATCTGGGCAACTTACTGTTTCATCAGTACTGCAAGCTTACGCCTTCATTAATAAATTCTGTGTGAGCGTTAAGATTACCCCCAGTAGAGACAGCTGGGAAACTGCAATACAAAGTCAAGCAGCACATTTAATGACCAACGAACTTCTGGAAACTTAGTCCAAAATGATACATCATTGTGTCAGACGCTCTTAAGCAATATACAGCTTGGTCTCCCTCTTTAGAAACATGAAACCCCCTGAAACCGCTACCACAAATTGTGAACCTTTTAAATTATTGCCAAGCCACCTGCTTTTCTCCAGGAAACTTCATAAAACTCTCCAAATTAGTAATGTCATTAAGTAAAGCTTACAGAACTGTTGTTATTCTGAAGGAGTATTAACTGTTTAGTTTAAGGAAACCAAGGGGGATTTTTGTCATGGAAAGGACTGTCATGTACATTGTACAATCTATCTGAATGAAATGCTTTAAAATATTCTTAAATACACTACTCTTTCAAATTTAATCTTCCTGGGAGAAAACCGTATAACCATATTCCAGGGATTAAGCTCATATCATGAAGAAGTTCAGTTCAGGAGAGGGTCCGCGAAAGATTCTCAAACACTTTAGGTTTCTTCAGATGGTATTAAGAGCTATATAAATTGAATGTCTGATTTTGCATTTTTGAATAGCACTGGAAGAAATAGGGCTCAGATTGAAGAGGGAGCCCGATCTCCCCTCTTCATTCTGTTTTTTGAACGGTTCCACGCAGAGCGGGCAAGGATGGATTATAGGAATGCCTTCTGTCGAAGAGCCGGCCAAGACCGTACCATCTCATCTTGGAGTAATTTATCCAATAAGATGATTTAGAGGACAGTTCAGTGGCACCGTTTTTGGAAGGCAAAAAGCAGAAGGGAAGGAATATAAATCAAAGGTGACTGGCAGGTAAAGGATATATGCAGCAATCAGCCAAACCATGTGCACACTGGCACGAATTCAACAAGATCATTTATAAAAATTTTAAGTCAGGAGTACACAAAAGGGGGTCTGGTGCTAACTAAATCCACAGATAGATTACACGCCACTGAAATAAACACTTCCAGATGCTGGCATACAAAAACCTTTTACAGAAAGAAATGTTTTCTTTCATAAATCTGAAAGGAGGAACCTTGGTTGGGGGTTGGGAGAGAAGGGAACAAGATTTCCAAACTGAGATTTGACTTCCTGCTGGTTTTATAGAATAATAACTTATATTTTTCAAACACACAGTGTTAACACTGTAGAATAACAAATAACTCCAGACAATAGCTTAAAGTATAAACAAAGACATCATAAGAATATAACTGTTTAATGAAATAAAATGCTTATTTTTCTTTCAAAATGAGAAGAAAATAAAAACGTCAATTTGACTTTTTCTATATCAGAAACTGAATTTATAACTGAAGGAAAAGTTTTCAAATGCCTTTTGACATAAATACATATATTTCATTTTTGAAAACCGATTAAGAATGAAATCCTGACTTCTTCAAAATCAGTATAAATTGATTTTGAACATCAATAGGGGCAGTATATAACATACAGGACTCTTAAGTATCAGAGATTTTTTAGTTGGTTTCTATGTACCTAGTTTATTTAGGAAACAGCATTCAAATTTTTTTCTCATTCAAGTTGTTTAGAAAAATTTAGATATAACGTATATTGAAGAAATTATTGAAGATTGTATTCCAGAACTTCTTCTCACTACAATTTGGGTCTGAAATATGCAGAAAGAAATTTCTTTCAATTAAGAAGACAATGTTGGAGATCAAACGCGAAGCTGATTTTTTTCTTGAAGTTTAAGACACATAAAACAAACTTCCTTTTCAAAATGTTCTATTCTGTTTATCTCCACAAATATCATACTGTCACGTTATCCCTTATATTTTCAAAGTTCCCTCTCTTCTTTCCATCCCCAGAATCTGCTGCTTTAGTCTCTCACAAGCTCAGCTTTTCCAGGTCTTCAGCTACTATTCCACAAATTCTGTTTTCTAGGGCAGATCAGTAGAGTCAATATGATCTTTATTAAACTGAAATTACTAAAGGTTTATGATGATCTTCAGTATTTTTCACAACAGAAATGGATTTAAGCATTCACATAAAAGCTGAGCTCAATCAGGATCAATAATGAGCACTTTTAAAACATCAGAAGTGAAAAGTCTTAAGTAAATATATAATTTGATTGTGAAACTATTATTTACATGTGCATGTAACATATTGAAGTCTACATGGAATACTTGCATTTATTATTTAAGAATCTATGAGAGTATCAGCAGGGCTGTAAAAGGCCCAAATAACGTAAGTCTCTGCCACATATAATTTTCTGGTGTTACATGTTCTTTGTACAGGGAATGTCACAGGCAGTATCATAAACATGGTTTTGTAAATATTCATTGTTTTATGATGCTTAGGCAATTTTATGGGACTGAAATTTTTAACAAGAGAAGGTTTAGTCTAGAAAGTCTTTTCATACTGAAATTACTTGGAGCCTGAAGGAGCATTCTCCCCAAAAAGTAAATACTGAAACAAAAGTTGGTTATACCCTCTGTTCATTCAATATGCTTCATTTACACACACATATGCTGCTGAATAATAATGCCCACTGTCTTCCTCAGGTCTGTGCAGTATTGCAATTTATATTTATACACTCAGCTTCTCTTTAACTAAACATCTAAACCACTTCATTTCAGAACTGGCATAAACTAGTGGGGACAAAGAACCTGTTTTGGAAGTATTTTTTATTCTTTTTGCCTGTGGTCTTCCACTGTTATAGCTGACCACTTTGAGAGTAGAGGATGCATAGCTGGACTTTTTACTAGAGTTGTTCTCTCATGGTCACAAGTACTACTTACAAACTGTTCATGTACTACTTACAACTCTTCATATCAAGGTTTCACATAATCACTATATCTTGATCATAGAATAAATATTTTTAAAGAATTCTTTCTTGTTTGTTACTCCAACTGCTATAAATACAATCAATTGAAATAACTTAAAATAATTTCTAAAGAGACATTATGCTTGCATTCCTGGTAAGAAACATCCATCTGATATTTTTGGCATCTGAAGACCTTGGCATACTAAATATTATTATTTAGAATAATATTTGGATGAATATTAGGATTATACTTATAAGCCCAGTCAAGGCTGCAGATCATTTTCACTATGCGCTTTGCAGAGATGAGCTTATTATATTATTCTAAATCTAACATATTATTACTATTTTACTTTTTTGGCCAGTCTGTGGAAAGATTGAGCTACTTATAATTTGGTTTGATATTGATTTTGATCCCATTTAAATCCTGAATGTTATTGAAATCAATGATGCTGCCATGTTGTAAAGTAAGTAAGAGTCTAGAACCAAAGTTTCATGAAGAAAAAGTGATGGACTCTGGTCATGCTACAAGAAATGCAGAGAACGGACTGAGAGCAGCCCTGAGGAGAAGGACTTTACGGTGTTGGTTGATGAGAAGCTCAACATGAGCTGCCAATGTGCGCTTGCAGCCCAGAAAGCCAACCGTGTCCTGGGCTGCATCCAAAGAAGTGTGGCCAGCAGCTCAAGGGAGGTGATTCTCCCCCACTACTCTGCTCTCGTAAGAACCCATTTGGAGTATTGCCCTCCGCTCTGGGGCATCGAACAGAAGGAAAGGAACCTGGTGGAGTGAGTTCAGAGCAGGGCCACAAAGATGATGCGAGGGCTGAAGCACTTCTCATCTGAAGACAGGCTGAGAGAGTTGGTGTTGTTCAGCCTGGAGAAGAGAAGCTTCTGGGGAGACCTTAGAGCCACCTTCCAGTACCTAAAGGGGGCTACAAGAAAGCTGGACAGGGACTCTTTAATAGGGCATGTAGTGATAAAACAAGGGGCAATGGCTTTAAACTGAAAGGGGGTAGATTTAGATTAGATGTAAGGAAGAAATTCTTCCCTCTGAAGGTGGTGAGGCACGGGAACAGGTTGCCCAGAGAAGTAGTGGATGCCCCATCCCTGGAGGTGTTCAAGGCCAGGTTGGATGGGACTCTGAGCAACCTGATCTAGTGGGAGGTGTCCCTGCCACGGCAGGGGGTTGGAACTAGACGATCTTTAAAGTGCTTTCCAATCCAAATCATTCTACGATTCTGTGAATTTGCTCTTTCTCAAAATGACTTTGCACTCACTTCCCATTGAACTCCAATCCATTCTGTACATGTAAGAGAAGTAAACCTCTTACTCACTCCATTCTATGTTGCACTTCAATGTGTCAAATCATTCAAATGAACTCATTCAAATGAACCATGACATGATCTAATCATGTGGTTACAATCTCCATGTAAAGGGTCGTTATACCAATATCATTGCACTTGAGATGCTGGCATAGAGCGAGCTGATGATTAACGACTAGGCATTCAGAACTATTCTACTCCTTAGCTATCTTAATTAATAATAAAAAAATAACGTGTAGAAGAGTACAATTACAAATAGATGTTATATAAAAACATTAGACTATTCATATATACCAATCATATCCAAATATAAATTCATCTTTCAATATAAAAAGTCTGTTAATTCTATGTAGACAAATTTCCCATTTTCTTTTACCATGGAAGCAAGATTTAGCCTGCAATGAATTAATACACATAAAATGTCTCACTTCCTTAATGTAAATGCACAGAGCACAAAGAAATAGATTCAGGTACAGCACGTGGAACTGCATCCTCCCACATGATGAAGAGTTACATATTTCCCATTCCTATCTTGCAAAATTGGCACTATTTTTAAAATCAATTATTTATTCTCTACTCCTTGAAAGTCTGGACTATGTTTTAAAGTAGGCAATAATGAGTACCACTCAATACTGTTAGTAGAGAATATATGGATAAAATATATGTCTAGACTACCTTAGACATGACACAATGCAGAAGAATCTAGAGTACACTTGCTGCTTTCCATTGTGGCTTGCACTTGGAGACAAAACCTAAATGCTCTAATTATGTTAGTCATTTTGACCTAGCTATTAAGGTCAAAATAAATGCAAACAGATCATTTTCACTAGTTTAATGTTAGTTCTCATTTACCATATGATTATAAAACTTTCAAAGTGCTCTTTTTGTCCAAACCAACATCCATCAAATGCTGCTAAAGAATAAATTCCACAGCTTAGCTCTTCTTTCAAAACTGCCTTATTAGGAACACTTATCACCAAATCAGATGGAAGAGAGGGACAATCATGATGAAATAGCAAAAAAGGGAAAGATGTCAAAAAACATCACTGTTCGTGCTTTACAAATATATATTAATCATCTTAAGAAAATTGTCCCACAAGAATTGTACTTTTTTCAATAAAATATTATCCTATATTTGCTTTTTAAGCAAAAACAAAATCTAAATTCTATGTATGGGACTGAGTTATTCAGTAGCAAAAGATAAAACTTGTACTTACATTCAGGTTTTCCATTTTAGAAGTAACACTAGTATTTTGAATTATTCTACAAAACAAGTGCTTCACATGATTTTCTTCAGAAATCTAGTCATTTTGGAAAGAAAGTATGTTTGCATCTGGCAACTAAACCAGATGAGATTCATCTCAGTTCCATCAGGGTTCAAGCAGTCAAAATCAGCAAGATTCAATTAAACCAAAAATAGAACATGAATCACATCAGTACAACTAGACAATAGCAGGGTTCTAGCATGTAGGCTTCAACCTTTAGCAGAATGTAAAATCATTTTGAACATTTGAATATAGGTCAACTTAGGTCAACTCTTTCTCAAAGCTGAAAGAATGAAGCTGGCAGGAGTCCTATCAGAATGAGGATGGAGAGACACTGGAACATGTTGTCCAGAGAAACTGTGGATGTCCCATCATTGGAAGCGTTCAAGGTCAGGTTGGATGGGGCTTTGTGCAACCTGATCTAGTGGAAGATGTCCCTGACAATGGCAGAAAGGTTGGACTAGATGATCTTTACAGGTCCTTTCCAACTCAAACCTTTCAATGATTCTATGATCAATATTCTGGACTTCAGGGTGGAGAACCTAGCAACCATGGAATCCTCACATTGGACATAAGTACCAAATTCCTTTTTATATACGCAGAAGCCTGGAATCAGAGAAAATACATTATCCCATAGTTTGCTTTGGTTTCCTCAGTACTAGAACCAGTCAGTATGACCTGCCAGCTGGCATGCAAGTCCATGAACCACAGGTTCTGTGAGGAATTCTGTATGGCAAGGGTTTCTCATAGTCAGTAAGCATCCTGGGATACCATTTCAAGGAAATTTTGCTTTTTTTTGCTCTTCCCTTTCCCTTGTCCGTCATTCTGGTGTCACAGACCTAAGATACAATACATTCCAATTCTTTCAGAGAAAATTGCCGAACACAGCATGTCAGATATTTTCCCATTAATATTAAGAGAACTTTTCAATGGATGTTACAAGCAAAAAGTTTGCAGTCTGACATGTCTGTAACAAAGGCGTTACAAAAATCCAAGTGTTATGGCAATTATTATTCCTACTACTGCTGTTCACCTCTGTAATTGGTTCACTGCTTGAAAATATGCAGTATCTCTATTTCTGTAAAAAACATCCATCTAACAAAACTAATAGTTACCTAACAGTCTTGAAGGATTTATTTATTCACTCAGAATGATTTACATGAATTCTCAGATAGTGACATAACTGGTTCTGGGCTAAACAGTCACCAGCCCACTATGACTGATTTTAGGTAACCTCAATTCTTCGGGAAACCTAGTCACACAGGGAAGCAAAGTATATCAGGACACCAACACAGTAAGTGTAATGTTAGATTCAGACCCAGTTAAGCACTGGATGCTCAATACAAAATGACTATTGGTATATTCAAGAATAGTTCCTTCCTAGAGTACTGAGAAGCCATTACAATTCCCAGTCAAGCGGGTTCTTAGCCAGAATTGGTTTGTTTTTTTTTTTTTTTGCATTGGCTAACCTGTCACAAAAGCCCTTTGTTTCTCACCCCTTGGGAGTCTGAAAAAACTGAGAAAAGACAGGCCAATGGGAAAATATGAAACCAAAATATATGTAAATCCATTAGAGAAAATTAACCTCTCCTTCTTCAAAGGCTTACTTCCATGTGTATTCACACAGTGAATGACTCCAATGACACAATTGTCTATTCAGACGTACAAGCATACCTTCGAGTTTTCATGCAATACCAATGACCACCATGTCTGAATTTGGTAAAAATTTAGATGGAGCACCGAGTAGCCCCCTGAAATCTGCATTTAAAACAACCTCCACAACAAACACACTTCAGTGATGTGGAGGTCTGGCAGCATGTGTCTAACCAGACAAAGAGGAGATAGAGATTAAAAGTCCTACAGTAGATTTTTATATAATCAGGTGTGGTTATTTCTTCACATCTCAGTAAGAGGAACTATTTGACATAGGCTAACTGTTTATTTTCTAGATAGTGAAAAAACTTGATATAGCGTTAGACAGAAGTCTGAGCTATTCTCCATGGTGTCTGAAGGAAAAAACGTATCAGAAGGACCTAAATCCTCCCCAGATCTCTTTGAAGCCACTAGAAGGGATACTTTTATGGATCAATATAATAACCAACAGACTGGTAGTTGTCAAGGGCCTGCTGTGTTCAGAAAGTAGTATTTGAACCAAAACGACTAGGGCATGGGTTTTCTAACTAGAGGAGAGAAATGTAACAGTCACGTGTTATCCTACACAAGGATGGGTGATGCGGACAGACAGCCACCAATTGCATCCCAATGTTACTCATGGAAAGTCTTTCACCTTTTTAAAAAGACAGACTTGAGGAATGAAAAAGGTTAGTCAAAAGAGTAGAGAAAACTAAACTCACTCCTTTTAATCCTTTGGAGCAATAACGTGTAAGAAACGGATATAAGTTATGAGAACTCTAACACAGAACAACCTGGTGCCCAAGCTGTGAGATGTCATACCTAAAATTGAAATAACTTGTCATTCTGAATCCCATCTATGTGAGGACCTGGAACATAAGTCAAGATCTACATCAGACAGTTTCACCAGAGAAACATATCTGAGAGGGATTCTGGATACTGCTTTCTTGTTCACATCTAAAATGGAAAGGTTGACTTTGGAAATTCCTAGTATGGAACCTACGAGATCCACTCACTCTGTCCCCTCCATTTCAATATGAAATCACGACTGATGGTGATCAGGGAAGAACTCAGCCTGCCTACGGGTGAACCACATATTGAATGCATCCATCCCAAAGTAAGCCCCCAATACAAGGAAGTTTCTTAATGAAAACACCACTTTACTACCAAGACAAAAGTAGAACTAATACCTACATGTATTAAGTTCTCATGGTCCTCTGATCTGGTGTACCTGGTTGTTACACTCTCAATCACTTTGAAGAACAGAGAAGCTGTCTGAGGAAAAGCCAAACAACCCACACCACAATGAAAGCTGTGTACTGGTAGGATAAATAAAAGACCAGAAGAAGACTCCCCTATCAGTTCATATCCTCTTGTGAACTGCGCCAAGGAAACAAGTAAAGGTTATTCAGCTGAATAGAATCAAGATCTCCTACATCACAGTCTCCATGGCGAGTGATTCAAACACAGAGGCTTTTCTGGAGAATTAGCTTCAGGTGTGCACAGGCAAGTAACTCGGTAAAATATGAACGAGTCACCACTGAAAAACATGTTAATCAAGTCTTAAAGCAAGGCAGATCCCTTCTTGTAATGCCATGGAGTTTCCAGACAATGCAGAAATTAGCTTTAAAAGTTGAGAAGTCCTGGCTCATCAGAGGTAAGAAACAGTAAGAGGGTGAGGAAAAAAAAAAGATGAAAAATTATAATGCAAGGAGAGAAAAAAAAAAAAGAAAGAAGGAAATTGACAAAATCTGTATTTTAATATCAAGGGCAGTTAAGAATATTCTTGTCTGGTTTTGGTTTTAAATACAATCATCTGGATAGGATTTCTCATACAGAGAACATTGATTTCTATAGTCTCTTGCAATTTTAAATGGGGAAATATTATCAGATACTTTGCAAGTCCAGATTTTTATTCATTTCTCCAGATGTACTACTGATTTAAACTAAACCCATTTGTACATACGACACAGTCTTTCAAAACCCAATACTGTTAAATCCTAAACATTAAAAATGATACACAGTGAATTTTGGGGAGACTACTGAATGCCTCATACTAGGCAGCATGGCAAAAAGCCAAAAACCAACTCTAGCTAAATTAAAAATAATCTCCCAAATGAAAAAGAAAATATTTGCTCTCTGCCTCGTATGATTGGCTGGAATGAGATGGAAAATACTGAAAATTAAAAAATAGTCCAGAGTTGTTTGTTATTTTTTACCAGTTTACAACAGGGCAAAATTATTCTGTAAATTCCCCTTGCTGCTCAATAGTTACATATCCAAAAAAATTTCAGAATAGCATAGGCCTACAAAATTAAAATCATTTATTAAATCCCAATAACTGTACTGTGCTAAAGTTCATGTAATATTACTTTGGAAGACAGGAAAGTGTCTAAAGTGGTTCCTTTTTTTTCCCCAAATATTTTCTCCAGAGCAGTAACATGCTCTCGTTTTCAAAAAAAAACTGTTGTTGAGTACTTCGGATAACTTATTTCACCTTTTATTCCTCGTATGAGATTTCCTGTATGTTCCTAACACGTCATGTTATTGGGTATAGATAAGTACATAGTTAGGTTTCTAGGACTGATTCTATATTCTTCCTGTACAAGTAACATAAACTTATACTGCAGTAATATAGCATTCTGGCACTAGCAGACTTGCACTTTTTTCTTGTTATTATTTTAAGAATGTAGAACTATGTCTTTCACTTAAAGTTCAGCTTAATCTATACATTTTAGGAACTGAAATGAACATGTATATAGCTCATAAAAATGGTTCTTTCTTTGTTCTTTTCCTTGTTTCGGTAATAGGACTGCTAACACGAACAGTAAACTGCCATCAGAAAACTCAGCGTAAAACACCTGGACATGCAGAAAAATCCTCTCTCCTCACTTACAGCAGACTCTATCAGGGCACCTATTGACTATAAAATCAGATTTTGACGTGGAAAGATGATCAACAGGCTTCAGAGAAATGGCAGAGATGATATGCAAATGTATATTCCTAACTTTTCTACATAAGCTTTAGGATAGTTTTAAGGGTGGAAACAGCTGAAAGCTGTTCTGAATCTAATGACAGATACCCATTAAATATTTCCCTCTCTGCATTTTTTAAAGTGTCCCCACAGAATCACAAGATGCACATCGAGTAAATCCACCTTTCCTCCTGGTTCTGTCATCCCATCTAGAAGGTCATGCAGATACACAAAGAAACTATTGTGAAGGCAGTGGCAACAGGAGAAAGCAGAAGTCATTCAAAAGAAGTGTCACAGCACTGTTCAAAATGCCTAGAGACAATATTTTTAATAAAACAGTGTGAGAGTCTGGCAATATGAAAAGGTAGGGTCAAAGGAAGCATCAATCTACCTTCACACTTTGTGCACCTTTAAGGAACTCACAGTTAGGGACAACTGTGATAGCAAAGTTTATCCTCAAAACTGCTCATGAGGGCACTGACAGGACAAGTGGGAAGATTGGTGGACCTAAATGCATGTTCTATAATATCTCTCAAAATACTTTTCCTGAACTCTCTCATTAAAAAAGGAATTGTACTACAGCTGTACATCACCTGTATTCATCTAGAAGGTGACCCAAGATTCCCTCTCTCATTCTTGGCTTGTTTAGAAAGAACAAGATCTGCTCATCCCATCAACCACGTTGACAGTAGGTAATGTCAACAAATTAAATTGTTGATTTAGTTGTACTGTTTGGGAAGTTCACAAGGTTGCTGGACATAAAAAAAAAAAAACCCAAAACCAGAGTATTTTATTATATCTTGTGGTTGCAGAGAAATTGCAAACTTTGGTTAATAATTAACAAAACCACTTTTAGTGAAGGTCAGGGAAGGAAGACTTACCTGTCTGTAATTGTTTATGTGAGCTCTTTACTTCTTTATAATAAAATTAAATATGTCCTCTGCTTTCAGAAGCTATTGCCATGTTCTTAGCTATATCTCTTGGCAAACTTCTGCTAAAGACACTTCTCTCCTTTGGACTAGAAATTCTATCCTACACTTTACGTGACATTAATCTAGCATTTGTAAGCAGCAAAAGAGAGAAGTAAAATCATCTACAGATAATTCAATGCAAATATGTACCAACTATCATTAATAAACCAAACATTTACTGCCATTAATAAAAATGATTATCAGTTTTGACACTAGGAAAATTATAACTTCATATACTCATTTACTCCTATTTTCTCTTGTTCCTCACTTCTGAGTTAAGTCCCATTATTTCCTTGATATTTATGGTCTTTGTATTCTTCTGCATAATTTTTATGTAGATGAATTTCCTCCAAATTTAGAATCATTTTTCTTCCCTAAAATGCCTCCAAAAATGGACAATTTCTTCCTGATTTTTAGGAGCTCGATCTAGCTTGGTGGGTTTTTTGTTGTTTTTTTTTTTTTTTCCCTATAATGATTTCTTTGACATTCATACGTTCCCAAATGTAGATATTCTGAGGTAAGCAAGGGTATATTCCACACAGAACAGCAGATCAGAAGAAAATGACCCCAATTTATGACATTGGAGTCAGGCTACTTTCACATTTTTATCAGCTGAGAAAATGAAATAAAGAATTCGTTTGGCTGCTCTGAACAATGGATTTGCAATTTACATAGAAAAAAAATGATAGCAAAACCTCGTAACCCATCAGTGTTTCACCACAAGCTCAGTTCTATTACATTTTAGCGGAGGTTCAAAGTTGTCTAAACAAACCATGCTCTTCTTTCTCCAACTGTAAATGTGTCACTTGAGAGTTCAACTTCCAATAGGAACAGTATCTGACACACAACTAATTTTAGAATATAAAGTGCTCCTCATCATATTGGAATACATATAATTTAAAATAACTGTAAACCTAAACTTTGCAAAAACAGAAAATTCAAGCACTAACAAAAAAGCATAATTTGTAATTGAAAGAAAATAATATTTAACAGAAAAAAAACTTTTTTGTCTTTCCAAAAAGAGACAGAAATTGCTAAGTTTTATTTCCCAAGAGCATTATGCCACTTTTATAAAGAAAATTACAGTCACCACAAATTGCTCTCAACAATTCCAAAGCTTCTTCATTTGACCACTTGAAAATCAAAGTTCTTTAAGATTATAAATATAACTTTTTATAACTCTGTTATTACGTACTGTGAATGGGGAAAGGGGGCCAATCTTGTGGCCATAGCGTCGAATGGCCTCTCTGATGTGGCTAGGCTGGATGGCATCGCTTTGAGCCTCTATACCACAGGCTGCAGTGCTCTGCAACAGAAAAACACATAAATTGTTACTAAATCAAAAACACACAACAGACCTACAGTGCATAAAGTATGAAAATAAACCTTTATAAAATGGATCATTTTTTTTTTTCCAGAGGATACACATCATTGCTGCCACACACTAGAGAAAAAAGCTATTAACAAATCAAAGAGGACTTTTACATGAACTTTGCTTAAGAGACCCAAAGAACACCATATTTGTCCTCTTAAATCTTTCACCTAATGCTGCTGTATGTTGCAATTGAAAAGAGCAGAAAATGTTCAAACTAAACTGAAAGGGTCATATAAGTCATTTTGCAATAACCACAGAAACTATTTTCAAAACATTTCAGGCTCTCATTATGATGTCAAGGGGTGGGGAAAATATTGAACAAGTACTCAAAGTGGAAAGCAATTTGACACCAAAATCACCATTGAGTAATATCAGATTGAAATTTGAAGACAAAACACGTGACATAATAGTGTTAGAGGGATGCAAAAATATTTTAATTACCTCAAATTAGAATGTTTTCAAATTTCAAATTACTTTTTGAATTAAGGATCTTAAATAGGAAAGAGAAGAATTCACTGCTACTGATCTATTGATTTTACAAAAATATCTGCAGGATTTTAAAAGAAAACGTTACTCTCTTCTCCTTGCTAGTCAAGCTGAAATGTTGGTTTAGGCTCCACCTAGACATGGCTGCTTGCCAGAACTCAGACGACTTATCAGAATGATGGTTGCTTGGTAATAAACTCATGAAAACGTTATTAGTGAATGCACTAAGAATGACAAAAACTTAAATTACTCACAGAAGTTTAATCTACAGACATACACGGTCCCCTCATATATTTATACTACATACTAATGCTTTCAAATTTGGGATATTTTTTTACCAAATGTTTTATTTTCAAGAGTGCTGAGTCCACTGGAGCCTGTGTGTGTACACACAGAATTATTCATAATACGATGGCAGATTCTTCCCTTGCTGATTGACGTTCATAAAGGGAATATGAAACTCAAGTATTTTCTGCTGGACTCAGCCTTCATGGACTAAGAATAACATTCTTCACGAAGTTAACTCGTTTGTCTCAATGACTCAGTTATATCTGGTATATACCTAAACAAATTGGATAAGTCATAGGAAGATTTCATTAAAGTTGTGCACTTTTTAGAATATAATTATTTTAAAAGTCATTAAGTCAAACACTAAGAATTTAAAATAAACTACCACGTTAGTGAAATATACTGTATCAAAAAAATATATCTCCAGCTAAATTCTTGTTCCTAAGAAATATAATGGAAATCAGTCACAGAAACAAAATGTAGTCGAAAGTAATATAAAAAAGGAAGAGAAAAAAGCAAAAGTCTTCAGAAGGTTTTTTAGGATTCACTAAAGGCTTTCTAAATGGAGTATAGTAAGGGCAGAGAGGAAGTTGAACATATTAGGAGTATCCACAGCACTGATGACACTAGAAGGAGAAAATACATCTTTTTCTATCTGCCGTTGTCAAAACAATTGGTTTAACTCTGTGAAAAATGAGTATTTGTTTCAGGATAATAACACACGAGAAAAATCACAAGTCACTCCATTGCTTTGCAGCAAAATGAGTACTGCCATCGCATTTTTTCAAAAAAGCCCTAAGTGACTAACGCAGGGCTTCCTATCCAATTTATTTAATCAAATCCATTTCCCTTGTGGTTTTAAGGTATATATATCCCTCTCAGATAGAATACCGAGGCTCTACAACAGAAGACAGGAATTGTAATATTTACATTTCACACCGAATATGAGACATCTATACTTTATGCAAAGTAAACAAATATTTAGATTGAATCAACCAACTGGCATAAAAATAAGGTCAGGTGAAGTTGTTATAGGCAAAGAAGGCAGTCGCTTAAGGC
The DNA here is from genome assembly GCF_009769465.1 of Tauraco erythrolophus. Taxonomy (NCBI): domain Eukaryota; kingdom Metazoa; phylum Chordata; class Aves; order Musophagiformes; family Musophagidae; genus Tauraco; species Tauraco erythrolophus. Next base: position 67,085,824 of record NC_141466.1, on the reverse strand, counting down.
TGCTGGGAGCAGGAAAATCACAACCACCTCTTTGCTTATGCTTTGACCTTCTAAACCTACACTAGCTGCTACTGTCAGAGAAAGGGATGATTATTTGGACTGGTATCTACTGCTGTGGCTGCAGTGGAGCAGCTCGTCTTAGAAGGGGCCATTGTTACCTCAACAAAATTCAGTTTGCAGGCATTACTGAGAAGCTTTAGCCTAGTTCTGAGAAAAAACACGAAACCACACATTTGGCCTTACAATCACATTGGTAGTTAACATGTGACACAAGTTAAAATTAATATTTAAAATGAGACACTTTATTTCCTGAAGACATTTTGATTTATTTTTCCTTTTTTTTTTTTTTTTTTCTTTCCCAGGCTTGTGCATCAAATACCTTTTTTCTTTTCCTTTGTTTGGATTTGGTAGAGTCTTGTCCAATTCCACCATTCCCCAAGGTTCCTGATGGGGTTTTCCCAAGATGCTGCTGTCCTGTTGATGCTGGGGGTGTAGGTGTAGGAGGTGGTGTGTTTTCAGGAGAGTCAAGACTGGGCTTCACACTTGTAGATTGCCCTAAGAGATGCGGCTGTAAAAGCAAGATGTTAAACAGCCATCACACAAATATAAAAAAATATTTTCTTCTTAGATTTACTGTTAGAAGAGATGCAATACAGAATTCAGTTTGCTCATTCTATAGGTTACTATAATATCTGTATCATAGCAATGCATGCGATACAGCACTTATTGCACTTGCCACTGTTGACAACTTTAATCTCCAAATCTGCAAGAAAGACTTCAATATAGAGAGAAGGAATTCCCACCCAAGAAAAGAGGACTTACACTTAAATATAAATTATTATTCTGCTAAGAATTTAACATTTGGAGCTGTAATTTAATGTCTTTCTGTCTAAATCTGTAGCTTCAATGTTCATAAACTCCATAACAGAAGTCTGTATCAATAACAGATGCAATACCATCTTGTTCGAAAGCAACAAACTACCAAATATATGTAAAAGTTAAACAAAAAATGCATTATTATGAGAAAAAGCAAGCTTTACCTCCGTAGAGTTGTGATACTGTATGAAGGTGGCAGATATGGCATGACTGAATGGGTCACCAGCTTTGGGAGCCATGTCCTGCTTAACCAAAAGAGCCAAGTCCACCAACTAGAGGGGCAAAACCAGACGACAAACAGGTAGGTTTACTGACACAGTACTTACTACGAATGCCATCGTAACAATGAAGGGAAAGAGGAGTCGTGGGTTGAGGCAGATTATTCCTCGTGTTTCTCAGTTGAAAACAAAATTATTCAGAGATATTTCAGCCTAAGGAACCTTTCTTTTCCACTTCTGTAAATATATGGAGTAATCTATCTACCCAAGAGGGCTCGGCTTGGCACTAAGGTAACGTTTTGTTTTCCAGGAAATCCTGCTTTTTAATCCAATTGTGCAATGGGGTTGAATGAGCCTCAGCACACTGCCAAAGGTCACATAGCGAAGTATGCGGTTTTAGTTTGGACATGAATAAAGTTCGTGCTGGACTCCACTCTCCTCTGTAACCATTATAAAAAAATTCTATTTGCATATAAGATAGATGAATATGGTATACTACACATCTCTCATACAGTAATTTGAAAGACAGAAAGGAATCCAGTCAGCTTGATTAGCCGAAGCAGTGACTGCTGAAGGGGTTTACAAAACAGTCACCTGAGGCTGAAGTACATCGCAGAGCAAATAATTCATTTTGATTAACTACAGTTTGATCAGTATACTCCCTTACCTGTGCCACAGTCTCATACGCTAAATATGCCAAAATCTCCATGGCGACTGCATTTGGCTTTATTTCCATACTGCTGCAGTCCAACCAGTCACGAAACTTGGATGCTTTCTTTGCTGTCAGTTAAAATCATAGAGGGAAAAGTAAAAGTTAACAACAGGTAGGCCAAAATAATGGTTTTTTTACAGTCATAGAAAATACTACAAATGTGAAACAAGGAGTGTGACTCATTGGATTGGCCAAGGATGGAGTTATCAACATGGAATTAGTGGAGAAAAGACTGTTATTTATGCTAGGGGTTGCTCAGCCTGGAGTGGGTTGTTCAGCCTGGAGAAAGGAAGGCTCTGGGGAGACCTTCTAGCAGCCTTCCAGTACCTAAAGAGGCTACAAGAAAGCTGGAGAGGGACTTTTGACAAGGGCGTGTAGTGATAGGACAAGGGGCAATGGCTTTAAACTGAAAAAGGGTAGGTTTAGATTAGATCTAAGGAAGAAATTCTTCACTCTGAGGGTAGTGAGGCACTGGAACAGGTTGCCCAGAGAAGCTGTGGCTGCCCCATCCCTGGAAGTGTTCAAGGCCAGGTTGGATGAGGCTTTGAGCAACCTGGTGTAGTGGAAGGTGTCCCTGTCCCTGGCAGAAGGGCTGGAACTGGATGAACTTTAAGGTCCCTACCAACCCAAACTATTCTATGATTCTATGATTTCATATATAAGATTCTGGAGACCCATAAGTAGCATGGAGGAAAGAGAAAAACACTCAGTTATTCAATCATACGGGAGATTTCAGAACAAGAAAAGGTCCACCCCAGAGGACTGTAGACAGGACAACCTTGATTTTGAATGTATTATTGTAAAAGAAATAATATGATTGCTTCACATCTTTTATGAATGACAGAAAGCACTAGAAGAAATCAAAACAAATCCGAGTCCATATAAAATGATATAATTGTAGTAACAATAGTGAAAATTAATGAAGAAGGAAAGAAGAACTAGGAAGTCCTTGTGTTAACCATGCAGGGATTAGGTGCTGACAAAGTAGCCAAGATGATTTGTAGATCAGTGTTTTTAAAATGTGCTTTGGATATAAAGATATAAGGACAAATGTAGATCTGCAAATGATCAGCATTCACACAAGAACTTCACACTGCTAATGGATGAGATCACTTAGGAGAAAGTACAAAGAAAAACATGGGACAAAGAAACATGATATTTGCTAAGAGAGTAAAGGGAAAGAAAAAAGGATGATCTTACTTAGGTCAGTGGTGCGCAAGGTGACCACAAAAAGCTGTGGAGACTTGGACAGAAAGGAGCGCGTAAAATAAAGATTTAATGAGGGCTGCCTGTGAAGACAGGACAACAAAATGAAGTAAACACCAAGTGGGAGAATCATTTGAAATAGCTCTTTCAAAGAGAGTCTTCACTGAGGGCTAAAAAGCTAAAGATAAGTCAGGTATTAAACAGAAAATGGGTGTACATAATGGCTATTTTTTCAGGAGGGACTGAAAAAGCTACATGGGATTGCTGAAGACATAAAAAAAAAAAGGGCAAGAGAAAAAGTATGAAGGTGACAGCAGGATTGCAAAATGTTCTCTAGAATTTAAATTTGTAGTCTTGTAGTATTTGATCCTTTGATGGGCCTTTTCTTTCACCTGTCCTTCAAACTGCACAGAAATATGTGGAGCTGTAATTATGAATATATATTGTTAGAAAAGCTTCTTGAAATCCCTTCCAGGTTTATTCCCTTGTGACACAGTTTTCATAGGTTTATAGTTCATTAAAAAGGGTTTACTACTTTTAACACAGCAATACATTCAATTTTTACTAAAATATAACAAAATAAGTAATAGCCTTTGTGCTAGTTTTGAACAAATGTTCTGCATGGCCTTTAGTATATTCTATCTGGCTGAGTTCATATTATGCAATTGAATTTGTGCATGAGTCTCTCTTGCTACTATTTTCTAAGCACTGTAATTCTCTTATTCTTTAATGACATTAAATGACAGTGAAAAAGAACTGTGTAGACATGGTCATTTAAAAACACTGTGAAAATACCATTGAGATATTTTTATAGAACACAATTCCCTGGTCAGCAACATTCAATTTTATTTTGCAAATTTAAGATTTGTATTTGTTCTATGTCCAGGTTGTAATTTTTGGGTTTTAAAAATGACTTTATCACAAACCTCTCATTTGCTGAAGTCACCCTAATCTGAAGTATCATTTATCTAATGGCTCACAGATGTGTGATGCCAAATCATAACTAAGCTTACAAAACATATTGAATTAGGAAAAGAAAGGCTTACAAAACATGTTTTCCTACATTTGCTGACATTTGCTGATACAGAACAGTATTTCAAATGTGTCATTTATTTGCCATAAATGAGTCACTCTTTCTTCGAATTTAAAAGGAAGAACAAGATAAGGTCTCTCATTTAAAGACACTATTGTGCTCAAGTCTGTTGTAGGATCATGTGCTGTTTTGTCATGATTTTTACTGGCTCCTTCACCTCACTTTCTCTGACATTTGACCTAAAACCTTAGTCATCACTTAACCGCTTCTGTAATGATGTTTTGCTACATGATCAAGCCCATTAATTTACAGCTCATTATAGTTGTGGCCCACAAGTACTTCTAGTAAGTTGGTTTTCAGTGCTAGTAAAGCCCTAATTCTGTCATCATGTTATTAGTGTTGGAATGGCTTATACTGATGAATTTGGCTAATGTTGAAAAAATTCCACAGCAGGAGCTTACAGCTTAAAATAGAAAAGACTCTTTAGTAAGTTCTTTGTGTCTCTGCGGATAGGGAAATAAAAGCAAAACTTGATGCTCTTCTCTAATTTTAGATACATTCCAAAAAACCTGCAACCGTGAAACTTTGCAGACTTCAGGCAAGTATGGGTGTTAATCCATTAACTCTTTACCAGTTCAATCTTTGCAGTTGTCCCCACCAGCACAGAATTTGAGCATACAGAAAGCTTGGTAAATATTCAAATAAAATATGCTGCCGGACGGCCTGAAACTATGCGAAATTAACTGTTCCCAGGAGTTATGCAGACAAAGAATTTCAAGTTTTATTATTGCAGATGAAACAAAAGTGCTTTCAAAAAAACATGAGGTCCTGCTGTGTTCTCTATTACATGAAATAATAATTGAACATCTTAATACAGTACAGTCATTATTATACTTACAAAAACTCAGTTGCCGACTTTCACAAAATTCTGCATACTGGACCGAGTCCATCATTCGTGTTTGTCTTTCTGCTCTCTGACAAAAAGAGTAGAAGTACATGATGTACCTTATTCCAACAACTGCATTCCACAACAGAAATTATAGCAGCAAAGTAGCCCTGCCATAACCTTGAAGTAACTCTCCCATAATAAACATGTATTGAACAAGTTAAGATGAAGAAATATAAACCACAGATTGGTTATTAGTCTCGTGAGTTAAATTTCCCAGAGGAGCATGTCAATTCTTATTTTCAAAACCTGCCTGCACACCGTTCACCTACAACAGTGACCAGGGCTGAGTTACGAAAAGCGCTGAGCACTCTTGCCCTGATAGAGGTACGCATTTAAACTGAAGCACGAGTAGTCTGCCTACATGTTTACAGACGACCAGACAAGTAAAACGTTCTCCTAGACCAAGGCCAATGTGTTCTGCAGAACTGAGCAGAACTAAACCTGTGTGCTTTTAAAATGGGAGCATTAGCATTAGTGAAACGAATAAACTCCATCACGTTGAGGACGTACCAGACAGAGAGGAGCACTGAAGTGCCCCTTCCCACACAGACATACAAGATACTGTAATAATTAAGTGGTAAATATGCCTGTTTCATTTTTTTTCCACTGTTAATCTATGATATTTTATACTTCTGAACATCTACAGGAGAAGAAAGGAAATTAGACTAAAGTAGAGGTCATTCAAGAAAAACAGTTTAAAATGTTCACTACTAGATTTAAGAATGTATTTCACGCAAAGTCTAGTGTAAACCAAAAGATTGTATCTCAAAAAAAGTCAAGGTATGAAATCATAAATATTATGCACACCCTCCCTTCCACGTATATACTATGCCCTAATTGAATCGTGGTTAAAGGACCACTGAAGTTCATGGTTAGGTTTGAGTACATGTTTGAGTTTTGTTTACTTCATCAGAGCAGGGCTGATTTTCACAAGGTAGGGATCTGGTCTCTAGAGGAGATTAAATCCTTCACGTATCGGAGGAAGGAAGCAGTAGTTAAAGAGAACGATTATCATATATTGAAGCAGACAGCTTACTCAAGTCTCTCAAACAAGCAAAGTAGGTTGTCTTAAAAATCAAGGAAAGGAATGTAACTATCTTCCAAAGAATAACAGGTGTGTTCGCATTAAAGATAAAAATAAAGATAAAACCACACACATACACACAAATTTTGATGAAATTGAAATCATAGCATTCTTTAATCAGATCTAATGTAAGACAACAAGGTTGTTGATAAGAGTATTTGGACACAGGCTATATAACCAGTATTTGGTCCAAGCAGTTTCTCAAATCAGAAAATAAATAAAAAAACCAACGGTACTTCAAATGCAGTTTCTTCCTCTATTCTCTGCTTTTTAGGTCACTCTTCTACGACAGTCCAATCCATCAATTATGAGATCTTGTTGACAGTCAATATGATCAATCTAGTTGTGAACTGATCTACTAACTGCACAGAAACATACCTATATATTCTTTCTTTCTTTTCTTCTCTTCTCTATTCAGTCAACCATTTCTACTGTATTCTGACTCTTAGTTACCAGGACAGAAAATGCTCTACTTCAGCGTTTTTCAGTTTTTCTATGCATGCCTTTGGTATCTTGACTATATTTTGTGGAGTTGTCATTTCAGATAAGCAAAAATTTTCAGTCAATCTCTTTCATCAACACATTAATTAAGTTCAGATTGATTTTGTATCCTTTAAAAATAATTTTCACAATGCATGTCGTAACTTCAACCCTCATCTAGCATAACCATAACAGAGATCTGTTTTGCCTCTGAATTAATTCAAGCATACTTTTGAAGTCAGAAGGCACCACCAGGATCATCTAATCTGAACTTCTGCATAGCACAGGACACTTCTCACATAATACATCCTAGAAATGGTAGTCTTATAATTCCTTGTGTAATTTTACTAAATGTTTTAGAAAGGCAATTCAGGTTTAAATTTTTCACATATTAAGAGATAATTTATTCAAATAATTTAAAATTCTAACTTTTTATGCAATATGGTTTAAATTCTATAATTATTTGTGTCTTTGTTTGCGAGACAGAATTTACCAGTTGGGTATTTCCAGATAAATAATTTAAATTTAAGTGGGTATCAAACAGATTGAGCTTCTCTATGACAAAATTTTCTTGAAATTTTACATGGAAATGTGTAGGCTTGAAGAACTGTTGTTTGACATCCCTCTCCAACAACCTTCCCTCTAGACATCTCTGACCTAAACTTCAGCTTAAAAGAGGACTATTGCCAACACTAGATAAAGTCAGCTATGGCTTTCTCTAACGAAGTCTTGAAAATCTCCAAGGACAGATTTTATGTCTTCTCTGGACAACCTGCTCCAGTGTTGCATTTGCCAAAAAGATTTCTAATGTCCTACTTGAAACCACTGAGCAACAATTTGCAGTTCTTGAGCTTCTTTATTCTACCCAGCACTACTAAAAAAAATTTGGTTCTATCACCATTGTAACTGTCCTACAGCAGTTGTAGTCTGCTATCTAAACTTAGCCTCTTCTTCAGACCAGTAAAACTAAGCAATCTCTCTCAACCTCTTCTGACAGATCATGTGCTCCAGTGCCCTCAGCTCTCAGTAGCTTTCAGCTAAACCTTTCCAGTTTCTCAGATTTTCCATGGAACTGAAGGACCTGAAACTGGATGAAGTGTTCCAGATTTGGCTCAACAACGCCAAGTAGAAGGGCATGACAACTTACTTCAGTCTGCCAGCCACATTTCTGCAAAACTGTGAGTTTTGCTTTAATATTATGAGACCAAGCTGTTGACTCATGTTCAACTTGATGTTCTCTACCACCCCGCAGGTTCTTCCCAGAAGGGCTGCTACCCAGACAGCTGGTATTCAGTCTGTACTGGTGCATGGGGTTACCTTGTCCCGGATGCGGAAATTTAGTGAACTTTCTGTTGCTTTAGCCCTCAAGGTTTTCAAGACCTGTCTGGACTAAAGCTCCATCAAGGAGTGTGCCAGCCACTCTTAATTTACTGTCATCAACAGATTCACAGAATGTGCATTTTATACCATTGCTCACATTTTTGTCTACATTGTTGATGAAGATATTGAATGATATGGGTCTCAGTATCAATCCCTGGGACATTCAGTTTTCACCTGTTGCTACCTATATGTCAAGCCATTGGCTGTTACCCTTCACATACAGCATTTCCACGGATTTAAAAACCTTTGCAACAAGGAAGGTACCGGAAAATAAAAACAACATTAAATCCTAACATGAGGAGATATGCTTTGAAGTCCTATCTGAGTTGACAAAGAAAAACAATATCTCAAAATTTGACAAAGATACTTTAACACACAATTAGAAGCATTCCAAAAGTAATATGAAAGCCCAAAAAGCAGATTAATCCCAAGAGCAGTTATGTTAAATTCAATGATTTGGCAATGGCTACTCTCAGCAAATGCACTAGAAAAGTCCCTGAAAATGCATGCTGTCAAAGGCTAGTCAATATACCTCACAGTGTATTCACTATCAAAGCATTGCAAGTTTCTCTATAAAAAGTGAAACACAAAACTCCCTCTAATCAAAGGCTTATTTTTTAAAAAAAGTTTTGGTGAAGGGACATTTTTCCAATAGGGTCTTTATTTCTCTCTACAAATTGTCTATAGCTATTACCCAAAGACCTAAACAGTGGACTTAGTTTTGTTCTTCTATAATAGACTAAACGAATACTTACACTTACTTTAAATCTGTATGAAAATTTCTTATGTAGGAAAATTACCTACATATCTGTGAAAGAAAATGGTTTTCTCCCTTCAATTCTCCTCTCTAAAAGAAGTCTTTCTTAACAGTGGATTCTAGAGTGATGTTCTAAAACACCACCAAACATAACAGCTTTTATCACAAATAAGTGGACTATATATTCTTCCCAATACACTTCAATATAAAAAAAAAAAATTACATCATAGCATGGAAACTCACAGTTGAAGGGATAAGGATAGCCATTTCATCAGTCCTACCAGTTTTAGAATAGTCTATAAATAACCAGCAAATGCAGAAGAAATAAATGGATATATTGCATAGGTGTATCAGCTTTAAGGAAACAGCAAAGCAGAAGACAACAGCAGATCATTTTTCCTCTTCACTTCTCAAGATTTTAAACAATAATTATTTTCTCTTACATCATCCCTGCTTTGGAAAAATCTAATGTTTCCTTATCTCCATATTTCTAAGATATATTTCATAAATTCAAATTGAATCAATAACACAGGATAAAAGGGAGAAGAAAGTGAGCACACTACTGTGAACACAGTGTTACTCCAGGCCAAAGAGTTTAAAGGAAACAGCATTCAATGTCAGAGGAGCCACAGAAAGTTTGTGAAAATGTTATAAGCTGTAAGTAATGTTTTCTGTTAAGTCTACAGAATACCAACTTGCTCTTTTTCACAGTCTTTATTTTTTAATTATTTTGTTGCTCAAAGCCTCATCCAACCTGGCCTTGAACACTTCCAGAGATGGGGCATCCACAGCTTCTCTGGACAACCTGTTCCAGTGCTTCACAAAACTCAGAGGGAAGAATTTCTTCCTTACATCTAATCCAAATCTGCCCTCTTTCAGTTTAAAGCCATTGCCCCTTGTCCTATCACTACATACCCTGTAAAAAGTCCCTCTCCAGCTTTCCTGTAGGCCCCCTTTAAGTACTGGAAGGCTGCTATAAGATCACCGCGGAGCCTTCTCTTCTCTGGGCTGAACAGCCCCAACTCTCTCAGCCTGTCTTTATAGGAGAGGTGCTTCAGCCCTCAGATCATCTTCATGGCCTCCTCTGGACTAGCTTCAATTTTATACAACTGAAATTTTTCAAATTCTGTTCTGGGAAGGAGTAAAGAAATCACTCCAACAGGACTGAAGTTCTCTTTCATCAGTACAAAGGTAAGTTTGCTGGGAATCTTTCCTACATGAAGAAACACTGAAACAACCCTGGAAGCAATTCACCTTGAAGCAATCTGAGCTTGAAATCAGATACAATAAATGGTATCAGTTACACTGCCCCACTGGTTTATCAAAACAATTAAAAATCTACAGTTTTTACTCTCTTTATAGTAGTACCAGTCAGACTAAGCAGTTAAGAAGCTGAGTTATGTGGCGTACAGCAGAGTTAAAATACTTTGCTTGCTTTCCTTGGAACACGCTGAAGGACGCAGTAGATAGGACCTGGCACAGTAAATCTATGCTTAGTCTTCCAAAAATGTGTTGCATTATATCTTTCTTTCAGCATGAAGAACTAAAAAGGAAGACTAAAAAACGACAGGAAAGAAAAGGCAAAGAGTTACATGTTGTCACCTCCCATCCAGAATGAAAAATCATCTTATTTCGACTCTGTTTTGAAGCTTTCACACTTGATATGTAAAGCTCTTTGTGTGTGGGGAAGGCAAGAGGCCAAATGTTAACTTGCTTACCAACTATTTCGTGTCTGAAGGAAATGTGCCGAGTACCCGCTAAGCTGGAACATTTGAAAAACGTATGCAGCATGGCTGGACACCCCTGTGTTTGGCCACAATGTTAATGATGAAGATGTTGGCTTCCTAAACTGCTTGCATATTCACATTATGGTGTGATTTCCTGATCTCCTTTGCTAAAGACCTCTTCATTGTGCATCTATCATGGATTCAAAGGAGCTAGGTGGCTAACCTAGGAAAAAAACAAAGCTGCCCTGCAATGGCTGATATTACTAAAAGAGTATGCTAAATAAAATTTTTTTATTTAGACTAGAGAATAACAGGAAGCTTCCATATGCTGTACGTAACAGCTCTCGGGTCGTAGGTCAAAAATTACTGAGATAAAAAATAAATAAATAAATTTGAGAAATAAAGCACAAGATAGCTCAATACTGAAGAGCTTACAAAATATGCTGAAAATACATTTTTCGTCTTCTGTATCTTGAAATTATCTGAGGATTATCACTATCTGAAGATAGTTGTTACATAAAGGAAAAAACTATTTACTCTTCTGAGAATCACTTGAATTTCTAAGCAAAGAAAAAAAGGGGTTAAAAGTAAGCATTTTCAAAGATCGAGCTTACTCAGATTTTCATACAGAAAATAAAAATGCCACTTGGGGAAAGAACAATAGCTTTTGTAATGCAATACTTGATTTGGCTATAAAGTACAGACATACAGGGAATTTTTATCATTTTTACCCACTTCTTATAGAACATACCACACATTCTGCAGTAACCATTAATCTGAACAAGTCTGCATAACAAACTTGAGGTCTTTGATGTAATACTGCTTTTGAGTGCTCATGTGTTCAGTACAAAGTTCCCAATACCTTCATTATTAGAAGAAAACAAGAGGTCTTTTTCTGGCAGACCAAGATGATCCTAATTTCAATGTATTTACAGAGCTATAAATAGTAAAAAAAAAAGTTCTGTTTTTTTCTCTACAATATTAACCCCACTCTCCCTTCCAATAAACAAAGTTTAAGACCTTAATAAGCTTAAAAATCTTAACCATTACAAACATGTTAAGGATTTACAACTGCAAGTGACATCAAAGGAAGCTGTGAACGAAGACAAATTAAAACGAACTGATTTTTTTTAGTTTTATTTTTTCACTATAGAAAATTGGTGATTTTCTGTCCAGGGACAAAGATGGGATTCACTTGAACAAGTTGGACATCTGCAATATCTTAATTAGTCACCTAAAGTCCCTTTATAGTAAAAAAGATAATAGGAACTTATAAAGAGCAACTCTACCCTAAACTAGATTTTAAAATAAGTCAGATGAATGACATCTATGAATTTGTCTGAAGTTCATCAACTGTGGACATCAGCAACAGAGCCCTAGGGACACTGGCTTAGGTCTACATGTCCACAGCACAGAAACATCCTCAGAGAAAGTAAGACAAATCCTGCTTCGATGAGTGACGAGTGAGGAACGTCATCATTAATAGGGCAACTTCCATTTCAGGGCTAAGCAAAAGCCAAGACTGAAGACTGACTCAGTAGATTTGGTTGCTGCTCTGATCTCAAAGCAATGAAAGTATACACAAAGGCGGCTTTGTACCCCGAGTGTGTGTTAACTCCATTCATCTTCCTCAAAGTATGTAAAACGTAATCTAGCAAAGTTTGTGCAGATAAGTAGGGGGAAGGGAGCTGGCAAGACTATTTAAGATTATGTAAAAATTTCAAGGGAATTATGAAGAAAGCAAGCAAATGAAATTGCACAGACAATAAAAAAATGAATGGATTAATGCCCAGCAGTCATGATCTAATTGCTTAAGGAATAAATAAAACAGACCTCCTGATAGGGACTTACTGTCCCTGTAATACTTTGCCCTTGAACATATGCAAAATCTACACATACTGTATTTATCTGAACTAATTCCATATTATATCCAAATTCCTTGTCTAAATTTATTACTGCTAGTCTGAAATGTGGAGCTGGAACCTGCAAAAGAAATATTTCCATTTCATGGAACACCTTTGATTTCTACAGGAAAATATTTTTTTCTGCTATAATAAGTATCATCATGAATTCTGTAAAACTATGTGTTAGATTTATGGCTATCTTCTACCAGTGCTTTCCAAAGACCATAAAATAATTTAGGATAAACTATACTACCAAACTTAAGAAGTTATGATGTGGGATTTATTAACATATCAAGATGACGGACCTTCCCTCACTTTTCTGGTTGAGGACGCTGTAACATCTTTCTGTGGCTTCCATCTGGCTGTACATCAAAAACTTTACATATCAGGTTAACATTAGGATACTTTTATGTCTTCTGGATAGCATTCTTATGAACACTTATCCTGACTCTGTATCAACTCATAGATGAAATTCATATAAACAGCTTTAGCATCTCACAAGTAAATCTTACAGTCATCAAAACAGACATCACTGCACTGTCTGGGAGATAAAACCAGTAAAACAGCCCCTTTTGCATACTGAGTTTTAATTTTTTTCTCTTATTTGCAGTCAAATTCAGCCATCGCACTCTATTTAATGATAACACAATAATTATAGAGGCTCACTTGTAAGCAAAAGGAAAATATTGTAAGTCATAAGATTAAAATCTTTCTTTTAGCTTTATGACTAGAGATATGGATAGAAGGATAAATAAAAGGATAGATATCTTAGAAATGTGCATTTACTTTATATTGTATTCTATGTAAATTTCAGGTAGTTATAATATTATGTGTCCCCTCAAAAAATCCTCCATGTACCTTCTATCTTCATAATATTTCCCCCTATTGTTATTTGCAGATAGCTTGGTTTTGAACCCAAAAAGGTACAGCCACTTGCATCCAGGACAGGTAACTTAGCACTGAATAACTAAAGAGCTGCCTGACAAACAATCTGACTCCCTGAAACTGTACTCCTTCCACTCCACTGAAATCTCTCCCATGGTAGGCTGAAGTGCTGTTTGGTCTTGTGGCCAGAAACTCATGCAATGTTTTTTGCTCAAAGGGTGTTTATGGTCTTGGATGGAGGCTGGCTTGGAGTGGTACAGGTACAACATGCCTCACATGCACAATCACTATCCTGGGTGGAGAAGAGGGCTGGAAGATTCATCCAGCTCCTACTGGTCCCAATGGAATGGAATAAGGCGAAGAGGGTGGTTTCAACTCAAAGTTCACTGAAAAGATTTATAATTATAGATGTTTTCATTAGTTATGGTGTTTCTTGAAAAAATATTTAAAAAAAGAGCTCAACTCCCCAAATAATGGCAGAACATACATGTACAAATAAGAAATTCAAGATTCAAAATTTTTTCTATACACACAAGTAATTTAGTGACAAATCTGGTGTAAAATTTGATGACACCAAGCTGTGTGGTGTGGCCAAAATACTGGAGGGAAGGGATGCCATTCAGAGGGAACTTGACAGGCTGGAGAGATGGGCCTATGAGAACCTCATGAAGTTCAACAAGGCCAAGTGCAAGGTCCTGCACATGGGTCGGGGCAATCCCAAGCATAAGTACAGGCTGGGCGGAGAATGGATTGAGAGCAGCCCTAAGGAAAAGGACTTGGGAGTGCTGGTTTATGAGAAGCTCAACATGAGCTGGCAATGTGCGTTGGCAGCCCAGAAAGCCAACCGCACCCTGGGCTGCATCCAAAGCAGCATGGCCAGCAGGTCAAGGGAAGGGATTCTGCCCGTCTACTCTGCTCCCAGGAGACTCCACATGGAGTACTGCATTCAGCTCGGGCCCCAAACATAAGAAAGACATGGAGCTGCTGGAGTGACTCCAGAGGAGGGCCATGAAGATGATCTGAGGGCTGGAGTGCCTCTCCTATGAAGACAGGCTGAGGGAGTTGGAGTTATTCAGCCTGAAGAAAAGAAGGCTCCAGCAAGACCTTAGAGCAGCCTTAAAGAGTACTTAAAGAGGACCTACAAGAAAGCTGGAGAGGAACTTTTTGCAAGGGCATGTAGTGTAAGACAAGGGGTAATGGCTTTAAACTGAAAGAAGGTAGATTTATATTAGATATTACAAAGAAATTTTTAACAATGAGAGTGGTGAAACACTGGCACATGTTGCCCAGAGAAGTTGTGGCTGTCCCATCCCTGGAACAAGATCAGGTTGGATGAAGCTTTGGGCAACCTGATATAGTGGAAGGTGTCCCTGCCAGCGGCAGGGGGGCTGGAACTAGATGATCTTTGAGGTCCCTTCCAACCCAAACCATTCTATGATTCTATGATTGATGTGTACTGTAGCACTCCAATTTACAAGTCTGAATTCAGTCTTACAACTTTTAGAGGAAATGTTGTTTTTATGGTGCTTCCCGTAAAGCTTCTGTTAACTTCAATAGCTGTAGGATCTTACCCTATGAACATCTCTCCTAACTTAAGGTGGCACCTAGTATAGATGGTTGTCATACTCTTGTCAAAGGAAAGGAAAAAAATGGGCTCTCAAAGTAGGACACAGTTCCTAAAAGAGCCTTTTCTCTCTATGCTCCCACATGTAGACTAGAAATCCAGCTTAGACTCTCTATATAGAACAGGCCAGTATGCCTCTAGAGAGGAGAACTCCAGCTGCTGCTAAGCTGGCCAAGTTATTTCATCAAGTCATTACAGCATTGCCTCTTGGACTAGGACTCACCTCATGCAATGTTGGGTGTTTTAGGGTAAACTAATCACCTCTATAATCAATGGGAAAAAGAGGTACTTCTATAAGCCGTTCATATCTATTGCAGGTGTGGTAAGAGAATGTGTCACCTCTGAATGTGCTTTTCTCCCTGTAGACACAGGAATGCAGACGACTGATAGAAACAGAGCTCTAGCTGCCAGCTGAGAACTTCTCCCTTCAGCCATACAGACATGTTGTTAATTTAAACCAGGAGATTATAAACTACGGGATGCACCTAGCATGAGACACTGACCTGGTTTTTGAAAGGAAGCCCACTAATTCATTAATTACTACAAAAATGAGTAAAACAATTTAGCTCCGGCATTTTCCATGACAAACCCAAATCTGGAAACTTTTACGATGAATTCGTGTAAGATGTGTATTCATGAAGGTCTGTAAAGAAAGCATTAAATTAATTAACTAACATTAATTAAAATTAAAATACATGGTACTATGTGTATGTAGATGTGCTTTCCTTCGCAAATGACCGGAGAATGCACAGTTACTTGAATTTACTTTTTCTAATCAGAGAACAATACAGAGTGGTATTCAAAAACATATTCTTGCTTCCTTAACACAAGAAGTATGTATATAGACATTTCACATTGAACTTGTGGCATTTATGCCACTGAGTCTAATTTTGTGGTTAGATTTTCATTCTTTTGGAAAAGCCCTTCTAGTTTGATAATTGCAAGACATGGAACTCCAGATAAAAATCGCATCACAAAATTCAGGCAATGAGTGAGTCACACATTGAGTTAGAAAGGAAATGCTTCCCTCAAAAGAACAGTCACCAGTATGCATTGCATATAATCTGCATGTGTTTTTATAAAGACACAATACCTTTCTCTTTAAGCTCAAAATAATTGATACGAGAGATGTCTCTCGGTCTCGGGTGAATTTGGCTGCCTGCTCCCTCTTGAACAGCCCACGCTTCCCAACCAGAGAAAGAAGAAGACTTCAAAACTAAACTCCTACCTGGATTCTGCTACTAATTTGCCATCTCAGCAAGACCGAGTGCAAACAAAGGCTGAATTAATCACATTTTAAGGCTTGTTTCACAATTGTCACAAAGCTTACACAGTCATTTGCACTGACACTAAACCCACGCAAAGTTTGTGCGCGGTGATGCCATGATGCACGCTGGCTGTGTATAGTCACCTTGCACAGGCTGAAGGGGTGGAAAGCAAAATCGAAACTGTGCAATATGCCCAGGAATGAAGAGGAAGGAGACCCTAAAAATCACCATCTGAACTGAAAGGCTTTGAACAAAAGCATTAGGACATTACTTTGCATTGGGACTTCATTCATGACACTGAGAGCAGAATTCGGCCCAGCATGAATATTTCATTAGTCAAATGTTAATGACTGCATGACACTTGCTATTTATTTAACTATGTAAAATTTTCTACGCTGTTATTCATTATTGTTTCTTAATCTCTTTAAATATGAGCAAATCTGTCTTCATAGTAGCCTTACAAGCATTATCTTCACTATATGCATGAGAAATAGAATCACAAAAAGATTATTTTCCCAAAGGCAGTCTGTTTAATCGGCAATCACTTCTCTTTTTTCCTCTCCTTTCTCTTTTCTCTTTCTAATGTTAGAGAGGAAAAGGAAAATGTGAAGATCCCAGGATTTATCAAAATGATTTAGCGTTTGGAATTAAGTTAATTCGAACCATCAGCGAATTTGGCACAATCTATTTCGTTAGACCTTACACTATGCCTATTGATAAATATACCACAAAATTATTAAGCATTTACATAAAACCAAATAAATATATGCTGTCATTAATTCAAAACAATCGTCACCATCCAAAGCAACTACAGAAGTTCTCCTATAAAATATCTACATTCCCTTCTCCAGAAGAAAAAGGGAAATCTCAAGAAATATGTTTTTGAATTGCATAAAACTTTCGCAGCAATACTTAAACCAGTTACACTGCATTCTGCGTGAGAAGTAGAACTGAAAGTTTTAGATGAAATTTTGCAGATATATCATTCATTTAAAAGCAGAAAATTCAAAATTTGTGAACAAAATTCACCAAATTTTGTTAATTTGGTTAAGATTCGATGAATACTTTTGAGATTTTAAAGGCTGAAAGTCAAAGTGAAACTTACTGACTTCTGAAATACTATGCAAGCATATGCTGACAGCTTTTAGTATCTGAAATGTAGACGTTCTGTACTAGTGAAATCACAGTTTCTTAATAGCGACTTTCCAATGAATTATATATTAAATAATCTCAGCCATTTCACGTCAAAACAAACAATAAAGTTGTTTTGAGGAGCCTCATCGAGTTATCATAGCTTACCTTTAACAGAAAAAACTGGTCCTACGTATCCTGGTCTCTTGCTCTGCAGCACCAATTGCCCGTTCAACACCCTTTACTACTATAGACCCTTCATACATCTATCAAAAATGAGATACTTTACAATAGTTTAGATGTTTGTTTGGTTTGGTTTGGTTTTTTTTTTTAATCCTGAGATGAGGGGAAGGCGAGCAAAGAGCATCTACTGTATATAGATTCATTACCATAAGCTTTACTGATAGTTTATCCTGTTTCCTAATGAAAACAAAAAAAACCCCACCGTGTCTCTATTAAAAAGTGATCAGATTTGGTATCCTGGTGACACTTTAAAGAGCACATTATGTGGGAAAACAAAATAAACATTTACCCTGGCAAATGAAAGTGAATTTGGGTTTTGACATACTTGGCAGGAAGGTAGAATTATATTCATGTCAAGTATGCAGAAAAGCTAATATAATATTTAAATATTTGCTTAAGTAATATAGAATTTAAAATAACACATTAGAAGAAACATTTTTTGTGAAATATTTTAAATTTTTTTAGTATAGGATAAGCCATGAAAGCAATATGTTCAGCTGAAATTTCAGACTTCTACAGCCTTTGTTACACATTCCCTTCAATTGTAAAGTGGTAAAGAGTCTTCATCTTCTACTGACAAGACTTCATTTGTATTTCCAAGACAAAGGCAGTATTTATACTGATGGTTTAAACTGATAATGAATATATGCAGCTCTCCAAAGAAACAACCCTTGAGAATCTGAATCTTACAAATATTGATATAATGAGCTAACGTTAACACTACCTCAGCTAAATCCTACAGCACTCTTAATCCTACAGCACTCTTCTACTGTTCGATATTACACATAAGCAATTATTTTAAAACCTTAGTTTGCAACAAGACATATTTCAGTGAAGAGAGACCTTTATATCACTCACAAAGTATGTCATAATAGCACCATAATAATTCAAAGCAACACTATCGGTCTTCGTTGTAATTGTACACTGTAGAAATGTGCCATTTTGAAATCGCTTAAAATGAATTCATTTTAATGTAAACTTGATTCGGAAATTTAATTATGAACTATTAAACTAACTGCTCAGATTTTAAGTTCTAAATCAGCACAGCTCCTCTGAGTCCTATCATAAGAGAGAAGCCACTTTATTTCAAATCACCAATTAAAAGCAATATAAAGAGTATTCAGACTGTAAGACATTAAGGACAAGGACCAGTTTGGGGAATTTGACTTTCAATCTTCTTAATTTGCAGTGCCCAATACACAAATTGTACGCTGTGTTAATAATAGCTTTTGAACATAGTATTCATTCATCCAGCCTGCTATAGAAATAAATTTAACAAGAGACTATTCCCCGCGCACATTCTTAAAATTGCTTGCAATGAAAACAATACCTTCCAAAGATGTGAGCACTGTCCAATTCTACATGCAAAGTTTTCAGTCACTTAACAAAAGAGGAAAACAGAAAATATTCGTAACTATAGAAAGAATTCTTTTTTTATTCTACTTTATTCTACAGTTGGTCAAACAATTTTAAAAGACAGAAAGCTTTGAATTCAAGAGCTTAACAAGAAATATCTCAGAATCCTACTACCAGGATAATCTCCTGAAAAGGAAGCCATGGCTGCAATTCCTTTTCAAAATCAGTTATAAAGATACTAAATATATGCCATAGTTCAGGCTGATCTTTTTATTGCTGGACACTGTCAGCTTCGTAAATTTAACCTCAGGTTAAATGAAAATAATTTAATTTTGGAAATGTCAAAACCTGTTCACATTTCTAAGGATATCTCATTCCATTTAGATTTTCTTGGAGGCACAGACTGACCAAAATGGAAAGGTTAGGGTTTTTTTTGGGAGGTGGAGCAGTGTCAAGGTGAAACAAACTTCTATG
Organism: Tauraco erythrolophus; assembly: GCF_009769465.1. Taxonomy (NCBI): domain Eukaryota; kingdom Metazoa; phylum Chordata; class Aves; order Musophagiformes; family Musophagidae; genus Tauraco; species Tauraco erythrolophus. Next base: position 67,066,517 of record NC_141466.1, on the reverse strand, counting down.
AAAAAAAAGAAAAATTAGAAAATCACATAGTCCTACTCACAGAATAATGGAAAAATGTCTTCAGTTCAAAATATTACACTTAACAATAGAACATTATTGAGATGCAAAGAACAATACCTTTAATAACAAGATTTTGAAGCACAGCTTTGAAGGTTGAAGTCTATTTAGTATTAAAGGTGCTTATAGTGTAGCAACAGTAACAATCACAGTTTGGCATCAATCACTTGACTGCGCTATTAGAAGTTGCTGTCGATTCTCATGCCACCATATACGCTGTTAGAGAAAATTCAGTCTTCATTGGCAGCTGCTTGGCTTCCTCGAGGTTTCTGAATTTTTCTGACATTTTTAGAGTCAGATGTAGCATTTCTCAAAGATGTCAATGTCCCTTCAGCATTTTTGTCTCTTTCTTTAAAATATAATTCATGGTAATAAGGTTAGCTGGCACAGCATTCACCTCACTAAAATATTTCTTTAAATACTGGAACTAGAAATCAGATCTCCAGCCTTGGGGTACATCAAGAGTTAACTCCCATTTTAAGTAGAGTGTGATTAGTAGCTGGAAATCTGCCTGAGTTTAGTACATCTGAGGATGCTATTACAATTTTCAGATATAAAATAATTAGCTGATGATATGAGCTGACAGCTAATACATCTACAATAAACATTAAAAAAATTATTTCCAAGCGGATGTAGAGTACGTGTTCCGTTTCTAAGCTGTTTGATATGGTCTGTGTAAGGAGCTAGGACTCGATACCAGATGCTGTATGTTCTACAAGCTTTTTCTGCAGATGTCTGCAGCCTGAGAAAATCAACAGTACTTTGAATAACACTCCTAGTAAAAGCATCTTCTTGTCAGAGTCACTGTATGATTTGGGATATGAATCCCACACAAGTGGATGAACTGATTTTAAATAATACCATCTGACAACGGTAGAAAAAGCTTTTAGTAGGTCTGACAAAGTCCTAGAGATGGCTGTTAGCCTTGGGAAATAAAATCCAGCCCTCTGACAGAGACGACCCATCCTTCTTTCGTTTGATCAAATGGAAACCCAAATTTAATGATTGCTTCCAAAGTTCCAGAGGCAAAGTTTCAACAGCACTTAACACTGCTACCAAGGAGTCCATATCTTTGCCTCTTACATGTGCCACTCGAAGAGTCTGGAAAAAATGTTTAAGATTTATTTGAAAATGAAATATATGCATCTTAATGTATTTCTTTATATTACCACTTTACATTGCTTTCTTGCCATTGCTTTTAAAGAAATCTCTTTTAGAACACCAAAAGTAAAGTGTATATGATACAGATACCATTATGCCAAAGAAATTCTAAAAGCCTGTCACTACCCGCATACAAAAGTGAAGAGAGAAATCTCTTAAGTCATAAATCCACACATCCAACTGAGAAGAATACATTTTTTTTTTTCTCAAAAATAAGCCTGTGGCCCTCACTTGATAAAGATCTAACTGAATTCACAGAAATCAATTTCTAAAATTTATTCTCTATGCAAAATCAATATTTTTTCTAGTGATAGTATTATGGTCTTGTCTTCCTTGAAAGTTTAGGTCTAGTTGTGGATGTACTTTGTCAAGCCAAAGTGGCAGGAATACCTAATTTTTGCCACGTCAAAGTTAGCTAAATGTGAACCTCAGATTATTAAAACGGCCAAATGTTGATCTCACGAATATCTGTGAGATTAAACTCTATATGTTCATTCCATGAGGGCTTTATGTAAGGTAACTATTTGAAAATGAGAACTGCTACTGTTTTCCCCGAGTATCCAAATTAAAACAACCTTTTCCAATTCATTTAATGAAAGTGTTTAACTGTCTAGGCATCCTCAGTTTTAATCAAAGATGGTAGAGCAAAATGGAAGAAAAGAGAGGAGACAAAATTTAAAGCTTGAGGGGCAAAATCTACAAATAGAAAAATGTTACCTTGTGTAGAGTTAATAAACTATGCCAGCTTATTACTCATGCTGCTCTGTTAGGAACGTTGTGGGTCTGTTTTCTAGTGAATTGAGTAAGGATATATCTCCCATTTTGCAACATGTAGAGCTTAATTATATTACTTTACCATTTCAACAGATGCTTAAGATGCTTAAATCTTACCACGTCTGATTCCATAGCCACAACACGTGTGTGAAGCTATCACTGAGAGCAATTTTACACAGCAGACAGATCACATTCTTACGGAAGAATACAGCAAGGAACATCATAGATAAAATAAACCACAATGACTGAGACAAAATGAAAGACAGAAAACCCTGTTCCTTGTATACATAAAACATCTATTCCAGGAAATACCAGCAGTTAAAGATTACAGAAAGTGCAGAAGCTGGAAAGTCCAATTATATGCTACCTAGATTTTTAAACAGTTTTTAGAAATTTGAGATGGTTTATCATCTATGTGCTTTAGAAAAGCTCTTCTATTTCTACCCCACCTGTCATTTTAACATCTGAAATGGGAAACTTCAGTGCAGAATCACTCAATGGTAGAATAATTTACACCAGAAAAGGTTTGGGACCTTTCCAGAGATCTCCAGTTCGACTCTCTGCTCAAAAGAGGTCCAGTTAGATCAAGCAGCTCAGGACCTTGACCAGTCAAGTTTGAAATATATCCAAAGTTGGAGACTTCCTCAACTTCTCTGGCCATCCAGTTTCAATCTTTGATCAGAATTTTTTTTTCCAATTACATATCAGCCCAAATTCTGTCCTTTACCATGCATATTCAAGCACAGTCTGGTTCTGTCTCCTCTGTATCCTGCTGTTAGTCAGTTGTAGTCAGTAATAAGTCTAAGTCCCTTTAGCTTCCTCTTTTTCATGCTGAACAACCTCTAGTCTCCCAGCCTTTCAACATATGTCAGGTGCTCCAGGCCCCTAAACTTCTTGGTGACCCTCTGCCAGCCTCCCTTCAGTATGTCAAAGTCTTTCTTGTACTTGGGAGCAAGATACATTGGACACAGATTCCAGATGCAGGCTCAGAAGTGCCAAATAATGGGGCAGCATTATTTCTCTTGACCTGCTTGCTAACCTCTTACTTACACAGTCCAGTATGTGGTCGGCCCACAAGCTGTACTGTTGCATGAGGTTACTGCATCCCACATTGGCTTTTGTTGAACTTCAGGAGGTTCCCATGAGCCCATTTCTCCAGTCTATCAACAAGGTCCTTCTGAATGGCAGGCTTGCCTTCCAGAGATTTGACTGCTCTGGTATCATGACTCAGTATTTATTTGCCATGCTATGAATTACGGCTTTTATTTCATTTATAAGATTCGACAGCTAATCATGTCTGAGTTTAATGCATAAAGAGAAAGAAAAGTTTCAAGAAAATGTAGTACAAGGGGTAGCAACCACCCCAGTTAAGAGATGTCCTATTCTCACTTTAATTCCTTGCATGTTAATTCACATGGAAAGCTGATAAAGCTAAAATTACATTAACCTGCACATTTTGTATTCTTCATTGTACTTGTGTTCTTATTCTTACTCTCAGTGCTAAACCAATATCTCCTATAAAAATCTGCCACAGGATCCTATTTTAGGGATAGTCTGTCAGGTTACAAGTGTAGTCCTATCAGAATGAGCTTTGAAACCAAAAATACTGGTGCCTTTAATATACCTCTTAATTCAATAGGAAGCAATACATTTACTATTAGATTATCTTAATGACCTTCACCTTAGTAACAGATCATTTGGCTTTCCTAATGACATCTGAACTGTAGTGTGAATGTAGGTGGGACGGCTTTGCAAATGGGAAGGAAAAATGACAAAACTTGTACTTAGCAACTGGGCAATTTGTAATCAAATCTTGTGACATGCTAGCTTTTAGACTGGAACTTACACAAAGGAGGAGGATGATACATAGATAGTGACTATTGAGTGAATCAAGTGTTTCCCGAATTTTTGCTTAAGTTCCTGTGACAAATGTTCACAAAATTCTATCTGAATTCAATCAAATAACATAGGCAATATAGACCAGAAAATAGCAAAATGACCTCTTTACTTCTGAGGAGACAAATTGCACTAGTCCTGACTAATCCTGTGGTCAGAGGAAAGAGGAAAAACAGAACTCCAAATCAAGAACAAAAGGAGAAAAGCAAAGACCAAATATATGTAAGGAGGGACAGAACAGACCTCTATTTAGCCCAGGCTCCAACAGTAGCTAGCCACGAAGGCTTAGGGAATAGCAAAACTACAAGACAAGTTTATAATAATTATTTTCCTGAATAGTCTTACACCACATGATGACCTGTGGCTCAAGCACCTCCTTAACCAAATGCAACGTCTTAGTATTCAAAAGCCTTCAATAGATTGTTTTTTTTTTCCCATTAAGTTGTACAATTCAATAGGTCTGAGCTCATTTTGGTTATATTTAGCTGAAGAGCAGCCTGAAAATGACTTTCAGTGCTTTTCTATATTGCCTGTGTGCTACCAACAGTGGATGGAGAGGCTGTGATGACACACAGCTTCCTCACTCTGCTATCAGAGGGTAAACATTTTAAAACAAAGGGATTCTTAGTAATTTTGTAGAAGGTATTTTCAGGGCTGACCCATGAGCCTGATTAAAACTAGGTTTTGGTTCCTGGCTGGGGTCTAATACTGAGAAAGGCATTGTTATTCCCTTAGTGAATATATGGAGTAAGGAGAGGAAAAAAGCTGCTTCTCTGCTATAGCTGTCATGGCTAGAAATACCAGATAAATGAACCTTCAGATAAATTAAGTAGGCACTGCCTTAGGTTGAGAAGCATGAGTCAGCCTCCTATAGATGAAGCAAGAAAAAATCCTTTCCTTAATATTGGTTTGTGAATGTTCTCACCTATCTCTTAAATCCAGGACCTTGCCTCTTAAATCTCAGAACACTGTCTTCTGCAGTAGTTGAAATAGAAGAACATCACCAAACATCTATTTCATGTAAGACAGAACCTTCCTCTATTTACTTTATCTGTTAGAAGATCTTATTTTCTTTCACAGAAAGCTTTTTGTGATATCTATCCATCAATGGAAGAAAAGAGAAATTCAGGACGGCGTATTGAAGCTTGGTCAAACAGTGGCTGATGATCCAAGGTGCTCCTGCACCATGGAGCCTTGTAGGTTGGGAATCATAGAATGGTTTGGGTTAGAAGGGACCTCAAAGATCACCTAAAGATCCAACCCCCCTGCCATGGAGACGGACACCTTCCACTGCATCAGGTTGCTCAAAGCCTCATCTGGCCTGGCCTTGAACACTGCCAGGGATAAGGCATCCATAACTTCCCTGGGAAATCTGTCCCAGCATCTCACCACCCTCATTCTAAAAAATTTCTTTGTAATATCTAATCTAAATCCACCTTCTTTCAGTTTAAAGCCATTACAACTTGTCCTATCATTACATGCCCTTGTCAAAAGTCCCTCTTCAGCTTTCTTGTAGGTCCTCTTTAGGTATTGGAAAGCTGCTAGAAGGTGTCCCCAGAGCCTTCTCTTCTCCAGGCTGAACAGCCCCAACTCTCTCAGCCTGTCTTCACAGGACAGGTGCTCCAGCCATTGGATCATCTTCATGGCCCTCCTGCGGTCCCACTCCAACAGCTCTGTGTCCTTCTTGTGTTGGGGACCCCAGAGCTGAACACAGTATTCCAGATGGGGTCTCACGAGAGCAGAGTAGAGGGGCAGAATCACCTCCCTCGACCTGCTGCCCACGCTGCTTTTGATAAAGCCCAGGATACGATTGTCTTTCTGGGCTGCCAGTGCATATTGCCGGCTCACGTTGAGCTTCTCATCAATCAGTACTCTCAAGTCCTTCTCCTCAGGGCTGCTCTCAATCCATTCGCCACCCAGTCTATACTTGGGCTTGGGATTGCCCTGACCCACACGCAGGACCTTGCACTTGGCCTTGTTGAACTTCATGAGGTTCTCACAGGCCCACCTCTCCAGCCTGTCAAGGTCCCTCTGGATGGCATCCCTTCCCTCCAGCGTGTCCACAACACTGCACAGCTTGGTGTCGTCAACAAACTTGCTGAGGGTGCACTCGATCTCACTGTCCGTGTCACCAACAAAGATGTTAAACAGCACCGGCCTCAACACCAAGCCCTGAGGAACGCCATTCCATGGAAGCAGAGAAGTGGGTGGTTGTGAAGTTTTCTGCCAAAAACACAGGTTCTCTGTGCTGACGTTTCAGTCTCGTTCTTCTCAATAATTTTAGAAAATCTCTTCCTTGCAACAGGTGAGAAGTGCGAATGTCATAGAGTAATACTATTTTTGAAATTATTACATAGCTTTCTTTAATGTTACAACTCCATGGATTTTTCTTTTGAGTTTTGTGAATCCTGTGCAAAACAATCTCACAAATGGTTTTATTGAAGTGACCAATTCTTTCCAGAAAGCTTGACTTCATGAAACTATTCTCAGTATAGGCCTGGTTAACATCTTACCTTAAGAAATAAACTGTTGCCATTTTTAATTTGTTCAGAAAGGATTTAATTATTACAGTAATGGATTTGTAAAGGGCACATATCTAGGTATAAAAGATCAGTAATTTGCTACTGAAAAATTAGGTATCAAAGACCCGAAAAAGCTTTTCCCTCCTGCAAAAGTATCTGATTTACATCCTGTCTTATGTAAAAGATTTGCCTTATCGCATCTCTACACAACCTCAGAAATACAAATCATTATCATCACTGATTTGTTTGATTACTTTAAAGCATGACAGTAATTTCAATAACCTACTACCAATGGGACCTTTGTCAGACTTCAGCATCAGTCCTTCTTCCCAGTTCTCCACAGTTTACATATACAACAATTGTGTTGTGAGTACCAATATGTGGTGACTAGCATATATAAGCAACAAACATGTTAAACACAGGATCATGAATAATCACAGTATTAAAATACACTTATAAGGAGAATGTTTCTTTGGTCTTACATTTGGCTCATAATCAAATGCTCCACAGAAATACCGTTTATATGTATGTGTGTCTAAATTTAATTATATTTATATTTATAAATAATATATATATATATAAAGTTTTCTTCCAAAACTTAAAACATAGTCATTCGAGTGTCAAAAATACAAAATACAACAGCCCAGAATCTTCCTCTTCCTCAGAGAAAGTAAACTGTGGTAAAAAAAATACTCAAAGAACTGAAAGACAGAAAAGCAAATAACACCTTGTCCTCCCAGCAGAACTGCCTAAATTAGTAGTATGAGCAACATTCAGTAAAATGCTCTAAAACCAACAATATTTTACCAGGACCGAATACCCAAACAAATAGCACACTTTATGAAACCATAGCAGTCAATCTCAATGTGAAAAAACCCTAATAATCTTAGATTTGCAGCAGCGTACAAAGTCTATTGATACTATTGGCTATAAAAAAACCTTTTCCTCTTGATAGCTTTTTCCCATTCTGATAAGAATGACACAATATTTACAGACATATAGATAATAATGAAAACCTGTTTCTGTTTATTTTGTTTACTTTTAACCAATTCAATCATTACCCAAGAGAAATAGTGTTTTCCCAGTATCCCAAACATTCCCAAGCACTGTGTAATCAGAGAAACCATTAATACCAGCAGGCTTATTTTTATACCGAATAATGGTTACAAACACTTTGATGCCCAGACAGTTAATTTACAGTTGAGATGCTACTAGTTGTGCTGTCTTTGCGCTCATCTGGAAACACTGGACTGATGTAATGAAATTAATTCCCTCTATATTTGGATTCCTAACTTCAGTAAAGTATGTTTTAGAATATTGAAAAAAAACATTACTTAGACAATAAAAGGTTTTTTCTTGATTGATGTTCCATCTACGATCTTTTTAATCTTTGCATCTCTGTATATCAAAAGAAGTAGACAGGGAGCTGGTGTTGACCTTTCAGTCTGTTAGAGATCATTACACTCATTCTTTCATATTATCGAGGTCCCACTGCATACAAAGAACTTCAGTCTCCAAAGAGAACTACCCTGAAGGCACCAGAAGTACTTTTCCTAACATCTGATGAATTCCACTTTGATGAATTCAGCCCAACTTGTGGTAGTGATGCACCAAGCTCTCAAAGCAGTTTAAGGGGGTGGGAAAAGGAGATCCTGTTTTTTTCATCACCGTCTTAGCAATCTCGTGTCCTTGGGCAGGAACTTTCCCACTCCTATTTGAGTATGTTACTTAGCCATTATAAGCCCCTTTCAAAACTCAACACAACCTCCTCTTATTCAGCCTGGACACACAGGTGTGGTGTTTACACTTAGGGCTGCAATTATGCAATCCATACAAGAATGTATAATAAGACATAAGGCTTTTAACAGTATGGTTTGTCCTTCTGTGTCCCATCACTGGAGTCGCTTTACCCATATTTAACAATGTTGAGTAAAGAATAAAGAACCTGAATTTTCTACCCTTTTTCAAAACTTACTGTCTTAAAATTTAAGGTTATAACTTGAGTTGCTGGTGTAAACGTTAAATTATTTGAAAGCTGCAATTCTATTTGTGGACCAACACAAGATAAATGGATGATAGATCTGTGAGAGTATTTTTAAAGACAGCACAATAACACCACAGGGATTATACTCCTACGCTCAAGTGAACCTGAGCAGTCATACATACTTGTAGGCATATATACTCCGTCCCTTTACCAGCTCCCCAAAACTCAAGCCTTTTCCACTTCTAATACTTTTTGTCTTAGTCTGTCAGCCTTTGCTCCCCACATATGTCCAGGAGAGAAGCAGAATGGTCACTGACAACACAGAGAAATTCCCTGCAAGATAAATACATCCAAAGGAATCTACAGAGCTGTGTAGCTCACTGTAAAGAAGATACAAACATTTGATCAGTGGAATAGCTCTCTAAACTCCACTGTTTACAGTGCCTGGGTCTGCAGTAATTACAGTGAGAGATGAGACACAGCTCACATGCAAAAACCCAAAATAAATTTAAACATTTTCATTTGCAGCTGAATCTCACCCCAAGATGTATTCTTTCATAGGGTGTAGCTGATAAAATCTAAGAAGGGTTAATGCTCGTAAACTGTGATTCTAAAAATTCATAAATTATTGGATTTGGGCACAATATTGTGAGATAACAGAAGTCGCCGCCCAACTAAATGCAAAGATTCTGTAACAAAATAGAGCTTCTGTTGACACGAAATGAATAAGAGAAATGAGTAAGAGAGTTAAAATAATTCCTTCTGAAGAAGCAGAAAAGTAAGTTTATCAGAAATACGATACAGCAAAAAAGAGAAATAATATATATAGCTTTGAGAAACAATGCTCTGATGCTTAGCAACATAAAACTTCTTAGTTTGTCTTCCAGCATGCAGTTTCTGTTAAGTATGTGTTGTCTGTACTACAGCTCTAAGCTTTCCATATGGGCTTTAAATCAAATTCCAGTTTGTTATTGATACACCCTGCACCAACAGATACTCCTCCCTAAAGAGTGATGACCTTACACAGCACTTACACTGGCATAATTTTTGCCAGTGAAATCACCACAGTAGTACTAAAAGGCCTCAGAACTCTTTCTAAATAATTTCCTGCTTGTTTTCTTTGTACATCTTTTCCAATGGAGTACAATGAATTTGAGTACTTCAACATCATTTTTCAGATCCTCACTGAACAGAAGAGCTCATTGTTTATTTATTTTTTTTTTAATTATGCCATCAAATTTTAGCTGTCCCAATTAAAAGACACCAGGTCCATGCCCTACCTCCAAGGGCACTCAGCATGGAGCAACTTATTTCCATGCTCCTGCTCTCCAAGCCTCCCAAAGAGTGGCCATATCCATACTGAGAGAAAGCTCCTGGCCCAGGCTGACTCCCAGAGATTGTTTGGGATGACACAACCTGGCTCAGGTCAAAGTGTGACCACTTAAAATTTGATGATCATATTCCACCAGGAATCTTCTTTGTCACTGTCTAATTTACTACTATATGCCAAGTCTACCTTATTTCAACGATCAAAACAGAGTGGACTTCCAGAGCATGACTGTACCCCAAGGTGCATTTAGGTGTGTTTAGATGTCTTGTCCAGACACAAATTAACTGTGTCTGAAAAAAGGAAAAATTAAATGAGAGCAATTAAGGGTCATGTGAAAAAAGGATATATTCTAAATGCATCTACGCTTAATGGCAATCAACTGTATTTCACACAGGGTCCATTGCATTTCTGTGGGCTTTGTACAGACTTCCCACTAAAAGCAGCATACTAATGAGCAACACAGGAAAAATCACATTCACAATGAAATTCCTAGAACAATAAAATAGAATCATAGAATCATAGAATGGTTCGGGTTGGAAGGGTCATTAAAGATCATCTAGTTCCAACCCCCCCTGCCATGGGCAAGGACACCTTCCAGGTTGCTCAAAGCCTCATCCAACCTGCCCTCAAACACCTCCAGACATGAAGCAGCCACAACTTCTATGGGCAACTTGTTCCACTGTTTCACCACCCTCATTGTAAAAAATTTCTTCCTTATATCTAATTGAAACCTACTCCCTTTCAGTTTAAAGCCATTGCATATCTGTAGTTTTTAAATACCTAATGTAATTCACAGGACAATACATCTTAAAGAACCACAAGCTTCTGCCAATCCCTTTCTATAGGGATGTAACTTAGTTTTAACATTTTGCTGGCATCTAGCCTACTTTCAAGGTAGTATATTCTTCCAGGGAAGTTATTTTCCCTCTACTGTTTATTCAAACTTGCAATGTACTATGAAAGCATAACGGTAGCTCCTGCAACTGAATTATTGCCATATAACAACTGAGAGTTCCTAAACTAGTAGTCAGAGTGACAGATGAATGGTGTTTCTTTTAATCTCAGGGGAATAAAAGTGAAACAGAGCATTCACAGCATGATGCTCTATTCATTCCTTTGTATGTTGGTTCAGATTTCTGATTGGAAGATTTTTCTCCTGGTGCGGAAGGTACTGGAACTATAAAACAAATGATGAAAAACGGATACTTACAGAACAAGAGAGATGTCAGCTTTGCAATGATGTTGACTAAAGTCTTAAAAGGGCTATACTTGATTTTAATAACAAGACACGGAGAATTTGATAGTGGTTCTCATACAAAAGTTTAGCAGAACTGGAGTTACCATTCACAAAATCACAGCCAAACCTGTATCTAGTTTTACTACGGACAGATCACCTGAGAGGTTCAGAGTACTAACATAAGGACAAAGACGCCCAAAACTGCATCTCTACCCAAACTGCAAAATAAGGAAAAGTGCAGAGATTTTAAATGAGCATGCAGCTTCTCCCCACACCAATCCAGCCATATCTCACAGAAATCTCGGCTCTCCCTTCTAAATGATTTTTAATAGACAGAGGAAAGCAAAATTGCAATCCACTAGCAAGGTTTTATTTCTTGTGAATTCTGTCATAACAGCCAATAGAAGGGAAATTGAATTCCCGAGCACCACCAGCTCTGGCATTCCAGAGCCTAACCTGTACAATAAAAAAGATGTTACATAGATCACTGTTACATGTGTCATTCTCAATAGACTGTCACCTGTTATGAAGACAACTTCTATGATCTGGATAGCTCTCCTTCACCTGCACAGTTCAATTACATCTATGAACGAGTGTAGTTTATTCCATGTATAACCATTCTTACCTTGAGGAGCAGCGTTTCACTGGTGTTTCACTGCTATCTTAGGAGGGCAAAATACTAACTTATGAACAGAGGTGCTACTCCAGTTTTTATTTTGTTTTGATTTTGCCAATACAGTTGGCTGGTTTGCTGCTATTTATTGCTATTTTAGAGGATTTTATAATAAGTCACTTAAACACAATGTATCAATAATGTAATCTTGTATTATGACAAAGTAATATGAATTTTGTTCTTAATTCCTCCCTGTATTTCAAGAGTATTCCACTTTCCTTTCCACATTGGTATTATTACTGCTTTAGAGATTGTCTCTTAGCTTCAAATTAAAAACAAGATACATCAATAAATTCTACATAAAATTGTAGAAGAATGTATTTTCTTTTTAATATGACAGTGTTAGTGGGTGTTTTTCAGTCAGACTTGCAGAAATGTTTGTTCTCCTTTAGTAATGTTTGAAAGTGCCTTGGAGCTTTGCTTACTTTTCCATGGTACAAATACAGAATAGAACTCACAGAACAGCAAGCAATCTCATGAAGTCTTAGCTCTAATTTTATAAAATGTTTTGAAAGAAATAAGTTTAAACAATATTTGCTTTTTGTATCGTAACTGAAACCATACTGCTAAACAATCATATCTTGTGTAGCCCATAATGACATCAGAAATATATGTTTATCATCTGCTCTGGAAAACTTAGCATGATTTTGGCCCAAGGCAAAGTGGAACTGAAATAATTTACAGTTGTCCAAACCAAGATAACCACACGTTTCTGAGGCAATTGATACCTAAAAGGAACACTGCCTTTAGATCGCAGTTCAAGATTTAAGTATACTAACTCCTTAAAGAATGCTGTTAAAGTGTCTATTGGGTTTCCTCCAAAATTGAGTGTGGATTAAACAATCTCCTGTGCACAAAAAAAAAAAAAAGAAGTGATACACGAGATTAGCCCATTCACTAACAACTTTTTCTTTAGGAAGGGATCACATTTCCTACTATCTTTGATTCCTTTCCAGCCACCTCAAAGTGACAACAAAATTCCAAACAAAACAAAGCCAAAAAATATGTTCAACATTTTGACTAGCATGTTTCAAGCAATCTTTCATGTTTTGTCATTAGTTTTAAAAACTAACACGAAAGAATACACAGTACTGACTTCATACCTGTATATAAATCACGGATCTATTCTAAAATAAGAACATCTTGATTTTTCTCTGGTTTTTTTTTTTTTTTTACATGGAAACAGATCAAGACTCCACAAAATGTAATAAAGTAGATTAACATAGAATTACTTTTGTGTGCGTGTATATATATATACTCACTACAGTTAATGAATTATAATCTAGTGAGAAAAAACAAAACATGTAGTCAGATGAAAGATAAATATTTGATTACAGAAACACATTCCTTAACAGACAATCACGGAGTCAGATTTGTCCTTGTCTAGGGCAGAGAACTTCACACTTCTAGCAACTTGCGTAGTTTTTTAGACCAAAAAATTATTATACTGGAATGACAAGAAAGAATGTAAAGTCAAGCACATCACCCATTCATTCAGAACAGGGCTGTTATGCCTTTCTGTGCATACAAGCTCAGAGGATTTGTCCACCTTTATGCAGAACATAAAACTTTGCATAAATACACAAGAAAGCAAAGAAAAGACAAGAAACCATCAGTTTCCAAAACACATACAGTGGTTGTGAACAAATGCTCTATGACACTGATTCTCAGCTGGGGAGAAATGGGACTTGTTCCTAGCAAAATTCTTAGGGAGAAGGGATTCTTGATTAGGTTTTGATTTCTCCCCATTATAGGGGAGAAGGAAGGGGAAACAAGATTGAGAAAGCCCCAGTTCTAAAAAGGAGCTTCATTAGGTCATTAGGGAGAAAAAAAAAAAATCACAACTAGGGCAGGATAAAAATTTCATTATTTCTTAGAACTTTCCATGAAATCCTGAAAGTGAAATGAGGCCCTAATAGTCAAATATTAAATACACAAATATTACTGAACACAGTCACCTCAGCATAGAAAAAAAAAATCACACTAAAGCATCCAGCTTCTTGCACAGAAAACGTATAAAAAGCACTCTAAAAATAGCAAATTTCTAACAGTCAGGTATACTGTATTGCTGTTTAAAAAGGATGGAAATTGGCTTAAGCACTAGTGTGGAATTGTGAGCGTGCCTCCGGCACAATTTTTGCCCTTGACATCTAGTTGCCCACACTAGACATGAGGAGGAATTGAGCAATTGAGTGTGAACAGAGGCCATGGACTGTTCTCTGTATTCACTACGGACAAGGCTACCAAAAAGACAGGGTAGTCCTGTCCATCTGCAGAAAATTTAGCCATAGGGACCCAAGTGAGGCCATGTCATCTGCCTCCGGCCCTGGCCTAGTTTATTAATTAGTACAGATTCAGCCTTTGGATCTTATAAATCCTTCAAATGACATTCAAGAAGATTCCCTACTGATAAAGAGGACATAGGGTTGATAAGATCTATAAGGTGTACTTGCTATGATGTAGTGTCTTGTGCCAGTATAGCTAAACATCCGTGAAACTGAATAAAACTGGGATCAAAACCAACTGGTATCAAAACCATCGCTCCACAGATTTCCATGCTAAACACAGCTATTTTGCTTCTTGATCCCACCTAGCTTTTTGAGAGCAATAGGGTACTGCACTCTGTAATGTAGACATAATTTTTCACAAGTATATAGATCAGAAAATAGGACTTGAAAGCAGGATGGAGAAGAGAGCATATAGTGAAGCATGTTTGTACACAATATTTTAATTTTATCTGTAATCTGTGTTATACGAAAAGAGTCCTTAAATGCTATTGAAACAATTTTCTAATGAGAGGAATAATGAAAAAGAAAAAAAATTATTGTGAAAAATGCATCGGAAATGTTTATATATAGAACCTGCTTTTTACAGGAAGGAAATACAAATACATGGTAGGCAGAAAGATCTATAACTACTTTTTCTTAATCTTCCTTCTCAGCATGCTTGCTTAGATATCAGGCAACATTTGAGGGAATAGGAAAAATATGGAAATAGGATTCCTTTATACCATCTGGGCAAAAGTAAAAACCATGTGACAATGATATAATATGCAGCGTGAAAAAAGCATCAGACCAGCATGATGTATTAAATACTTCACAGTTTTCTCTGCTGGAGCTGGGTATCAGTAAAAGAAAAGAATTACCTCCATCCGCTCTTGCTTGACATCATCAATCTCATCATCTTCAAACATGGCTAAGAGCTCTCCAGTCTGGTCAATAGAATTGAGAAAGTCTTGAGCAAGCTTCTGCCGTTTGTTGGTGTTATTACTGTTGAATTTATCTTCACAAAGGTAAGCAAAAAACAACAAACAAGTTATTTGGCTTCTCCAAACATCAGCTGATGTCCCTAGGAGGCACACATTTTAGAATCAGATGCGCTATGCAGAAAAGGTCTGTTCTTGCTGTCCTCCTCATACAAGTTGTGCTACTTGATCAAGGTGATGTCACTGCTGTGCTGCAGTAAAACTAGTAAAAAATCACCTTTAGTGTTTTCTAGCATAACTTAGTGTTTCCTTGTAATCTGGAGAAACCCAGCCTTCTGCTCATATATCATTATTTCTCACTGAAGGATCTGCAGTGGACAGAGTTGTAGAAGAAAATACTCTTCTGTGGTTGCACAAAAACCTCACTCATAGAACAGAATATATAGAGGAAACGTTCTTTCCTCAAAGCATCCAGAACATCCTAATTACCTACAGCCTAACACAAACCATAACACAAACGCTAAGACGCAGCTCCACAGGTGATGGACTGTTGCTCTACAGTAAAACCTGGAGAACCCTGACAAAGTGGTCTCTGCTGTTCTAAACAGATTAGCAGCTATAGAGACATGAGCTTTGCAAAAAAAAATTAATGGCTTCAATTACCAAAGCCTGCCAGAAAATGCAGTCTTTAACTCCCAGATAAACTGTGTTTAGAAAGCATTTCATGAGCATGTAAATGGCTTATGAAAATTGCTTATTTGTTTTAAACAGTGACACAGACTTAAGTATTAAAAACCCCAAAGCTATCAGGTAGGAAGCTATACTGCCAGATTGCTTGCACGAAACAATATTCTTTCATATGTGGTGAAAATAAAATGCCACAGGCAAATTAAATCTCAAATGATTTGACAAAAATTTATCTACAGATTTATTAAGTCAAAGAAAGAAGTACAATGTTTACCTAACATCAATGTGGATGCTCAGAGGAACCAATCACAAGGAATTCATTGCAAGGAAAAAAAATTAAAAAATAAAAAAATAAAAGGCTCTAAGAAAGGAAATAAGTTAAATACAAAAAGTTGTGCACTGACATTGCTAGCTGTTATAAAAGTATGGCAAGCTTTAGATTTGCTATGATAAGGTTTAACACAACTTTTTACAAAGGAAATGCTAATTCTTCTATTAATATAAATCAACAGAACTTTATACCAGCAAACTATTTGGCAGAAATAAATATATTTTTAATTCAAAGAACTTTTCCTTTAAATGCATGGGTTATAAAATCTGTGACTTGCTCATGGAATGGGGAAACAAAAGTGTTTTCCACTCTTCAAAGTACAGATTCAACGTATAAAATGTTAAACCACATTGAAAACAAGCCCAGGTCATATATTAGCATTCAGTGACTTCAGATTATGGGATTTTATTGCAAAACATGTCAAAATCCTTTGATAATAATTTAACAAATGTCCATTCAATTGCATGCGGTAGCTGCCGCATTTAAATTACACGTGCTGAAACCAATTAGCCCTTTAATTAGCACCAGTTTCGTACTTCAACAAAGTTCTGACATTAAGCAGTCTTACTTATCATTTGGATAGTAGATGCAAATACTTACTTTTGAAGTATTTAAAATGGAAAAGCAGAGATTTTAAACCAGCTCACTCTGGAGAAAATAGTTTTCTGTCTTTAACCATTAAGGAAGACATTAATACTTTTCATTGAGCTGTTCAGAGCATTTCTAAAATACCAAGCCTCCCTCAAATTAGGTAATTCTTTTTCTACCTTCAAGGAGGTCATCTTCTTCTATTCCTTTGACAATTTTGGATTTGTAGTCTCGAAAAAACATGTATTTAAGTAGCCTTCTAAGCTTCTTCTAAGAGAAAAAAATACATTTATATTAATTAGTATTATATATAGTTACTTTTTATTTAGATTAACTTTGTAACACACAAACATATAATTGTGTAATATATTACTCAGTAAACAACTTTTTTAAAACGTACATAATTTTTGATTCTGCAGAAAATCCTTACATAGAAAGTACATCAAGATCAGTAGCAATTTCACATTAAATATTATTTATTTGAGCTCCTTGGTAATTTGCTTGCCAACTGTGAGACAGAAACAGGTTTTGACTTTCAGAAAGTAGAAATTCAGAAATCAGGCTTCTTCATGGCACTTCAAAATCTTAGCTTAGTTTGGAAATTCAAACATACAAATGCCTGTTTTCATAACCTTTGACATACATATTGAGCACTGTTATCAGTACAGCCTTATGGATCATATCAGATAAACTGTAATTGGTTTTTACATTTTAGTGTTTTTTAATTTTGATATGGCTTTGGTCATTAGGTTTAACCTATCAAACAAGGAAAGATAAACAAAAAGGGAGAGGAAAAGAGGACAGGAAAGGGAGGAACTAGGGGAAAAAAAAGAGATAAAGGAAGAATAAATAATGTTGATAAAAATAGTTGAAAATCATTTTTTCATAATTTTAAAATTTAAAGAAAGAAAATTAATGTAATCTTCGTATGGAAAATTGTTTTCTTTAAATTATTGACCTGCTCTTCTTGTGATCCAGAGAAAGCAAGATCATCCCTAAATTTGCAGATTTTAGTGAGATAAAGTACAGGAGAAAATATTATAAAGGAAAAATCAAGACAGGATTTACTGACAGCCTAGATGACAAAAATGTAATGGTCACACCGTCAAATATAACATTTACACTTTGCATAATGAGGAGGAAATTAGAATGATTGACTTTTAATAAAAGGGATATAAAGGATAAGGGTCAATATTTATATCTTTATTAAGAAATTGTTTTGAGCTTTAGGGTACAGTACCCACCCTAAAGCTATTGAAAAAAATCTATTCCTAATTGATGTTTCTGGAAAAAATCAGAATTAATTAAAACGTTACACAATTATTGTACTCTGTACAATACAATACAATTGCAGAGCCCCTATATTTTTAAATAAAGCTATTAATGATGATGAACTCCTTTCACAGAGGTTAAGCAAACACTTTAAAACATGATAAGCAGCTATGTAAAGTAAGAAAATTCTGGTTTTTTACCGTACCTTATCTTTGCGCATTAAGAACAGGAGATCTTCAGCAGAGATGACTCGAGCTCCTCTCAGCTGAGAAACTTCAGCTGCTTGCTGCAACTAAAATAAATTAATAAATTAGGACGGCTGTTTCTGTGTTAAAAAATTTTATTCCCCAGGATTTGTTTTAAATAAGTTCAGATAATATTTTGCATGGTAGTGAATAGCAAAATACAAGCTATGCACTAAAATACAAGCTGGGACTCTCAAAGGTGTCACTCACTCGGCTCTTGCTAGCCAAGAAGTGAACAACAATTTTATGAAAAGACTGAAAGACTTTTGACAAATCTCAAGCAAAAGCTTTTTTGTTTGTATTTAAAATGATTGCTTTTAAAAAGCGCTACATCCCTTTTTTTTTTTTTCTTTCCTTGCACCACATTAGCCCAGAAAATGAACGTATAATTCTCTCAGGCAATGTAAAAATGCCAAATTCTCACCATAGCACTTTATTTGCAACTGTGGAAGGGTGGCTGATCTCCCTCACAATTTTTTAGAATAACAAATATTAATTTTAAACAGCTTACCTAAGTATTTCTTGAAAGAAACTCTACCCCTACTTGACTTATCATTAGTACAAACCAGACTCACATAAAGGCATTTTCAGTCATACTCTTATTTAATTTTAGAGAGAGAAAATTAATTGATAGGAAACACTGACTCTATTAATAAAGTAATTGGAAAAACCTTACTGAGCAGACGAGGCCATTCAGACATGAAAGAGATAAAGATGGGACTGAGCAATGAATGCCACAAAAATTGGTAAGAGGTGGCCAAAGGAGCGTGAAGCAAAGAACTGTCCTCACCTCCATTGCAACAGTGCCTCTAAAAGCCTCAAATCATGCTGCAAAGCACAAAAATCTCTTTGTAAAGGACTAAGCACATCAGCCTTGGGTTCACCTTCAGTGGGTGCAGGAAATTGGGCTAATTTATACACAAATAGATCATATCGAAACCAGTACAAGACTAGAAACCTTGCACAAGCTCATCAAGCGACTGGCATAAGGAGGCCCAACCCAAACACAGAAGAGAAATATACAGGATTTCCTCCTTTCATCTCTCTAGCCTTTGGTTCTGGCGTGAGATGAAGCTGTAGAATAGGTGGGATAGAAAGGATGCTTCACAGCATGGAGTATGCCTTTTTCACTAAATTCAAAAATATTGTACAAAAGGCAAGATCATAATCATAATCTCTTTGCTATTATCCTTGTTACCTATCTGATAGATGGACTGACAGTGAGCACAGTACAGAAGTTATCAAAAGGAGAGACACCTTAAAAAATTCTTGATATTAAAACTCATACACACCTGTAACACAATCGATAAAGAAAAATTTATTTTCAAATATCTTCATATTCTTCTTTCAGAAATGCATTAATGCACCTGAAAATAATTTAAAGAAATCCTATCCTTCATGCTCACACTGGCAATGGTTTCACTCAGTATCACTGACTGAATAAGTATATTATTAATCTGAGCTCCCATGCTGCTATGACTTGAAATAGGCCTATTCAGAAGTTAAAAAGATCAACAAAAACAGTAGCTGTTTCTAATATCCAAAGGGGGGAGGGGGGTAAAGATTTTCATTTTGGCAAGTGTTCAGTGGGCCAAAGATTCAGTCCATAAATCATAATACTGGCCTGCATTAATTTTTTTCCACACTAATCACACGCATACAAAACGTTAACTGTATCTCATATGCACAACACAAAACATACTGCGTGAAGAGTTTCAGATTTTCCCCTTGAAACCTTCTCTTGGCCCTTGCAGTCACAGAGACCAGAGAGACTTCAGGAATTCAGAAGTCACAGTAATATAATCTTACTTGAAAAATGTAAGAATGTGAAAAACGATAGTTCTATTTTTTGGCATAAGCAAAACTGTTTCTTCTTCTGATTAGTTTGAGGGCACGCAAGCTACTTATATTTCTAACATAAAATATAAAGAGCTGGACAAAAATAAATTTACCAAGAACGAGCCAATATTCATCTCTGGTGTAAATCTATTGCAGTGAATGGATTTATGCCAAGACTGACTTTGGCCCCACCAAGCTTAAAAGTGTTACAAAACCTGACCTTAGCATGGCGGTAACACAACACAGCTTTTCCACATAGCATATAAAACAATGGCAGAAATATCTGACATGAAAGTATGCTCCAGTTCCCTAACACATACAGGATCATAACTATAATCTTTAAAGTCCCTTCCAACCCAAACCATTCTATGATTCTAGAAGACATTCATTTTCTTACCATGAAATTCAGGTATGTTAATTTCTGAAAGTAGTGGAAATATCTTATTTTTTCAAATGATAAACACGTGACAATGTCATTTAAAGCAAAGATTGTGTGCACACTGCTTACATGAATGTCCCAATGAAGTAAGAGAGAGCAAGGAGAGGAGGCCAAATTCACGTCCCATTTGCATCTAAGTAAATCCTGAATAACACTGTTTACTTTAATGGAGTTATTCTGGGCTAAACACAAGATCAAAATCTGGAACAATATTCTTAGCTTCTACCAAAACAATGAAAACTTTATTCTCGTATTGACTCAACTTCTGCATCTATTTTATTTTAAGGAATGAACACGCAGCATTTAATTTCTTTGGCTTAAAGAAAGCAAAATACGAAAATAATTACTTCCTGTACAGTTATAAAATATGGATTATTTATCCAAACAGACCATAATGACTTCTGCATTGGTACACATATTTACCTGGGAAACCAGGATATGCTCAGGTAAATATGTATCCAAGCAATTAAAAAAAATTATGTACCACACAGCCTAGGTTGGGGGGAAGATGTATTTATAGCTTTAACACACATATAATTGACTCATTCAAACCACAACATGAGTGTTTGGCTATAATTAGTATTATAACAAACTGTCTTATTTGACTGTCCCAGAGTTGCCATTAATATGCAATAAGACCCAATTCCTTAACTTCCGGAGCTGAAGGCCCTGTTGAGTTACATGATGAAGGGGGATTTCAGGAAGCCATATCAAAGAAACAATCCATCTCCAAGCACCCGAGCATTTGTCATTCTAGAAAAGAAATTTTCAGCTATGCAACCTTGAAGTCAGGAGGTCTTTCACCTTTTGCTGCAGTGGCAGTACTGGGGTTTTTTTACTTTCTGAGCAGTGGGTCTACTGCCCGTGACTCCAGATGATAGGCGTGATATAAACACTGCAACAACTTTTCATATATGAGGTTGCTATATGGCAACAGTGGAAATATGGCAAGATTTTCCCACCATCTCCTTTCTCCAAGGTTCAGCTATATTCAGTGTCAGTTAAAGAATTTGAGGCAACAGTAGTTCCAACATCCTCATAGTCTTTTCCTAATTTTTTAGTGATTATTTAGTCCACATTACAAAATATTTTGGTTTGGATTATCCTGAAGAACAGCAAACAATCCAAATTACTTAGCTTCTTAAAGAAAAACAGGCTAAATTTCCTAATACCAGTGAACAACATTTGAGACCTTGCAGTCTGTATATGTTTTTTTTATTACAGCCAAATTGTGAACCCCTAAAAGTGAAGTTTAAATAACGGAAGTGTTGAAATGACTTTAACTATAGGAGCGCAAATAGCTCTGTTAATAATTAGAAGTTTATGAAAAATAAGTGTATTTTACAATTTTTTCACATTACAAAGAAGGTAGTATATACAGTAACTATATTTTAAAGTCTAAGAAGAAATGGCTAGGGAATAATATTTTAAAATGTAATCACCGCTTTAATGACTTTATGAAGTTAACTTTCTTGGCAGGATGAACTGAAGTATGTTAACAGTCACCTTACGGCTATTTTCTTTTGCAACTTCTGCAAATTATAGATTTGTTGAAAGGAGTATTCATTCTCCTATGACAGAGGCACAGTTACTTCAATGGTACTGTCTGCTTTTTTTTTTTTTTTTCATAATTATTTTTTCTTCCACTACCTCTAAAGTCAACAATCACCGATACTACTTCTACAAAAACATCTTGATGGACAAACAAAAAGCTGGAAAACAAACATGCTATGTTGTGACATAATCCTTCCAGTTAAACTGCAGGACAGAGTCAAAATGTTTGCATGCCTTGAAACTGCTGAGAGCCAAGAATAATACTTCAGGAGCTGTGATTTTGTTTTCATTACAGAGGAAAATTAGATCATAGTTCACCTGGTTGATTTTTTTTCTCAGGCAGGAAGGTTGTTTTGTTATTACCTATGCATAAAAATGTCCTATTTTTTCATATGTTCTAGATCAAAAGTATGCAACTCTAAAAATATCAAGAGAATATTTTGAATTTAGATATGGTGCTGTAAATGTAATCTAAACAGAGCATACCAATACTTTTTGGAAAGCAATTAAACTTTGTTTTTCACTTCAAGCTTTCCATATAATATCTCACATACTACTAAAGCTGACACTTGAGCTTCTATTCCAAACATACCTGGGGAAAATACAGAACTTGTTTTCACTAGTCAGCACAGGAATATATTTACACAGCACATCCTGAGAGGATAATCACATTATGGAGTCCATTAAAGCATTGTAATAGCGAATGATTTAGAATGACCACACAAAGGTTAAACAGTATGACTAAATCATCACAAGCTGTCTAAATCATAAAACTTTAATCTGCAGATTAAAAGACAAACAATTTTCTTGTTATTAGGTATCTGTTTTCAAATCTAAGTATTTTTTACTGAAGATCATTTAATGTGACACCAGGTGATTATGTGTGACCTTGAGAAGATAAAGCTCTGCGTCTCATTTTGAGGCTTTGGAGTAGCACTTTCTTGCTTGACATATAGCGAATTTCAGTCTATGCAGAACATGAGAATATGAAAACATCAGTTCATACCCTCTGGCCCCTGGCATTTACTAAGAACTTGTTTTTAAGTACGTAATTTGCATAAAGAACTGGCTGGATGGTCACACTCAAAGAGCTGTGGTCAATGGTTCAATGTCTACATGGAGACCAGTGTCAAGCGGTGTCCCTCAGGGGTCTGTTCTGGGTCCAGTGCTGTTCAACATCTTTGTCAGCAACATGGATGACGGCATTGAGTGTACCCCTCAGTAAGTTTGCCGACGACACCAAGTTGTGTGGTGCTGTGGACTCACTTGAGGGAAGAGATGCCATACAGAGGGACCTTGATAGGCTTGAGAATTGGGCCAGTGCTAACTGCATGAGCTTCAACAAGTCAAAATGCAAGGTCCTTCACCTGGGTGGGGCCAATCCTAGGCACAAATACAAACTGGGCACAGAGTGGGTTGAGAGTAGCCCTGAAGAGAAGGATTTGGGGGTGTTTATAGATGAGAAGCTCAACATGAGCTGGCAGTGTGCTCATGCGGCCCAGAAGGCCAACCGCATCCTGGGATGTATTAAGAGAAGTGTGGTCAGCAGGTCAAGAGAGGTGATTCTCCCCCTTTACTCTGCTCTCGTGAGACCTCACCTCGAATACTGCGGCCAGTTCTGGTGTCCCCACCATAAGAGAGACATAGATTTATTGGAGCGTGTTCAGAGGAGGGCCACAAAGATGATCCAGGGGCTGGAGCACCTCTGCTACAAGGACAGGTTGCGGGAGCTGGGATTGTTCAGCCTTGAAAAGAGAAGACTTTGAGGGGATCTAACAGCTGCCTTCCAATACCTGAAGGTAACTTACAGGAAGGCTGAGGAGGGACTTTTTACAAGACTGTCCACTGATAGGACAAGGGGAAATGGGTTTAAGTTGAAGGAGAAAAGATTTAGATTAGATCTTAGGAAGAAATTCTTCAGTACGAGGGTGGTAAGACTTCGGAATAAATTGCCCAGAGAAGTTGTGGATGCCCCCTCCCTGGAGGTGTTCAAGGCCAGGTTGGACGGAGCCTTGAGTAGCCTGATCTAGTTGAGAGGCATTCTTGCCCATGACAGGGAGGTTGGATTAGATGATCTCTGAGGTCCCTTCCAGCCTATGCCATTCTATGATTCTATGATATTTGTTTCTTAAAAAAAACCTTACACTTTAGTCTCTGAAGTGAGATCGACTGCTTCATCTTGTCTTCTAGCAGGTGGCAACAGCTTTTAGTTTCCACAGTTCAGCCAGCCTGAAGAGCTGGATCTGGATACAGAGAGTCTGTCACCAGTTACTAGTAGCTGGAGAAGAATTATCCCAAAAGTATCTCCAGCAATAGCCAGGTTATACAAGGACTCTTTCCCTTTGAAAGCATAGAGAGTACGTCTACAGGTCCAATACACAACGATGGCTTTGACATCAAAGCAAGTTGATGCAAATTTAAAAAGTCGAGCTGTTCCGACAAACTCAGGAGAAAACAGACCCTTCCTCAGCTGCTGTCAGACTGAAATCGTGTGAAAGTCAGTCCTACGAACGCCAATAAACAGCCCTACATCTCAGCCTGCACATTTTTAATCATACCACTGCTAGCAAAGACCCCTACAGATTAGTATGATGATGAAAATATATCTTGTTCATATTCCCACTTTTTTAAATTGAACATTTAATATAATGTCGGACATCATCATCTCTCTTCATTCTACTGACAACCCTCTTTTGATATTATCAAAAAGGTTGTAGGGTTTTGGGGGTTTGATTTTTGTTTTTTAGCAACACAGTATAATCTAAATAGAAGAAATGCAACATACATTTCAAAATGCAACAAAATGCAAAAGAAGGTACATTCTTATAGGGAGAGAAAATAGCAAGAGCAGAACACCCTGCAGCTTGCTTGAGCTGCTACTCTTCATGTTATGAACAAGACTTTTTTGAACATACAAAAGAAAGAAAAAAAAAGATTCCGAAAAACGTACACAGCCTTTAAAAAACTACATGGACTCAGCCTGTGGAATGAAATGGGCTAACATGAAAATGCACCGTGCTCCTGGAGCTTACCTATGGTGTACTCATGGTTTCACCCTGCTGGAAAACCCTGCAGCTGGAAGGAGAAGGCTTTCTACTGACTATCATCATAAAATTGAACATTACTAAAAAATTCTAAGGTAAAGCACATTCCACTTCTTTTCAAGGAAATGCACAAATACAACATCAGAAGAGGCTAGACTCTACTTGTCCACTCAGGATAACTTCAGACTGTACCCTACATCTCAGAGCAGCAGACTCCAAAACCACAGTGATATAGGGGGTTATTCCGTCACAGATGTGGACACTTACCAGATTTAAGTCCATCTGATCCTCAAGTTTATCAAAGTTCTATCACCTGACAGCCACTCTCCCATTTAGTATCACCAACAAAGTTGTTGAGCATATCCTGTGTCACCCATCCAGGTTGCTAATGAAGACATATAGAACTCGTTACTTCACTTGTTACCAATGACCAAGAGACTTAAATGTTGCTCCACAGGAGAAGGGAAAGGAAAAAAATAGGTCAAAACCTTTTCTTATGGATGGAACAATTCAATTTTTGCAATGGATTCTGGGTGTTTGTTCAGCAGCAATTCTATCATGAACTGGGATTAAGGAAAGCTGAATACTTGTGCCCTCTGTTTTTTATTTTTAGTAGGCATAACCACAGCTGAGCCCCACATTTGTTGACATGTTGAATGATTCTTGTTAAAATTATAAATATGTACAAATATTAGAAAAATGGTAACTTATTTTCAAAGCCTAGGCTTTGCTACTGAAAGCAAAGATTTGCATCTACTAGACATGGCATGATTTTTTTTTTAAATTACATTAGGTAGATTAAGTAAGGAAAACAAATTTCCAAGTAAATGGTGAATTTAATACTGCTATTTTGCAAAAGATGAGCTTTAAACAAAGTCTTTTTTTGTTGTTGTTTTTAATATCTTATTTAAAAATAATTTAAGGTCAACTTCTTAAATTAGTTTGTCGTTGCATTTTCTGTCACACAGAATTTAATGCATTAAATGCACACAGGTAAAATTTCTGTCACACAGGTAAAAAATTTAATGCATTTATGAACAATCACTACATTTCAATTAAAGCTTCAGGCATGACTTTTCCCTATTTTTCCTTCTTTCAATTCTAATTCAAAAATCAACATTCTAGGCCAATATTTTATACCTGTAATTCTTCTACTCTCCAGGAAACAGAAGAAACCCTATTGCACACCTGACATTTATAGCAGGCAATACTGACCAAACGAAGTAAAATTATACCAACAACGTTAAAACCATAAAGTATCTAAGTGCAGAAAAGTATTCAGACTCATCAAATTCAGTTTTAACGGTCAAATTTTTCACCAGCTACGTGGACTTTGTTAATTCAAGATTTGGTGTAGTGTTGGAAATGGCCTCTGCCGATGCTCTCTCCCACTGCTAGTGATGACAACAGCAGGCAATAAAACCAACTTGAAAACTTCTACTCCAGTTATTATTATTATAGGGGAGGAAAATAAGCTTGAAAAATATCATTGAATGGGTGTTCTCCAGAATGAGCAAGAGACCATGAAAAAAGCTTTGTGAAGTGTGAACTTTGTAGATATGAAAGATTCATTAGCCAATATGAAACTGAAAAGTCCTCATGGCCAAAAGCACTCCAACCTCCACAGACACATCTCCGTTTCTGAATAAGATGAATGTAGAGGTCCTCTAAGGCCTGTCCATGTTCTAGGATTGTCCAGATATTCTAGATGCTGAGGTAAATGGTGCCATCCCACTGTAAATTACTGGTAGCAAATTTTCCCTGTATCTAAACTAAATAAATGCTGGTGTTTTGGTGGAAATGATAATAAAACTAACTACCCTTGGATTCAAACTTTCATAATGAGCTGTTTCAATTTTACAGCAGTATCACTGTAGCTATTTCAAGTTGAGAATCTCAACTGTAACTATTACTTCCATCTAAGTGACATTTCTGAATGCCTTTTTGGTACTAAACATTTCTATGAAAAAATACGCATGTGCAATCTTTTCAGCAATCAACGCATTTATCTTTCCTTTAGTAAAACAAAAAAGCAATTAGAGTTTACCCTTCTGAAGATACTAGAGATAATATTATTTTAGAATATTTAATCTAGTAACTCAGATTTATTTTCTCTCCATCAATTATTTCTTTCTTTTCTTTCTCCAGTATGACTATGGCATGCAAACCAGCAGAAGTTCTCTGTTGATTGAGAGTGCATCTAATATAAACAGGTTTCTTTCTCCCATTGCTACAGAGAGTAACATTTGTTTAAACCATGCATCCTTACGCTGCTCACACAGGAAAATAATCATTGTCTTATTTTAGTTTCACCAGAACACTAAATAAATACTCTTCCTTTCCGTATGACAGCAAATTGGAATCAGGCTTCACTGTTTGTCATAAGGAAAATAAGACATATATTAACCTATTCCAAGCACAGAGATAAAATGCTTTTGGAGCAAGCCTCAGGCTAATGAATGAACTTTAAAGCCAGTATTACTATGAAAAGCAAGCAACCATCAATGCACTGAATATAGAGAAGATACCACCTTGATTCTCTGGCTGAACTGATCCATTAAAATAAATCTCTTCAAACACCTCAAAATGAAGGACGAAAACATACTTTAAAAAATTAAATCCCGCAAAGGACATGAGCAAGACTGCTTTGAAAATTTAGACTAAGAGACAGAAGGAGAAAAAAGGATTCAGGTTCAATCAAAAATACAAAACGCCAGTATTTTCCATTAGAAAGCTCTAAAATTATTCACAGCCCTGAAGAGATATATCATTATGCTCTTACTCAGAAATAAGTGCTAGAAGACTTTATAAGTTAAAATATTTTCCTCGAAATGATTCACATGGGTCTTTCTCCTTACTTTTTATTCTCATCTGTTCTAATGCACATGTCAACCAAGTGAGAACTTCTCAGTTTGCATGATGACTACAACTAAATCCTACAGGATCACTCAGATTAAAAAGTTAGACACATTATACATGTAAACGACTACTGGTTTAAATGGTTTTGATGGCAGACAGGACATATGGATGTTTGGGTTTAAGGTAAATTATACTGCCTTCAGAATTTTGACAGACAGGTAAGTGTTGTCTTGCAAGATGCACCCAAGCTATCAATAGAAAAACAAAAATATAAGAAAAAGGAAGCGGAAAACATTTAGTTTTAATGCTTTTTCAACTACAATATATGCATGGAGTGTACCTTTCGACACCAGAGAAAGTCTCAGTCTGTTCTGTGATTTTTAGTCTTGGGGAAAAGCACTTGTCAATGGGGACAAGGTATGATCAGAATGTGTAATAAAATAGGAAGTTCTATGATTTCTTTTTCTTCTATCGAGAAATCTCTCTCCAGTTCATTTTAAAATGGCTTCGAAATCCTGCATCTATAGGACCTTTCTTCCAAGAATCTTGTAATCCAAGATAAAACATCAAAATAGAGGGAAATTTATGAAAACAACAGTCACAGTCCAAGGTGGATCCATTTTCATGTAAAAATAAGAGAAAAGAACTCCAAATTTTTGTATGGATGTGTTGGTTTGCTGTATTTTCTTTTTTGTTTATATGACCTATAATTCTCAGAGCTTCAAAAAATGCAGGGTAAATTGTACAGATGATAACATGAAGATGACAAATTTTCTTTTGGGAAGATGAACCAAAGATAAAAGGAGAAAGCTCTCTCTCAGAGAAAGAAATTAAAGCAAATGAAGGAGTATAAATGTAAAATCTGAACAACAGATATTTGTCTCTGAAGAATGACACTGATTTCCTAACTCTTATTTAATGTTCCTTCTTTAATTAACATTCGTTTCCCAAGGACATAAGTTTGAAAAGGCTGTTTCACATTACTTTAGCATGAAGAATCACTTTTAAGTCATGAAAAGGCTGGGGAAAAAAAATAAACATGCTTTCTGAACATAATTTCCTTTTTATTGCTACTGCAAAGTTATGAAATGAAATCTATTATTTAATTACACTGGATCAAGCAACAGGAAGAGAAGGGAGTGTTTGAGTCACAACATCCCTGCAAGGACAAATTACTACACTTCCTCTTGCTAAAGACAGTTTTAATGGACTGAAACTGTGCAAATGGTTAAAATCAAACTACTGGGAGGTAGGAAGATCTTCTTGCAAGCATAAAACCCCCATAAAATGTACTCTGAAATTCTTAACAGAAATATCAGTAACAACAGGGGAAAAAAGTAGTGACATTTCTGCCAGAACATTACTAGTACAAAAATTATTACATTTATTCAGCTTCTTTCCAGAATCTGAAGATAGTTTAAAAATATACAATAACTTCTGGGCCTGCTTTGTTTTATGCTTCACATTGGAGATGTTTAGATAATCTATTATGAAAACTTCAAATTTATCTGCTATTTCTACAAAACTTTTATTAGCCATAAGGGATTTCCTTTAGCTGTACTTCAGTAATGTTTACTAGATCCTTCAAATTGAATGCAACTGTTGGAAAAGTTAAAGCATTTTACTTCTTAAGTATGTTCTTGGCATAAAAAAAATGAGAGTGTTTTAAAGTATAATGAAAAGACAGGTTGAATTCTAAAATGTTGGAATAGATAACTTGGCAACTAGTATAGAGTCCACAACTGGGATATGAATGTGCAAATGCTGTGATCTTGCATATAATTTAAATTCACTTTGACTTGTGTGGAGATGGTCTGAAATAACCTTTCATGGAAATATTATGTTTTCCCAAAACTAGAATACACTAAAATATGAAGGCATTTCACAGATAATTTGAACAACAATGGAAAATATCTTTGAAGTTTTTCAGGAAAACTACTCCTAAGCCTTAGGGCAGTATGGGAGAAAGCATTTCTTTGAAAAAGCTATCCTGGAGGCAACGGGGATTGATTTCCTAGGTCCATCAGAGACCGGACTGACCTCTTAAGACTGCAGGATGAATGACATGAAGAGAGTGAGCATAAGCTATGAAGTTTTTTAAGGAAAGATGCAAAGAGGTTCTGACAAGGATAAAGGAAACAAGATAGAAAAAGCTGTTTGCAGATGTTTTTTAGATCAAAGATTTTCATGGTGTCCTACTAGTAATTTGGTCCACAGTCTAATTCTAAACTTCTAACATAGTCTAGGAAAGCAGTAACAAAATAAAACCTTTCAGCCATGTGCAGTCTCACAGAACTCCATGACTCTTGCATTTTTAAAGAGGTCTGATGTTCAATAGAAAACGTTAGGAAGCTACTTCTCCCTAATGTATCCAGAGAACCTAGACTTCACGTGCTGAATGTTGGAAATCAAGAAAATACGCCACAAATCCCATCACACATGGTGTATTTCTTATTCTTCTCTTGAAACTCAAGTTATTGGCCAACACCAGACTTCAACTGGCTATGGGGATATTTGGTCAAATTCAGCGAACTTCTAAATATTTTACCTACCGGTGCTTCACAACCAAAACTTGCACATTTTCAAAAAAGTTATGAACCAGAAAGACTTTGGCAGACAGTCAGTTGAGGGTCAATCTAATAGACTATCAGCTGAATGAGGAAGAAGTCTGATAAAATAGAGGAAACAAGAGATTCATGTCAATGGATAGAAGTACCTGGTCTTTTGCAAAAATCTCTGGAAATGGGCAACAGGTCCAACCTGAGGATCTATATATGACCATTAGGAGAGGAAAAATCATTTCCCATGCCCCAAGGAGATCTCTGCTTTGGGAATTCAGCTGTACAATCTTATAATTAAATGCAGCTCCAATAAAACTCCTCATGTGTTAAGTTACTAAGACTGAGCACAAAGCCAGGATATCCATTACTGGTACCAGAGGAGTCAGAAGAAGATAATGTCAATGATGCCACTGGGGAGGAGGAAAATTAGTGTTTCCAGCATTTATCTTTGTTCTTTGGGAGCAACAAAGGAAAGTGTTAGCAGTATGGGTTCAATTTACTGGTGCTCTGGTTACCCGGGACATAGAGAAGGCTGAGTTACTCAATGACTTTTTTGCCTCAGTTTTCACTGATAAAGCCTCTTGTCTTACCGCCCAAGCTGTGGAAAGAACTAGCAGGGACTGTGAGGATGAACCACTGCCCACTGTACTTGAAGAGCAGGTTCGAGAACATCTGAGGAGCTTGAAGGTGCACAAGTCCATGGGACCTGATGAGATCCATCCGCGGGTCCTGAAGGAACTGGCGGATGAAGTTGCCAAGCCACTGGCCATTGCATTTGAGAAGTCGTGGCGGTCTGGCGAGGTCCCCGATGACTGGAAGAGAGGGAACATAACCCCCATTTTTAAAAAGGGGAACAAGGAGGACCCGGGCAACTACAGGCCGGTCAGCCTCACCTCTCTGCCTGGCAAGGTCATGGAGCAGATTCTCCTGGGAACCATGCTAAGGCACATGGAGAGCAAGGAGGTGGTGGGTGACAGCCAACATGGCTTCACCAAAGGCAGATCGTGCCTGACCAACTTGGTGGCCTTTTATGATGGGGTGACAGCATTGGTGGACAAGGGTCGACCAATGGATATCATCTACCTGGACTTGTGCAAAGCTTTTGACACTGTCCCGCACGACATTCTTCTCTCTAAACTACAGAGGCATGGGTTTGATGGATGGACCACTCGGTGGATAAGGAATTGGCTCAATGGCCGCACTCAGAGAGTAGTGGTCAACGGCTCGATGTCCAAGTGCAGACCGGTCACGAGTGGCGTCCCTCAGGGGTCCATGTTGGGCCCGGCCCTCTTCAACATCTTTGTCGGTGACGTGGACAGTGGCATGGAGTGCACCCTCAGCAAGTTCGCCGATGACACCAAGCTGTGTGGTGCCGTCGACACGCTGGAAGGGAGGGATGCCATCCAGAGGGACCTCGACAGGCTGGAGAGGTGGGCCCGTGTCAACCTCATGAAGTTCAACCAGGCCAAATGCAAGGTCCTACATCTGGGTCGTGGCAATCCCAGGCACAAATACAGACTGGGTGGTGAATGGATCGAGAGCAGCCCTGAGGAGAAGGACTTGGGAGTACTGGTGGACGAGAAGCTCAATATGAGCCGGCAATGTGCTCTTGCGGCCCAGAAGGCCAACCGCATCCTGGGCTGCATCAAGAGGAGCGTGGCCAGCAGGTCGAGAGAGGTGATTCTTCCCCTCTACTCTGCCCTCGTGAGACCTCACCTGGAGTACTGCGTCCAGTTCTGGAGCCCCCAACATAAGAAGGACATGGACCAGTTGGAGAGGGTCCAGAGGAGGGCCACGAAGATGATAAGAGGGCTGAAGCACCTTTCCTATGAGGACAGGCTGAAAGAGTTGGGGCTGTTCAGCCTGGAGAAGAGGAGGCTCCGGGGTGACCTTATAGCGGTCTTCCAGTACCTCAAGGGGGCCTACAGGAAAGATGGGGAGAGGCTGTTCAGGAGGGCCTGTTGTGATAGGACAAGGGGTAATGGTTTTAAAATAGAGGGAGGTAGATTCAGATTGGATATTAGGAAAAAATTTTTTACCATGAGAGTTGTAGAACACTGGAACAGGTTGCCCAGAGAGGTGGTGGATGCTCCATCCCTGGAGACGTTCAAGGCCAGGTTGGATGAGGCCCAGAGCAACCTGATCTAGTTGGAGATATCCCTGTTCCTTGCAGGGGGGTTGGACTAGATGACCTTTGAAGGTCCCTTCCAGCCCTAACCATTCTATGATTCTATGATTCTATGAATTTCAAGAGACGTTGAAACATCACTAAAATCTTCGAGAGAGGCTCATGGCAAAAAAAGCAACGGCGAAATTAAAAATCTTGAATTTATTCAGGAAAACCATGCTGTAGATTGGCATCTGAGCACAGTGATTCCGACTATGGTAAAGGCTAAGCCTTAGCACAATCACCAGGATTCAGACTGTTCAGACTCTTTGTCTTATGACTACACGCCCTTGTAAAAGGTCCCTCCCCAGCTTTCCTGTAGACCCCCTTTAAGTACTGGAAGGCTGCTATAAGATCACCCTGGAGCCTTCTCTTCTCCAGGCTGAACAGCCCCAACTCTCTCAGCCTGTCTTCAGAGGACAGGTGCTCCAGCCCTTGGACCATCTTTGTGGTCTCCTCCGGACTTGCTCCAACAGCTTCATGTCCTTCTTGTGTTGGGGACTCCAGAGCGGAATGCCATATTCCAGGTGGGGTCTCACGGGAGCAAAGTAGAGGGGCAGAATCACCTCCCTCGACCTGCTGGCCACACTTCTTTTGATGCAGCCCAGGACACGGTTGGCTTTCTGGGCTGCCAGTGCACATTGCCGGCTCATGTTGAGCTTCTCATCAACCTGCACTCCCAAGTCCTTCTCCTCCAGGCTGCTCTCAATTCATTCTCCACCCAGCCTGCACCTGGGCTTGAGATTGCCTCAACCCATGTGCAGGACCTTGCACTTGGCCTTGTTGAACTTCATGAGGTTCTCCCAGGCTCACCTCTGCAGCCTGTCGAGGTCCCTCTGGATGGCATCCCTTCCCTCCAGCGTGTCGACCACAACAAATGGGAAAGTACCTTCATTCCTCAAAAACAATGGAACACCTCCACTTTTACCAAGTATTTATAAGAAAGTGAACTTGTAGAAACAAGCATGAGGAAAATCAATACAGGTACGACGAAGACAGGAAGAAATCTCTGTTCTCAGAACGACAGAGTGGATGACACTTTTTTAGAAGACATGAGGAAGGAGCGATCCAAAGTGAAATGTAGAGTGGATGAAAAAAATTGCAAGGCTGGGTAAGATATAGGAAGAAACACTGATTATTGAAGGTATTTAACCAGTCAAGAAAGTAGGGGATAAGATTACTAATATAATAAATAAAACATTCTCTGTTAATACAGATCGCTCTCTTTCTGGGTTGCTTTTAAGGTTGATTTCTGTATTTCGGAAAATCTAGGATATCTATGTGAACTTTACATTTTTGTTCACATGACAGTGATATCTGTTCTACATCCATCTAACAAATTGGCAAAATGAGGCACAGAACAACTCACTCCACATGGGAAAAGACAGGACCAGGAGAAAAATATCCTGTTTGTCTCTCTCACCAACCAATTAACAGCACTCTTTCACTGCTAACTACTCCTCTCTAATGCAATAGGAAACATCTGCAAAATAATGAAGAAATAAATAAAAAAACAACCCTACCAAAC
Organism: Tauraco erythrolophus; assembly: GCF_009769465.1. Lineage (NCBI taxonomy): Eukaryota > Metazoa > Chordata > Aves > Musophagiformes > Musophagidae > Tauraco > Tauraco erythrolophus. The sequence goes on along the minus strand of NC_141466.1, from coordinate 67,032,564 downwards.
CTCTTCTGAGTTTTAACTTAAGACTTTTTTGCATCTAAACTTGTATGCATTGCTAAGCAAAAATTATAAATACTTCCCAGTTCCTAAAGCTGTGAAATGCAGAGGTGATTTAGCAGACACGCGAACCATAAAAACTGTGCCCGATATATTTCTCTTCTAATTTAGAGTAAGTGGGCCAGCTTTATATCATATATAATCATAATTCTCAGTGACATTTAAACCAAAACGCAAATAAACATTTAAACTAAAAAGCTGCAAACCTCCATAAAGCTTTACAAATAGTATCAGTCATTTTTATATAAAGCTAAGAGACAGTAGCATAAACAACGTCAATGCAGTCACTAGTTTGCAGTTTAGAACTGGACCTGGAATACTACAAAAGTATCTCCTTACATTCACAAGAAAACACTTTTCAATCAGTGGCTTTTTGAGGAGAAATGGGATCTGCAGCACACAGTAAGGCCATACCATTAGAAGTCAAGAAGCACAGGAATAAAGAACTGCCAAAAGCAAAGCTTAATTAGGTTTGCAAGTCCAATTAAGAAGCAAAGCAAAGGAGGCTCAGACATAAAACAGTATGAAGAGAGATAATCTTTGCAGAATGAAATAGAGATAGAAAATCTAAACATGGTTCCAAAACAGGAGAATAATTTTCACCAAGTGTTGAGAAGAAATGAGATTTTGAGCATGGGAGCAAAGGTACAACAACTCATGGAAGAGATGTACGGAAAAAAAAATATTTTTAATGTACTGAATGGAAGTAAAACCCAAAGATTTTAATGAGCTCCAGTCATCAGCTCTGGATGTCTCAGATGTGAAAGAACTGTAAACATAACTGAATGTCTGCTGGCATTAATATTCAAATAAATCAGCTAAGTTTTGGGAAGCTAAAGGGATCAAATAATTGTAGGCTGCTGCCTACAAATACTTGAAAAGCAATTAGAAAGATGGGGGATCCAATTCTTCTTAGTAGTGTCAGAAGATATAATGAGGGGTGACAGCCAGAAATTGCAATTTGGAAGGATCAAGTAGGATGTAAGGAAAACTATTCTCATGGGAGGATAGAGCAGCACTGCAGCAGTTAAGCAGGAGAGGCTCTGAAAAATTCCTCCGTGGAGCTTCCAAAGCCTGAGCTGGACAAAGCCATGGCTGACCTGATGTAGTACTGGTGACAGTCCTCCTTTGAGTGGGTTAGACTAGATATCTCCAAGAGTTTGACTGTTTCCTTCCACTCTGTATTTTGTACATTCTTACAGAGGGTTTGAGTAAAAGAAGAAGTTTCATAGAATCATAGAATGGTTTGGGTTGGAAGGGACCTCAAAGATCATCTAGTTCCAACCCCCCTGCCACAGGCAGGGGTACCTTCCACTGGATCAGGTTGATCAAAGCCTCATCCAACCTGGCCTTGAACACCTCCAGGGATGGGGCATCCATAACTGCTCAGGGCAAACTGTTCCAGTGCCTCAACACCCTCATTGTAAAAAATTTCTTCCTTATATCTAATCAAAATCTACCCTCTTTCAGTTTAATCTACAGTTAACTTCTGTTTGTACAGGTTTCAACACAACAGTCGCCCTCCCCTCCATTTGAAATAGCGTCCCCTACCTACTGCTACACCTAAATTAAAATTCTTACCAAAACCAGTGTGTCAACAAAGTGGAAGTGCAGAAAGTGCAGCCCAGAGCAAAGGACTTGGGGGCTGCTGGTGGATGAAAAGCTCAACATGAGCTGGCAATGTGTGCTGGCAGCCCAGAAAGCCAACCATATCCTGGGCTGCATCAAAAGAAGTGTGGCCAGCAGGTCGAGGGAGGGGATTCTGCCCCTCTACTCTGCTCTCATGAGACCCCACCTGGAATACTGCGTCAGCTCTGGAGTCTCCAACACAAGAAGGACATGGAGCTGTTAGAGTGAGTCCAGAGGAGGGCCACTAAGATGGTCCAAGGGCTAGAGCACCTCTCCTGTGAAGACAGGCTGAGAGAGTTGGGGCTGTTCAGCCTGGAGAAGAGAAGGCTCTGGGGTGATCTTATAGCAGCCTTCCAGTACCTAAAGAGGGCCTACAGGAAAGCTGAAGAGGGACTTTTTACAAGGGTATGTAGTGACAGGACAAGGGGCAATGGCTTTAAACTGAAAGAGGGGAGATTTAGATTAGATATAAGGAAGAAATTTTTCACTCTGAGAGTGGTGAGGTACTGGAACACTTGCCCAGAGAAGTTGTGGCTGCCCCATCCCTGGAAGTGTTTAAGGTCAGGTTGGATGAGGCTTTGGGCAACCTGGTGCAGTGCAGGGTGTCCCTGCCCAGGGCAGGGTGGCTGGAACTAGATGATCTTTGAGGTTCCTTCCAACCCAATCCATTCTATGATTCTACGATTCTAAAGCCACTCCTGAGGACTCTGCAAAAGGCAGAGAACACATGTGGAGGCAAGACAAACCTGACTAGGTGTTTGAGCTGCTGCTCAAAGAAAGAAGGTCTGCTCCTTCATGCCAGCAGCTCCACTGTGTAGTGAACAAGACAGAGGACAAGATGAAATTTGCTGACTCCTTCAGTAAGAATGAATAAATACATAAAAATAACGGGTTCATTCGCAGCAAGTAGTCTAGGCTGATGAATGGCAGTTGTGTGTAAAATGAGTTGAGCAAGGTTATTGGGGTTTCTTTTGATATAGCTTGAATGAAAATCAGCTTCGATGATGGTGTAAGTATTCCCAGAGTAGATTCCTTAATTATTTACAGCCTTGGTTCATTCAGATAAATAGGCTGTGGTAATATATGTTTGAGCTTCATTTAGAAGAAAGATAGTTATTCATTACAGATGTGAGTATCTCTGCTCTGTCTACTTAGCCATATATTGCAGCTAATAATAAAATGCAGAGTGGTTGAGCTCATACCCCACAGTCAACTTTATAATAATTTCACTTAGTTAAGACTTGCCTTCTTAAAACCCTATAAGCTAAATTCTAAAGACCTAACACAAGTTTTTAAAGAATAGCTCCAGAATCAAGTCCTTTTTAATGGATTCAAGTAAACAGTGATTTCTAGTCGAGAGTTACTATCATTAATGAACTGAAGGTTGTTAGAGGTTTTAGATTCTCTTTTGATATATTTCCTTTTATACCTTACAGATGTAATAAACTGTAATACATCAGATAATGAATGAAAGAGGACAATGTTTCATGAGAAGGCGGCAGCATAGAAAATGTTTCTGCTTTTTACAGACATTTGCAGTGAAACTGGTGGCAAGGACAATGGAACTGAGACCGAGATCTCCCACTCCAGGACAAATTTTGGGTTGTAAATAAACACCAAATCGCGTATACTATACTGCACTTTTCCAATAGTCTCAGAATACTTTACGAGGAAACTCAGTAATATTATCACCATTTTCCTAATTTAATATCTGAGACACAGAAACAAAAATTAATTTATCTGAGTCATTTTACATTTTACTGATTCTGAATCATCATTTCATTACCTGATCCTGTCCTGAGTATGACCTACCTAAACATATAAATTTTATCCGCTACTTGTCTTCAGAGACAAATCATATTTCAGATATCTCCCTCCAATCATCTTCAATCCAATCAGTATGATGGCAATCTGTGCAAATGATTCTTAAAGCATTCTGTGATGTCCATCTTTTGATGTGATGTCTGCCTTTTTTTGTCCTACTGATAAGTTTAGTGACATCTAATGTACAGTCAGTTGACAAGTCCTGAATGATTTCTTAAATGTTTAATGTCAAAAACTAGATATAAAAAGATAACTTGATATGCTGATTTCCCATATCTCACAACGCACAGAAACATGCATCTGAGTGCTTCCCATTTCTTTAACCCTCAGTCAGTTGTAGAGGTTCAGGCTTGCACAGTTATTGCGCACAAAGAATCACCACAGAGTTCATACATCCTGTGTCTCTGGGAAGTGCATCATCCACCACCATAGAGATATAAGATGTACAGCAGGTTGCTTAGTGAATCTGCATTTATTCTTTTGAAGATGATATTCAACAAAATCAAAGTAATGCTAAATGATTTTTTGATGGATGACATTTGTCTTAAACACAAAGTTGAGTGTTGTAGCAATAATAGGAAACTTTACATACATTATATTCAGATATGGGATGAAATAGTCCTTAGTCTGAAAATCTAGCTTAGTGTCAGTGGATTTATATCCTTAAAAGATCAATGATGTGCTTTTGCTAACAGTTTCTTATAATGAAAGGGTTTTTTTAATTAAGGTGAAACAGTATTGTATTCTATCAACTACAAACTAAAGCCGCGGATCTGATCACATTAGTAATATTATCTCAGATGTAAAGCAAAAATTCCTTATCTAAATATTAATAAGCAGCTTCTACTAATAGCGTGCTTTATCCATTCAGTGCATACAACGGCAATTCTGGCTTCAGTACAGTTATGCATACATGAGTCCTAGAATTTAAATATGTATTAATTCTTGAAATTTCCCTTTACTCCTACTTCCAGTGTGTAAATGCCAAGTATTAAAGTAGGTCTATAAATATTACTTTCATTTTCAGGCTGTATAGTTAAGTCAGAAGGAGTTTCCTGCAATCCAGCAGTGCACTTGAACTCACGCCTACCTAGTAGAATGCGAATCCCCTTGGTCTCCAAAGCTAAAAGCTGAAATTATTTCCATTCTAGTCTTCCATTTTGTATTTATTTTCTGCAGCATTATTTTATGCAGGGGTGATTTCTGAGAGATAGACTGTGCTCCAGTACAAGTTCACTTTTTGTAATAGTGATGTAGCCAGTGGTGTGTTGAAACAGCTATTTTATAATTATATGTGGTAATTGCAAGTGTGCCATCCTCTCCATCTATCTAAACCAGAATAATAGCATGCCCCAGTTTACCTGTGTGTCAAGGAAAATAATCTAAACAGTGTTCATTTCGATGGGGAAATAGGTAATTAGAGCACTTCCCTTCCTAAGTATTTTTGTCTATCCTCTTTTCTTTCCTGCTCATGTTCCCACCTCCCACATCAGTAGCTGTTTCAATAATGTGTAAGATTAAGGGGAAATTGAGTCGTGCACTTCCTTTTCATCTCTGGGACTACAATTCGAACCTGATCTAAAGTACCAAATCAAATCAGCACCTGCTCTTTAGCCGCCATCCACTTCACAAAATACCCAGTCTATAGCTTATTGCAAATTGACATTGGCGGCATCCTGTTCTTGGGAAAAGACAAGCACAGCGCCAATTACCACTTGAGCTTACACCAGGGTTGAGCTCACTGACAAGGAAGTGTGGGAAACGGCACTGCATTGGCATCCTACCTCTTGATCTTCACGTTTCTTGCACAGTTTCCACAAAAAGTTGATATTAATTTTCAGAAGGTCATCTGTGTTTTACAGTATTCTTAAAATTTTTGACTATTTCCTCCACAAATCTCTTCCAGTAGCACCAATGCTGAGTAGCAAAACACGATCTCTATTCAAAATCATTCTACACTCTTGTTTTTTAGAGAAAATACAAAAAAACGCAGCTATGTGTGACTGGATTCATATGACAGCTTAATTTGAATGTCCTTTCATGCTATATATATGTTTTTTAATAATCTAAAACTCTTTACTTTTCAAAATGTACTAATAAGATTTTGAAAGCAAATTTCACTATATATCCCTTTCTCATTCATTCTCATTTTTCTTTAGTTAGCTTTTCTTTTGCCATGTTCTATGCCCAAATCCAGTTAAGAAAAATGTTTTGGTTTGAGTGCGTGAGAAAAACACACTTGGTTATTTACAAATTAGCCAAGATGAAAATAAATTTCTTACATCAAAACGTTTATGGGTTTTTTATGCACTCAAATAATAAGCAAGCTAAGTAATTAATCCAATTTTAAAAGAATTTTTCTAAAACTTCACTTTTGTCTTTTTTACTGTTTTCTTTAAGAGGCTAGAAAATACATGCATACTAAATACTAAATAATCTTGAACTGAAAGCAGCAAGTATGATTTTGATCACAATGCTAATATTCTTAAACTGTAAAACGGTCAAATGCTACTCTAAAGATACAAAGAGGAATGACTCCCATCACATTGAACATGGAAGCAGCTCATAGTTTTGGCAATATGGACATGAAGATTAAATATCTAAAATATTGTCCTGATTTAGGTATGGCCCAGAATGATGATACAGAGAAAAAAATACACAAAAGGCTCTAGGTCCCAAAGAACATTACAGCATTAATCAACTCTCAATGACTATGGGAGAAAAGATAAGGAGCTTGGTTTTATCCTTCCTAGATTGCAGTGGATAAAAAAGTACTTCTAGGGAAACATGCCAAAATACAGTCCTGGGTAAACACAAAAGAGTTGAGAGTGGAGAGAGAAATATTCAAAACACCAGTGTTCAGATGATATTGAACTCCTGAAAGCAGATGAGGTTAGAAAGCCCACTGATGAAAAGGAAATGGGGTAAGAACCGAAATTTGTGGGACATCCAAAGAATGTCAGAAAATTCTGTTGAAAGATACATTGAATTACACAGCGGGGGGAAAAGAAGATTAGAAGAATATGGTGTTTCTTCTTAGGCTGAAAAAACCTCTCCACTTTAAAACAAGATTTAGAAATTATGTAACCCCTGTGAGAAGAATCACTTCACGGTTAGGCAGCTGGAGATCAAGAGTCTCAAAAATCACTCTTCCCTCCACATGCAATAAGAGCATCCATGTTTTCCACCGCTAATGCCTGCTAGTTGTCACAGACTTGGTGCACTTCATGATCAGTTGTCCCTTCTCTTTAACAGTTCACCGGGTAAGAGTGAGCCCATTCATTAGAACATGTATTTCTGATGGAAACTACCAACCTAGACCCCTTCTTACAATGTTATACTTGCCGAACAGTAATGCCGAATATAAAGTTCCATATTACCTTTATCTTCTGTTTGAGCTAGTACAGAGGCAAACTGTTTCGCACCTGCAGCTTTTATAAGGCAGGAGTGGGATTTTAAAGGAACTGCTGAAGTGACTGAACACTTTATGTGTGAGAGCCAGCATGTGCTCTACATACTTACAGTTGCTTAACAAATCATTATCAGCCAAATTAAACTGAAGTGTGAAATATGGCACTCTGAAAAATGACATACACTTTTTCCCACTGGTGGAAAGAATAAGGCAAGAAAATAGGAAAAGCCCTCACACCATTCATTGGATTTTGAGCTTTAAAAGACCAGCCAGACATACATGAAAATGAGTTCTATCAGAGAAACAGCAGCATTTCTTAGTAAAATAATGCCTAACTCTTTTAATCACGCAGGGAGTTAAGTTCAAGGGCCTCCATCTCTCAATCCATTCAGGGCTAGACATTTTCCTACTGGTTTAGCATTATCAATTCTCTTCTTGATCACTGTTAATTCAGAATTAACTACAAAGACATTTCTCTTCAGTGCTGTGAATAAAGAGGCATGTAAAGCAAAACGCAAGGTTTTGATGAATTCATAAAGAATGGGAGAACGACTTATACATGTAAGTGAACGTATCACAGCAGCATCTGCTTACAGTTGGGCTCACAATATTCTGTAAAATTGCAAAAACCAAGAACTTTGTCATGAAAGTGCACAACTACCAAACTGAAGCGTATTAGCAACTAAGTGTAGGGCACAAAGAACAGGGAAAACAAAGTCAGAAAGGCCAAATGAAGCATAAGTTGAATTTGCTATCAATTTTCCGACAAAATGCATTTTGTTTTGAAAATATTGATTCTTCAAAACTTTCAGAAGAAACACGCATACCAGAGACTGAGACCAGCCATCACCACTGAATGCCAAAACCCGACTATGAAGCATAGAACACTTCCAGGGATGGGGCAGCCACAACTTCTCTGGGCAACCTGTTCCAGTGCCTCACCACCCTCAGAGTAAAAAAATTTCTTTCTTATATCCAATCTAAAACTACCCTCTTTCAGTTTAAATCCATTGCTCCTTGTCCTATCACTACATATCCTTGTAAAAAGTTCCTCTCCAGCTTTCCTGCAGGCTCCCTTTAAGTACTGGAAAGCTGCAACAAGATCACCCTGGAAGCATGGGCAATGTTTCTCACTCTGTCTTTGAAGGACTCCTCTTTGTATCGACACTTTCTTATTTTATTTTATTAGGAAACAAACTTTTTTTTTTCTTTTTAAAGCACATCATATATGAACAACCAAACTCTGGTGGGACAAGGTCATAGCACCTGACATTCTCCTTGGCCAACAGACATTTAACTCTTCATAAAAGTGAAATGGCTCACACTGGAAAAAAAAAAGAACCTAAGAGAACCAGGCTTTTATGGATCTCATCTAGGAGAGAAAAAACTCCCTTAAAGTTAAATTCTCTTGCTGAATTGGGCAGAAACTTGAGTATCAAAACCCTGTGTACACCAGGCAACTATGCACACCATTGAATCCTGGTTCTCTTCTGTACTTCAAAGAAAACTTCAAGGTATTTTAGTCTCATTCAAATTTTGGAAAATTCTCTTTTCAAGCCTTACAATAATTATTGTTCTGGAATCCTTATACCATAAGCTTTAGGCCTGATGATCACTAGGTTCCAGTGGAAACATGGATAAATTCATATCTCTTAGGTTATTCATAAAAAATAAATAACTTGCCTGTAGTCTGTTTAATCAAAAATATCTGTTCATGACAATGCAGATACTACAGGTAATGCAATATTTTGTCTGATGAGGTTCATAAGTCAGGCCAAGAAGAAATGAAAAACTAAGTTTTTGCTGCTAATGCAATGCCATGTATATGCAATGTACATATGTTCAGTCACAGCTGATGTTTCTTCTGCATCGTCTTCTTCCACGAAGAGTCATCAAATGCACATTCAGCAAAGCTGGTACTCAAAAACAGATGACACACATACTCATCCTGAATCCCTCCAGTTACCAAGATGGGTTGGAAAGTTCTCAAAACCTTCCTTGGGTTCTTAGAATACTGCCACTTTCAATTTTATTACCTCAACATCTTTGCCACCTCCAGTCACAGAGATATGAATGATGAATCATTGAATTGATGGCCCAGAAAGGATTATCCGGCATTAGTTAAAATTACAGGCTATGGAGGTAAGGATGTCTGCAGTTAAGCATAGGCCTGATGTGCTTTCTATAATTTTGATTCCATTAAAATACTTGAGATAAAGTGCAGCAAAAATAGCTCACTACTTTACTGGCATTGCTTAAGGAAAAAAAAAAAAGTTTGGTAAACTTTAAAAACTTATCCATTAATTTTTTAAAGAATTATAAACGTCTTTATTCTGCTGAATAAAATGTTGCCCTCGTAAAAACGGTTTTGCAATACCTGAGAAAAATCAGCCACCAGATGTGGTTGATTGGCCTTATGAAAAAAATGTATTTGCACATGACAATGGATAATTGTTTGGAATTCAGAAGCAAAAATCTACAAAGTTTCCATCCGCAGCAGCCAGAGGGCTGGAAGTTGAACAGAATTTCTCCTACAATTTCTTCTCCTAAAACCTCTCCCCAGCAGCTGTATGTACCACTGGGCATATGAAACGAAAAGGGAATGAGTTTTTTTTCTGATGTTCTCAATGCCTCCCCTTCTGGTGGGAGAGACCTATTAGATGTCTCCTCCTATATGGATTCTTAATTATAGCACTTATATAAATTTTATTTATGGTTTTAAAGACATGGAAATATTCCTCTCTACAGACAGAGAAATGCAGCTCAGAGGTGCTGAGTAACTTGCGTGCACTTACACAATCAATAAATAACGAAGTCCAGTGCACAACTGAGGAAATCATTTCTATCTCCATTCATACAAGACATAGCAAAAGAAAGGAAATCAGAATATCTTTTCTTGTGATTTGTCATCCTATCCTGAGTATCCTGAGGGATTATAAGAACAGGCAGCAGAAGGCCAAGGACAGAATTGTTCAAGATCCCAGCTAATTAATGGAAAGAAAAAAGATGGTCAGTTGACAAGGGAAAAGAACCAGCTATTGTTCTGATGATGAAAGATGCACTTCAATAGGCAGGCAAGTTGTCTCCACCCTCCCATTATAGCTCAAATAGTTTTGCTGGTGGCTTTTTTATAAGAATTCAATTGTCACAAAGATATATATCTTCCAAGGACGAATCTAGCAATAAATCCCTACCTTAGGAATTTGAAATCTGAGAATTTTATCTTCTCATGGAAGATGAGAATGCTCATGCAGCATTTTTAGACAAAAAACAATGTCTTCTCATCAGCCGACACTCAGTCAAGCACCTTGAGAGATCAAACTGTCAATGAAACCAGAAATAACGAACAGGGATAATGGGAAGGAGAGAGAACATAATGGGAAAGTTCAGACAGAGACAGAGAAAAAAAAAGGTACAAAAACTTACTTAGAGTGGTGACGAAGCATGGCATGGGCCTGCACAGATTTTATTTTTAATTAAAAGCATTATTCATCTTAATTAGCAGTCATGAATTATAAATGATGCTTGCTTTGAAAAATACAGTGAGCAATGATTCTAGACTATTCAGTCCAATTTATCTGTGATATAGCTGGCATACAGTTCAGGAACAAACCAATGAAAATGCTCTGTGAATAAAGAAATAAGGCAACACCTCCACAGGTCAAGCATTATATGAAAGTCACGTACATAAACACAACATTAATATTTTAATATGATTTTTAGTGTGGCGATGAGCACAGTCATTTTCGAATAATCATGGACATCCCAGTCCAGTTCTAAAAGATCTGAAAAACTTAAATTAACTCAGCTTTAACAGGTTTGTAAGCATGGCATCTTTAAAAAAAAAAACAAAAAAAGCATCCATTGACCCATGCTGTTAAACTCAGGGTTATAATCCAAAATCAATTGTGCCTCAGCCAGCTTTCTATCAGCCGAGTCTTTTGTTTGGCAAAGACTCAACTCAAAATGAAGAGAATTCATTGGGGTGATAATTTGCTGTATGAGCACCTATAGGGCTGTTAAAATAAAGGTGTTGTGCCATACGCAGGTGTTCCAACATTCTTAAACAGTTCGTCCAGTATCCCCAATGCACTTGCAATTACAAAGTAAGCAAACTCAGTAACAGCAATTCTTGTTAGTCTTGTTAGTTAGCAATTCAGTCTAGTTTGGAGGCCTGTCTGGCAAACACCACTGACTCCTGCTTTAAAGCACATCCCTTCTGTTCAGATGACGATGATGTACTGTAAGGAGTTGTACTAAGGCCTTGGTCAAGTAAATTACTCTGGCTTCAAACTGTCAAGTAAACTTTGCAGCTTTGCACTTCATATAGTCCAAGTTTGTGATAAAGACACAGGAGCCCCAGGCTGCTGGATTTGGCCATAAAACCATCCACTGAAGCAATCATCCAGTTCAGTATGTGATGGGGGAATATCATTTACACAGCAGAGACGCACAGTTGATGAATTGATACAGTTCCAAACCTACTGAAAATTGCTCTTCCCCACCTACTCCCAAAATCCTTCCTTCTAAACCTCCACGAGATGGGAATCTGCGACGATTTCAGTCCTAATATGCAACAACTATCTGATCACAACTTTGCCAATTGCATTTTTGAAAGTAATTATCTGGTTACATTCCTATTAGTGCTTCAGTAATCTTCCAAAACTATGAGACTGTGTAAGCCAAGCTGCTGGACGGATCTATAGTATTTATACATGTATATAAAGATATACATATTTACACATGTATATGTGTATGTACGCATATTTATGTATTTTCTACTAACACCCTTTCTTCCTGACCAGCCAAAGAGGGGAATAGGATGAGGCCAATGGTGCTGTTTGTATTTGTATGAATTTCGTGTTTTCTGGCCAGACATGGGGATGTGCTGCTGCTGCAGCCTCACTTCCCTCAGGCGACACCACCAGTCAACTCCAAACATCTCATGCAATAACGTAGGCAAAAAATATTAAGCTCTCAGTAAGCAGAACAAATGATCATAAGACATTTTGTCTTAAGATATGGTTAAAAAAGGGCATTATTTGTTCTCAGCCGTTTAATGAGCTATATTATCAGTGCTGAAACATACATTCCCAAACAGGGTAGAAAGATAAACTCTGTAAATCTCACTAGGATGGTACAACATGTCTTTTTATTTTTCAAATGATAAAACACCTCATTGCCTTTTCAGCACACAGATAAGATACCAGCCACTTCTCAGGACAGATAAGGCAGCTAATTGATGAAATGGAAACTGTTCACGTTACATTGTTCTAAAAAATGTTTTTGCGCTGATCCAGTCTCCTTGAATAAAAATAACTATATATACATACCATATTGTTTGCTCCACTTGCAGTTTTTATGGACTTTGGTAAAAACATCATAAAACCAAGTACTCAAGCTGGATGGAACTGCTTTGGGCAGGAGTCTGACTGTTAGAGATGAGAACTGCCCTTGGCCATTCAGCCTGCGTGGTATTTATGAGCAACACTTTATTTTCACAATCTTAGAACACTTACAATAAACAATAATGATAATCATTTTCAAAACACTTGCTGAATTTCAAAATATTTTCCCAAAGAATAATGTTTGCCTCTCTCTGTTTTGGTACGTGCATCTGAGTCAGTATGTTGCCTGTAACTTCAGAAAGGTAAGTTGGAATATCATAAGTTTCTGCTTATGATATCAGTCAATCTTGAGCAGTAGCCTCTTAGATTGCTAACTAATATTTACTATTGTAATATACATGGTTTTATAAGCTATTTTAGAAAATAATGTAGAATATGAAGAAAGTATATAACCTTTTTCAGCTCAGCTGTGAAATTACAATTGCTATTGTACTAACTACATAAATAACACCTTTCTCTGTCAGTTCTGGGATGCACAAATCCTTCCTCTACATAAAATTTACCAGCCTAATAAATAATGACCTAGAATCAGCAATTTTGGTATTTACTAGAGACTCTAACTGAATTCATAAATCAACATAATACCTAAGTGGGCAGCACTACAATCATTTTATATATTCTATATAACTATTTCATATAATATATTTAACAGTCAGAAACATTACACATTTAGCTGGCAAGTCTCTCCTTTAGCATTTAATAAATGCCACAGTTTTACATAAGAAATTGTATTTCAATCTAATGTTTATATTTTGACTGCACCTAAAATGTGCTTATTATAGCATACTGCATCAATAAATGAACAATTATTTCTCAGTGGCATGTAAAATACATAGTGATGTCAGCAGCATTAAATTCTAGTGCCAAGTAGGGAAACAGTTAAATGTAGTTTAACTATAAAATTAATATTATACTAATTTTAATAAAAGGAAAAGATTTACCTTATTATTTTTTGGTTCAGACATGCAGTCATGTGCAAGGTAATTCAATACCCACTGTATAAAATATGAACTATGAAAATGTTTTACAGATGTTTTTAATCAGCTTCCTTTGTTTAACATTAGACACTAACCTCCAGAAGATACATACAAGCTGCACATCCTCCAGGTAATGCTATCCAGATGGGATGTTTTCCCTGAACATCACGCTTAATAACATGAGGAATAAGGAATATCATAAGGAATATGCTGTGAAGAAAAAGCACCTTGGCAAAAAATTTCTAATGTCATTTTGTATTCAGTGGCACGACACATCTTTTCCAGCTTGCCTACAGTACGTCTTGTGGAAAACTCCCAAAACATACAGCATAAAAATGTCTTGAATTCAGACAGTTTTATGTTGACTGCTCGGCTCTAGCAAATACTAAATACAGTAGTGATATCATCTTTATTATTAACTCCTTCCTTTGGTTAAATTGTACAACTTTCCAGCTGTTAGATTTCTAGGTTATTCCAGCAGTCCTATCCCATACTGAATTTTCACAATCTACACCAATTGCACCAGGAAGATGGTGTTGCAATGAGTGAAGCAAGTACGTCTTTCTCGGCAAGAATAAATGAGCTTTCCTTGCCCGGATGCTGGTTGGCAGGGAGAAATAAAACACCAAGCTTCTTAAATTCATTATTTGGTCATGAGTAAATAGTAACTCTGGTTCAGAGAAGAGGTAACCATTTAAGGCATCGTAGTTAAGTGATAAAAATGTTCCTTATGTGTTACACCACTAGATCCATTTGCTGAACATCATTATCTCAATATCTCATTCAAGTATTGTCTACTTAGAAAGGGAAAAGCCCCAAAATGCCCAGACAACTCCAGTGATTCTTGCAGAAGTGCACCCTGTAGTCCTTTGCTCTGATGAGGTGAGCAAAGGAAGGAAACAAAATCTTCCTTTAACTGCTCCAAAGAGACAACTCAGTCATGGACTATAATCTGCCCAGATTATAGACTCCAAGGACTCAGTCCATATCAATAAACGTCTCATTGTTACTGAACTGAAACACGAAGGCAATTTAAGCCCCTAGATTTTTGCTAGGGATGCCCACTGTCATTCCTGAGGTTTGCCTAAAACTGTGCTATGGTGACATCATTTTAGTAGGACTGAAACATTCAGAGTTTGGCCTGTCACCTAACAACTCTCTCCCTGGGAAGACTTGATCTTCTAGATATCCTCAATAAACATTGGGAAGCACTGAGTTCTGCACAGAATTCAAAAGTCAGAGTCACCTCAATTAAAAAAAAATACATACAGAGAAGAAGAAGTTTCCTAAAGTGAATCCATTATGGGTCATCACCTGGAGATCAGGGCCATCGCCAAAGAGATAAGTTTAATTCCATCTTCCAGCCAGCCAAAATCTAAATTTGATTCTCTCAGCCCTCAGGGTAGTGCTCGAGCCAGGAGCCATAAAAGCAAGGCTGTGGAAGGGAGATCTGCGCCCCAGTCCTGAGACTACATGTGCACATGAGGGTTTGATATACACGAGGATTTCGGCCAGGCTGGATGAGGCTTTGAGCAACCTGATCTATTGGAAAGTGTCCCTGTCCATGGCAGGAGGGTTGGAATTGGATGATCTTTAAGGTCCCTTCCAACCCAAACCATTTTCTACCTTATGGCGTTCACATTCCTTTGCAGAGCCTGGTTGGGAGTTCCAGCACACATAACTACTAAATACTAATAAACACTAATTATTTTGTTTCCTGCACCCGAGAACGGTAGTAGCTCTTCCATAAGAACACAGTCATGTCTCCTCTACTTATATTACTGAAGCACTTGGAAGTTTAATAAAAATTTAGATTTGCAATGGGTTGTGACAGGTTAAGATTAACATCCTCCTACTGCAATTGCTTAGAAGTTGGGAACTGGCAAGAGACAGGCTATTTTTCAACCAGACGGTCATGTTTCTACTGACAGTGACAGAAACATTTCCACAAAATAGCCTCCTGCTGTCTCCAACACTAATGAAAAGCACTGCATACAGCGGCGTAACAGCACTACATTTCCCTCAGAATACAAAATTTAAACTCCGTGTTAACCATCCTCCAGAACTGTACCATATCTATAACTTTTTTGCAACATTAAGTCTTTGTTAGATTAACTGCTGAAGGGCTTAAATGCTCTTAAAAAGCAACCCCATCCCCTCAAAAAAACCCCAAAATTACATGATGAAGAAATATTTGATATGGAAATCCAACTAGACATACCTCTTACCCTTCTTTTCTGTGTTCAGGTTAAAAAGGTCTGCAGGTGCTGTAGTTAGCAGATAAGAGCGAAATAACTAATTAAATCTATGAACAAAGAATATCTCATTCCTGCTCCCCAAAACAGGTGTGTATACATTTTCATGACTGCAAATATACATATTATACATACAAAATGCATAATGGTGAGATGTAAACCTTTCATTACCATGATTTTGAGCAGCTGTTTCAATCACGCATAGTCCTGCAAGACAATCTTAAGTAGCTTAGGCATCTTAGTTATATTACACCATAGTTATATCAAAACATCACAACAAGGACCTACCTGGAGTCATTTGATGTCCTTAACTTGAAATTCTGATGTCTTCAAAGACATTAAATTAAACAATAAATCCCTTTTTCACTTATCTTTTCATTTTTTATTATATGTTTATTCAGCTGTTAATTATTTCTGTCGTACATTCTATCATACTATGCTACTGATATTGGTGGATCACAGGATTGCAATGTTGGCCATCACACAGTCGTATAAAAACAAGGACATTGTCACATAAAGCTTACAGTCTAGGATGACAGATAGCAAGGGATAAACACACACGCAAACATAACATGCAACATGAATGGTAATAGTCTCAGTAATCAACTGCTATGGACATTTTTGCAAATATTAGAATAGATTCATAGATTCATAGATTTCTAGGTTGGAAAAGACCTTAGAGATCATCGAGTCCAACCGTCCCTAATCCCCATTAAACCATATCCCTAAGTAGATCATCCACCCTATTCTTAAACACATCCAGGGATGGGGACTCAACCACCTCCCTGGGCAGCCTATTCCAGTGGCTGACAACCCTTTCAGAGAAGAAATACTTCTTAACATCCAACCTGAATCTCCCCTGACTAAGCTTATACCCATTTCCTCTTGTTCTATCACCCATCACTAATGTAAAGAGCCCTTCCCCTACCTCCCCACCATCCCTTCTCAAGTATTTGTAGGCTGTAATCAGGTCTCCCCTCAGCCTCCTCTTCTCCAGGCTAAACAGCCCCAACTCCCTCAGCCGCTCCTCATAAGTTTTACTTTCCAGCCCCTTGACCAGTTTAGTCGCCCTTCTTTGGACTCGCTCCAGGAGCTCAATATCTCTCTTAAAGCGAGGGGCCCAAAACTGGACACAATATTCCAGGTGCGGCCTCACCAGTGCCGAGTACAGGGGCAGGATCACTTCCCTGTTCCTGCTGGTCACACTATTCTTGATACACGCCAGTATCCCATTGGCCTTTTTGGCCACCTGGGCACACTGCTGGCTCATATCAAGCCGGTAGTCAACCAACACCCCCAGGTCCTTCTCCGCCAGGCAGCTCTCCAGCCACTCTTCCCCAAGCCTATAGCAATGCTTGGGGTTTTTGTACCCCAAATGAAGGACTCTGCACTTGGCCTTATTAAAGCTCATGCAATAATGAGCTTGGAAGAAGCCAATATTTGCTGTTTGGAATTAAACAAAGCGGCTTTTCTTCATAACGATATATAGAAGAATATGAACTTTACAATACTAACTTTATAGAGTAAATGGAGAAGTAATGGAGATGATTGACATAATTTTTTTAATGAAGGTCACCAACCCATGATAACACAATATGGCAGAGAATCGTGACAGACTTCAAACATGCAAACATGTAGCACTGATGCAACAAGTCCACTGATTTTTTTTTTTTAAAGAACATTCATTGTTCTCCTCAGATTTAAATTTCTCATATGAAGTTTTCTCTATAAGGACCTTTTCAAAAACTGTCCTAATATTAAACTATGGAGAACAAATGGAGTGAGAAGAAAGCTCTCCTTAAACGAGGAAACATTCTGCTTTATCTATAAGCAATATCAAAGGATTGCATGTGCTAAGAAAAAAAAATTCCATCATTAGATCAGACTACCAATAGACATATCTAATGCTGAACCATATAATCTGTTCAGACAACACTTCGCTGCATTTAGTATTGTATTATAATCATGTAACAGATTTAAACCTGCAAAAGGTTTAAAATAACTTTTTGTAAATAATGAAGTTCACCACTATTATGAATTAATTACCATTAAAAATGAAGAAATATTAAGCAGCCAAGCTTTTATGAGATACTACAACTATAGCGGAAGCAAAAGATTTATAAAAATTAAGCTGAATTTTTGAACTACAAATCATCACCAGCAAGTATTATTTTGGATTAAATGCACATGTGAAATATGTGAATAATTTAATCATGAGCACTGGTCGGTACCTTGAAATGAAGTATTTTTCCATTGGAAAAAACATATTCCTTGAAACAAACAATTTTGTACACAGGTACTGAGTAATATTTCACAGGTTTATGGTTAAGATCATAGACAGAAATAATGACATCAAAAGATGTATTCAACAGTCTTGTATTATGACACTCACTCAGAATATGGGACACTCAGTTTCAAGTTTATGTTCTTCCAGCAAGCAGAGACTTGAACTACAGAGTCTTTCCTTGAGACTACTGGCTAGGTAAGATTCCTCTTCATCTCAGCAGATTTTTACAATTCTTTTTAAAAAGCTTTTAGTTTTGTTCTGATGAAAATGTAAAGCAAATGTCAAAACCTCTAAATTTTTCAGGAAATGGAATTCTTGTTTTCCAGCCAGACACAGTAATTATAGAGACCTCTGAGCCGGACACGAATCTTGTAACGCTTGAGTGAGAGCTTGAATTTTAGGCTCGCAGTGTTTGACTGAGTTCAAAATCAGGAATCATTTGAATCACCTCTAACAGTAATAGAATAGAAATGCCACCACCTCCTATTGTAACTGTTCCCATACATAGAGATCTGAAGGAGTTTCAAAAGTATGGATAAATATTGGAAAAGGACCAAAATGAACACAAAGGAAATTCAAGTCCTAAAAGCTATACTGAAGCAATCTGAAAGGTTTGCTTTAAACCTGTTAAAGGAAGGAAATTCACAGTTAAGACTGAAAATCCTGGCTGAAACTCCAGCCTCCAAATACATATACTGCTTTGCAGAAACAAAAAGCAAACCATACAAATCAAGACCACAGTGTCAGACTGGATTTCCAGTTTTAACTATGATTTGTGACATATTAGAGAACACTTTATTTCATTCTGTTTCCATAAAGTTGTAGCTTTCAGATGGACAGGCCAAGAATAGTCAAACTAGTTTAGGGCTTATTATAGAAGCAAAATCATTACCTTACTTGAGGTAGTGAACAGATTCTTGCTACAGGTCCATTAGAAAAAAAAAAAAAAAAAAAAAAGGAAGCAATACTTCCAGACAGAAGTCACAGAGTCACAACACTAAATTTAGCATTGCCTTTCCCAGCATAAATTTCTTTTTAGTACTAGTACTTCCCACAGCAATATCAATCATGATACTCTGTGCAAGTACGTCAAAGCAATTGCTGGTAGCTTTCATCAAACTTTGATTAGGCAGTTATCCTTAATTTTTCAAAAAATGGGACTTTATTCAATAAATAATTTTAGGGATACACATATATACACATACATACCCATTTATATGTATATATTTAAGAGCTTTCCTGAACAAAGGCCAAAACTAGTTCAGGATCAGAGATATGGCTCAGATGACCTCTTGAAGCTCCTTCCAGCACAGTTCTTCTACAAGGTTCAGGATTGAAATTCCAGAGCAATCAGGGTAAAAATGTGTCATTAACCAAAAGGAAATGCTGAGTTTATAACTGGTGTGCCACAAACTCAGTGTGTAGAAAGGCTGAGAATCAGCCTGGGTAGTGCAGACATGGAATAGGCAGACAAAGTCCTCATACAGGTGTCAAAACCATTACAGAACCTCAGGCAAGTCACCGAGCTCACCTTTCACATGTGAACAGGAATGACAGTGAAATGCGGGATGCGTGTGAGCATTAACTGGTTGTTATCGCAAAGTGCTTTGAAGACAACAGGTGCTGAGTAAAACCGTGGAGCCTTAGTGGAACGACTAATAAAAATTGTTAGTTACAAGAAGCAAGAATCAAAGGTGAAAGGGGGGTACCACAGAAATTCAAGACATCTGGGGAGGAGAATCGGTGTAATAAAACGAAAACAAACCAAAACCGTGTTATTTGGCAATCCCACACGCAAACCACTTGAACTCTACACTTCTGGAGCTTATGACATCATCGAGCCACCACCTTCCCACTTTCAGAAAGCTGCAGTTTAGAGAACTATTATTTTCAAGCATACTATGAAGTTGTAACAGAGCAGCTATTCAAGTAAAAACCTACCAGATTAAGTCAACTGACCAATCAGGACACTGTGACAGTCATTATTCTCCAGGAATTAATACACCTCCTCCCAGCATTTACAAGAGAGGATGAAGAAAATCACAAATACCCCTCAAGATTTCAAGAACCTCTGGTATTTTTGGAGAATGCAAACACATTGTGTATTAAACCAAGAAATGATACACACTTTTAAAATATAATATACAGATCTCCATAAATCTCGCAAACTCTCTCATTAACGGCTATGGTATGATTAATGTTTGTACTGAGCCATTTTAATTAGTTAAACAATTCAGAGTTCTACCTTAAAAAGCAGCTTTGTGAAACTGCAGTAGTTGCAGAATATTTTACTCCTGGGCTTGATAAAACACTAAACCAGAAACTGCTTTAAAATAACTGCCTGCCACAGCACTTTTAGCCAACTCTTGCACCTGGTGCCGAGAGAAAAAGCCAAGTGAACTTTCACTCACTTGTTGCATGTCAGCTTCGATGCAATGTCTTTCTTCTGTTGTGTTTAGATTTCTAACTGGAAGAGACAAGCAAGCTAAACTAGCAGCCAATCAATCCCTAAATTCTAAGAATGCAATAAAATTTGATACCAATAAATCTTTTCTTTTAACAGCCAAAAGAGATTAACAAAGTTATTTGAAATTTTATCCTCTTCTGTTCTTTCACTAGGACGATTACCTGACAATCCCATTGAATCGAATAGCAAAATTAAAAGAGACACAATTAAGCTTGCACATACGCATTTATGCATATCCCTAGTAGGTCCTCCATTATTTATTAGCCTTGATGTATTTTTCTTCCTCTTACAATAAAAGTTATTACACCTTTGGATTGTCAAATAAAAACCCAACTGGCTGAGACATAGACCATCAATATAAAATAGCTTTGCACAGCTTTCCTCCCAACTACAGCTAGTCGACTTTTTTCAGCTCTGTCATTCATTTGTTTCATGGCATGGGGAAAATCCACTGAGTCTTCTTTGTACTTTAAGTTCTCATCAGTAAAGTGATCCAATTTTTTTCCCTAATTTGGAATGACGATGGCCAATGTAAGATGAAAATGACAAACAATGTAAAAACATATTCAAGAATTAGAGATTATAAAAACAGTAGTTACTGAGTATTGTGAGAATGGTTGCTAGGAACAATATCTTGTGAGTATATTGAAGTTGATATATAGCATCAGGCTGTGTATCATTATGGAAGTGCTCGTTAATAATCTATATATATAGATGCATATATGCTTGCATATATGTGACAATGCAAAGATGCACGAATTCAGACTTCCATGTGTATGATGACGTCCACAGAAGACACACTTCTCACAATACTTTCCATTTTACCATGAATTCTTGCCTGGAATATAGAATCTGTCTCTCCTTTCCTTCTTAGTGCTGTGCTCTCCTTCACGGTGACGACAATGACCACGTTCCACCTGTTTCATCATTATCCACCTACTTTTTCTGGCCTCACCTGAGATTCAATTTAGGAGCAACACATCTGCTGACTCTCACTCCATTTGCTACTTCTTTATGGCTTCCCCATTATCAGCACTTAATGTCCTGTAAAGCCACTTCCCAAACCCATTCTCCAAACCAGACCTTCTGCAAGCTCCAATGCACCTGACACTGTTTCTCTTTCAAACCTCTCCACCTCCCATTTCAATTTTTCCAGTTGTCTTGCTATTGAATACTTTGAGAGAGGGTTATGGGATCCTCTTCCAAACTCCTTCCACTACAAGTTTGTTTTCATCTTTCTTTATTCCACTTCTTTAAACAACTCTCTGCTGAATCTCAGGCTTCCTATTCCTCATTTGCAACCTGGGTTCCTCTTTTAGCTCCAGAATTTTTCTACTACAAGAAAGAATATATGCATTCCTATAAAGTTGCACCTAGTTTTTGTTCCTGATCATCTTCTCTCATCATAAATCTCTGGCCTTTTTCCCAACTCTGATCCACTTCAGTAGATGCATCACATCCTGCCTACTTAGTCTTCAATTTTTCTTTGCTCTCTGGCACTTTTGCTCACAGCGCACAGATGTCCTCAGCCTATTCTGTCTTTTAAAGAAACCATATCTCAATCCAGCCTGTCTCTCCAAATCTTTTCGCATTTCTTTCTCTCTCTTCATCTATAAAAAAACACAGAACATGCAGTTTTCAGCTAATGCACAGACTTCCCCTCTTCTAACTCTGTCTTGGATCAGCTCCAACCTGACTTTTCATAAATCCCCTTCCTTAAAACTCTTCATATACGGGACACTATGTGCCTTTCCCTGGCCAGAAATCTGGGCCTCCAGTACGTCTTTATTTTCTCTGACTTTTCTGCTGCTTTTGACATTGTTATCATCTCCTTTTGCCATCAGAGAAGTTCCAATTATCCTCTTTCTGTTTTGAGGCTTTTGTCATGGTGACTCTATCACTTTCAGGTGGGAGCTGCCCAACTAAACATAGATATCTACATCTGAGCTGATCACCCAAGGCATCCTTTGTAGTCAATAGACAGAAATCACCATTCTGGGTCCAAATTCACCTCAACCTGAAAATAAATGCCTGAAAGAAGTCAAATTATATCCTGCAAGTAACACGTCTCTCTCTTGTCTCTGATGATTCATCTGTGAGCACACTATGACTGGTTCACAGGAATATAACTATGGATAGGCAATAATGTAGTATAGTATCTAATATGCCATATGCACACAGAGTAGTACAATGCCTTTACCCAAGATATAAAAAAAATGCACAGTCTAACTTGGCAGATTATATGTTGGAATTTAAAGGAAGAGTGTATGAAAACAGAGCTAGCTATACGAGCTCGGGAACACTTATTTAAATCACAGATACAACTACTGCATGGAGTCCACTGCACTTAATATCTGTGTTGAAAATAATTCAGCTGAATCGGACTGACTGTAAAGCATATACGTGTTTGAGAAGATTACCCCTGTGTCAATTGGTACAGAGCTCCTGATGCGTTTTCTAAAATTTATTTCCCTTATGCCCTCCTCTGATCAAGCCAACAACTCCACTACCTCATGCAAAAAATGTCTTATACCAGTCACGTAGCTCTTTTAAAAAACTATTTTTCCTTTAATTTTAAGTCTTAAAAGCACAGGAATTGTGCAGGCGATGGGTCTGTAAGGAAAAAAAGACATCCCTGGAGGGAAAGCTTCAGACTAAAGTAGTAGAATTAAACAGTGACATCTGGCTAAAACAGTTTACCAAAGTTAATGGAAGAAGTTGTTTATGATCACATTCTGGCCTTTTAGAAGATTGACTAAGAATCAAGGCCTTCCTCAAAAGGTGACCATCATCTAGGTGAATATTCAGTGAATCGTCACTGCTGCCTAAACCCATCACTAAACCACAAAAATTCATTGACAGTTTCAGACACAGGTGCACAAAATTCTTAATATGTTTTCTTTTATGATGATAGATCTTCAGTTAACATACAAAAAATCTCTAGTATGAGAGTCAGAGAGTAAATTTTACTCTGTCCGTTGGTGTCTTTGTCAGGAACGGGTTACAGACCATACTTGCATTGCTCCACTTATTTTCAAGTCTGAGATAAAAGATTGTTTATGCTAGTTTTTGTGTATAAGTTATTTTCCGTCTACTCAAGGACTGTGCTGCCATCAACACTCCTATCAGGTAGAACTCGTGGCTTGAAGATAGAAGAACGCAGAAACAAAAAGTGTTGACATCTCCCGCAATTAAATAAATACTGAGCTAAAGGTTTCTGCTGTTATCATTGTTTTTGTTGGCCAGTGACACTTACAGACACAAAAGAGTCGTATTTGCCAAAACTAAAGCACTTAAATATTAAGAAAACAAATTTTGCAGTGCTTCAAGAAGTAAAACAGCTTATGCCAAGTTTTCCAGTAGTGCTGTACTATTTGCACTTCCAAAGTAATTTTTTTTTTTTTTTTTTTTTTACTCATGGCAACACCTTTGCCTTCAGTTACTGCTTTCTTTTGAAAAACAACAAGAATGGAAGATGTTGACAAAAGAGGAGAACTTTGATATCGACAGTTACCTATTAATAAAGTGTAATATTAGAAACTCAAGACCTCTGAACACTAGGTGTCAGTGTAAGAAATGGAAAAATATCAAAAACCTGTTGTTTCCAATCAGGTGGATTAGCTAAGAAACCAGAACCAGCTGTGACCACATTTCCTCGTAACTGCATAACACTGTTAACAAGCCAATCTTCCTAAAAAAAGTTATTCTGAAACTATCAGGTTTGCTTGAAATCAGATAAGGTGATTTAAAACTACAATGAATTTGCTCTGTTAAACACTCTGAGATGACCTTTAAGGTTTATGAGTTACACTTAAAGACCATGCAGAATTTAACACTACTCTTTTTTCGCCATAGATACTCATAAATCACTTTGTGTCTTTCACAACTTAAAGTTTACAGTTTTGTTTGACAGAATCAATGAAAAAAGAAATAAAAAAACACACTGAGTGCCGAAAGTCATAGAGGTGAGATGCCTCTCACTGTGCTTAAGCCCAGATTTTACATCGATGGCCAGAATGTTAAATAACTACCTTAGGAGATGAAGAGTCATGTCCTAGAAGTGCCTGTTTACATTCCCTGACACAAAAGATGATCTGGCATCATTACCTCAGGTATAGAAAAATATGTTTGCCTTTATGTTTGTTCAGGTGAATCCACTCAGGATGTCTGACAAAAAGCAGAAGGAATGTTACCCTCCACCGTGTACTCATGGCACTCCAATTATTTCAATAATTGAACAATTATTTGAAACAAAGCAAGTAAGATGATAAAAATAATAATTAAACCTCCATTGTTTATTGGATCCTGAAGCTGATTTCAAAGATACACAGATGCTTTTGAAAGCTAACTTGAGTTCCATCTTCCTAATCAAATATCCATGTGTTGCACAAAATTGATAAATTTCAGATTCTTTTCATCTAGTTTACTAACCGTTGCCAGAATTGGACTACTAGATGAGATGGGTCTTTGCTTATTCATATACTTATAATACTCAATTTACATCATACAAACAAGTTAAAGAAAGAAAGAAACCCTGAATATCAGTTTTCCATTTGACTTCTGAAGCTTAGGATGTAATTATCATTTTCCACAGACAGAAAGATTGCTCCTTCATTTCAGCCCAGCTAAATGATTTCAGACATTTTTTAGCCTTTGTCAAAAATACTCTTGGCAAACGCCTGTTCAGTCACAAACACTTTCAATAAAGTGGACTATAGAGTAAAACCATCGACAAAATTACCAGAGTGTATCATATTGTGCAACAAAAATCTAAAGATTACTCTTTAACTTCTTAACTTTTTCATTTGTTCCTTTCTAAAGAGCTAATCACCTCAAATCTCGTAGGGCTCCAGCAAAATAACAAGCGACATCAATATAAGTAGCCAGCACACCCTGGACACTGTGCATCTGCACGCCGAATGTCTCAGCTCATCTCAAATCAGCCAAGATTTCAATAGCTATTAATCTATGCTATAGCCCTAACAGTATATATCAAAATTAAACAGAGGATGTATTTGTATTTTGGAAACTCAGGCTAGGATCAGCTTATCAGTTGATCATAAAAGCCCCAGAAGCCGAGGTAATTGAGTACATATACATTTAAGAATGCCATAGATTCCAAAGCCCCTATGAGTGAAATTTCATACATACTTAATTCCTCTTGCTCAACAGCCTCAACAGGAATTTGATGTGTTAAGGGCGAAAAAAACAGACCTCTACATATAGACATATATATACACATACATGTAAAACACACATAAATCTATGTCATTGTTATTAAAGACCCAAAGGCTGATAAAGAAAATCAGGAAATACTAGGATTCTAGCTGCCTGCACTACCTTCATTCTTTACATTTCATATGCACTACAATACAATCTTTAACCATTGATCACATTGCTTTTTCCATTCAATCTAGTAAATGGTTTGGATTTTTTCCTTTGTTATTGAACACGTTGCTACAATTATGTGGGCATAATTATTCATTTCCTTTTGTTTGATTTTTTTTTTAGGGTTCTTAATAACAGTATCTTATTCTTTACACTTTTCAGGTCAGTGAAGTCCATCACCACGGGATGCTGAGCAGCATCTCTATATGACAGGCAAAAAGCAGCAGCTCTGTCTCATAGCATGTGTTGACTCCACAGAAAGATCCATGGGAAAGAAAACATCTGACCAAGTAAGTCCTTTCTCATCTTAAAAGAAAGTACAGAGAGAGCCCAGACACCCTGATTTGGATTCCTGAACTGTCTCCTGAAGTAGACAGTGTACTTTAGAATGAATATGTCTGAATACAGTGAAGAACAAGTAGCAGTTAACGTTAGAGTAGAAAACTCAGGACATCACTTTTCATATCAATTACCAGTGAAGAAAAGGGAAGACTCCATCAAAAGCACACAGAAGACTTCATTGTTTCCAATTTAAGTTTTCCATAAAACATCTCCTTAAAAGACATTTTATAATACTCTAATGTTTTAAAGACAAAATGCTGTCTATTTGCTCAAGTAATCTAAAGTCAAGTGCTGGCCAATCAAGAAATATCAGAAAAGAAAAAAAAAAACCAACAAACAAGAAATTGAGAAAACATGGTCTTGTGTCTGATGTGGGCTTTTCTAAACCAGTGTCATCTTCACCCATGAACAACAGATACATTTTTATAGAGCTCCTTTCGTTCAGGAGTAATAGCATCTGATCTATGTAGAATGGCAGTGAATGCATTGAGTCTATTCATTTTTTTTCACTATATAGGAAAAATATATATACTCAGAATGACAAAGTCCACGCTATACTATTCTGTAAATTGAACAAAAAAGTTTTTTGAAAAACTGTCCTTCCTTTTAGAATCGCATAAAAATCTTTCAAAAAATTAAACATTACGAAGGGCAAAAAATAACGTTAAAGATGCAATTTCAATTAAAGAAAAACAGAAAAAACTTACTCCTACCAACGAAATAAAATAATCTAAACAGTGACCACATTTAAATGATGTAAATGCACGGAGAATTGTTAAAAACTGCTTACTAGAGACAAAGTCTCTTCTCTTCCATCACATATGAGCAATGCTAACAAATGCACATTGCTGGTACCCAGGAAATTTTTTATATTACAGGCTTATTTTCCAGTTTGATTTCTTCCAGGGCAGGTGTGCCATGTGTTTGCCGCAAACGTACGCATGTTGTTTAATTTACCCAACGGTAGGAACAAATGAATAGTCGAAGGATTTTTCCCAGATGGTTTTTGTGAACTCCTTTATCCCATTCATGTAAACACACGGCATGTTCCGGTTTGCTGAGTTGTATATACACCCTATGACTTAGTACAAAGTCTGAATGTTTAGTTAGCCAGAAGATTGTTTCCATCCTGTGATTCATTAGGTCCCTATGGTACCCTCAACTTCCTTTATTTTGTACAATCACAAATTATATTAGTTTGTCTTATTTTGATAACCCCTCTAATTAATGTCCTGCACAGGAAACTTTATTACTGTTTTAAAACAGACTCATAAAACAGGGACTTTTCCCCTTTACCGGGGTGGCATAAGTGACAGCTGCATGTAACTTTGGGATCAAGAGCGAATAGCGCTTCACACTGTTTGTTTTTATCAGTGGGCAACTTCTGTTGCTGGTTTCCATTCTTTCTTTTTTAAAAGGAATGTCAGAAATTCTACAAATGTGTATATAAAGGTTACAAGTCTAATAGTTCAAAACCACAGTAAACAAACCTGGAACTGTATGATTTCAGAACAGCATAGAGGTTACATACACTCAAATGACTAATTCAGTTTGTGAATGAATAATAAGTGTGATTTCATTAAAAAAAAAAACACAAAACCAAAAACAACTTGTAAGAGCAGGCTGTAAAGAACCAAGAAAGCTCTATCCTTGTTTCTGTTTAAATCCTCACTTTTCCTACTCCTGTATCTCATTGTCATTGTCTTTTTCCCTGGATGGGCAAGTGAAGGTGAGTTTTGTCTCCTCCTTCTCCCTTCTTTTTAAAATGCAATAAAATGGTTAACAGCTGCAGGAACAAAGCTGGGAAGCAAAGAAAGCACACCACATTCATCCAGAAAATGTACAGCCTTTTGAAAACACAAAATTCACGCCGATCATTGTTTCGATATTTAGCATTTTATATCAGTAAACTTATATTTATATTTGTCTGTATTTTCACCATTCCTTTTCCTAGTTGTGACAAATGACTCCACAATCTTTATTTAAGTATCTACTATAAAAAGCAGATTACTCCACAGGATGGATTTATTCTGGACTTACTCAGGACTTGACATAGTGCTGAATCTCTTCATTCCACTCTAAGTGTTCTACCTAGGAATTACTGCCACAATTTAAAATAATCTATGTATTCCAGTATAGATTATTCACCTGCTGACCTATGTTCTGTGCTTCGCTTGAGACCAGAGGACGGATTCTGAATTAACTGTACTATCTGTGTAAGAGACAATTAATTTCCAATAGTAATTAACCAGGAAAAAAAATTATATATATGCATATGCAAAGTGTTCATCTATGCATATATGCAATCTGAGACCGAAATTATACTCCTACGAAGGAAGTAAGAGTGGAATGTTAATAATTATTAGGTTATATTAAATTAAATTCTTCCATAGAAAGACAAAAGTCAGTTAAAAAAAAAAAAGTTGGGCAATCGATGTTTCTTTAAGTTGACACTATTGCATTCTAAAAAAGTCAGTTGAGTGGGTTTGACTTAAATCATTTGACATCATCTGGAGACATCAGAGTCTATCTTCCAGCAGATATACATTAGCTGACAGGGAGTAAATCACAATTCTATTAACATGAATTTTATCATTTATGACAGTCCCCACGATGACTTCTCACACTTTACACTTTGCTACCATACTCAGCATGCCTAGAGAGTAAACCACTGGTAGTTCATTGTACTGGTAGTTAAGGTAAGTCCTTAATAGTCTTTTTGATTTAAGTAGTACATCATGATCTTATTGACTATTAGCCTTTGAACATGACATCTGAAGCATGAACATGGAGCTATGGCCCTACCAAGAAAAGATACTACAAGATCTTTAGTTTTTAATATTATTCTAATAATACTACATTTTTCTATGATCTAGTCTAGCATGACAGAAATTCTAGACAGATATGGTCAAGGTGAGCAGAAACTTTTCTTCTTTCTTAAATATTACATGAAACAGTTTCCAGATGCTTTTATATCTGTGTATGTGCAAGACTTCAGCTATCTGATGCCAAACCTCTCAACGGGAGTTTAATTACCAATAAAAATTCCTATTCCATTTCTTTTAGCTACAGCCTCTTGACAAAGTCTTGAGAATTTACTCGTCCTAAAGCAGAATCTTTGAGTATCCTTTCTAAGGGTCTGAATAGATACTAATAGATTATTATAGAAGATGATGCTTCAAAATCTTACTGCACATGCGAGTTGTACTGAATATGATGAAAGAACAAACTAAAAGAGGCCTCGTTGCACTTCAAACGGTAAGTAATTTAAAGGCTTGTCCCCTTCTGATTGACATCTTTTTGCATTCCATGTAGAACTTTTTTATAGGAACAATTTTCCTTGTAACAGACACCTACTACAAGTGCTTAACTATAAAAAACAATATAGCCTCGATTGGAACCTCTAGTCTTAGCACACATAAATAAATAGTTTTAGGGGTAATATTAAGGCATGTATAAATACATATAGTTCAGTTACTAAACAAACACTATCAATCAACAATGAATTTAATTTCAAATTAAAACAAATTCATTGCACTCTTCAAATACATTGTTTGAACAAAAAATGTACAGAACTTTCTCATTCTAGGGTGTTTTTTTTGTTTTATATTACTTGATATGCAAATAACAAAATACTTATTGTAATTACAACATATGCCTAAAAATTTCAAGCTCATGCTAGCATTCTTACATGAATTGAATGGAATTTATGTCTCAACTTTTATGCCTGTCTCCTAGATATTCAAACCCCAGCAAGACATCAAATGATCCCTTTATTAGCCAGATGAGGAAATAAATTACTCAAGAATTCCTCTCATCTAACATCTAACTTAGGACGACGTGAATCATCCTCTGGAGATGCTCATTTCCTTCTATGCATTGATATACACTTTTAGTAGAATTTCACTTAATGTAAAGCATATCATTCAAAATACACAAAAATTCCGATCATAAAATGTGAAGCAGACTTTTTAAAAAGTCTGTTTTTCAAGAATTTGACTTGTTAGCGCAATCATCTGCTGTGGCAGCCAGCCCTCATGAAGTATACAGTGGTCTGAAGCAGTGACCACATAAATCTGTCCAAACTAGCTCCTGATTTAATAGAATTCAGATCAACTTTGAAAATAGGAAGATGGTACTATAAACCTCCGAGATATCAAAAGTCAACCAAAGGTAATCACATTGGTGACTTATTTTTAATTAAGAAGCTCAAACCTAGACTTAATCGACACGTATGAGCTCTTCTTACAAATGTTTACTATGAAATATGTATGCAACGTGCCAGTTTTACTGCAGGCACAAAAGTAATTTCTACAGTTTAGCTTTATACATGTATTATGGATGGGAAAATGCACATGAATTTTGAGAAGTAATCATTAAATTACATAATGAGAACTGTGTAGTCATTAAAATGAGTAATATGACAAAATCCAGGTAGCAAGCAATAAATTTACATCTGCCGTCAGCTTCAATTATAAAAATAGCTTTTTTCTAGTCCTGGATATATATCCACGTGAACACCTACATCTCAAGTGAAAAATTAATATAAATACATAATAACAGCTCAAAAAGGATGTGCAGTAATTAAGGATGACAAATGTGCAAAAATTGCTATCAGAAGTCTGGAGCATGTAAAAAGCTCCTGATTTAAGAGTTCTGGCATGTGAATGTCAGAGGTCAAAGCAATGAGCCATTAAAGATACTTTCACTTCCTCAGAAATAAAGTGCTGTCTTGGGCTCGGAGGGGAAAGGTTAGAAAAGCTGTTTATCTGCCGCTCCGTTCCCATTCTTCCTTCTGTCAGGAAGCAGTACATGCTCCTACACCCCACACAGGGTTAGCCCTGGGTCATGGCCATTCCCCGAGTAAGCGCCCGGCTTTGATTTAAGTGCAAAGACCACATGGCCGCAGGTTGCGTTTTCTCAAAACTGTGCATTTTGATGTAAAGCTCAGCTCAGCTAAGCCTTGGTGGGACGTAAATCCCAGACTCTTCACCACGTTGTTGTTAAAGGAAGAGTGAAGCCACAGCCATTGCTTTGCATAAGTAAGGGGGAGTTAGGAAAATGTTATTTTTTGTAGTAGTTAGAGCTAGAATAAGAATTACAAATATATGCCTGGAGCAGCTTGTTAAACCAGTGGGAAACCTGTGGAGAGGGAAGAGACATTGTCTCCTCCCCAGGAGCCACAGGGCACGTTTGGGACAGACTGGAAGGAGCATAATAAGCGAAGAAGCCATAGCACAAAGACGCCAGGAGACTGCAGAGACAGGGATACACCACCGGGCTTCCGAGGTGTGAGCAGAAAGAAAATACCCGGAGGTGGAAGAGACCCCAAAGCGTTTTCCGAGATCCACAAAGCCACTAAACGGTTGCTGGATTAAGTGCGAAGCTGAAGGAAAGCACCTGTCTGCAGGCAAACAGTGGGCAGGGGGACGTTTATTTATATCACATTTGTACAAAAAATTTTTACATATATATATATGTGCACACACACAAATAGTCTATGTATAAATATATAAAATATAGATCCATTATATATGTACTTACACACACACATACATATATATATTTATAATATGTAGTCTGCCCTATTCTGAATTTTCTCAGTTTACAAAAGTTTTTAATTCTAGTTAATTTAGTAACAGAACCTAGTCAACCCTTCTGATTGCTGAAAGGGCTCATTATTGAGAAAAGATCTAGGAACTGGCAGCTCAAAGCTCTAGCTGAGCCAGGGACTCACCATATGTAAGTATTAGTTACAATATGTATTAGTAATATTTATATACATTATTCCCATTTAATGTCCACATCCATACATGCCGGTAATTTCATTTGAAGAATCACTATAATAAGAAAAAACATTTGTTATGGTTCTCATGCTACAGGTGACACGTAAGAGTACACCTTTACGAACAAAATGTCAGATGCCAGATTCATGCCATGGTGTAAAATACCATCGTTCATTTCTTACAAGGGGGTGTTGAACTTGAATGGAAAATTATGGAGAGGTTCAAATTTAAAACTGCTCCTGACAGACAAGATTCAAAACAGGTTCATTTATATAACAATTTAACTGGCTTTCAGTACGGAAAAATATTCAGCATTTCTTCAGCGTTTTTTGACAGAAATCAACAGATCAAATAGTAAGAATATCACAACATAAATATTAAGCAATAATGCATTAACATAAATGCTAGAACACAAAAAAAAATATGAATGAAGTCTTCAGATGACTAGCCAGGTTTTTTTCTTTTTAACAACTTGACGTTTTTAATCAAAAAAATACATCAGCTTTAATCCCAAGGTTAGGTAGGGCTGCAGATATCACACAAACACCCCATATAACCATAAGCAAAAGGGCACACACTCTAACTGCAAGCCTAACAGTAGCTTCTACAGATTATTGAGGCCAGAACTTCACCCTCAGTTTCTGTGGTTTTTTATTTGTTTCTAAAACCAGAACAATCTGTTATTAGTCATTTGGTCACGAAACTTTCATGGTGCTTCAAGGAGTTTTAGAGCGAAGATTATTTTAGAAGTTATTTTCTTACCAAATTGATCAGCTGAGTGTGGACGATGTCTTCCACCAGTATTGCAGTTTCCTGGAGTGGCCTGCGAGCATCTCCTAAGGAAAACCTGAAAGAAAGAGGTTTATTGCAAGCTTATGAAAAGGAGTCAAAAAGAAACAAAGTAGGTGGTTTCTAGAAAAATAAAAATAAAAAAACACAGGTAATAACAACAGGCTTAATACACCTGTATGTACAGAAAAGGATCAGTCAGTGTGGTGCAAGGAATATACACCAAAGTAATCTGATTAAAGGAACAAAAGAACTGCAAGAATGTATACTAAAGCACATGGTGAGAAAAAAAATTGGAAAATTGAGGAAACAGGAAAATCCAATTTGTAGGAACATTTGAAAAAGAACAGTAGGTAAAGCAGTAGCATGTGCATTACTAGGAGTAATTCTGTACTTGCAGACCTCTTCGCTTACAAAATTACTAATTAACTATTTTAAAAAGTAAAATGCTAACACATAATCTAAATGCTAGTGCTAAGACATGGAAGGAACTACTATGAATTAATGGTAAACATTTTTATGTATAAAAAAGGCTCTTAAAAGTCTACACAGCAAGATTAAATGACATAAGGTCATAAAGAGATGATAGTGTTTGTATAATATTGCAAACAAATGGCTAAATCATTGCAACAGGAGTCATTAAATGAGAAATTGTGATGACGGGCTTTTTGCAAGGCTTTATCTTCTCTAAGAAATACCAGAAGTTGCTCTCTCCACCTGTCTTAACTGCTAGTCATTCTGCTAAAGCTGGGATTGCTCCTTCCATCTGGGATGGGCAGTGGCCATCACAAGCCTATTGAAAGAGACTGTAGATGACGCAGAAATCTGAGAAAATCTAGACCTTCAGTTTGCAGCACCTCTGACCCACTGCAGAGCCTGAGTGTTTCCCATACAATGCCCCAAAAGCCCTGTGAAAGGATTCATCTGAAATTGGAATGGTGGGCTTCAGCTCCAGATCCAGGCAGAGTACAGGGGCACTTAATTTGAAACATCTAAGAGATTTTAAGTGGGGTTGACAGATTTTTTCTTTTGTTGGTAGCTGCACTCTTTCAGAGAGGCAGTGGAAGACTCTGTAAAGGTCTGTTAGTGTCCCAAAAGACTGTAAGTTGCAACCAAATGCCACCTCTAATCACTCCAGCTTAGTGAGTCTAGAGAACTTAAGCCCTCCCTAAGCCGCACCTTCATCTGGGTAGTTGAGCTGCAGTTTAGAGAAAGGAAAAGGTCTCTTATTCTATGTGGTTTCCCTTCATCATATAAGGCACAGAAATATGCTATTTGTTTCATTTGACTACAGTCTCTTCTTTGCTTCTGAAACCTACATTTTCAGCTCAGTCCCACATAGCAGAATTGGGGAATTCCAAGATTCTAGCTATGGCTCCTTGTTATACACATGTATCAAAAGCCTTCACAAATTTCATTGTGCCACACACAACTTCGAAACGACTTCTTAATGTATCAACCACACCACCTATTCAAGAATGATGCTAAAATGAGTAACCCTGGTTTTGCCTATTTAGTCAGTCATTTGTGTAAGTGATAGAGGATTCAGGAACATCAAAATCTTTCACATTCTCTCATCTCAGTTCTTTTATTTATATAAAAAAGACCGGCACCTTTTTTTCCATGTTATGATGAACAGGATCAAGAACTAGCTCAAGCATTCTCACAATATATAAAAAATTTTGTCCTGCTACTTATGCATGAAAGACAAGAGAAATGACTGTGATGGGATAAAGAAGTGATAAGAAAGCTCTGGAAAAATGGGGTACTCCTCTTGCCACATCAATTGCCTCATACATCCACACCTCTCCTTCTGTGACAGCAAAACCTCTTGGTTTTCCAGATCCATGACAAACGAAAATCAATCAGAGTCATGGATAAATTGCTTCAAGAAATTGGCTCAACTGACTTCCTACATCACCTTTATGTAGCGCAAAGCAGGTGGAGAGCTATGGTCTACAGTTGCTTGGACACCTGCACATCACAGCTGTCATCAAAGCTGAATCTCTCAATCAGAATAAACTAGTTCAGGTCTGGTATCTTGTATTTGTACTTCAGTATCCTGAAACAGGCACAGTATTTCTGAAATAAAATTATCCAGCAATGGAAGTCTCATGAAAGCAAAGGAATTCATGAAATCAAAGTCATCAACCATTCCAAAGGTTTACTGGTTGCTCTAGTTTTGGTCCCTCTGTATCTGACCTTTGGCTAAATCATTTTTTAAATTTAAAACTGTTAATTGGTCTCAAATTGGTCTCAAAATGGTCTCAGTGGGGCTCAACTTTGGCTCACTTCTTCACATAAGAAAATATCTTATCATTACACGCAAATCAAAATAAATCCTCCACTATTTCAGTCTTAATATCATTACAGTGAAAAACAACTTGCTATACTTTCAAATATTTCCTCCAGGTATTTCTAAAAAAATGTTATCTCTCCTACTAAACAAGAGTTTCTAAAATAAGAAAACTTGTACGTAAAATATATTCATTGTAAATTAAATAGCACAGGCCAAAAATAACACTACTGTTTCTTATAAAAATAGTGAAATTTTATTTATAAGCAAGATTCAAATCTTCATAGGTGACTGAATATATTGATTATTTCCCTATAAAGGCATTCTTCCATCCTGCAATAAAATAAAACAATATTTTATCTATAAATAAGTGAAGAGTTACACAGTAGGTTTTTTTTTCCTTTGTCTAATAATGAAATTATATCCAGTATTCTTCACACAGCATTTGAAATTCTAATGATATCGAATTTCAGCTTAATATGTGTAAGAGCACAAGAACTAGTCGGGCAACATCTGAGCATAACCCACTGTACTATACTAGTCACAGCATGAGGAAATTACACTCTATATTTGTTCCCTATCATTTGCCTCTCTTGTTGACACTATCAACATCTTGAAGAGATGGTCATGTTTAATAATGTGGTGTACAACATCTCTAAAATGAGCACAACTCAAATAATTTTTTCCTTTATTATCCAGGAGTGCCCATGTCCATGAATTATAATGTCAGATACTTCCTAGGACTGTGAATACAGCACAGCAAACAATCCAGATACTGTAAAATATTTTATAAAATGCAAATATCTGGATATTATATAGGGAATAAATATAAAAATAGAAATATTTATTACCATATTACACTGGAATGTAAAATAGTATTAAAAACATCATAGATTCAAAACAAGTGCTCATATAATATAAAACTTGAGTATTTATTTTTAAAAAAAGCGAAGTGCACATGTAAATTAACAGGAAAATTTACTTTTTTTTTTTTTAATAGCATAAGGTATATAAACCCAAACAGAATTCAGTTATCAAAACCATAACATGTTCATTCTTACTTATTGGCCTTTTAATGTTTAAAAGTAATTTTTCTTTCTTTCTAAGACTTAAAATGCAAAACAAAAACAACCTTGTAAGAGTAGTAGCAAAGGCCTGGTTGTTAGCATTATAATCTTAATAGCATTAAGATAGCATTTAATCTTAAAACATAAATTTCTTTCATTCATGGTTTTACTAAGTGTTCCATACATACAAATGAAAGGTTTTTGGTTTTCTTTTCCCAAGACAACAAAGCTCAAGAACAAAACTCTGGTTTTGAAGCAGGATGCTGCCTCTACGTTGAGATGCTCTCCCTGTCTGCGTCTAGAAACCTCTCTCGCAAGTAACTATCGGCTCCCTAAATGGCACGAGAAGCAGAAGAGATACAATCAAGATGCAGCACATCATTGATCTGAGAGGAGACAGGCATCAACTCTTTTTGCTCCTTTCTGATGCAAAAGGATACGTCAGAGTTGATGCTGAAACGTGATGAAGAGAGATGCAAAACTCAAACACACTACTTGATTACACAGAAAATCAAGTTCCAGATCCACCTACTTTCTTCCTCCCTCACTTACACGCTTTCTACTTTCAAAAGCTATTTCTCAGTTTGCCTTCACTGTTTTCCCACGTAACTTCTGCCAACTTCTTTCCCACACACAGAAAACTAGATACTGGCATGGTGGTTTCAACAAAAAGTAAAACCCACCACACCTACCCACAGCCGCTTCCTTTTTCTTCGCAATGGATACAGGAATTTTTAGACACTAAAAAAAGTAAAGCTTCACGACTTGTTAATTTTATTTGTATAGCATTTGATATGTCTTGATTCTAACATACTTATAGGATAATATTCTTTAAGATACCAAACACAAACTTTTTTTTACCCGTTTCTGGTACCAGAGGTAATAACTACAAATGCACAAACAGTTAAACTAATAAAATCACTTTTTTTCTTCACTTTCGCCATTGTACTTCTCCATAGCAGAATAAACACTAAACTAAGAGTCATGGGGCTCAGACTTTTGCCAAGTTGCAGAATATGAGGTAGATTAAAGAAAACCCTAAAAAAAAAAAAAAAAAAAAAAGGAAACCGAAATTTGGTGCCCTTGCTTCTGGGAACTGAAACTGAACCTGATGCTTTAATATAACTTACAAATTTCATTTCACGTGTGCTTTGCTTTTAACAGTTCATTAGAGTCTTTTAAAGAACCTTCCATTCACTAGAAGTATAAATAAGTCTTCCTATGAAACATATAAAAATTCTGTTGAAAATAGAAAAGAGCTGTTTCCCCACAGGTAAATACTGGAGAGGAAATATATCAAAATACAACATTAGCAGTGCATCAAAACTGTAAAACGATACAGAAGACAGTCCTGATAATAGAAGCATCTATCCATTAGACATGTCATATAACAACAAAAACTTCTTAGAAGATTCAATTTCAAAGGTTTGTCTGTTTTAACGAAACATTTTTACAAGGGGCTGATCAACTTATCCGGATTTTCACAGGACGATTAAAATAGTAGCGTGGAGAAAGAAAAGACTGCTCCAGCTCTTTTATTGTTGACTTTTAGCTTCTATTTCTAATTTATTTAAGTTCCTGTAATGATGTTTCCAGGCTCATCAAAAGGGGTAAATGTCCAAGCCACTAAATGCCTACATGAAGGGCCATGGCATACTATGTGTAAACAAACACACACGTATTTGGCCCATGTTAAGGCACAACAGCTATTCATGGTGCATGGACCTACATTTGTAAGAACCTCAAAATCTTGGGCAGCTAGAGAAACAGATAAAGTGCTTTCTTTGCTGCATTTCTAGGGCTTTTAAACGCCCTCGAATGGTATCGGGCCAGGCACAGCATAGGATTGCTTCGAAAACCCTAATACAGAGCTCTCCAGGTGGCCAGACCACCAGGAGAGTAGACTGTGGAGACAGAAAGCTGCTGCAACTTCCCATCCTCCACAGCCTTGAAAAGCTGTCCTGGCCAGAAAGGAAGTATAACCAGGGTGGCTGAGAGTGCACTAAGCTAGAATAAATAGTTTCCCTTACTGGGGCTTCTATTGAGTTCATACCATAACAAAGCTGCCCCAACTCACATGGAATTTACCACCCTGAACAAATTTGATGAATTTAATCTAGGAAAAGTATAAAAGCAGTGAGGTAGACTGGTGGGAAATAATGCTTTTTTTTTTCTCCTTTTATTTTCTTTTCTAGAAATTCTTAACAATTTTCCTTTTCTGTTTGTACATGAAGGATTTGCAGCAGCAGAAGATGGGACGTCCAGACTTGAGTTTTTATGCATCTGAAGATGTCACATTGGGCAAGCAGATCCTTTTTCTGTCCTCAGCGCAGAGGTATTTATTTGCTCCTGCGTGCAAGTAGAGTGGGACTGTGGGTCACAAGGACCTGTTTTCCAGGAATGGGCAAGACCTGAGTGGGTGCAAATTGTGTATGTGGGAGTGTAGCCAGCGAGTAGGTTAAGCGGTTTGGGATCCACGTATCAAAGTGGCCATAAATCTGGGCTGGATATTGGAGAGACCTGAGGGGCTGTAAGTTGGCTACTGGAGGAACCAGGAGGTCCACACCAGCTGCTGGGGAGACTGTGGGGCCTGCAGGTTGATGGAGAGACTCATTTGGTCTCTGCACATGAGGACTGAGGTTCTCCAGCACTGAATGACTGAGCTTGAGGCTACTGGATGTGGCAATTCCTAACTTAGAAAATGTGTTGAAGTAACAGACTCAGAATAGGTGTGGCTGTGAAGGTGAGTATTTGCACACAGAGAAATACACACAAAAATATACCGAGCTTGGAAGGCGTTCAGCCAACACGTAATGAGAACCTAGAGATTAGACGTAACTCACACGTAGACAACTACTTGCTGACATTTGAAGCTGAACCTGTCTGCATCAGCAAGCTGATTCCCACCTCGCATTTTTAACTTACCAACCAAGCAGAATATGATCAAGATATAACTGCTCACCACATACAGAACCAGCTAATTCACTTTCACAAATCTAAAACAAGGCAAGGATCCCATGAAATCACAGAGGACAAATCAACTACTAGGTATATTTGGAACGGATAATATCTGGGCTCACATATCCTCTCTTTTGTAAGAATACACAGTAAATTTCTTTTCTGTCAATTGTTTGGCAGGAATGTGTTTGCAATATGCAACATATTAATTCTCAGAGATGTTTCCATACTATAAGCAAGTGTCATCCAAGGAATTATTTGAGACCTGACAGCCAGGTAGTGACAAAGAGAATCAGTTTTCCATTACTGAGCACAAGAACATTCAGAAAACTTCCAGCAATTCAAATACCAGAAGGACAAGCACTGCAAATCACTAAAAATCAGTAACAACAAACTCTAGAAAAATCAGTAATACAATACTTTGGATGCAAAGCAACTCAGCTTGGTGTCATAAGAGGCTGAATGAAGACAAAGATGAAAATATTGAGATCTGGTTCCCTAGGTGACAGAAAATCAGAAAACTACAAGTTTCTTTCTGATGAGCATGAGAATGAGCCTGTCATTGCAACAGATGCCCTGGAGAAAATAAGGTAACGATAGTACCTTTGCCAAAATCTCAAAAGCTAAAGCTTGCTCTTCTCTCTCCGTTTTGTTCACCAGAGCTGTTGCTGAACAAATTAGGCAGAAGTAGAGTCTGAAAGTAAAACACTGCAGTTTTACACTATTAAGTTCTCTAAGATATGTCTCAGAAGAATACATACAAAAGCCTAAATTTCCTACAGTTGACCTACAGGAGTGCCTATGTTTCAGGCACTAAATTCAGCGCCTTAATTCCAGTCAAAATCGTGCATTTTTAATACCTTTGCCAGTGACTGAAATTGGTTCCAACTGCTAACCCTGCATGTATTTAAATAAGCATCACTGACTCAAGACTAAAACTTGCTTGTAAATATACAGCTGCACAGACTAGGCAATTTGTATATCAAAGTAGATATACAGGTAGGTATATAGGTAGGTATATAGCTAACTGACTATATAGTAGTCAGCTAACTGTATAACAGGTCTTAACGTTATTTTGCATATGAAGTTGTGTTAATCAGTATTGACTTCAAAGTCTCTTCCAGTATTGTTTCTTCTTCCAGCTCTCTTCTGTCCTTCTGTTCCATCCCATCCCATCCCATCCCATCCCATCCCATCCCATCCCATCCCCCCCATGTAGTGTTCCTGTATCTCTATAATGCTTCAAAGTGTTATTGATACCTTCTCTAACTCCTGAAGGGAGACCATGTGTTTTCTCTACTTAGACCGATACTTTGTTAGACAATTAGTCACATTTTCTTGTCTAATAACTGAGGAATGTATCTCACTGCCCTGATGATGTGAACAACAGTAACTCCCCGCTCTCCTATTTCTATGAAGTCAAGAGAAGCTATAGGAAGTTATGAAAATTAATTACCATCTACTTATTCAGCAAGTGGAGATGTCCTATTGACTTGTTTGAATACTATCATATTAGCTCTACGAATTTGATTACTAAATTATTGAATCTTTACTAAAAGGAACTCAGCTTAAAGAAAATGCTATATCCAAAATGTGTATTGCAGTGAGAACAGTAATACAGGGAGAAATGGAAATGTCAGCTACAAAATGTTGGAGGTTTTTTTCAGTATAACATTAAGCATTGATGATGTCTGCAGATATTGGAAGCGCATAAACAACAATAAAAGAAACATTACATAATACCATTTAATTATTCCAAAGTACATGTAGTGACAAGTAAAGGGAAAAAATTTAGAAAAGGAACATTCAGAACAAATTAAAAGAAAAACATCTGAAAGCAAAAGCTAAAACCTTCTAATCATCACAGAAGACATAGATGTTTCACTGCTGGAAACACTGAAAACGACGATTAACCAAGAACTGGGGGATCTTATGATGTTAGACGAGTACACAAAAAGAAATCTTGATTATGTGACTTAAAATACCTAAAAATGAGATATGATCACATTCTAAAATGATATTTCACCTCCAACTAACATATGGTTGTTGAAATTCTGTATTTGGAGTCTAAATTAAGTTTCACTTATAATTATTAAAATTCTTAAACCAGGAAGAGACTTCTTAATTAATAATTATTTTGAACTTATTGAAAACATATTAATGCTTACTGAATGGTCTTCACTACAGATACTGCCCAATTACTACGGTGGAAAACAACACCCAAAGGCATCAGTCAAGTTCATTGCCTCAGTGAGGTAAGATGTAGACAAGGCAAGACCTTTGTAAGAGCAACTTTGTTTACCTGAAAATGGAAGTAGCTTGTTTACACTGTGAGTTTTTAAATGGTAAGGTCTGCCAGACAGCAGGACTAGCAATGTATAACATCTTGCCAAAGCAAAAGTCTGATACTTCTCACGTAAAGATAAATTCTTTCTTGGTGATGCCACCACAAATCAAGAATAACACAAAATCCTCAGGGAATGAATTTTAGAGATGCTAAAGCTCCATGGGAGGTCACTCTGTCTTGATTCGATACAGTGTTTTGTTTAAGTATGAACCTTCTGAATCATGTTCTTAAGATGAGATTGAATTTTTTTTAATAACTTGTGGAAACCAAACAATATCCTATTTTTTCCCCTTTAAAAAGGGCAACTATTGTTAATGTTTCCTGAAATATATGCAGTATATATGCAGTAAGAATTTGTACCCAATTTTTGCCTTAATAAAGTCATACTTATACCTGGAAAATGACTGTGTTGCAGGACAGAAGGGAAAAAAAAAAAAAAAGGAGAAAAAACAAGACAACCATGTCCTATCTCCCTGTCCAAGGAAGTTTGCTAAGGGCTATATCCAGCTGGGTTTCAGTATCTCCAATGATGGATACTCCACAACTTCTCTGCATGGCCTCTTCCCATGTTTGACCATCCTCACTGTGAAAAAGTGTTTTCCTTATGTTTAAGTAAATTTCCTATATTTCAATCTGTGCCCACTACCGTTTGTCCTACTGGGCACCACTGAAAAAATCTGGCTCTGTTTTCTTTACTCCCCACCATTAGTTATTTACACACATTGGTAAGATCTCTCTGAGCTTTCTCTTCTTCAGGATGAACTGTCCCACCTATCTAATGCAGCACAGGATGCTACCACAAAAGCACATTGCTGGGACATGTAAAACCTGGTGTCCACCAGGCCCCTCCTCCAAATTATCTTCTTATCCCTAACAGGCTCAGAAATAGTTTCTAGGATGATCTGCCCAGGGATCAAGGTGAGGATGACTCATCTGTCATTCCCCAGATCCTCCTTCTTGTCCTTTTTGGAGACAGAAATGGCATTTGCTTTCTTCCACTCCTGAGGAAGGAAATTCCCTCGGTTGCCATGACTTCTCCTTATTAGCAATATCATACATAAAGTCAAAGCAGAATACTGTATGTTATGTTACTGGAAGAATAAATATGTAAATTTAAGTCTGATTTCAAGCAGAAAGTGTTGTAATATTATCCATACTTAAACTTTTACGAATACTTTTAAGATATGAAAAACGAATTCATATATATAAAACCACAACATAAAAAATGCATTTGAGTAAGCTATTATTAAAATATTTTTCCTCCTCCATGGTCTATTACTTTATGAACTGCCAATATGCAAAATGTTGTCAATTTGGATGCAAGATGCTACACAGGTCTAGTTCCAACAAACTATAGGTACACATCTTTCAGGGTGAAAATGTCTAAATTTCATCAAAATCTAATTTTCTAAGTTTTGCTAAAAGCTCTGCAGAATAATATTTCTACACACTGAAGTAACTTGCTTGCTCTTTGCAAACTGTTGTAAGTACAATATCGATGAGCTGAGAATGAGTGTGAGTTTGTAAAATAATAAATGCTAGAATATGGGCAGCTATGTTATACAGGTGTTTTTAAAAGCCCTGCTTATTATGGAAAACAATAGACTTCACCTTAGTTTGTTTGTTGAGGGTTTTTTTTTCTTATACAATTGCAAACACTTTCTAACTGCTGAAAATCAGCAGATTTAGCCCAACAAAAAGCTGTGTCAAGAACACTTTTCAGTATCATTGTGTATTAATCAGAATACACCAAACTCTAACAGTTAAGTGTCTTAAACATAAATTAATTTTACAAATCCCTATGCTTGGCAAAGGAAAAAGATATAATTTATTCCAGTTGTATAACATAATATGTTCCATTCGCTCATTCACAAAGGCTCTCGTTTTTTCAGGAAACAAATGAGACAATTGTCTTTCTAGACTACGCAGACTGGACTATGATCAGTCATTTCTGCTGTAGGAAAAAAGCTCATCTCAACAATATACCCAAGCACAAATGGAATTTAACAAAGGCAAGAGAGATGAATTTTCAGTCTGCTCTCCTGAGGACAGGGCGAAAAAGCGATGAGGAGAGCAGGAAGTCAAAACATCATTTCACTGTATGTATACATTAGAAGTGTTAACCAAATGTGGAAATCCCTAGCTATTTTAAATCTAGATTAAAACCACAAGACAATTTAAACTAATCCACAAGATACAGAATATAAACGAAGATGAATGCTTTATGCTAATTTTTAGAGAAATAATATTATTCTTTTCACGTTCTCCAAAATGTCACGACCGTTTTTCATTGTTTGAAAAATCCACATCACAACTTTATGAATGAGATTGCAGAGTGTTAAACGATGATAACGATAACCAATTCTCTAATAACACACTTCCTTATCAGATAATAACACGTTTTGTAACATCAGGGGTTTTTTTCTTTACTACCCTTCCTGAAGTGAATGCTTGGAGAAAGGAAGCAACTTGTCCACAGGTGGTCTGTGGCAGAAAAAGCAACAGTTATTCCCCTATGCCTCTCATTGCCGGGTGGTAACAAGTGCTCTACTGACAAATCAGGCTTTGCAAATTAGATTTATTTTAATAGTAAATTAGCAAATTAGATTTTATTTTAATAATAAAACAAAATGAAAAGTCCACCCATGCATATAGAGAGTCTGTGTTCATATTACTCATCTTTGCAGTACTTGTCAGACAGATGTTACAGTACTTGCTGTAATAATGGGGAGAAATATAAAGAGGCGTTGAAAAACATGACCTATCTCAAAAATATGGAAATATTTGAGACCAAAAGAGTGCTACAAATCTTAGCCTTTCTCACCAACACTGTAAAACCTAACTATGAAATTTAAATTTGTAGTATTTCTAGATTTTTTTAAAAGCTATTTTATCTATTAACAAAAGTGCTGTAAAATATTTGACTTTTGGTCATCAGGGGTCCACAGATCACAGTTTGGAAATCTGTGCTTTAAAGTACAGTTAACAACTCAGGGGCATGGCAGTTCACGCCTTCTACAACTAATGAAGCACCACAACCCTCCCAATTACCAAAAATCAAACACGCTCTGAACGCACAGTTGTTACTCTGACTTTGCCAGTGAAAAATAGAACTAGAAATTATTTCCTCACTACACAGATAAAATATATTCATTAAGAAGAAAAGACGCACAGCAATTAAAATACAAAATAATTCTTTCTTGTAGCTGGTTTAAATTTAGGTTTAACTTCAGAATGCACTGAGCACACCAATACTCTCATTTTTTCTGAAAGTAAAATCCTGCCATAAGATACATCAATTTCACTTAAAAAACAATGCTTTAAAAATGTATTTTATTTCAGAAATCAAACTATGCAGCCTTCTAAGAAATTGGAAGTTTTGTGATAAAATCTTTTCTGGAAAGTCAGTGCAATTTCATATCAATAGTGCGCTCTTTTTCCTGCTTTCAAATGGATTACTTAAATGTTTTAAAATGTTATAACCCACAATAATCTGTTCCAGGCACCAATGAAAAGGAAGAAAAAAATTGTAGAAGTCAAGATGTCGCCTGGAAGCACTTTATGGCAAACATTATAAAGATAACACAGAGCAGAGAAGCTCTGGTTCAATCCATTATAAATACCCCATTCTTCTTAAAATCACAAAAATGTATTTATAGTAAAGAACTCTTACAGACTTTTTCCTCAGAAGACTTCAT
The DNA here is from genome assembly GCF_009769465.1 of Tauraco erythrolophus. Classification (NCBI taxonomy): domain Eukaryota; kingdom Metazoa; phylum Chordata; class Aves; order Musophagiformes; family Musophagidae; genus Tauraco; species Tauraco erythrolophus. The sequence continues at coordinate 66,987,580 of NC_141466.1, read as the reverse complement.
TTAAGTACAATTTGGCAGAATTTTTGGAACAAGAAAAGAAGAGTTTTGTAAAATATTGATGTTTTACAGTCACCGAGTCTTGATCTACTTGCTACAAAAACAAAAGCGAGGACTTTGGAAGATGACCACATCCGTGCCTACTAAATACACTTTAGTTTTTCATTTTGTCCAAACTCTAGAAGTTAAACTGAGCATCGACACTAAATCATCAATTAAACAATTAATGCCTCATTAAAAACATAAGTAATTGTCCTCATTTTACTGCTGACATAATACGTTGTTTAAGGAAATATATGGGATTAAAAAAACCAAACAACAAACCACAAACAAAACACCATCTCAAAAAAAAAGAGTGAAAACACTGGAAAAAGATATCCCTGTATCCACAATCTATAGATCAAATCTCTATTTTGCCATATGTTTAAATTACAATTATAGATAGTTGCTCTCTCTTCTTTCACCCCACGTCTCTCCCAAGACTTAGGGATGGGGATGTACATAGAAGCTATGTACAATAGCTACATCGACCTCCTTGTGGGCTAAAAGTATTAAATAATCACTTTGAGTGCAGAGATCATCAAAAGGAAATAACAAACAGCTTTCTTAGATTTCTCAAAATAAATTGGTTGGTTTTTGGTTTGTTGTTTGTTTTTGTTTTTTTCAATGGAAAGTAGGAAACAGAAGATGTGAATATCTGGACTTCAGAAAGATTTTCTCATAAGGAAATTAAGGTTGAAGCATGAGCGCTTAAAATCTTTACTCAAAAATTTAATTTTCAAAAATAAGGAAAATATTTAGTTTACAAAGGAAAGAAGGGAAATCACAAGTACCAAAGATTCAGTGTCTGTTTAATAATATAATATAACAAGAATCCTAGAAAGAAGGATCCAAAGTTATAATGCAGCACGTACAATCTGTGAGTCAAGAATAACAGACAAAAAAAGGAGGACAAAAAAAGGACACTTTCTTAGGGCTCAACAGAACATCCATGAAAGAAATGCACGGTTAATTATTTGACTTTACTGATGGTAGTTCAAAAGGGGTCAATGTAAAGGATAACTTGGCATTCACTCAAATTTGACTTTTTTTTTAAAAAAAAAGATTGTATTTTCTGATCATTCTCAACAAAATACAGACAAACATGAGCTGTGCTCATTCAGGCAAAATGTGCATGACTATTGCTACTTATTGACAAGCAATTTGGAGAGAATTTACTGTAAAATTATGGTTGGATTAAATTAATATCTTAATATGAAATTATAATTTCAGGCTCCTCAAGTAGGAGCAAAATCAGTAATCAAATACAAGCATTAAAAAAGATTTTTTTTTTTAATACACAGTGCACTCAGCATTATGACAAGTACATGAATTAATAAAGAAAATCATTATCATGGATACTGTACTTTGCTTTCCTATCTATATCTGCAGAACATAATGTGAAATGTTATCAGGTAAAATCTTAATTCTTTTACTTATCAAAACAGATAAGCTAGACAAAACAAAAAAGCATACCAGAGAGTCCAAAAGTCATTCCAATGAACACTTCCAATCACTTATAGCACATTTCTATGATTGCAGAAGAAAAAATTCTTGAAGAAATTAAGCACGCATGCAGCATCCTAACCAATACTGACAGATTCTCAGTGGTGAGTAGTTTTTAAAAAGAACTAAACTTCCAAAATAAGAATTAATCTCTATAGATGAAAGTCAGGGATTGCCATGGTTGAGGGAACAGTATTCAGCACCCCATTGTTCCCTTTCTCTTCTTCCTTAGGTGCCAAGGAAGAAACAGTCAGTAAGGGAAAGACCAAATTCTCCAAGAAAAGCTGCAGTTTCCCTGAATCACAAACTAAAGAGGCAAAGCAAATGTAATTTTTGGTATTGAAAATTAAATGCAAGTAATGTCTCCCTTCATGCTGCAGTTATTGAACACTTCTCATTTCCTTCCTTTCAGTTTCAGAGCCGAAGGGAGAGCAAGAGACATGCTTCGGAGTACCCCAGGTGCCACGGAGGGAGCAGCCACAAAACGCTGAGGTATTCTTTTTTTTTTTTTTTTAAAAAAAAAAAAACCCACACCACACAAAAAGACCCCACCACCACTCTGACTGTGCTTCTGTATCCAGACACAGTCGTCGCTTCTCAGAGCTCCAGCTTGGCATCACTCAACGCACAAGCAATGGTGCTCATGGCTGAGATTTGTGTGGTCTCCAGTTAAGCTCTGCTTCCTCGAAAATGTGTGGCACCATACAGAGTTTATTTAGAACCCAAGTCTCTCGGGCACTATGTAAGTTTATTGTTTATCATTTGCTGAGGAAGTCTTCTGAGGTCAAGGTAAAAAGCAGGAGGTGATATTTGATGTAAATGTTCCAAAGCACGTTATGTGGTTGCATGGTTGCAGTGGCCCCCAGAGCACTTTGCTGGTGGTCCGTGGAGATCTGGCTGGTGGAAGGTGCTGGCTTTCCCTGTTTCCAGCTGCTATATCATATTTAATGTATTTTTAGCTTCACTTAATATTTTCCTAATATTCCTTTTCCATGTAAGCAATTAGTGTGGTTACCAGGGATGGCAAGAGAAGTGATATTCAGCTGCCAGTGGGAGAAGAGGTGGTCTTTACAGTCGGGTACAGGAGAAGATCCACAAGACAATCTCCTTATTAAGAGGTGGAGAGGAACCCACCTAAGAGCCACGGTTTTAACACCCCTATTTCTCCATTCACTGAAATGAATAATTTTTAATTTTTTTTTGTCTCATAAAATTCTGCTGACACATTTATTATTATCACTGAAGACAAAGGAACAAACAAAAAAGTTGCAGTTTATGGCCTTTTGCTATGAAATAAAAGCAGCAAGGAAAAAATCCCACAAAGTCACATATGCTTTCCTGATCATGTTTACAAAAAAGGCATAGATAAGCTATAAATGGGATTAAATAAATATGTGAAATTGCTGGCCTTAATTTTTGCAGGTTTATACATTTTTTAAACATTTTAGCTTTATAACGTAAATGGAAATTACTAGGAATAGTAGAAATGTCTGCAGAGTTAACTCAACAATCTAAAAAGTAGAAAAAATTCTTTTGAAAAACATTTGGCCACGACCCACCAGAATTGTGCTATTTTAACATTTGTTTTTGAAAAAAAAGAAAAGTTTCTAGGATTCAAATAAGTTTCCCAGTTAGCTTCCACTGTCTTAATTCATATTTACTTACTTTGATCTTGCCTTTGACTAAGGAAAAGAGACTCATCAGTTGGAGACAAATCAATTGGAGACAACTTAAAAAATATTACACAGACAAACTATAAAATGGGGAACATTTGCTGAGCAAAGAAAAGTATCTTTTTATACTTTTTTATTTTCATTCTTACTTAATTATCCATGAAACTACATTGACTTCAACTTGCTTGTGAAGGTCCAGCTGAGAGAAGTCAGTCTCTAACCATGCAAGTATGCTTTATGTTATCTTTAAGGAAAAACATACTAAATATTATAGAAGTTACGAATTAAAAGTATTCAGCTTCTGAATCCTGCTACTCACTCTAACAATGATGCTTATGTACGAGTGAGACTTATTTAGGAAAACAGTCTCTGGAGATGGGGATTTTATGTATTAGAGGGAGTCCTTGCCTCCCTCTGAAATGCAGCAGAGTTCAGGCTCCTAACATCTCCCTCCTCCTCCTCCAGATAAGAGAGAGGTATTTTTTACAATTCTCAAGAGCTTTTGCCTGATGCCTAGAAAACACCAAATCCCTATTGGCTTTAGACATCTGTAAGATTTCAGTAGAGCGGTCTCACTGAATCACTTTCCAAGACTTTGCAACTCAGGGCCTTCCTAAACCTCAGCTTAAGAAGGATTTAAGGAGACTAAATTTGCTCATCAATAGCTGACAGAGTAAAACACAAAATTGCACAAAGCTGGATGGTAAAATCACTTCCATGTATGAGGGTTTTCCTCCCTTTTTTCCCCCAGAAGCTTAATCATCATCTAATGGTTACTGTTCTTCCATCACTTTGACAGAGCGCAACAGGTAATGCTTAAAAATTAAGGAAGAAAAATAATACTAATAAGATAGGGTGTTAGGGTTTTTTTAAATAAAATAAAAATAACCCCACTGACTCATATATCCTGAGTCTGGCATCTGTCCGGACAGTTACAGAAAAGTAGGGAGTATAAATATGTTTTTAGAACTGCATAAACATTTTCTCTCTTTTTTCCCCCTCTCCTTTCCCACAAAGGCATTATCTACAAAGGTAGCTATGGTAATAACACTAGCCTTGAAACCCCAGTCCATCGAGATAGAAGGAAAGACAAACTGCAGGGAAATTTGTTTTCAGTGACATACTGTGGAATCATGAGCCTGTTTTGTATGGTCAGGAAATTCTCACGAGTTTTCTTAATGATGAAAAAAAAGTCATCACTAAAAAAAGATTTGCTGTAAATATCTCACAAGCTATGACAAAGTACCTTATAAAATCTAACTATTCATAAACAGTCTAGCCTCTGGAATTAAAACACTGACACTTTCTATTAAAAGGTGCTTAGTCACAGTTCACTAAATATTTACAACGAATCATTTATTCTCTAATTTCATTGACTTTACTGTCGTTAGCAAAAGTCAAGAAAACTTCCTGCGTGTGTGTGAATGGCTTGTGCATATAAACCGCAGCTCGCAAAGTCAATTTTATAGAGGCAGAAAGATTTTCATATTATACAAGTAGGTCCTCTTCTTCTGTAGGAAACTTCGCTTCAACTTCAATTGGATGCAAGTATTCAAATGAATTGGAATCAGAAGGCGCAAGAGTAAACTGAAATCATACCTTACAGGATAAAAGGAAAAATAAAAAAGAAATACAGTTTCCCACATTCCCTAGCTCCTAATTTCTATCGTTAAGTTTTGCAGGCAAATCATAGCATCCTTTCTCTGTTGTTCTCTCTAAAGTCGGCCACGGGTATAGAAGCTCAAGCAAGGAGAGGATGAATGAAAAGGGCATTATACAACATTACAGAACCCATGTTATCAGAAAGCAGCGTCAAGATTTGAGCTATTGGTGTTGACAGGCGTTTCACCAAATGAAAACAGAAGTTTTTCTGCTGTTGTTCCAGTGGGGTAGGAATGCGAGGTTTGGGGTTTCTCTTTAAAGAGCCTGATTGAGACGCTGTCCAAGCAAGGGAAGCTCAAATGGCTTTGTAGGGAAATGAGGTGCTTATAAAAATAAACAGGTCTCTGCCAAAAAATGCAGGCTTTAATACTATCAGAAAACAGACAACCTCTCACTCTCAGCACTGACAATAACATAATTCTTCTATGGGCTTGTCAAAGACAGAATACTGTAAAATGCTGTGGTTTTATGACACGCATATCTTTCCAGTGAGGCTTACATTGAAATCACCTAATGGATTTATATGAATACCTGTATCTGAATGCAGCTTCCACATGGAGGAGTGTTTTCTCATAACTCTCAAACCTTTCCATGGTTTGATATCATTAATTTGTACGGTACTAGCAAGGTTATTGCTATCCTCTTGTTGACATAATTTCTGCCTGTTTTCCGTGTTCTAACACTTGGTTCCCACTATCGTCGCTTTAAATTCCCCGACGCACTTGAAGACAAAAATAGGTTTCGGGTACACATCAAGATGACCACAATTCCTCAGATAGAGAGCTTGGATCACGAGTTGACTGGCCTCAGACTCTAACAAGGAGTATCTGTCCAGAGTTCTTTTACCAGGACCTGACAGCACAGTTGCCAAAAAATTACTATTGAAGATCTTGTAAGATAACAGCAAATCAACCATTAATCTATACATACTGAAACAGAAAAATAGCTGAAAATCGATGACACTTCCTAAATTTTTCAGTGGTAGTTTTATTCTAGAGATACCAATTCAGAGGAAGGGCTCGATGTTTATTAATTTATCTTATTTTTCAGAAGGTGAAATAAGGTTCACATCTAACCTTTTTGAAGATTCTGAGAATACATGCTATATTAAATGTGCCCATGTTGATTAGAATAAAATCCTCAACTCAAAAAATCCCCACAAACAAAACCCAAAGAAATTGTTGAAGACAAGAATTCTCCAATCTGTTACCAATAATTTCAGGAGTGACGAATGCAAAAGGCACTATTTCCACCACAACTTTCACTGTTATCTAGCTTGTCTTGTAAATGCCCAAGAGATCTTGGCTGCGGGAACCCAACTGGAAATCTTTTGGTGACCATGGCACATGCAGACTTTCCACAAGAATCCTGGAAACACAGTGTCTGAGTAGTACTAAGACAAATGGGACTCTTCCAAAACCTTTCCTCTGAAACCAAAAAAAACCCCACACCATAGATTTGTGGCCTTTATACTTACCCTTCCCCATTTTGAGGTAACAGTGGTAAGACAGAAAGACCAGAAAGCTTTCCTGAAAAATCAGGTACACCTCGAGCTGATAAAGGGAAAAGTTTCACAGGCGAATGGAAGTGAGTCAACTCATAGTCCCAAGTGTCATGTTCTTGAGCTCTGCTTTTTAAAGACTTATTCATATTTGATGACAAAGATTAGGCAGATGAGGAACCTTTGTTGCTGCTGCTTCCCTTTGTTGAACTCTTCCATCAACTATCTCACTGTTAAAAAGGTATTTTGGTTTTAGTATTAGTTTGCCTTGTTTCATTTTCCCATCAGTATCTATCATGCATGGGATATTCAATGCTCTGAAAATCATCAAGTGATTCAGTTGATACAGACACTGGAATCCAGACAGCAAGTCATAGCATCATAAAATCACAGAATGGTTAGAGTTGGAAGGGACCTCAAAGATCATCTAGTTCCAACCCCCTGCCATGGGCAGGGAAACCCTCCACTACACCAGGTTGCCCAAAGCCTCATCCAACCTGGCCTTGAACACCTCCAGGGATGGGGCAGCCACAGCTTCTCTGGGAAACCTGTTCCAGTGCCTCACCACCCTCAGAGTGAAAAATTTCTTCCTTATATCTAATCTAAATCTCCCCTCTTTCAGTTTAAAGCCATTGCCCCTTGTCCCATCACTACACGCCCTTGTAAAAAGTTCCTCCCCAGCTTTCCTGTAGGCTCCCTTTAGGTACTGGAAAGCTGCAATAAGATCACCCCGGAGCCTTCTCTTCTCCAGGCTGAACAGCCCCAACTCTCTCAGCCTGTCTTCAGAGGAGATGACCAAATGCAGGGTCAATGCTATCGTGATATGACTAGATCTCTAGGTTACACAAACTACAACAGGATTTTAGACTTCTATAGTATGTGAATTGAACACTGACTTTGATCACATTTTCTGTGAGATTACAGACCTTAACTTTCCATGTTAATAGTGACCAATCAACTTTTAACATTTTATTTCATAAAGTACACAGTGAGAGAATAAAAGAAACTATGCACGATTTGGAATCATTCCTGCCACTGTTTTCACAACACACCCCCGCCTATACCAAAATCCCAGATAGGAATATTCACATTAGAAACCAGATGGTTCACATGAGTGTACCTACCAAACAATCAAGATCTTCTACTATCCCTATCATTACCTTTGATTCAAAATAAATCTCATGTAATTAGTCTGATAGTTACACTTTGAGCTACTACACTCGACCAAAAAAAAAAAAAAAGTAAAAAAATTATAGCATACTAAAACATTAAATAGTTCAAGGATATTTCAAACAACATGATCTAATTAGTGAGACAGATTTTTAAATATTTGCATTTTGACAGCCATTTTAATCAATATGAATGACAAATATCATATAATAAATACCTAAGAAGTCAATTACAGACAATGTCACTAATATTGATCTTTTCATGTACACTAACCAAAACCAATAGACTTAATACATCTCAGATGTCCATAACCAGTAAAAGCCTGATAGTATCATTTAGGTCTTTTACATTTTTTTAGATTTCAAATTGACTTTGGATATTACTTTTATTTACCAAAAGTACGACACATTACAAACTGCATAGGCAATTATCTTACAATACTTCTGAAAGTACAAAGCTGTTTCTTCTAAACCACTGATAAATAACTTATCTGGAAAAAGAATTAGGTAGCAATGAGTTACATTACATATATGTTGTCATTTTATCTTTAACATAAATTACCCAAGCTTTAAATAACACACCCTACCTTATCCACAGTTTTACGGAAATAATTTTTTCATCATTACTTTCAAAGTCATAAGCAGGGCAAGTTACACATTTAGCCTTTACTGTCCTTACATGTGATTTTATTTTATTTTACAAATAAATTCAGAATTAAAGAGAGGTACTTTGCTTGGGAAAACACTAGATAGGAAATATGGTTAAATGACTTCAGATGTCTTTTCACCAACTAAAAAACGACACAAGCACTGCAAGAGAGAATTATTAATGTGCAAGCACCATTAACATGAAATCGCAACCTTACACATCTATCACATTCTTATATTCCAATTAATGAAACAGCAACAAAGATAAGAACTGAACCTCCAAAGAAAAGACTGGCATGGATTATCCCATTGAATGTGGGGGACCCATGAAATTTCCATTTTAGATGGAGTAGAAAAATGTTTTGAATCACCAGTTAGAGCTTTCGCAAATAAGGTTAGAAAAAAAAATCATAACAGATTATGCTTCTGGTAAGTAATTAAGCTGATTACACTGTTCTTTAGCTGGCATAGTAATAATTCTAACAAATTCTTGTACTTCCTATTTCTTCCAAACACAATATTCTTACATTTTTGAGTTCCCTTTCCTAAACTGCACCAGCTATTCTAAACATTGGTAATATTCCTTAAGTAAGCCACTTAAGATACAACTAATCTTAATACTTGCAACCTAAGATGGATGACTTTCTACAACTAGAAAAATATACCATGTTTGAAAATACTCCAACTCATGTTTTAAAGAATATAACTACCACTACAACTTTAGTCCATACATATATAAGTCAAGAGACACTGAAAAATGCATTAACTTGCTTTGGTCATACCTAGATGCTAGATGTTTGTATACAGCTTGGGGATATTGGAAGAGCGGCATTAGTCAAGATTTGTTCAAACGCTTTTAAAATAGACAAAACGTAGAATCATAGAAATCATCACTAGACAGATTGTTAAACAATATACTTTACTAAACTGAATACAGAGGAGGAGAAAAAAAATTGTCTCAACTAAGAAACTTTTGTAATTACTGTTGTGGTTTCTTGTGCTTATGAGGAGCGAAGCATGCATGAACTCCAAATATCTCAAAGACCTTTACAATTAGCAAAAAGAAATCAGGTTAGATGAGGATACAGGGAACTGTTTAGTTCCTCTCTTGACTTGGTTTTCATCCAGCTTATACACTCCAAAGGTGTCTAATCTCTTAACTACTGTTTTGTTAGCATCTCTGCAGCGATTGAGGGTGTTTAGAATATCTGGGAGGCTTTCACGTGCTAGAGTTGAAAAGCTTCATATAAGAAACGAACAAGCCCTAGCAAAGTAAGCCTTGGCACAGAATACTATATCATTTTAAGTTTATAATATATAAGCACCTTGTTCCCATGCCTAGCACTACAAAAAGTTGTAAAAAACTATCCTAACTCATTGACCAAAGCCAAAAAGACCAGATATTCAATAAAGAGTGTAAATGCCTATAATCACTTCACCAGAGGAAACACACTGTCAACCCACAGGCCCTGGTGGAGTACCAGGGAGGAACGGGCACAACTACAAAGCTTTACAGCAAATAAGATTCAGGGGAGACGTTAAAGTTCTTGTGAAACCTCTCTTAAAGTCCCCAGTGAATAATCCATTAAGCAAATATGCCCTGAAGACCATTTGTGTGTGCTTGGTCCTTACTCTGCACAGGAAGCTCTCCCTGTCCCTTTCAGCTTTCTTAAGGCTCCTAAGATTATTCAAAAAGTTTATTTCACTTTACAACATAACATTTGCAAAGGAAAATCCATGTGGAGTGACATCTGTTTGTTTGCAAAATTCTTGTCGCTAAACTAAACGAGTTTTAACAAGATTTTCAAGTGACGATATAACTAGGTGTAAGACGACAGTAGTTGGTGACGCACTCTCAGGAAATGCAGCAGAAAATTTATAGTTTGGAAAAGGAAGTGGGAAATGTCACTGGAAAGCCCTTTGTGTCCCAGCCAGAGCTACAGGCTGCAATCTTGTCACCAAAATACCCCCTTGCAATGCTGGGACTCAGACAAAGTTCTCAGAAGGCAATCAGACAGCAGTCTTCACATTGCCTCACATTGAGATTTTTCAAATATCAACTTCCAGGTAAAGCAAAAACCATCTTTTTCTTTTTTCCCTTCTTCTTTTCATATTTCAATCCACTTTTCCCTTTGCATCTTAAACAAGACCCAGAAATTAGATCATTTTCATCAGCATCTAGTTCACAGAAACCAATTACATGGCATACAGTGAAAACAATATGAAAATGCCACTACAAATGCTTGAAAACTTTATGATCATTAAGGGGGTTATATCCAGGACAAAGAGCAGCCTTTTCTTTACTACATTGAAATTCTTTCACTTCAAAACACTTAAGTAAAGAGTAACCAGAATAAAACTGCCGTCACATATCAAACTGCTTAAATGGCAAGTGATCAGATACCTACCAAAAATTTTGCCCTACAATGTCTAATATTCTGGAAAAATTTCACTAAAAAATTCACTAAATTTTTAGGCAAAGCTAGTTGAAGATGTTTGATAAGCCCACTCTATTTGTAATACAACTGTTACTACTGATTAAATACTTAGTTGAGACACAACTACCTCACACACAAAGGAAAATAAAATGCACAGCAAACCATTAAACAGAAGTTCGTACCCATAAGACAAAACCTTATGAAAGGCCTTTTGAAATGCTTCAAAACCAAGACTTTACACTTTCTCTTATAACCTGGTCTAGAGAATTCATTTTTGGCCATTAATATCACTGATATAGAGCCTGAAAACATTGAGTTGTCACATCAGAAGAAGACAAGCCACGGAGGTCACAGGTCCAAAATGTATGCAAGATCGTAGTGCAACTGCGGGCAGCTCCAAACCGCTGCCCATTTTGCATACCCTGCCTGCTTCCCCTGCCTCTGGATGTAGCCAGTCCAAGGAAACCCACATCCTAAGCCGCAGGCTGGCCAGCACCTGGGCTAACTCTTCACACAGGATGACAAAGGGCTTTAAATTTACCAATGTCAGGTGGATATCCTCAAAATTTGTATAGCGTTTTTAAATAACAAAATTACTACCTCCTTCCTGACCTTTCCTGCAACAGAGGTAATGCAAAAAAATTAGTGGCTCTTTCTCTAATCCTTACCCTCACATTTAAAAGAAAGGGACCGTCGAGGTGGGTAAAGCATGAGTTTTGCCTGCTCTTCTTCTTCATAGATTTAATGAAGACAAATGACCACTTCCCGATGTAACTTCTCAATACACCACATGTTCTTAAGACTCAATGTCACTCATCTTTTTATTCTCTTCATGCAACCTTGCTCACACAGCTGGGGAACTAGATGGCTTTGATCATGCGTGCACGTGAAAAGCAAGAGGATAAAGGAGGAAACATCAAAAAAATCTCCTCCCATGCTTTCACCCATCAGCAAAATGTACAATCAGGAGCTCTACGAAGGATTATAAATCATTCTTCACATCTAGCTTGAAAATGACACAACATTATCTTTTCTGGAAAGTTAAAAATGTCTGCTACTAAAGTGGCTGGTTTTTAACCGTTCTTTAACTTCTAAATTTACTGACTTGCTGCTGACAAGATACAAAAATTTAAAATCACCGACGTGAACATGTCACGGAAGGTATAGCATTATACCCTCCTTCAGTCTATAATGCACAGCCAAATATGTAGCACAAAACCTGCTTTTAATTGGCTTGATGGAAGAACTTTCGCAAATAAAGTATGTTATTAGTTCTTACTTCAAAGGCTATGAACAGAAGTTGCCAAAAATAGTTTTCATGGTGGCAAATTCTGTCAGCCCTCACACATTTTACTGAAAAATATATAGTATTTTGTTAACTTTCTTGCAAAAACAAAACACAGTGAAGTGTTATGCTTTGTCGTGCAGTCAAAGAATCAGATTCAAAACCATCCAGGAAATCAAAGAGAGGTTGAACTTTATTTTACTTCAGATCCTTTGGGTCAGAGAGCAAATAATAATTTAACAATAACAATTAAATGTATTGATTTGCTTCATGTTATCAAGTAACTTTCTTTCTTGGCCTGGATAGGTCCCTCATTTTTATATTTGCCTTCAGAGAAGCTATAAAAACTTTCAAGAATAAGATGACTGCTTGACAGAAGTACACACTATAGATGATATCTCTCACTTCCTATCTAGCTTAAATTTTAAAATATAGGCTGGGACATCTCATCTCTAAAATGAAGGTTTTGGAGCACAATAATTTCAGCTTGAAAATCAGAACTTACTAGGAATTGCAAATATTTGTAGAAATAAATTTGAAAGTTACACTTCAAAAAAAAATCTATTTGATGCTAAAAATGTAGCTAAACCCAAATAAAGATGACGATTTGGGATTTTTTAAAATAATAACCTGTACAGTCCTGTTAGTGGGGAAATGAATAAAACTGATCAGAGAGGTGTTGTGTTGTCTGGGTTTTTTTTGACCTAATTCAGTTTTCCAAATTTCCTTTCAACAAAGCTAAATCTGTGTAGCTTCTTCCTGCATGCATTTGGTAACTGAATTGATGATTACATATAGTACTACATAAGCTTTATTTCACGTTTACAATAAATAGCAGCATTTGCTAAGTATCTATTAATCCTTCTTTACATGCTTCAGTCACAGAGAATTGGTTAAAATAGATATTTATACTCTAATCAGAAAAAGAAATACCACCTGGAAATACACAGATAAGTTTCATTGGTCCAAACTCAGAAATAAATCTCTCTGCAATCATAAATATTTCATATTTGGGGAGAGTTGTCAGAAATAAAACAGCTGGAGAAGATTTTTTTGGTTTTGTTCTTCATTTCTAGTCATTCTCTGCCTGTAGCTTCCCCTAAGTCCTGCTCTTGTTACCACACTTTGTGGTACAGAAGTGTCTGATCAATGTCTCATCTCTATTTTCATAGATGTAACCTCAGAGATGCTTATTTTGAACTTCGTCTGTTAGACATTCCTAAGCATTGAGAAGTGTTCAGGATCATAGGAAGGAATTAATCACAAGAGTTGATGTTTCTTCAAAAAAATGCTGATGGATAATTTTATCTGGATAAAGTAATTACAAGATTATAAACTCATTGAACTATTACTTTAATGAAACCACACAGAGCAGTAACACAAACATTCCTTACACCTCTAAAATACAACCTGCATCTCAGCCACATCCTGGATCTAGATGGTGCAACATCACCATACAACTGTGTTATTTCCGCACTTTCTTCTTTTTAATATAACCTGCTGCTACTTCTTCACTTGTCTTTTGGAAAAGTTGCAGAGGAATAAACAATAGGGAAATTTCTAGCCCATTAACACTCAACATTAATTCCTTTGGCCTTTCTGGGAAGAATGTCCTCACCAAAGAGTAGCATTGGCCAATTTGTGCATTGAGAATTTACATGTTAATCTACTTCTTTATGAACTTTTTGCACAGATAAATCCAAAAGGTGTAAAACTTCTCCCCACTCCCCAAACATAACTCTCTAAGAAGGGCCAGAATTTGTCTATTTTACACTGGCAAGCCAAAAACTCCATAAGATCTTACTTGTTCGTAACTGAACATAAGGTCTGCAATTGAAAAACAAAAATCAATCTTAATTACAGGCTTTTTCCTAAACAATGGTCATAAGGAGTCTGAGCTGGACTAATCTTACCTCTGTCATGTATAAATATATATATATATATATGCATTTCTTAATAGTTTTATGACAACATTCACAATCTTCTTCTACTTTATGCTTAGGAATGCAAAATAATGAAAAAGAATGGTTAAAAAAAAAAAAAATCCCAAATTCCTGGCTGAGGTTTCCTAGCTCATGCGCTACCTGAACTCCATTCGGACAGGGCTGCTACCACCTTCCCATAAGACTCCCTATGTGCTGCATTTGAAATGTAAGTAATTAGGCAGGAAAGTGATGGAAACCAACACATCTCTGTGAAACCAAACCCCAGGCTTCCAATAGAGATATACATTTTAAAGCAAGAACACCAAATCCAACTACTTAAGCCCCCTTCTTTTTGTGTTCAGTGCAGAATGAAGATTGAATCCAGAGATAAAAATCACAGTGTGGATCTATCTTTTACACACAGGTTATTTGGTATTCTCTGACACTTCTATTAGCATGTACAGCTTCTAAACATCCTACATCCGTAAAAGAAAACAAAAGTTTCCTTCAGTTCCTTCAGTTAGTACTTTTCTGAACGGATTTAACACTTAATTTTAATCAACTGACCATTTATTAATTTTTGCCGTAAAATCCACTTTTTCCTTGAAGTCCACGGGTTTTTTCTCAATATTATGATGAAATTTAAGTGCAAAGAAAAAATTGGTAACATCCATCTTAATCAATCCAGTTCTAAGCTTTGCTTACCTTACCAGGAATAACCTGGTTAGCATAAACTCAGTTCTTAGTATCCTTATGATTTAATTCATTTTATATTTGTAGCATAGACCTAATGTTCTAAGCCAAATAAAAAAAAAAAAGAAAAAAAAACTCACGTATCCAAGTATGCACTTTCAATTTACTCTAAAATCAGATTTCTATAAACAAAAGTCTTGATGCAAAGCATTTCTATAAAAATGGACGAGAACAAAATTGGTGGTTTTTGCAGAGCATAGCAGAACTGGAAACTAAAAATATTATTTTAGGTGGTGAAAACAAAACTTTTTGCATATGTAAGTGAACTATGGTGGGTTTTCCTGTTGCCTGTAATTTAGCTTCAGTAATGAACAGCATTTTGGGTCTTTATGTGTCGTTTTTTTTTTTTTTTTCCCTGGGGAAGAGGGGATTTTAGCATTTCTTAGAAGTCAACTGAGAGGAATAGCATCTGAAAAAGATAAAAACAACTACTGATAAAATAATTAACAGTTTCAGCACAGAGGCTATGGAAATGCTGTTAGTGAAACCAAAGGCAAACGTGTCTTAATTATAAATACTAATCATTTAATTGTTCAGTTTCCACAAACTTCCAAAGTTTAAAGTACACTGTATGGAACTTTAAAAATTAATATAACTAAAACAGCTTATGATTGATTTCTACATTTTCTAAATGATGTTACAATTCACATTTTTACACTGCATGTTTGTCAATATAGAGGAATTTTTTTTTTTTAATCGCAACTTAGCAACTTACACTTTTTCAGCAAAACTTCGAGGCAGAGGATTGAGAGTTTTGCTTTAAGCAAAGAACAGGGACTAGATCCACAGAAACCTCTCAGGTGGAGATAACAGTTTCAAGGGAGGCTTCAAGAAATTTAGATTCACAGCAAATACAAGTTTGGGATTGAATCAGAGTTTGTGATGGAAAATTTATCAAGAGAACAGAATAGCTCATGAGACCATCTCAATAGCTTGGCTGATAGCTAGCAATAAAACTGCACACATTTTATTACTGACTCATGAGAACCACACCAGCGGTGACACCGGAGAATTTACTCTGTTCAACACAGTCATATCATATAAAATCCTCAAGTGCAAAGCTCCTACTGGTGCTTAATGAAGACATAAGTATGACAGGCTCAACAAATCAAAGCGAGAAGTTCTACACAACTTGCAAGATTTGAGTACCCTCGGTGGAAAAGTTTGTATATGAAGAGCAACAAAAAGGTTGACTGAAAGTCAAAATTCAATTTCCTTTTCTGATGAAGATACTATTTTACAGTACACAGAGAGCCATTAAGGTCCTATAAAATAATCAATAATCAATGCACCTTTTTGTAGACAGAGGAAATAAAAATAAATCATAATGGCTAGCAATGATATTGCAGAGATATATCAAAGGTCTGATTCACCACAAAGACGATGTTTTGGCGTACCTCAAAAATGCTTTGCCTCTACTAGCTTAAAGAGTTGATTTTTTTTTAAATTACATTTCCAGTAATTGCCTCATTTTTAGATCCATCGGCCCTGTCCATTTTTATCTCACAGTATATTGTTGAGAGTTGCTCAAATGTATTTAAAGTTTTTGTTTAAAGTGACACTTTCCTGTGTAAGTAAGTCTAAGTAAATCGTTCCACAGTGAACATGTCAGCATCCAAACCTATAGAGAGCTTGTACTCCCGATGATAACAGGTTGCCTAAAAATGAATCTGTGTATCCACAGCAGATGAGTGACCGTTCCAAACTTCTAAGTTGTAATGTTTTTGTATTGAAGTTTACCTGAGCAGTGAAATCCTTACAAAGCTTAAACTGTTAACTGCCCACAGGTTAGAGCTAATCTCCCTTTTCTTCCTCTGCACTGATGCATTTTAAAGCGACAGTTATTAAGGCTGCTGATTTCAGTGCAGTGAAGCACTGGATTATTTCAGAAATCATTGCAAGACTTCCAAAGAGTCATGTTTTGAAGGGCATCTTCCTAAAATCTCACAGCTGCTAGGAAGCATTAGCTAAATAATTTCCATCATTTTAAGAAAAGTAGAGGTATTATCAGGGAAAAAAAAAAAAAAAAGATACTGCCTGAGAGTACTTATCCTGACTGAATAGCCCATATTCATCAAAACACAAAATTTCCCAGTTTGTCCATGACCATCCTTACTGATTTTGATCGCTACAAGGGTGGCAACAAATGTTACAGGTCTTACACACTAGGTCGTTCAGATCTATTTCTATATCTGCAGCAAGTCATTGCTGTAAAAGCAAAACTCATGCAGAGCAGTGAAAGTAGCACAAATTACAACAGTGGTAGGGTAGGAAGTAAATCTGTGGTCTTAGGGGAAGGTCATAAAGAAAGTGCTAGTGAGCTGTTACAGGCATGCAGCCACAGCCAGAGCAGCACATGAGAGTCCGCTCTGTAAACTGCTGACTATCCGAAAGAGTTCGTGAGATTCAGAAGTTCAGAGATACAGATTTGGAGAAATTTTTCATTAATTGTATATGGTAACACTCGATTTCTAGACGGTCATATTGTTGTTGCGCATCCGTAAAGCTTGCTGCAGCTAGGAAGAATGAAAAATATCAAAGCATCGAAATCTTTGGAGTGAGAAAGGGAGGAAAGAAGAATAGAAATCTCAGGCTTGCATGCCTGATCCCAGACTGATAACAACCCAGAACAGTTCTTCCAGATCTTTATCCTCAGCCCATAATCTGCATCGCTCATCACACATCATCACCCAGAGAACAGCATGAAGTCCTGAAAAAGAGCTTAAGCACTCAAAAGCTTCTCACTTGTAACCAGCTGTCTCAGTTTATGTAATAAATGACCTCTCCCTACAAATCCTGCTTCACTTAAATCAATCTCTGTAGGCACTCAATGATCACTAAAGTCACCTAATTTATTTCAATCAAAGTTTTGGAAATAGGCCACGATTGTGACTAATTATTAATGATGGCAGAAAAATCAAATTCAGTATAAAATCACAAACAGTCTTAAGACTCCTTTTACATTACTGCTACGGAATCATTCTTTTTCTTTTGGTTGTTTTTTTTTCCCATCTCCAATAACTGGTTTAAACCATCACTGCAACAAAGCAGAGGAAATGGCTTCCCAGCTGGTCAGCTCTGCTGCCTGCCTCTTGCAGATGCAGTATCTTTGGCCAGAGAGGAGATCTTGAAGGAGATCCTGAGCAAGACAAGCTTGTTGGACCCTGTCTCCTTAGCACGATTCCATGAGCCCTTAGAAGCGATACAACAAGCATGAGCCATCCCCAACACATCACACTCATCACAGAAACACGTTGTAACTTTCTACTTTATGGTTGATACCTTTGTGAAACCAGTCTTCTGGGACAATATTTTAGATTACAGAATGATTAACTCATTGTCTCTAATAAACAAACTGCTCCCTGTCCATACTTTGTGCCTATGAGAAGGGAATTTCATATCTCTGATATCTTCATTGCTCAGCCAAACGTGTTTCAAATCTGCCAAAGATTTTAGTTGACACAAGCAAGACAGTGTAACTGCATAAACTCATCTCAGCATACCACACTAGAATGGAAATTCTTAGTTACAATTGTGAACAAAAGAGAATGTCAACACTCAGTATTAAAAATAAAAAATGTTGTCCTTAAATCACACTTTGATGTTATCTATAAGTAATAACTACCATCAGTAATAAACACCTTTCTAATTTGTATGCAATGCATTCCACATAAATATAGAGTTACTTTAGAGATACAGGCAAACTGTGATGAGCACAGCTGAAAGACTTGCTCAGGATTACAAATAATACCACCAGCAACACTGAAAAGACCAGGTGTCCACCCTCTTGACACCCAAGCCACCTCTCCAACCATATGGCATCTTGTCTCCTATGTAACAGTTTCCATTACTGGACCTCAAGGAGACTTTTTATGAGAAGCTGGCTGGACTCTAGGTACTTGCTTTAAAAAAAAGCTTCTATCTTCCCTTCTATACAGTCTTGCCCTTTGTCACTACCTAATTATCTCAGTGCATGAATTACCAGTTCTTTTAAGTCTGAAGCCTAATCAACATGGGAAGCTGGGTGCAGGATTAGGACTCTGCAAAAGTGCACGATTTCTGCTCCAGTACTCTACTACCAAACCGTGTGTTGTGCTCGAGGGTTTTTGCCCATGAGAAGTTTGGAGGGAGAGCTGAGTGGGGACATTGATCCATTTGTTTTTTTTGAATTGAGAAAGATACGATCATACCTCACCTAATCTAATCACAAATCACATCCCAATTTGGTTTCAAATGTTAAAACGAGGCTCAGATAAAACTATAGAAAGAAGGCTGTATTTTAAGCCACCTCTCATTTTTGCTGTTATCATACCAGGTATAAATTTAAGCAAAGAATTGCCAAACTACTGAAAATGATCCTAAAACTCTGATCTATGATCAAGTATCTGGCTAAAATGTGCAAGTAACTAAAAAGATGGGAATGGAAAAGAGATGTCTGTAGTTGCTATTTCTATGAAAAAAGTAAGGGCGAGGTCTTTTTTTTTTTTTTTTCCAAACCCTCAGGCATCAGACCACACAAAGACATTTTAACTGGTCAAAGCTCAGAAATTTAAAGAGGAAGTCCTCTGGACCAAAGAAAACAGCACTCTTTCCAGAAGAAACTATGGTGGGTCTAACTGAGGTCCTTAAAGCTGAGATCCTTTCTAAGATGCAAGACTAAACTGATTCTTAAATACCTTTCTGAATTTAGAGATAAGAAATTTATTGACTTTACAGAATGCTTTACACTTAGTGAGTAGGGGCCAACGTAATGCCCTTAAAAAAAACTAAAAAAATGACCTACAGATTAGTATTCATCAGATTGTGTCATGGTTTAAGACATTTCTGAACCCTACCGGTTTGAATATGACAAAAATCTTACCATAAATCACAAAACAAATGCAGAAACAAGGTCTACTTTGAAACCACCAAGATGTATAAGGTGTGCTAGATTCGGATTTAAGATTCCCTAAAAACTAAGCAATTAACTAGATGTTTTAGGTCAGAGACCAAGACTTTGGATAAAGTTTGTCTCAATATTTAAAACCATTTGAACATCACTGGGAAGAACCTAATCAATTTGCAATCACTCCAAAAATTCTTATCTTTACAAAAAGGGTAGAGAAAAGTAGTGGTCCACTGGTGCTTAAACTCAAAAGAGACCCATACCAAGGAGATTAGCTGAACTATAGGATCATAGTATCTCAGTGGCAATCACAGGCAGTCAAGCATTTTAACATAGAGTCCTGGTAGAGGGTCACTGTCAGGATCAGACACCTAGTACACTGCTAAATCTCTGCCTTATCTGTAACAGTGGGATAAAATCCATTTATCGTAAGCAATACATTGAACGATAGCTGATATTCATACATTAATCTAAAATACACACATTCTATTATGATACAAATTCTCAGTATCAGAAATCTAAATACCAGAAAACAGAAGAGCATGTAACAGAAAAGTTATTTCCATTCTATTTATCTCCCAATGTGCATTTAATATTTTTAAACTTTCTAAAGAGGGGCACATACCAATTTACTGAAAAATCCTGTTAGATTTATTATCTGTTAGAATTATTATCTGTTTTTTAAATCAATTAACAGCTATTGTTTTTGCACTGGAGGAGCACTGTGATTTTTAAATGACATGCTTTTAACCCAACATCCAACTTTAGTTGTCAGTTCACAGAATTCAAGAATGTCTGGATTTTGGTATTCAAGTCTGAGTAGAAACTTACATGATTAAAACAGTAGCTAAATACAGCTGTTCTGAAATGAATCTCCCCAAAGCTTGTTTTTTGTATTATTTATATTCTTTTATTTGACCACCTGAAAGGTCATAAAAATCATATTGACGCAACTTCCTGAAAATGCAGCAAAAATGTTCTGTCAGAAAAACCCTTCTAAAGCTGGTACACCAAATATCTACTTGATACTAAATATGGTTTCCATTTTTATGGAACTTATTTACATTAATTAATCTCAAGATAGTTTTATAGAGTCTTTTTATTATTTAATTTCAATCAGTGAATATTATCTTTTAATGAAAAAATCCCCTATGCTTTATTTCTAATGTATTGTTACACCACCTTTCAATCTGAAGTTATTAACATCTCAATTGCATAGATATACATGTATTTGTATACATAGACACACTTATATGTATATATATACTTATCACCGAGTAGTTTTTAAAGCTTGTGAGAAGTAACACGTTCTTTAAATACGGAAGGCTTTTAATTTTTAATATTTTGGATAAGACTGATAAGAACTTAATGAACTGGAGTTAGGATGCTCATTGACAAAGTGAGTTCAACACAAAACTGTCAAGCTTATTTCTACAATATTATTTTTGACAGTAGAGCTCTTTGATAGGCAGAAGACACAATGAATTACAAGTGCTGCCTGAAGAAGGACGCGTAGAAAGAAATACTATTTTATCATGGCTTAGTAGTGATGTGGGAGACCCTGACAGTAGTATGAGGCTACCTAACCCTTCTCACAGCTTAACACAATAATCCCGTTGTAGTTAACACACTTTTGAACATACACTTACAATTGTGCTATAACTCACGTAAGAACATGCTGCATTTCCCTCTACTTCTTAAAAATAAAAAATTACAACTCATCCTTTCATCTTGTACTGATAGCAAATATATTGAACACACAGTGTATTTCTTGGAACTGAGATAAATTGCCATTCATTGTCAGTATTTAAAACTAATATTAAATTGATCTCAACTTTTAAAGACTAAAAGGGCACATATATTTTTTTTAAAATTACAGTATTTTGTTACAGTAAGGTAATTCACTACCTCAAAAAGCAACTATCAGTGGTATGCTTTATTTTTACGCTTTGCTGAGTGTAATCATACACACAACCATTTCAACAAAACTGCTACTCCATATTTGGGTAATTAAACTTGAATAAAAACTACTACAGATAACATTTACCAGCAGATCTCAGAACAAACAGATTGTGTGTTCACGTCAATTATTTGAAAAAAACTCGCAACCAAAAATGGAAGCATGGTCACCTGAAATCAAAGCTGGAAGGCTGAATTCACAAATCAACAATTCTGCACAACTCAGGACTTGCAACAGAAAAGTAAATAACCCACTAGGCTGCAGGATCAGGGCAGAACGAGCTCCACATAGCCAGTACAGTAAGGCAAGAACAGAACCCAACAGCACTGGAAGTATAACTGTATTTCTCCCGTACATCGAAAAAAAAAATTTCAAAATTTGGAATGTTTTGGAGAATGGTTATCTAGTTGAGTTCTAGGAAGAGTTAACATTTTAAAACTTGATAAAAGTCAGAACTAACTTGATTTAAATTTTATACTAAGTAATTACAGTTAACATCCAAAAAGTAACATCAGATACTTGATAACCTCTAATCAGAATAGTATTACAACTAAAATCAAATGTAGCACTCAATTAAATTTTTGAACCATGGTACACATTGACTTAGCAAATTCATCAGCTTCCACAAAGGAAGTGTCACATTACAAAGATGAACTTATAAAGAGGGTTAAAGTATACTATTGTTTTCAACTTTCTAGGCTAAACTAATTATGTAATGTATTAATTACTTGGGTGCTTTTTTTTAAAAAAAAAAAAAAAAAAAAAAAAAAAGGAAAACTGGAATTGTTACTTGTTTTCAGAGCAATACAGCCAGAACATAATATGGTATTATCTGTGGCAGGACTATATTAAGCACTGAAGTGGCAAAGAAACCAAATATACCTATTTTAGCCAAATTATCTACTAGCAAAGTATTGAATGCTGCTATATCCAGAGAAAGAATTTGCTGTACAGGACAACTTTTAAGGGAGACAAATGTCAAAGTAGGTCAGAATTATAACATTGGATTTGTAGCCCATATCAACTTTTTATCCTCTCTATAAATAAGATTAATATTAATTATCTCTCTCATATGACATTTATAACAAATAGCTAAGCTACAGAGAAATGGATATACAGAATTTGATGCGACAAGTGTTTAAAGTAATTCAAATATCCCTACAGATAGCATGAAAATATAGGAGTGAAGGTATTCCTCCAAGCAGCTCTATTTGTCCCAGAGTTTGATTACCCCAGATAATACAGACGAAGGTGTGAAGACAACACAATTCTGATTTCGAAAACCCCTCTGCAGTGTTCCTGTGCAGAGAGACACAGTTACGAGTCTGTCTTCAGAAGGACTCCTACCATTCTAAAAATACTGTCCCACAGCTGTTTAAAATTTATTTTTTTAGACCATAGCACCACTGTTTGGTTGTTTCCAATTTCTGAAACCACAAATAGTAAAAGTGTACTCAGTCTACTGCAAACATAAATAGCAAATGCACGCTTCAGCACTTTTAAAAGGATATGGAAATTGGCAACAAAAACGCAGTTCATGTTGAAAATTTACGAGGGCCCTGCCATATTTCTTCAGAAATACAATCAGGTAAAAATTAGGAAGATCTCTACCAGCTGGGTGGCATTTTTGTGTTTTCTTTACTTATTTTTTTTTTTTTTTTAACTGAAAGACTTTCATTATGCAACTTCTGGCACTTGATAAAATAGAGCATGGTACCTTTGCTAAAACCACAGTTTCTTTGGTTATGTTTAGCATTACACAAACATCTTTCACCTTAGATATCCTCTTGCGTTAGTGTGTTCAATTTCAAATACTCTAAGGCACTTGACTTTTTCACAAAATTATTTTAAAGATGATCAGTAAACGAGATGTACAAATTATTCTTTCCCTTCCCTTCCCCAATTTCACAGGTCATTTAAAAATAATGCAACCCTTCACAATCATACTTCGGTATATTTGGAGCTTTATGGACCTATTTCTATTAAAAGCTAAACTAGTCCAATAATATAATATTTTTACACGAATTTATTTCAGGAAACACAGCACATAATGGCAAAGTATCTTCTAGGTAAAGGTAACAGGAGACACGTTAACAAATGTGATTACATTCTTTTGATGAACATCAAAAGTCTGAAAAACTGAAGGAAATGTCAATATTTTTTCGCCTGAAGTACACTTCTTGAAAGAAGTCCGGATCCCAAGGAAGTTGATGTGAGTTTAAAGTCAACGGGGCTGAGATTTCAGCCCTGGCATGTGTGAATTCAGTGAGCTCACTAAGAAAAATATCCATTTAGAGTGCTATTTGTGAACTATTTTATCCTGATATAAATGCCACTAAATGTAGAAACAGGTAATATTCCTTTTGATGGTTTCTACACATGTTGGTGGTTTCTATAGCAATAGACTGTTTCTATCAATGGCATACCACTAGAAACACTAACCTTTAAGGTGCAATAGTCCTTAAAAAAAGAAAAATAAAAATACAGTAAGCCACGAGTTCACACCAACAAAATCTTTTAAACTATATATTTTTTAAAGGATGGAGGAAAAAAAATATTATTCTTTTTTCCTCCCAGATCACTTGCAGCTAAAAGGATAAGCTAAAAATAAATACAGTGTTTTATAATTTAGGAGGAATTTCTTTTGGTACAGATATTAATTACTACAACCTTTACTAACCATGCAGTTTGGAGACGGCATGGGCATATATTTACGTTCTTAAAAACAATTCCATATAGTTCTGAATTTTTGCCTGAGCAGACATTTTGTGTATTCACAGAAACCAATTTCCTAGTAACCTTGAGGAAATTGCAGACATATAGGCAGGATTTTGCTATGTACGTTATATTAAAAAACAAACTGGAGAGAAGATGATCACAGTCAAGACTATGAAATAAAAAATTGTCCAACAGGCCATAACACATTCGATAAAAGCCACATATGTTAAATACTCTATTAGATGTATTTTTGCTGTTGACTTGGTAATTTCTTTCTTTCTGATTTACTAAATCTGAAATACTACATGTTTCTGATGGTAGGATATTGAGATTAAAAAAATCCCAGGATAAATTATGGGGTTTTTTTTCACACAAAAAAAATGGAAATCAATAATGTCCTGTTGTACTGAACATCCCATTGGTAATTGACTCAAATAAAGATTCCCAAGCTTGGAGTTGAAGCCTCAAGAGGAGACATGAGTCTAGAAATAACAATGAAATTGGTATCATGAGCCTGCAAATGATCCCGTCTGCAGACATGGGAACAGGTCACGACCTCAGGCTGGCAATCAGTGCCTGAAGAAGTGGCAGTGGGAATGGAGCATGACTGAATTTCCTTCATGTTTCTATATGCATGTTAAGATTTATTTTAGGAATTCACCACAGCAATTTTGTGCTCTGAGATTAGTTTATAATATATGAAAGAAAAAAACTCAATTTAAAATGAAATCACAAATTAGCATTTATCTGTGTTATTTAGCCTAACTTGGAGATCTTTTATAGAGAGTGTGTCTTACATTTTTTATTTTATTTTTTAATGTTGATATATAGAGCCTGTCTTTTTTAAAAGAAAGATCATAGTATTTTGGAATGAAAATTACGACCTGCAGAAATAAGGATTAAGAGAAAACACAAAATCTACTCTTAATTAACTAAGAATAGACTGATGTGCACATCACACTGTATTACTACAGAATTATTCATAGGATTGGGAATTTTTTTGGTTTGGGGGAGCAGAAGAGGCACTTAGTAATTGTTTTGCTTCAGAAACTTTGTGTTACATAGGTATTTTTCACTGGATATTATGCTTTGTGATGGAAAACCTTTCCGAACTGCTCATTAGAAGAAAAATATTAGTTTAAAATTTAAAATTATACTTTGCAAACAGTTTAACTAGGAAAATTCCTGTTGTAAATATAGAACTGAAATACTGTGATGTGGTTAACTGCACCTGCCACCCAAAAGGGTTTTGCAATATTATGCATAGACTTTAAAGCAAAAATGATTTGAGAGAAGCAAATAATGGCAAGAGTACTAATAAACGTTTGATTAAATTTATTTAAAGAAATAATTTAATTCCTTAAAAAAATACTCTATCCAGTTTACTAATATCTACACATTCAGAATTTAAGTACCTACTTTTGCACTTACATTAAGAATAATATTTAAATACATGATTTTCTTGAAGGTCGTCTTCATGGCTAAGGCACACAAAAAAACAGATTTAACATTGAATCAATGCTGTTTGCCCATCTGTTAATGTAGGCTTAAAGGATAAACTACATTTGCAAACCACAACCTAATATGCTATGAAAAAAAATAATAAATCTTTAAGATAGTAATAGTAGAAGATACAACCTAAGCCCACTGAACCCAGAGGAAGAAAAATTTGACGCTTCTAGCAATGATGTACTGCACTTTCACGTAAGAAAATGTTCCATTCTACAGGCTGTAGTTAAATAAATTATACACTCAACATGCACAGTTCAAAAAGTTATATGCCTCACACAAAACATATAGAGAAAAGCATAAAAGAATACTTAGAGAAGCAAAATGTAGCAACTGTCAAAACTTTACCTTAACTACAAAATACTCTTTAGAAAAAAATAACATAGTAGAAGAATTAAGAAGTAGAATGCGACTGGGAATATCACACAAAAAAAAAAGTTTCAAGTATCTCATTTCTTACTGGGAAGTAGGGGAGGAGGTATGGTATAGAACCAGTACAGTAGGAGAATAAGTGTAGATGCAAGTACAAGACGGCACAGGCAGATGGGAGACAGAGCAAACAGGAACATCATTGGCTTTTCCAGTCCATTTTCCAGGGGGCTTTCTCGATGGAAAACAAATTTTTTTAACTTACTGAATCTTGTTTGTTTTTTTTTTCTTTAAATAAGAAAAATATTTAATGCAATTATTTCCATCAAATCATCCTAAAGAATTTTTTTTTTAAAAAAGAGAAATCTTCATTCCATTCTTGTAGGAAGAGTCAGACATTTGGCTTCTAGAAATCTGCCTGCTTAAACCAAACAGGCAGCAACAGAAATTGGTCCTTTCTCTGGATACAATAAGTATCTGTCAGCAATATTTACAACTTAAGAAAATAAGTTATACGGTTTCCCTTGAATGCTTTTCAAAATTTCCTGAGCAGATTCTTGAGATGCAGCAGGACAGTACTGCAGCTAAATCTGAAAAAGCTGAATAAATGAAATTAATACGTTGGATTGAAGAGCGCTTTGGTGCTGAACATCGGCATAGCTTCTACATAATATATTATTTCCTTAATTGATGCACTTGAACACGCAACCCAATATTAGCAATATTCTACCCTCTGAAATGAAAGGAAATAGCATTCTAAAAACAGGCAGCAGACAAATACTTCCAAATTTTAACAGGACGTTATCCTAAAAATGAAAAAGGTCGCCTTCACTAGAAAACTTGAATGCGGAAGAATTTGGGTTCCAGTCCTTCAAAGACATACGTAGGTCTGTAACAGCAAATAATGAGAAGCCCTTTAGAATTTACTGGCACAGCTCCAAGTGTTGAAGTCCAACTTGCTCCTAAGGATAAAACTGTGCTAAGATGTACGAGTTTGCTTAACTTGAACCACGTAAGCGCATCCGTCGTCTTAAAAAGAAACTACTCTTGCGTGTAACATTTGGCACATGCTGAACCTTACGATCCAAACCTTCTGGAACAGGGTCTGTCTTCCTATCTGCATAAAGAAGCCATAATCATGACTGGGCTTTTTGAGCACTCCCACAACACAAACAAATAAAATTACACAGAAAAACTCTGCATTAAATGGCATTTATAGTTGTAAATGTTTGCATTCATAAATTGGGAAATGTCAGTCTTAAGATGGACTGCTTGTCTTAAGACAAGTATTTTTCCCTCTTGCGATTGGAAGAATGCCTGCCTCTATCCCAGCCCTGGTGTCATGCCATTATCTGTCCAGTCTCCAGTTTCTCATGTCCATTTTGTTCCACTCATCCAGCAAGGTGTGGTCTCCTCGCATCGCCAATCCATGGCTCATCTCTTCCAGGCACTCTCCAGCTTTCACAAATAATCGCTTACAGCAAAGAAACAAACTGAAATCCAGGGTTAAGCCAAAAACCTGAGTTCTTCCCTCACATCATGGAGGGAAGTATATATTTGCTGCAATTAATTTATTTTGGTCCAGTATCTTTGCTTAAGTGTGGTCCCATTCCTCACACAGCAGATGCCTGCTCACACTTGCTTTTAATAATTTCTTCATTTTTATCAACCTGACCATTGTAATCTCCCTCCCTGGTCCTGGGGCACCAAAAGAAGGTGTCATAGCCTCTCTGAGTTGCCAGGAAAAGCTTCAGCAACATCCCCACAGCCCTGAGCTCAAGTGTGCTCTGTAGGGATGCAACAGTGAGAGCATTTCACTGTCCAATGGAAAACCTTCTATTGATTACGTGCAGCCACGTTCTTGTCGGGACATCTTTCCACATGGGAGATTTCAATTCAAATGGTTAAAGTATGACAAAGCTTCTGAAACAGAGGAACCACAGCAGGTCAAGGAACCTTAGTTCAGGCAACGGTGCTGATCTGAGCCATGCTGACACCGCGGCTGTGTTATTTATAAGAACACATGTATGTATTTCTGTTCTGAGAATTACCACTCTTTCAGATCATCTCACAATAACCACAACAAATTCCCTAAGGTTGAATCCTGTATTTCATAGTTCAGTAAGAACATGCTGGACTATCCAATGTGAATGACAAGAAATATTTCACAGGATGAAGCAAAACTTATGGTTGGCTAATTTCCTTATTTTTTTAATCATATGCATCTTTCTACCATGCAGAGAAGCCTCCTGAAAGGAGTGCCACAGAGACACAGAATAAATGAAAAAGCAGAAATGCACTCAAATAAGTATCTTGTTAAAATGCTGGTAAGATCAGAAAATTGGGGGGGGGGGGGGGGTGGTTTGCTTCCTTGAGGGTAGTAGAAATTAGAGAACATATTAAACGTCTAATACAATGTGAAAGTACGGATCAGTTTTAATCAAGTATAAGTCAGCATCAAAAAAAAGAGAAGAGTGGTAAAGGTATGTAACAATTCAACTATTTTATTTCTGGCTATTTTTAAGAAACATCTTAAAAGAGGAATGCCTAGTTAAGATATGCAAATATTTTATATTTTTTAAAAATTACAATTTATTGTAGTATATGTTAAGTAAAATCTACTTTGGCTAAATACTAGGAACAATGTTTTCTGTGTGAAAATCTATGCTCTTAACCAATTCCCTCATACATTTACTCTTTTTTTATTTCTTCTCATTTATGCTACAGTTGTTCTTTCAATAATGAAGAAAGTAAGTAACACATCTCCCATTTCCCTCTCCCTGTTAGTCTTTTAAAATTCCATAAATAAAATACTTTCACCTATTTGGCATATAAGGCATATATAAATTAGAAATTCTGCAGAATAGAGCTTTCGAACTCTTATTTTCAAAGATCATTTAAGAAACATGTTCCTCTAAGACTAAAGTCTTATTTATATGAGTTTGTGGCTTAACTGACACGTATTTTTCTGTGACAAGTAAGGGCAGACAGTTTGTATATTAAATACCATAATCCAGTTTTCAACCCATGTAGATGTCTGGAAGGGAACCAGTCAGTAAAGTAAATTATATTATAACCCACTGACAGTTGAAATACAATCCATGAGATTCATTACTTCTACCAAAAACAAAAGAAAAATATGGGAGAGGCGTGGGAGGGTCAAAAATATTTGCAGCTCACAAGATTGCTCAATCAAAGCAAACAGACTTCTAATTTTAAAAATACAAATAGCAGTTAGTTCTTGGTTTAAATGCAAAAGTGGAATATAAGCAACAGTTCACTACATTTTTATGTGAGGCCATCGGCTAACTGTTTCTATTTTACAAGCTGCCAGGAGTTTGACCTCTTTAATTTGCTGGGAGACATGGAAACAGCACCTCGAAAATTATATTTCTTAGCTAGTATGAATATTTTCTCTCTGCATTTCTTTTACATTAGCTTATGCAGTATTTATTCACAAGAGATTTTCCAATTCTTAGATAGTGGTCTCTCACACATGACAGACTTCATTGATCTAGAAGCCAAGATGTACAGATAATTGCAGTCAAAGCTGCAATTTAGCCTTTTTAATTCAAAAGTAACATCTGAGAAGGAACATTTCTGCATGAATTAGAATCTGAAGCTAAATAGTACTTTCTTTTCTTTCAGTAACCTCTTCAGCTAACAGCCTAAACTGGACATGTACAAACTGGATTTCACCTTTACCTTAAGAGGTTCCATATGACTGAACACAAATTCAGATTTATTTATTTTTTTTGCAACAAGACTTACAGATATATTATAACTCAATCATTAGGTTATTCATAATGTATATATATTTAAAATCAAACTAATCTAAACTTTACATATACAGAATATTACTTATACTGTACAAGATGCAGTCTCTTCCCTCAGTTCCAAATGAGAAACCGAGCAAATGTTATTTTTGATTATAAAATTAGATTGAATTTCCACATAAAGGTCACATTATATTCTACAGAACAAAAAAATGAAAACGAGGCAGTAAATATGTAGCATTAATTTTTATCTTAATTGTACTCTGATTCTAGTCTAACTAACAGTATTGTATTGAAAGTTATTTGTGTTGCATTTTACAGAAATTACTAATAGTTCAGAAATTTTAGAAATAAATAATTTTTACTGAGCTCTACTTTGCCCCTGAAAATGCCCACACAGTCATCATTTCAGTTTGGTAACATTCACATAACTGCATCAATGGGAAAAAATTCCTTTGTTTTGACTGAAACTGGAAAGTGAGGAACTGGGTATAACTTTGGAGCTAGTAACTCCTTAGCAAACACTGTATGCATCGCAGCACTTTCAGCAGTTAAATTGAGATTTATTTCCATAACACACAAAAATGTTCCGTTTTTGTGAAAATAGGAGAAACCTCTTTATAAACTTGGTAGCTACAACTGTAAAAATATTTTAAGTTGATGCATAAGAGAACATGTTTTTATTCCGTAGGCTTGTATTATGGGAAGCTTAAATACAGATTATCTCATTCAGTAACTCCCCATTTTACAGTAGTAGCAATTCATTCTAATTGCTTGGGCAGCACACTCAGGAAAAAGAGTATTTTTCCTTTTCACTGAATAATGTTTCATGTTCGGTTAAATGCAGGAAGTTACACCACCATTGGAATGCGATTGTCTGCAACTGCAGGGTTACTTCTTATTCATAGGTTTGTGTTTAGCTAAATATTAAAACATTAGCCATTCAGCATTACTTCTCAAAATATCTTTAACTTCGAACTAGCTAAACTAAAAAGGAATCTATCCACTACAATCAAAATAATTTTAAACCATGCATAATCATTTTTCACAGAATTTTTATCCTCCTGTATGGAGCAGATTATGGTAAATGTAATTCACACATGCTGTTTCTTATTCAGAGGAAAACACAGAATAAGGATGTGGATAATTCTAGCCAAATATTCCTTCAGATCCAAGATCCACGGACGCCACTGTAATTGAGAGACATTCACAACCAGATAGCAGAGACTTCATTTTCGTTTAAAATAATACCTCTGCTACAAGAGTTCCAACTAAAACATTAATGTTATTTAACTTCTAGCAAGCTGCCTTGAGCTGAACTTACACAGATTACAGTTTCTTGTTTTAATTTCGTTCAAAGAAGGACATTGCTTAGAATTGTATACGTATATTCACATGTAGATTATGTAAACGTGCTGCTTCTGTTCAGACTACTATAAAATTATTGTAACTAATAATATTCTTCTTTCGGAATTTGACTTGCCTGGCAGTTGACAATGGAAAATGAACTATCCCTCCCATACCTCAATATATACACTTTACTAGGCAAGTTATTTGAGTTCATCATGCACAGCCTAAAAATGCCTACTCATAATGCCTTGCCTCTCTGAAATCTGAAATGGGTAATTAACCGTCAAAGAAGCAGTTCTATTGCTTTCAGATTTCAAATAAGTTGTGATTTAGTTCCACTGTTCCAACATTCTGCTTTGTATCAAAAATAACTATTTCAAAAGAAAAAAAACCCCGAGAAATATTAAAAGATGCTTAGCTGCACAGTGTTTTTTACTAGTGCTCCTCACCTAAATGACAGGCTTATTTTAATTTTAAAAACATCGATTTCATATTGTTTACATTTCTAGCCTACAGAGAAGAAAACCTGAATAAAGCACCAAAATAAGTTGATTTCCAAGGTGATCTTATTTTAAAATTAACACAGAGCAGCTTCCCCAGCTATTCCTTACATACTTATGTGCTGCTTCTCAGCTTCACCGAAGGACACTCCCCCAAACATCCACAGCTGCCCAAAGTCCCTTCAGTCCTTTGATTTCTGATTTGAAAAATTTATACAAGTATTTAGTCAGTTCAGTAACCTTACAATTTTAACAAACTTTCATTACTAAGTTATGACTGGGAAAATGCCCATAAAGACAATCACATTTTAAAATTCTTTCATCGCATTATCTTGTTTCTGATTATCCATGCATGGAACCTTTATAAAATTTTATTTGTTAAATTTAATTTAGCATTTCAGTTAACCATGCACCTTTTATATCGTTTTAAAGCAACATAACACACTTGAAACCAATGTTCAGACGCCAAAAGAAAGGGGTATCCTTTATGCAGTGACTTCAGTCTAGTTTTATTTGGCATAATATAAGGGATCATGCCTCCAGAATCCATAACAAAACTAGCCTAATACTTCAATGCAGTGGTTTCATATATTCAGCTTCATATATTCCCAGTAAAATAATATTTAGAATAAATACATTCATTCATAGAGAGAATCAACAAACAGCTTTTGACACACAGTATGCATACAATAGCAGTTAATATTTGGAGGTTTGTAAGAATAAGCTAAGGTGGCATCTATTTCCATGAGCAGAAAGGGTGGGAACTGGTGAATGATGCAAGGATCAGTGTGCCTACATCTCTGCCTCATAACACTTTTATAAAATGAAAAACAGGCTGCTTAAGTTTTCTTTTTCCCAAAATTATTTTCCTATTTTAATAAAAATTATGTAAAATTTTGTTGCATGATTTTAGAAGTATACCTAAGGTAGCAGTATCTGTTACTACACTATAAACTTGGCAAATGTTCCAGCACGTTTGAATTTGATTATTTTTATTTTTTTTAAATATATTTCATGCGTACTTGCTGAGATAAGTTTAATGAAGTAAAGTTATTATTGCAAGTGTATTGGAATATTTTGAAAGGAACTGTAAGGATAGAAAATGTTACAGACATTGAAGTTCTGAATTCACTGGCAAGACTATACAAATTGATGTGTGGTTTCCTTATGCTGAGAAATTAGTCCAGTTCTTCAGTAACCCAAACAGCACTACTAGAAAATTGTACATCACTGAAACACTGAAATGCCAAAAAGTTTTTCCAAAGGACAAGCATTTTTTTCCATAATTTTAAACTTCAACCACTTCCCCAGAATTTTGTAAATTATTGCATTTTAAAAATATATAAATTCACAGCCAAATAACATCTTGGAAAGCCAAGCTAAATCTTAACATTGTTTTTCTGTCTTGTAATAATCACTAGATAATTTTTTTCTCATTAGTAAGCTACAAACATAAGATTGCAACTAATGTATTTTTTTTATTTGGATCAATATGGACTCCGTTTCTAATCCATGTTATGTTATGAGACTAAAAAAAAAATCTTATTGTGAAGTCTCATTTAAATATATTTAAAATAAAAATACATGAAACTCAGAAGTAGCATTTCTGAGCAAAATATTACTATTTAAATGAATAGCAAAATACAAAATAGTACTTGAAAGCAAAGAATAAAACAGTACTTGAAAAAATCAGTTTCTTCTTTTGCACCTCTTAAAAGAGTTAAGCTGTAAAAATACCTATAGATATAATAAAAGAGCTAAAAATGTATTTAAAGTTATTTTCCACTGTGATCAGCGATTTTAAAAGTGAAAATACATGACATTATCACGTGACAGGCCAGCATGAGACACGTAGCTTTAATATCGATTTGAAATAGCCATTTTCAAGGAACAGTTGAAATAACAGGGGCTAAACGTTCAATGTTTGAAGTAAGTACTGCTAGAAATGGCAAAAAAGTGTCAATGGAAATTCAGTCACCACACAGACTCTTCATTTTCCAACATCAATATACTGAAGAGAAGGTCTCAACTTCAATACTCACATTCAAAAATTATGTTAACAGCACAGAAACCTATGCATTTTAAATTTCTGTATTTGTTAAATTTGTTTTACTTTCTCTGCAGTATATTGCCCAGGCAGGAAAATAAAATTGGTAACCTCTCAGTACTTTAATTTATGATGCCACAATTCAAATCATAGCAAGTAAGATTTCCCATAGTCAGCACTGAAGTAAGATCTGTAGACATGAAATGAAACACGTATTTAAATAGAAAAGGAAAAAAAGAGATAGCATGCAGAAGGTAAACTTTAAAATTTAATGAGAAACACATGCCATTATAAATAAGACTAGAAGTATTAATTACAGTACGCTTGACTGTTAAACACACTACCCAATGATTTTAAAATCACAGCATCTCAGAAGAAATTTGAGTTAACAACACAGAGTAATTTTTACAAGGAGTCATTGCTCTATAGAGAATTAAACTACAAAAAACTCTTTATTCTTTGTAGTAGCCTCTTATATTCCAGTGTCACATCTGCTCATTAAATTTATTCTATCTTTTCCTCTAATAATTTTCTGACCTCTGATGATTCCACACCAATAAGATAATACTGTTCCAAATTCATGACACCATAGATATGTAGGATATTCAGTGGAGAAATGGCACAAGCTAGTTCCAAACCACCCCCATACCACATAAAGTATATTGACCTGAAACCACAGTTAGATAAAATCTGCTCTATAAACAGGTATCACAACTCCAGCTTCCATAATTTCTCCATAAACGTACACATCACAAAGTGTCAGGTTCTCAATTTGGTACCTATGACCCCTGTTCCTGGTGGCATCTTGGTCCAGCTCAGTAGGATCAAAGCACAGAGCAACTATTAAGACCCTCTGGGGCCTGATACCCATTCTGTGGATGCAAGGTAAACTCCTAGGATGCAAGACCCATCCACCAGGCTACAAGTCCTTGCTACAACTCCTCCCAGATGCCATGAGAGTACTCTGAAAAAATACGCATTATTAACAATATAGTCCATACTACATTTAACTGCTATCTGGAATACAGGGGCAGGAGTGAAGTATCTGTCATCCTAAACCTGTTGTAGGTAAGAGACAGATGTCCACTTCCCCAGAACAGGCATTTTTGAGCACATGTTGAGGAAGTAAAGCTAAGTATGCTGTAAACTATCATACTAAATACAATTATAGAATAATTTAGGTTGGAAGGGATCTCTGATCAACATGCCGTTTAAACTCCCACTGAAAACACAGGAGGTAGTAAACTATGTAATTATGTAAAAGACTAGGTAGTCGTCAAAAGCTTATAGGACTTAACCGCTATCTGAGTCTTAGGTGGATTTCAGCATCCAAATCTTAACTCAGACCAATTAAATGTTGCCTAATACTGAGGTTAATTTTTCATTAATGCAATCCATAAGTTCACATATATTGAACTATTCTTCTGCCTCAAGCATTCTTTATGAATGCCATTAATGGAAACCTTCTTACTTGCATAGTCCAGTGTCTTGCCATTACAAATAAACATCAGCTATAACACCAGCTGCAATTTGAAATTATCTCCCTTCATTTCCAACAGAGCATAGTAACAATTTGTATATTCCAAAATCCATCTGTCTTTATCCCTACTAGCAAACCTCATGCAATTCATTTTCTACCTAAGCTCCTTAAACTGTGCTTCTGGCTTGTTCTCTTACTCAAAGTTTTCCAAGTGCTGATGAAACCATTGTACATTGGTATCTCTTCAACGCATCATACGTATTTCAACCTTTCAGAAAAAGATTTTCCAGTGCTTTACCCACAACTTCAAATTCAAACTTTCTTTGTTTATCTCACACACTGTAACTGTGCTCCTGCAAAAACTTGCAATTCATTTCCTCTTGCTCAACACCTTCTTCCTGTCCTATTCTTTCTCCAGTAGTAAACTTTTTATCACTTCCTTCCCCCGGCCATTCTGGACTCATAATTTCCATGAAGACTCCTACACAATACCCTTAGATCCAAACTATTTGTTCAGCCTACAAATACTTGAGAAGGGATGGTGGGGAGGTGGGGGAAGGGCTCTTTACATTAGTGATGGGTGACAGAACAAGAGGAAATGGGTATAAGCTTAGTCAAGGGAGATTCAGGTTGGATGTTAGGAAGTATTTCTTCTCTGAAAGGGTTGTCAGCCACTGGAATAGGCTGCCCAGGGAGGTGGTTGAGTCCCCATCCCTGGATGTGTTTAAGAATAGGGTGGATGATCTACTTAGGGATATGGATTAATGGGGATTAGGGACGGTTGGACTCGATGATCTCTGAGGTCTTTTCCAACCTAGAAATCTATGAATCTATGAAAATACACTTTATTTATTTCTATTTTGGAAGGTCATATACAGATGATACAGTAAGACTAAGAAATCGCCATCTTCTACCTCTGGATTGTTACACTTTCCATGTGACCGCGGTTTTTGCCTATTAGGTCAGTTTGGACAGTAAAATTTCCAAAACAAGGTACACCTTATTTTTTCTTCAAATGCCATAGACCATAGAGATATTCAATGGACAGCATTATGGTGACAAACAGTGAACAGGAAGAGAACAGTAAAAATCACCTAACACTTAGCATCTTTGAAGTATATTGTTGCTTATAGAGAATAATATAAACTCAACTATCCTTTGGGAAGCATACTTTTATCATGCTGAAAATTCAAATACCAGGTTTATCACCTGGTTTGGACAATTTTTACTAATTAACTAGTTAAAATGACTACGTGAATAACAGTAATAAATAATACAACAGCTGTATGAACAACATGCTTCACTAAAATGATGATGGGATATAAAGACTCTTTACTTTGTTTCTTTTTCAAATCTTCTGTGGCTCAAAACTAGTAAGAAATTACCATCCTTATTTTACCAAAGAGGTGTATATATATAAAAAATCAATATATGTTAAAGAAAGTCCTACATCATATTTATAAAGAATATTCTATCATAAATTTGAAAGTGTTCATAAAAGCCAGTACATCCACTTTTCAAAGAACAGGTAAGTCAGATAATAGACAAACAAGATGCCCCAGATCATCCACATCCATCCTAGTAGAAAACAGAGCATGCAGACAAGTCCATGTCTTTTCAACTTGGTTTTCAGGCTACAGATATACAGGCAGAATAAAAAGGATTTAAAATTTCAGTCTGATCTACTGCTATACTAAGTAATAGTGCAATATTTTTATGAACCCTCCTAATCACTTGAAATGTATGGCTGATGAAAAGATGCTGCAGAAAGATGAATGAAAACATATTGCCATACATACTGCTTAACATAATTTAAGTCAAATTTTGCTGTACCATAATAAATTTAAGGAAGCCAAGAGCATACTGTCAAAAACTTTATAAACCTGAAAATTAAACCTTTATAAACCAGAAAAATGTCAATATAATGAGAGCAATTAACTGCAGGAAGAGAGATTTTAAACACTAAAGCTATGTATAAATGAGCAGCATGGCTCATAGCAACAGTATCCAGCCATTCAATGACCACCCAAGTACAGAGAAGTTTAGAAACAAGTAACGTACTTCCTACAATAATCTCAAAACTTTCTGACCACACACAGGCTGCATGGCAAAAAAAAAAAAAAAAAAATAAGGAAAACAGTCTAACAATTTAAACAAACAGAAGTTTATAAATGTGTTTTATTAAAAAAAAAAAATCCTAACTGATAACATTCAAGAGCCTGAAACATGAGTAGAAAAAGTCAGCCATGAAAAACTGACAGCAACATGAGGGGACATGAACCATTTCTCACTTTTTTAACAAAATCTTCACTGAAAGGTTGAAATGTTATTCTGAAATTTAATTAGAAGTGACGTACAAATCTGTAGTTATTATATGCATTCTAACCGTGTGTCAGATCAGCCTCAAAATACATTGAAATAACTCTACATAAACAGAAGTACTGTATATAGAATATACAAGTTTGAAAACATATTAATCAAGATGCAAAAATAGCATCTCTAAGTATGATTTTTTTTTCATATTACAGTAATAACCTAAGGACTTAAAGAAATCAGAGAATGGTTTGGGTTGGAACAGACCTTTAAGGATCACCTAGTCCAACTCCCTCTGCCATGGACATCTTTTACTAGATTAGGTTGCTCAAAGCCCTGTCCAACCTGACCTTGAACACTTCCAGTGATAGGGCATCACAACTTCTCTGGGCAACTGGTTCCAGTATCTCACCCTCATCATCACAAAAAAGAATTCCACCTTATGTCTAATCTAAACCTACCATCTTTCAGTTTAAAACTGTTGCCCTTTATCCTATCACTACATGCCTTGGTAAGAAGTCTCTCTACATCTTTTTTACAAGTCCCCTTTAATTATTGAATAGCTGCAATAAAGTCTCTCCAGAGTCTTCTGTTCTCCAGGCTGAACAACCCCAACTCTCTCAGCCTTTCCTCACAGAGAAGGTGTTCCATCTCTCTGACCATTTTTATGGATGCCTCTGGACCCACTCTAACAGGTCCATGTCTGTCTTGTGCTGGGGACCCCGGAGCTAGATGCAGTACTGCAGATGGGGTCTCATGAGAGTGGAGTAGACCTGGAGAATCACCTCCTTTGACCTGCTGGCCACGCCTCTTGTTATGCAGCCCAGGAGACAACTGGTTTTCTGGGCTGAGGGGCCACTGTTGTAAGCGCAAGCAAGCAGAGAGGTACACCGTATATGGATAGCCCAAATGGCTCACAAAAGTTTAAGAAAATCATAATACAGAAAAAAAATATAAAAGAGAAAAAAAAATGGGTAGATGGAATTAGCCGGAAAACAAGCAGATTTGTTAATATCAAGGAGTAATCACACCTTGTTGCTTGCCTAATTACTATGAACGTTGGCCCCAGGCATTACAGCAAAGGCAATGAAAGAAAGTTTATAAGCTTAGTTCTTACAGTTTTCTTACATGGTCCTCACCCTGACCTTTTGCTGCCTTCTAGCACTTTAAATGCCATCCTTGCTTTTTCACTGCAAATCTTGGAAGATTTCTCTGTTTCACAATACACTCTTGTTCCTCCACGTAAATTTCCTTCATTATGTAGAAAAATGTTCTTGGAGAACCACAATTTCACTGACTGTTCTAGTTACACTTTATCTTCCCTCATCTGCGTGGGATGTCAAGCTCTTAATGGCCAATACTGTATGTCAACCTTTTCTCCAGTGTTGTTAAAATCTACTTATCACCTTAAATATAAACAATATCTATATGACAGTAGCAAACAAAATTTACCAGTAGCATAAAAATACTGTAGATAAATTTATCTTATAGATACTGTGAATAAACGACCTTTTTAGTAAGCTACAGTTCACATACAGTATAAATCCCTATTAGAATTTATAATCATATTCGTCATCTCTTTTTAATGCAAAAATTAAATACTTACATTTTGCTATAGATCTACATGGCACCATGGAACAAATTACATCCCTATTATACACAGGATACTATTTGTTTCCAAAGTACGGTACTATGCCTGCACAAAAACTAATTATGAAGTTTACTAATACTTTAACTCTACATATACACGACATGTTCTTTTTTTAAAAACAACTCATAATTTGAAAGTTAGGACTATATTTATTTTCTTCTCTAGATACCTATTAGTTAGTGTAATGTTATAAAAAATGAATGTAAGCAAAACATTTTTATATGTTTTTTAAGAAGCACCTAAGATTGTTTTTCTAGTTTACCATTGTTTTTCTAATACATGAAAATGCTTTCTATTACCTGCAGTTCACATTAAAATACACCAGTAACACAGTTCTGCTACTATAGATCACACACCATTTTCTTCATTGGTCAAGTCCCTCAGAAAGTATGTAAAGATACCCCTTTTCTGTCAGCATTGTCTGTATACTTATAAGTGTTAAAATAATTAAGCTACAATGAAATAACCCTCAGTTTTCCTTAATAAGAGAATCATAGAATCATTTAGATTGGAAGAGACCTTGAAGATCATCAAGTCCAACCGTCACCCTAGCACTGCCAAGTCCACCATTAAACCATGTCCCTAAGCACCACATCTACACTGCTTTTAAATCCCTCCAGGGATGATGACTCAACCACTTCCCTGAGCAGCCTGTTCCAATGCTTGACAACCCTTTTCGGTGAAGAAATTTTTCTTAATATCCAATATAAACCTTCTCTGGTGCAACTTGAGGCCATTTCCTCTCATCCCATTGCTTGCTACTTGGGAGAAGAGACCAATGCAGACCTTGCTACAACCTCCTTTCAGGTAGTTGTAGAGAGCAATAAAGTCTCCCCTCAGACTCCTTTTCTCCAAACAACCCTAGTTACCTCAGTTGCTCCTTGTAAGACTTGTGCTCCAGATCCTTCACCAGCCTTGTTGGCCTTCTCTGGACACACTCCAGCACCTCAATGACCTTCTTGTAGCAAGGGGCCCAAAACTGAACACAGTATTCAAGGTTTGGCCTCACCCGTGCTGAGTACAGGGGGACAATCACTTCCCTAGTCCTGTCACACCATTTCTGATACAAGCCAGAATGCTACTGGCCTTCTTGGTCACCTGGGCACACCGCTGGCTCATATTCATGTGGCTATCGCCCGATACCCTCAGGTCCTTTTCCGTCAGGCAGCTTTCCAGCTACTTTTCCCCAAGCCTGTAACCCAATACTTAGCTTTGTTGAACTTCGTACCATTAGCCTCGACCCATCGATCCAGCCTGTCCAGATCACTCTGTATAGCATTTCTACCCTCAAGTAGATCAACACTCCTGCCCAACTTGGTGTCATCAGCAAACCTGCCCTCAGTCCCCTTATGCAGATCATTGATAAAGGTATTACACAGAATTGGCCCTAATACTGAGCCCTGGGGAACACCACTTGTGACCGGCCGCCAACTGGATTGAACTCCATTCACCACAACCCTTTGGGCCTGGCCATCCAGGCAGTTTGTTACTCACCAAAGAGTACACCCATCCAAGTCATGAGCAGACAGTTTCTCCAGGAGAATGCTGTGGGAAGCAGTGTCAAAGGCTTTACTAAAGTCTAGGCAGACAACATCTAGTCTTTCGCTCATCCACTAAGCGGGCCACCTTGTCATAGAAGGAGATCAGGTTACTCAAGCAGGACCTGCCTTTCATAAACCCATGCTGACTGGGTCTGATCATCTGGTAGTCCTGTATGTGCTGTGTGACGGCACTCCGGATGATCTGCTCCATAACCTTCCCTGGCACTGAGGTCAGACTGACAGTCTTGTAGTTCCTCGGATCCTCTTTCCAGCTCTTCTTGTAGATGGGCATCATGTTTGCTCACTTCCAGTCAACTGGGACCTCCCCAGTTAGCCAGGACTGCTGATAAACGATGGAAAGTGGTTTGGTGAGCACTTCCATCAGCTCCCTCAGTACTCTTGGGTGGATCCCAGCCATCCCCAGAGACTTGTGTATGTCTAAGTGGTGTAGCAGGTCGCTAACCATTTCCCCTTGGATTTCAGGGGCTTCATTCTGCTCTCTGTCCCTGTACTCCAGCTCAGGAGCCTTGGAACCCTGAGAACAACTGGTCTTACTATTAAAGACTAAGGCAAAGGTGGCATTAAGTATCTCAGCCTTTTCCTCATCCTTTGTTACTATGTTTCCCCCCACATGCGATACAGGATGGAGATTCTCCTTAGCCCTCCTTTTGTTGCTAATATGTTTATAGCAACATTTTTTATTGTCTTTTACGGCAGTAGCCAGATTAAGTTCTAGTTGGGCTTTGACCCTTCTAAATTTCTCCCTGCATAACCTCATGACATCTTTGTAGCTCTCCTGAGTTGTCTGTCCCTTCTTCCAGACATTGTAAACTCTCCTTTTCCTCAGTTCCAGCCAAAGCTCTCTGTTTAGCCAGGTCAGTCTTCCTCCCTGACAGTTCATCTTTTGGCACATGGAGACTGCCTGCTCCAGTGCCTTCGGGATTTCCTTCTTGAAGAATGTTCAGCCTTCCTGGACTTCTTTGCCCATCAGGACTGCTTCTCAAAGGACTCTGTCAACCAGGCTCCTAAAACAGGCCAAAGTCTGCCCTGAGGAAGTCGAACATGGCAGTTCTGCTGACCTCTCTCCTTACCTCTCCAAGAATCGAAAACTCTATCAGAGATTCTGTGATCGCTATGCCCAAGATGGCCTCCAACCATCTCATCACCCCCAAGTCCTTCTCTGCTCGCAAGCAACAGGTCCAGTGAGGCGCCTTCCCTAGTTGGCTCACTCACCATCTGTGTCAAAGGATTCTCTCAATGAAAACATTAGGAATGCAGGTGTTGCAAAATATCCTCAAATCTTGAAAAATAGTAAGAGTATTTAATTTTCAGCCATGAAAGTGCACAAATGTATTGAAAATGACCAGTATTTAGTTTCTAGTGTTTTACAGAAAATGAACTTCTATAATTCATCTCTTGTAATTTCCCTAAGTCTCCCAATGCTGACTCATTTCATTGGCTATAAAAAGCAACAGTTTGAGACTATTAAGTAATGATTTTCATTCAAAGCAGGTATTTACGCTAATCTATATTCTGCAGTAAAGTTGCTGAAAATGAAAACTATCATTTCAGATCACTGAAATGAAATGTTTACTTAATTAAATATTTAATAAAAACGATCTCCAGTCTTCTTGAGTTGGCCATAGAACTTTTAACTCCTATATAATACTCTTTGCTCCAAACCATTTCTGTCACAAAGAGCAACACATTCAAAAGCAAATATCAACAAATAATTCATTAGCAAGATTGATTTCATGTTAAGGAAGAGGGCCTTTTGGGAAGAAAAATCTCCTCCTTTGGGATATCTTCTCTGTATTAAAATTCACCATATACACAACTTGATCAAAGAGATATTTCCATCAGCAATTGACCAACACACTCAACTATTCAGCGTCATAAGGGGAAAAACTAACAACCTGTGGTGTACTATTATCCACTTAAAATGAATTCCAGCCTTGAAACATGCAACAGCACCATAAAAATAAAAGTAGCACTCTTTATTATCTCAAACTACAAAAATGAACAGAAAGCTTGAAAGTGCTTAGAGGGTGGTTTCCAAATATCCTGATGGAGACTATTTACAGGTTAGTTAAGACTTTATTGAACGCCAAAATTTAAGGAATAAGGAAAATGTAAATAACTGAAATTTAGCAATGGTTTTCCAGATAATGATCCAAGAATGGAAATTCTGAATAAGCCTTTAAATACCAACTTGCTGATATGTATAAAATATAATGGTCTCTAACAGCCAGTACAAAAAGAATGGAAAAACATAATCAAGCTATGCTAAATAAAGCCTCTTGAGTTAGCAAAACAGATTTTACATAGCCTTCAAAGGGAAGCATTGCAAGAAAGGATCTTTTATTCAGTTTTTTTCAAATAAACTATGTCTGGTTAGAAAACAAATTCAATCCAGCTTAAAATAAAGTTTTGCTTAAACTTGTAGCGACTCCTCTACAGAATAACTGCGTAATAGAAACATTTCTAGACAGTACTTGAGAAGTGATGATTGCAAACATGAATTTTCATTCAAGTATTAAGAACACTAATAATTTATGACAAGATGACACCACATCCCTAGAGGATATTATCATGTATTGAAAGTACCTAGTTTACACAAATTTCAATTCTGCATCTTTACTCGTGCTTTTCAACTGATATAGAACATCCCATTATTTCTTTCATGTTTTTCTCCATCAGAAAGAATTAGGATTACGGATTTCAGTTAGCAGATAATTTAGGACAGGCTTTCCTGAACCAGTCTGTCCTTGCAAAGCAAGGAGTCTGCTGTTTTAGAAGAAGTTGCTGTAGTTATGCTTGATGACTACCTGGAGTCCACTGACAAGAAGAAAAAAAAACAACTAAGCATTACCAAGACTGGAATAGGAACTTGGATAATCAGTACCTCTGACATTGAAGACTGAAAGAGTAAAATGGCCAGTGGCAGATGTATCTGCACAAGTAGACTTACCAGAATTAAAGGTAGTTTTCTGAAGTTGAAAAGTGGAAGAGATGAAAAATGCACCCATGGTCAGATACAAGAAGGGTAGCATTGTTTCTTAAAAAAAAATCCTATTGTCATCATTGTTCTTAGTATCCATTTCTTGAAAAGTTCCATTTGGAGAACTAGAATAAATCCTTACTGTTTGCATGCTGTGAGATAATAAGAACAAGCGGATTTCACTGTTTGGCACAATATTTTTATTTAAGGTGCTAGATTTGGCATACTATATAAAACAACTCTAGTATCTGACTGTTTAAAGATAATTCACAAAATCCTTTGAGAGAGGAAAGCCACATATCAAGGTTATCAACAGTGCAACTGATACCATAAAATGGCTTCAGCAAAGACCTGACATCTGGTTAAGTCAATTAGTGAAACGGTATTACTCTACTGCTATGGAACTGCTGCAGCTTCCCAGGGCAGTATCATCACAAAATAGCAGTAACTAGCATCAGTTCATTTTTCACTGCACAAGAAGATAAATCAAAGTTACAGAGGTTAACTTTATTTTAGTACTTCCTAATTTTTAATGCTTTATTTTGCAACACTGATGTTCTTCTAACATAGTGCACAAAAAGTAATTTGCCATACTTTTTTTTCAAAATAACAATGACAATAAACAGGCACGTTAATCTCATGGCATACATTTAGAATCATTTTTGGTGGAAAAGACCTTTAAGATCATAGAGTCCAA
This sequence comes from Tauraco erythrolophus, assembly GCF_009769465.1. Classification (NCBI taxonomy): domain Eukaryota; kingdom Metazoa; phylum Chordata; class Aves; order Musophagiformes; family Musophagidae; genus Tauraco; species Tauraco erythrolophus. The sequence goes on along the minus strand of NC_141466.1, from coordinate 66,943,187 downwards.
AAGTCCATTTTCTGCATACATAGATCATGAGCAATTTTGGAATCTTTAGATTCAATAAATTATCACCTATCACTTGATTTAACGCAGCACCAGGTAAAACTGAAAGGTTATTTATTACCCTGAAGATTCTCCATGCCGATACTTGACTGGAAGGATCAACTACTGTTTAAAACAAAGCAAATAAATACTGAGACTCAGTATTTATTTCTTTCTAGCATTTACCCACAACATTTACCCCAGAATCCAGTCTCCTCTCTCTCCCTGCAACCACACACATCTCATTGCACCATGTCCCATGCTGAGATCCATCTGCCTTTGACTCCAGTTGCTCCTTTTAGGCATCAAAGTCTCACCCAGCTGTCACTTCAATGGTTCAGCACCACGGTGCTGGGAAAAAACATGCAAAGAAAACACGCAGCGATTTACTGCGATGATCCATGTACTTTAAGTACCATGACTACTGTCCAAGAATGAAGACTAAAACCCAAGAAAGCTTATAATGGTACAAAGCTTAGAAACCCATTGCTCATAACAGTACAAAGGTCTGAAGCTTATGGAATTGGCAGTATGTTGTTCTTCTGTTGTGCCTTTTATGACCCCATTCCCACTAAAAGACAATGCATTTCAAATTCTGTTTTCTCGTAAGGTTTTCTGGCCTCTACATTAAATACTCTGCTGAAAACAAAAATCCTCTTATTTCATTGAAAAACTAGTGTCATCCAACAGAGGACAGGTGATGAATGAAGGAAATTACTTTCCAGAATCTTTAAAATAAAAATTAAAACTTACATGAATAGATGAAGTTCATATCATAAGAGACCCTATTTCACCTCCTTAAAAATAAAAGTTGGACAAAATTAGCTTACATCACTCATTACAAGCAGAAACTTCTGCGGAGAAAAATCAAACTTTTATCTAAAACCTTCTGCTTATTGCAAATACTAAGCCTTTAATCTGGTCGATTAGAAAATTGCTTGATTTCAGTGTCTTCTAAACTAAAGTAGAATTCTGTACCATAAAGGTGATTAACTTTAATTTATTCAAAATTCGACCAAATACCATAAAGTGTATTGGTGATAAGACAGCATCTTGAGTTACATTTGGGAGATAAGGTGGGCACTGAACAACTTTACAAGGCATTGGTCAAAGGTTTTACTTTGCGGTTGCAGGTGCACTTTTTTGTATGCATATGGGGTTTAAGGAAAATGTTACAAAAGGTAAAATTTCTTATGCTAATTGCATTTTAAGAATAAATATTATCTTTAGAGTATTACAGATCTTTTAAGAGAATTTATACAATAAGAAGGCAAGTAGAATATATTCTAAGTGTAAAATATTAGGTTTTTATTCTTGGCTTACTGGCAGTGTCTTCCAATTTTTAATAATCTGAGTCTTAAGAGCTGATGTGACTTGTATAATTAAAAATATCTACAAGAAGACCCACAGACCAAGTGTAACAGTCACACTGTACTTTCTTCACACGGTCTAAAAAGCCTAAGAAGCTCTCAGAGCACTTTCATCCATAGTTGTCAGAGTATATTACTAAAGATTTAGAATATTAAATGTGACGTTTATGACCATTTCATTTTATAAAAGGAGAAATAAAGTCATGTCTACATTAAGAAGTGTAGGAAGTTTTGCATTTACTCTGCTCAAAGCCAGCTGGACATGTCTCAGTCCTGGATCAGAAAACACTCTCCTGCATTAACACTACTATGAGTCACTACTAGGATATAATGCCTCATAGAAAAATGACAACTTGATCAGGATTGTACACCTAATCAGCCACTGACAGCGGATAAAAAAAAAACAATCCATTTTTTTGGTCCCACTCTGAAGTTCTAGTTGCTTTGTTTATCATTCACCAAATAGACCAACTGTTGTTACTAGACTATCTTACAGAAATAACAGGTAAAACTCATTAACTTTTCCAACCACTCCTCCTACCCAAAGATTAGGGAATTTTTATAACTATCAGGAGTCATGCTGTATAAGCAGGAAGAGGAGACTTACAGAAATAAAGGACTTGCTGCGAGCTACTACTAAAAGTTTAGATAGGTTCAAATAGCAGCTGAATAAACTCATGGAAGAAACATTAATTGAGAGCTACTAAAAACAAAGACACCTCTAGCTCAGGATGTCTGAACTACACATAGCTAGAGGTTAGGAAAGCATCCCGTGGAAGTATCCCTATATGCTTACCCTTTTCTCATATTCTTTCCCTAAAATCCACTGTTGGCCAACAGTGGAGATGATATAACAGGTTAAATGAACCTCTGGTCTGATCCCAGTACAAAGTTTCACAGCCTTAGTCTGGATGCCTTGAGAATAAAGCTTTAAATTTCTAAAACTACTTTTGAAGGTAGGATTAAAACCTATTATTAAGCTATAATTTTTCTCACAAGGTATTCTTAATATAAGCTAGTTGATAGCCTATCCCATTCTTTTGTAATTGGTCACTACTTTTTATGCTATTTAGAGGTATTTCTAAACAAGATTAATTCAGTGTTTGATTTAGTTTAGTGTACTTAAATTCATGTATCCTTATGTTTTGTCTTTTTATTTCATGTTTCCCTTGTATTTATCAAATTTTTTAAACAAAAAAATTTCTTCAGGAAGAACTGAAGCCAAGTTTTAAACCTGAATTATGTACATTTTCCAAGTTTGTGGACTATGTACTGTCATTAATAGAGGTAAAATTTGGTGTCAGATTTGGATTTTGTCTTCTTCAAAAATATTTGGGTCTCGCAGTTTACCGTGGTTCACTATCCAAATAAACCAAGGCAAGAAAACTGCAACTCTGGTTAAGGTTCTCCTCCTGAATGCCTTAAAATACTGCAAGTTTTAAACTATGGCATTACACATCATGGCCAAACAATGTGTTTAAATCACAGCACAGAAACAGAGGCTTCTTTTGCCCAAACAAAATTTTTAATTTACATTCATCACTTTACCTAAATGCTTTACTGAGCATTTGAATGAAGAATCTAGTACACTATAGAAAGAAGAAAAATTGTTAAAGGTGTTCTGGAAGTAGACACAAAACTAATCAAAATCATAAACCAGCATCAAAAAACCTTTTCTATTGTAATCCTATTTATTAAAACGCTTTCGAACTCTCTATTTGCAACACACGACAGAATCTTCCATTTATTAAATACATAAAGATTTTTAAACATCATTATCAAAGTATATTACCAGCTTTATCTGACAAATCAATTTGATAGCAACAGCAGATTCAGCCCAGTTTCAACCCTAGGTATCGCGACACACAGTATTACTCAACTGAGATACGAGTGTCTTACAGATTCGAGTCGAAGGAATTGCTCATTTCTTCAGTGTGTTGTAGTGTTGAAAACTAAAAGTCTGTAGATCTAAGAAAACAGCCTTTGAGGATTACGGGTGCATCTGGTGGCTCAAAACTCCAAACTTAGGATGCTTACAGACACAATCTTCTTTCCTATGTACATGGGGAGAAAAAAAAAAAAAAACAACAAACAAAACACAACACCTCTCCTTGAAGTCTATAAAACATGTGTCAGCACATCACAACAGAGTTAGGGCTAGGACACCCACTCACTGAAGTCACGTGTATCTGACCACCAGGAAAGAATTGTGGTGTGATACTGATGACTGGAAAAGGTACCGAACTGATACCTTTCCTTCCGTGCACAATCCTATGCATCAGCCTGGGAGAAAGGGAGAAGCAACAGCACTACTCTCTGCAAGTGTCCAAGATGTCCATGGCAGGGCGGTTGGAACTAGATGACCTTTGAGGTCCCTTCCAACCCAAACCATTCTATGATTCTATCGACCTGGTAGGGATGAGAGAGTTAAAGGTAGGCTGAATGAGCATCGCATGGAGAGCATGACGCTTTGCAGGTCTGAAAACTGTTACAGAATTAAACCAAGTGAACAAATTCCAATGCCGACAGCTCACAGTATTTGCAGTTCAGCTTTGGAAAAAAGAGCTTAAACAGACGACTTCATATTAAATACCAGAATCCTTCCAGATATTAGAAAAAACTGTTAATAAAGGATAGGTTAGCACAGCATTGTTTCAATATGGGTTTTAAAAGTGAGAAATTAAAAAATAAACTACAATGTACATTTAATCTAGCTTAAACTATTTCTCCTTACTCTCCATACTTGTGGAGCGGCTTATGCCAACTACAGCAGGAACTTGAGTCAATGTAACTGACCTCGTTTAGCCTTCCACTTGTGCTTACATGAACCTGCAAAACAGCAGTCTCTCCTCTCACATGGCATCAACGTGTCTACAATCTTAAAATACTTTTAAAACAAGAAAAAATAATTGAGTCATGAGAAAGTGGCTGTTTCTGAGAGCACTGTTCTCTCCAAATGTTAAATTGAATTAACTCCTAGCAAAAATAACTAACGATATATATAAAGCTGATGAGAAAACACCACTAAAGGCAAAGAAAAACATTTTAAGCTTCAACACGTACTTGTGATCCACCACTCTAGAATACTTTCTTTCAAAGTACAATTTTTGGAGACAAATCACAAACCAAAGTTTTAGAGCTCACATATCAGTTTGAATATTCATGTGTAACTGAGATTTTCACATTACTTTAAAAACATTGAATAGCATAACACCACAAAAATGAAGATTAAAAAGACGATTACTTGTTACTAAATTTATTTTCACAAGAACATCACTTTCAGTTTATTAGCTGCTGTCTTCCCTTCCTGCTTATCTGCAAATCACTATTTTCCATCTCAGTATCCCTTCCTCAAATTCTTTCCAGAAATAGAGGGGATTCCCTTACCAAGAAGAAATTCTGTAACAATAAAAGGAATAAACATGAAATGCTTTACAGGAATTCATAAATAAAAGTCCTTCTGTTGCTCTTGGTAGGACTATAGCTACATGATTCCTTAGAAAATGCAAATGCTTGAAAAATAATAAAGGACTGTTTTCCATGGGACTGAAACTATTCCAGAACTAAGCTGACTCTAAATTGTTGAAGCTGTATGTTCACTAATTTACCTGTGCTCTTCTCATTCTTAACCACATTTCTTACCCTTAAGTTATCGTACAATGATTTTCAGATCTGATTTTACATATAGTACCACATTTTCTGGTGGTCTTCTGGATTCAAGTATTCTCCCCACTACTCTGAATCTCTAAGGAAGCTTGCAAGGATAATCCTAGCCATTAGAAACTTTTCTCACGTGTATTTCTGCATTGCTAGTTTCAACACTAAATTCTGCAACGAAGTGGGAAAATATATTCTTTGAATATCTTACAGCAACATAAGCAAGATGTTGGGCACTGCTCAAGTACACCAGTATACATATCATCACGATCAAGGTACCTACAGGAATAAGATCCAGTGGTGTTTGCAATTTAGCCAGAAGGAACTAAATAAAGACAAGAAAGTTGAAAACTAAATAAATAGGAGAACCAAAATGAAAGGAAAGATAAGCATATAAATGCTACTTAGTTTTGCTCCGAAGGTTTCTCTCAAATTATATGGTCCAAGTGACAATTTATTAGCATCCTAAGATTTTGGGCTTGTATTTATACAGATTCCCTTCTCCTTCTGAATACCTTCTCTCCTTCTCTAACACAAATATTTAATAATCCTTGCTTCAGTCAGAGAGGTATTTTAAATTGCTTTTACCACTAGCACTCACACGCTGGGAATGCTATTTCTTTCTTGGCCACAACCGTCTGAGATTATCACCTGCTTAGCCAGTAAGCACAGTACTGTGATTTAAATCTACTACTTATATGGAAATAAATATTGTCTTCCAAAAGATAATTTACCCCATCATAGTAATTACTAAGCTGTAAATGTCACTAAAGAAGTACATAAAAATTAAAAGTTATCAATGAAAATTGATAGATTATACATTACATACTAAGACTCAACAGCTTTCCTAACTAGTACTAATCCTACTGTTAATTTTCTATATTTTCAACATTTGAGTGCAAACGAAACCTCAAAATTTACAGCTTTCCAGCCATGTTCTCATCATAGATCATTACACAGAGTCACACCTGGGGAGAAGGGGAATACAAAAGAGGAACAACATCCAGCTTTGAGCCCCTGAAGTCAAGTTCTGTTGGACGGATGCATAAAAAACTTGGGTCACTTCTTAAACATAAGCAAAAACATTAAGCAATATAAGGCAATGAAAGTGTTAATGTTCATATAATCACCAATTCTATTCCTGAGTAGTTTCTTAATCAGAACTAACTTCCAATGCAACATACGTTGCCCTTCATTTATATTTGTTTATATGAATTAGTATTTCTAGAAGGAGTGGGAAAGGACTGCTTTCACATTAACAATAAAATTGCATAACACTCTCTTTACATTGTCTTCTTTCCAGTAACTAGGAAAAAATCTGGGAGTTTTCACCTGGCGGGATTTATTGTCAATTAAATCTCATCATAACTGCACAACCATAGAAAACAAAACTGCCAGTCAGGAGCATTACTTATAAGCATTTCAGCAATTATCTGTTTAATTTTTTATTTTAACTGTTCCACATCTAGGTACTAGACAGTGCCTGACCACAAAGCAGCCAAGTGGTGCAATTATTCATACTATTGGTAATAATCGTGTCTGCACAGTTGAAGCATAAACCTGTAATTACACAGGCAGGATATCCCCAAGGCTTGGGAAACAGCATTAGTTTTACAATATGAATTTAACAAGCCGAAACTTATCCATGATTGAAAAATGTTTCAAGGAAAGCTTAAACCTTGCCAATTATAACTGAAAAACTAAAAATACATTGGGGACAAAAACGAGAATGTGAAGACAATGCTCACAATCTTTTTTTCAAGGACACAGGGCTACAGAGGGATCCAATGGGATACAGATCTGGCGCGAAAAGGGATCCAGGAGAGCTGGCTGATTTTTGCAGATAATCTCATCCAAGTTCAAGAATGGTCCATCACAACCATCACAACAAGAAGGAAATCAAGCAAAGGATTCAGGAAGCCTGTTTGGATGAACAAGGAGCTCCTAACTGAACTCAAACATTAAAAGGAAGCATAGAAGAGGTGGAAGTAGGGACAGGTAACCCAGCAGGAGTAGAGAGACATTGTGCAAGACACAGAGTTAGGAAAGCCAAAGCCCACCTGGAGCCATCTGGTAACACAATGGGTATGGACTGAAACACACGAAATTTCACTTAAACATAAGGAAAACAAAAAAAGACCCTTTAACTCTGAGGGTGGTCAAACACTGAAACAGGTTGCTAAGAGGGGTTTTTGTAGCCTCCATCCTTGGAGATATTAAAAAACACAACTGGACACAGTTCTGAGCAACTTGCTTTAGCTGACTCAGTTTCGAAAAGGCTAGTTGGACTAGATGACCACTGGAGGTTCCTTCCAACTTCAACTTTTCTGTGATCCCACTTATACATGCGATAGAAATTGTGGATCTTTTTCCCCCCAAATAATCATTCATTGCTCTGTATATATCCTATATACTGGGCCACAATGATTCATTTTTCACAGTTCTCACAAATTAAGTAAGTAGTAGTCAGGCTGATAAATATCTTAATTTGTATCAACAAGTTCAAAAGTAGAATATACCCTTTACTTACTATACCCTCCAAAGCATGGAAATTTTGTAGGAAAAAACACGACAATAGAAGAATACAGTCCATTCAGGCTCCTACTAGGTACAGAAAGTTACATTAAAGAAAGTTTAAGAAAACAGACCAGACACCCCAACAGACACGACTGTTTGTGTATGCACAAATTGCTGGAACACAGTTTTTGCTTCAGGGATATTTTGAAAAGAGAAAAGAAGGCTTCATACATCTAGTAATGAAAGAAGTTTCAAGAATAAGGAATAATGGCACAAAAAAAGTCTAAAATAGGTAAGAAATAAAAAAGGGGGACAGGTGAGGGTGACTAACAATTAGGAGCTAAAAGGCATTGATGCATATTCTCTAGATTCCTTAATAATTTATGAAACACTGCTAAATACATTATTAACCTGAAGTCTGCAAGGGAAGAAAGATCAGATGGGACAGGCAAAGCCAGAGGCAGCAGCACTCACAAACCCTAGCTGACCAAACAGGGCAACAATTTTCTGATCTTTGTATGTACAAGCAGAAGATTGTTGAAGTTGATGAAGTATGGGCTGGATGAGTAGTGAGCTGGGTTGAAAATCAACTGAATTATTGGGCCCAGAGAGCAGTGACCAGTGGAATAAGGTCTAGTTGGAGGCCAGTAACTAGCTGTGTACCCCAGGGATCAATACCAGGTTTGACTCTGTTCAGCGTCTTCCTTAATGATCTGACAACAAAGGCAAGTGCTTATTACTCTGGTCCTTGGGTTATCCAACAGTGAAGCCTCTGAGGAGGCAGTAGGAAGTTGTCAGGCATTATGTTGCCTGTGGTCAAGCCCATAGTCCTCTTCCAGTTACAGAATCAGTGGTGGTAGCAAGAGAAAATAAAACCTGAAGCTGTGTTTGAAAGCATACTTCATGACTAAGTTTTCTTTGACTGACAGCAGTTTTCATTTTGTTCAGCTCAAACACATTTTTGTCCTTGACCAGTTAATGATCATTGCTCTGACTCAATGTGGTAAAATATATAATTAGGTGGATTCGCGATGCATATGAACATCAAAACAGCATTTGTTCACCCTGGTGGAATAAGAACTGAATCCAAGCAGCCCGTTTCAACAAGATGGAGATAAACAGATCATCAGATGACAGCAAAAAATTGCCCAGCCAATTCAAAGACGAAAAAAATTCAGCATCTTATCAACAAGACTTTCAATACCACATTTGTCCCCAAGAAAGGCCTAATAAGCCAAGTACTTGTATATACCTACAGTAAAAGTAATGTAATAAGAAATATACCTTTTACATATTGAAAATGTGCTGATTTTGCCTGATTTTTTCTTAATGCTGTAATTTCATCAGTTAGCATTGATATTTATCAACTACCTATGACACGAAGGGAGGAAAAAAATACAGCATATTTGGTGTTAGCTCATGTGAGAGCCAAAAAATCTAATATAATTTTACATAGCATTTCTGTTTTAATAGTATCCTCAAAAGTCACAAAGCAGAGATGAAAATAAAAACATAGGAATGTATCATTACCACTCTAAATAACTATTACATCTGACAGTACATAAAAGCTGTCTTTTTATCTTCATTGGGTTCTCCTCCAAAATTTGCAATAATTAAGTAACATTTAAGTTGATAAAAAAAAACATAGTTAATAAATTCACCATAATAACTGAAGTTTATTACATGCCCTCCAATTCCTTAAGTTCAGCAGGATCCTTTAAGAATGCTGGCATGGCTACATTGTGTTATATGTAGAAAAATACTTTAATATTTCAGGAAAAATACATGATAAAATACATTCCATCTTATCTAAGTTGAAACAATAGTAACGATCAGAGGATTGTGAGTTTACAAACAACTCACAACCCTACAGACTACTTCAGCAAAAACATGTCTCAGGGTTAACTCTTAGTTAATATGTCCAATATCACTTCAAGAGGTAGAAAGACAAAATTAACCTATGCATGATAATGTGTCTTGGGAATAAACTTTCTTTGAAAAAAAAAGGTATTTGATATAAGCCTTTTTTAGAAAAACGGCCACACAGAGTTAAGAGATGAAAAATGAGTTTGTTTCTGTTGTTTCCCCAAAATTCTTCCAGCAAACAGCATATAAAAGATCCTGAAACTCTGACCCTTAAATAAAAAATAAATCATAAAATTCCATGGAAAAATATAATGAAGTTAGGAAAGTAAACTATTTTAAACAATATTTGGTTCCTGAAACATACACACTGTGCTCAATTTTGCAATTTCTGCTTAGAGCTCAGGTATCCAGCTTACTATAAAACAGATGGCAAGTAAATCAACACACTAGAATATGTCTAAGCTGTGCGTGATAATACGGAGACTCACATCCCAGTTCACAGCTCCTTCAAAACCAGCTCCTGCTCAAGTCTTAAAGCAAGATGTATGGTTTGATTAGTGGTGTAACAGGACCGAGATCAGTTAACTTTAATACAAGGATACAAACGAAACATTGACAAATCGTACATACAGCCACGCTGAATTTACAGGAATGCATGATGCTGTACTTCACTACGGATTCGCAGATAAATTCACATGGAGGATCTGGGACAGTAATCAAACAATGCTTCAAAAACTAAAATGTTTCTGAAACTTTCAGGAGTGTTTCAGTACCACACATGTTGCATTCATACTTAACACCATTTATAAAACCAGATCAAAAACATTTCTAAAGGAAACCAACTTCTATAAAACAGATTTTACAAGAATTTCATTCTTGCAAAATTACATGTGTAACATACAAAAATCCTGCAAAAGAACAAATTGGTCTTAATAGACTCATTTTTGCTATATTTTTAAAATCACTATATTGATACATAAGTAGTTTCTGTCCATAGCCTGATGCTCTTCTATGCACTATAAAATGAAAACTGCTGAAAAAGAAACATCACTTGTGTGATTTTTTTTTCATATTAACCCCTCTGCTTTCTATCAAGAAGTCCTAACCACCTCAGAAATCTTTAGAGAGTATTGAGAGAGAAATTACTAATTAATTATATGAATTTAAAATATCTCCGATGTTGCTGGAAGTTAAGCACACAGCAGTCTCTATAATATTAGAAATACTAGTAGTTGTCTATGCCATTGAGTTTAAATTTTTGAAGCACTGAGGAGTTTTGAGATGTGACAGGTGCCAAAGGGACTACTGAGCTACAAAATTCTACCTGACTACTACTTCCAGCATTGAAACAACATCACAAAAACCATCCTTTTTATCACTTAAATCAATATGGAAATATTCAGGATAAAAAGATTATAAACACAAGAAACCATTAAATGACAACTACAACCTATAGAAAAAACCAACAATATTAAGCCTACAAATACAAGCTTCAAGATGCTATACTAACCATAAAGTAACAGGTTACACTGAACACAAATACATTTCAAAGCATTGCAGTAGTGATTCAGAAAATATTAAAGTAATGCACAGTTCCAGCTAGGTGATCTTTTTTCCTTATCTTCTCATTTTGTGAGATGCCTGAGTGACTGTGAACATAAAAAATACTCCAGGTAAATCACATGAACAAACCTAACCAATTGCAGTTTTTCTCTACTTCTAAGAAAACCTATTTTTCCTGAAGTTTCTACATTCAATTTTTAACTTCTCTTACAAATAACTACAGACTGCTTCACGTAGCTGCTCTGCAGAATCGCTGCTGCTACAGCTATGGTACAATGGCTTTTTATGGAACTGGGCACTGCCCAATTCCATAAAAACGTAGAAATAGTGGTTTAGTAGACATAAAGCCCTTCTTATTAAGATGGAAATAGTCAAACACAGTAGGCGTCTTGAAAAACTCTGTCCTAAACTCTAGAATGTGAATATTTCTCCCTTGGGAATTTTCAAGATTTAGGCATAAGGACAAAGAAATACTTTTTGATTTAAAAAAAAATAATAAAATCCCACTATAATTAACGAAAAAAACTCAGAGTAGATTTGAGAACACCAAGGACATCAAATAACACTGCAAATAAGGTGCCGATCCGCACCTTTTAAATACTTGTGAATATGAACTTTGACCACTAAAAACTTGAAGAAAATAAAATCAAGATTTCAAAGCAGATTTTCAGAGGGCCTTAGGGTCAATATTGAGTTTTTATGGGGCCACCAAGCTCTGCCTTTGCATGTATGTGTGTGGCATGGAGGAGGGCAATAGAGAGGAATCTGTGGAACTGAATAGATTTAAGATATCTTTAAATACTTATTTATGATCTCCAACTTCTAAGAAGCTGGGATTGTTGATACAGACTGGAGAAAAATGCTGGCTTCTGAGATGAAGTGGGATGGAGCTATGATCAAAAGCTCTTCAGGATAAAAATAAATATTTAATGCTGCCTTCCTTAAATTAGCAGTGACTATCACCATAAACTTTCTGAAAGTCGTAGGGCAACAGTTAATCCAAAAAGTTTCACCTATGAACACAGAAAACCAAAAGGAAAATATTAACATCAACTAATAGTACCAGATCAGGAGAAAATGCAAAGATACACTTGCTTGAAGGCAAAAGCATATGCCTTTTTCTGAGCCTGGAGGTCTTAAAATATCAAAGGTTAAAAAGTATTTCTTGGTATGTACGTAACTGTCAAACATAAATCTTGATAGTTTATACTGTTCTTTACATAAATGATGATTTTTTTCTTGCCAAATTCTGCATTCGAAGTCCACCGCATGGGCCAATAGGTGTACCTATGCTAAAATTACCAATCCATCTGTTGCTATTGATCCAAAGGTACAGATATCATGTGTACAAACTTTGTCATTTTTACTATGGAATCAGTATAGTTAACATTTTAGCAACATCCTAACAGTAACGAAAAAATTTGCGCCTGTGACTGTTTCATTATGAAAAAATATATATGCATGAAGGAAACGTAACGATGGAAAGGCAATTAGACACTCTTTGCTTCAGCTTGTTGAAAACTACATTTCTTCTTTCCAGATTTTCCTCCTTCCCTCAAGCATGTATTTTTCTATAATCAGTGTGTTACAAAGTTAGCGGTCAACAACCAGCATCCAAGGATTTGGCTCTCAATTAATCTGCACTTCACACAATATTACAGAATGCAAATTGCGTATAAATCCAACCATGTACCATTTACACTTTTGTTTAGGATTAAATCACTTCAAATCATCGGAAAATTGCAAAAATATTCCAAAAAAGAACACCTCCAGCAAGCTTTCTTCTATTTTCAAAGATAAAAGACTGTGTAGAGACTTTGTTTCAGTCCTTCATGGAAAATAAAGACTGGCTAGTCCTCGGTAAATAACGGAGTGAAGACTCAGCCATTATCCAGATACGTGTTCCAAGGAAACCAGACTGTTCCCTAAGTCAATGAACTTTTGAATACATTCATCAGGAACACAGAAGTACAAAAGTGTACAAATTAGAAGAGATAAAATGGTATTTACTGTGTAGAAATCATAGAAGGATGAGTATCACTTTCTCCTGGTCTGACTCTTACTTCTAAAATATCATAGGTCTTCATTCTGAAAAGTTGCAGATGCCCTTTTTCCTTCTTCTCTTCCATTTCACTTCCTTAAAATATCAAAAAAGTTATTCCATTTATTCACCTGAGGTGTTACCTGATTTTAATTCAAATCAACTGTTAAGAGATGTTTTGAGTATTAAATGCTACTACCAAAAGATACCATCATTACTGTTCCCTTAGTACTATTTATGGGCCAGTTCCTTAACAAGCATAAGGTCATTCACTGGCAAAAAAACTGAGGGACAGATGGACAACTCTGAAACTTTAAATCACAAAAAAATAGCAAATTTCTATCCATACATCAATTTAATTTAATTTTCTTTCAATCTCTTTATAATTAGTTTTCACACACTGAAAGACTACCACAGCAGCAAAGAGACTCTACCATAAAACAGTCTTGGTGTCAGCTGATCTTCGCAATGCTACAACAGTAACAAGCAGCCAAAATCTGCAAGGTAAACCATGTAAGTTAAAAAGCAGTGTGATGCACCAAGCAGTATCTCAGAATAAAAACTCAAATGAAGATAAGAACTCATATAAGATTAACTGAAGGACTGTATTTTCAGTGCAACATCTGTGGATGAAATTACATTCTGCTAGCACTAGCTACCCACACTGTTCTTAAAAGGGGGTGAACATCAGCTTCACAGCAAAATAGATCTCAACAAATTTTTAGTTTGTCATCAGTGAGAAATTAAGCTGTAACTCAAAGGCTACTCCAAATTGATTCTACTTCACAATCAGTTCCATTTATAGTTTGATGGTACTTAATCAATGCAGGTATCCACAGAAAAGCGTGTTTCAGGGATCATGCTGCTGGTCCCTGCATCAGATGAAGATGATTCTCTGTCTCCTTCCCCAAACTCTTCTGAGAATTTCTGACTATTTCACTATTGTTTCCAAAACTGTAGCTCTTTCCAGATTGCTCTACAACTTGTTCCTACATTCAGACTCAAGATTAGCAATGATCTACACCTTTAACATCTAAAGCCTAGTTTTCTAAGAAAACAGAGAATAAACATGTTTATATTATCATATGGTCTATCTGCCAGCCTCTCCTAAATGACTTGTGAACTGCAAGCTCATCACCATCTTATTCAAGAGCAAAAAGACTTAAATAAAATTAAGTCCTTCTATAGTTTAGGTTAAAATAAAAAATCAGTGGCTAGACAGAAAAGAGAGATCCAATAATGGAACTCCCAACACTATGGGAGGGGCAGGCATTAATCCATTTATTTAAATGCTTTGGTTCACTTGCACAAACTTTGGTAGATAAAAGTTAGATATCTGTATTTACATTAACATTCTCAACTGGACCTCCGCAGATGCAGAGGTATGGATTGTTTGTATTTGAGTTCCTTTATCTAGATCCACCTCTTTTACCTCATCTTTTAGATAGTAACAGGATGCATTTTTTTTTCTTCACAGATCCAAATAACTGTTCTAGTGCATAATCACAAATCCAAGGTGCTAGAATAAAACAAGGCCAGTGGTGTTAATACACAGAATCTATTTTTTAAAGCCAAGAATTATCCACTCTAGAAAACAAATGACAGAGAATGATTTATTTGTGGCATTATAGAGGAGTTTCAAAATGAGGAAAAAAAAAAAGCTGGCACTCAGAAGATATTGGACAAGGTGATGCTTGAAGATGATGTTACTCAGGAAGCATCAGAAAAGAGTATACTTTCCAGTCGCAGAGAGAAGAAAGCCATGTTTACAGTTCTGTTTTACCCTTAATGGGGTTTTTCTCTACACCATCACTGGCTCACAGCAAGAAGCCACCCCAAAAGGTCTTCTCTCTATAAGCTTGGTTTACACATGGTTTTTGTTCTCACATTCCATTAATGTTACAGTCATTACATGCCTTTACACAAAAATGTGAGCACATGTAACTGGATGTGTCATTCCAAAATTAATTTCTATGCTGACACAAATTCTTCCTATAGACACAACCTCTCATCATGTTAACAAAATATTTCAAAGAGCTAGGAACAAGGGTAGTCACCCCTAGACAATTTACAGTGTCTCATCCAGTTCAAATCAGCATCGGAATGCATCCTCTCGCTTGCATAAAATACGAATAGAATAATTTAAATCATGCTGTACACTATCTGAAATCTACTTTCTGGTCATCAAGAAACGCATTTGTTCACATGAAGAAAGAAAAGAAAAAAAAGATCGACCTTCTCTGGCAATCAGAAATGTGAAAATGTTTTCTTTTCCATAAAGAAAGTTTGATCGAGGCAGGTGGCCAGACTAACTTATAGTATTAGTGAATGCAGCTGTGATCAAAACTGTAAGTTTTATGGAAATTTAGAAGAGTTGAGTACAGACTTAACAGTGAATTTCATAGATACTTTAGTCACACTCTCTTTTTTGTTGCATTCCATTGCTGGGCCCTGGTTTAAAGTATGTGAAGATCCCTATAAAAGAAACATTACTTAGATTTAACTACATAAAATGGATCCAGAGAATGTAAACAAAGTTCCCTTTATTGTAACCACAATTTGATTCCATTAAGCCCAGAAGCTGTATGTATGGGCATACATCAGAATAATTTATTTTGCCTTTAGAATTCCTGCACCACCTTGACCCCAAGAACCTCTCATCCAGTTCTACCTCTGAGATAACTTAAACAACCAAGATTTTTTTTTTTAAATATCTCTGTTCACACTAGAGTTTCGAGGAATGCTGCAACTGAGACCTCCTCATAGTACTCTGGTCTTTTTTTCCTGAGGAATAAGGCAACTTTGGCTGTTCTTAGAGCTCCCTTTTCCATCTCTTCTTTACTTTCTCCTTTTCCCTTCACATTTTAAACACCTCTCTTCCATTCCACCCAGCCTTCCTTTCCATTCTTCAATTCTTCCATCAACTTCTCCTGTCCTATGTCCTCTCTCATCCTGTTTCATCTACGTAAGCCTATGTACCTGCCTCAACCTCTGCCAAGGGTTATAAGTTGAGAGACTAGAAAATCTGAAGAAAGATGTGTTAGGATGACCCCAGCCAGCAGCGAAGCACCCACTCACCCCCTCACCATCCCCCACTCACCCCCTCACCATCCCCCCAGCCCACACTGCCCCCACAACAGATCGCCATCCCAGCACCTTCCAGGACAAGGGAGTAAAGTCATTTAACATGATGTTGATTATCTAGTAAATTGGAGTCCATTCAAATAAAACACAATGTGATATAGATCTCAAAGTAAAGCTACCTATTTCAGAGAAAAATATAAGTCTTGCCTGCAAAATGTACAAGACTCTAGAAGACAACACTGCAAAGTTGTTAAGATTTAGAGCAGATATTCAGTTTAATAGGATCGCCCATACAATAAGTCAAAAAATGTTTAATGAGATCACCAGATGTAAGAGTGGAAAGTTATTTCACCTCTCTATGCCTCATTTGTGATACTGATACTAAAATCTCGTGCCCAGTTTTAAAAGAAGATATGAGAAACAGATAATTGACTAGAAAATATATTTCTAGCAAAAGACAGAGAGAATAAAACTTGTCTAGCTTAACAAAAAAAAAAAATCAAGAGGCAATTCAATATCCTAACAAAAGTGTATTTCCTGCAAGAAGATGCATGAAAGAGTGGAGACAGCCAAAATGACTAGAAATCAGCACTCAAATTTTATTTAATACAACTACTTCCTAATTAAGTGATTGATTAATCATCAAATAGAATATCAAGATACATGGTAGATGCACTATCTTTTCATGTTTTAATTCCAATCTGGACTACATTTTGAAAGAAAAGTTTTAGTCAAACATTCACTAACATTTTTGGTGAAAGTGCTTTTTAACAGGGAGAACTGATATAATACGTGAGGCCAGATAAGCTAAAATACTCTTTTACCTTTAAATGCATAAACTGAAGACATGTCCAAGACATGGCTGAGTTAGTGCATAAGGAAGCCTGAGAGACCCACGGATTAATTAGAAGACATTCAGAATTAATGCAATACTAAAATTCAGCGAAGTGAAATACAGTATCACTTGGGGAAATCAAGTTGTACAGAGGAAATAAGTAGGAAGAAGTATGTACTGGGTCATCTAGAACATGCAAAGGAGACTGAGAGGAAGCACCTCATAAACATGACAACTAAATGAAAAAGCAGTGGTAAGATATGCTTTCTGTGGAGATATAAAAAAGATGACGCAGACTGACTACAGAAGTGACACGAACTGCTAATGGGTAAAGGTACGCCTTGACTGTGGTCACTGTACTGGAAACAGAGAGTATTTGCAAACTGGAAACAGATTGCTTAGAAATAATTAAAAATTAGTAACCAATTTATTAGTATCTCTATTATTACATTATATAATTGATAACTGGCATATGTAATAATGTCAAGGAATAGCAATTTTTATGAATTATTTTTTCTTTAAAGAGTAAGATTAAAGAGTGTTCTCATATAAATTGAAGGAAGCGATTGTTTACTTAGTTTCAGTGTCAAGCAAAACAGCAAGCAAATTTAGTCAGAAAACATGTTAGTGATAAACAAAAATAAAGATTTCAAAAGTTTCCACTTAATTTAGTAGGAACTGGATCAGGCCCAAACTGAATCTAGCAAGAATTAAATCTAACAAATTAAACTATCTAAACCCATCAGCAATTATTCTTAACAAAGTAGTTATTCTCATTTGCGTATCTCTTAGCATCTTCAAATGTTTCTCATTTTTCAAATATTAATGTCCATATTTAGAAACCTAAATGGATCTGGACTCATTTGCAAAAGTGCTGAGCATTTGCAATTTGTCATGAGAACAACACAAAGTGCTAGAGCTCCACACCGATGAAAGTCTTACCACATTTCTCTATGTGTCCAAATACGGATTTATCTATTGAACTTCAGGCACCCACAACCAAAAAATGTGGCTTTCGTTTATAATTCTATTATTACATATTAATTTTTATTGCTTTGATACTGTAATTAAGTTAGTACTTCAGCATCTCTCCTACACTACACTATCCTGGGATAATCACTGGTTTCAATGTCAGTGGACCAAACTGTTTTCATTCATTCCATTATTTCTTTCACATGTTAATACTTCTGGAATTAAATCATTCCCCTTAAACTGACATCATAGATTTAACAGTTACTTCCTGATTAGAGAGGAGATGAAGATGAATAACTCAGAATTTTCAGATATGTATGAGAAATTTTTCAAAGTATACCTCTTGAACCCCCAAATCCCAACAGTTAAATAATTACAAACTAGATAGGTCTTTACACAGAAGTTTTATCGTATAATTATGATGCTGATCATTTAGAACTATCCAAAATGTCTCCAGCATTTTTAAACAGCTAAGCAAAGTTATTTTTAAAATCAAACATATGTGCTTTTTTCTGTTTATGTCTTCGGAAAGAACATTCTGTATAATGAAAAACATGACCAAGTTTTTCACAGTACATCACTATAAAACCCTATAATTGACTTTTTGGGTTGGTTTACTCTATATCTATTTTTGTCCATGTAGAAAACAGCAATGATGTGGCGAAAAGACCAAAACGTAGGTCCTGTTGCAGGATAAGGCTCCATCCTGATTAGTGAAGAAGTATCATGTTTTCCCTGGGAAATATGCCCATTTTGCAAAAGGGAATTCAGTCCACATGAACCTTCTCTTTAGGAAAAAAAATATATATTAAAAAAAAAAAAAATCAGTCCTTTTAAGTAGCACACACTCTAGTGATTGCTCTCAGCTTTGGCTGAGAATGACTCAACAGAGCCTTTCCATTAAATAGAATGCAACTTTGCTGATTAAGTTTATTATACATTGTTTCAATATAAATATCCTGCTTTTCAACAAAATTCTTCAAAGCTTAGAGCTAAGATTTGCTTGTATTACTATTTTACTTTCTAAAAGTAAAATTATTATTACTTTCTAAAAACAACACAAATACAAGTAAGATGGTGAGAATATATTTACTACTTCAATTGCTACCGAGATGACTATGCACATAATTCAATGTAAACGAAAGTCAGCTTGAAATAGTAAGTCAGAAAAAACACATACTTGCACTAAAAGAATTTCTCATTTTGAGGATTATTTGTCCACAAAAACGAATTTAGATTAGGTATTTTATTTTACATACTATTCTCACTCCTCTTTGAATGGCCTTTCAGCTCTATTATCAGATATTACTTACGTGCCCCCATCTCAGAGTACAAACAAACTGTGTAGACGCATTTACAAAGGAGTTCACATGCCAAGGAAAAAAAAAGATCTTCTTTCAAAGTTAATTAAAATAAATCACATTGCTTTAAACATTGACTTAAAAGTTTGAAGAAAATACTGTTATCTTGCAACTTGCGTAACAGCAAGATATGGCATAATTGCTCTGAGGTATATCTTAGAGAAATTGAAGATGACATTTAAATCACAAGCTTGGGAAACAGGGAATATTCTATCCACAGTCAGAGAGGACAGGTTTAAGAGGAATGGCAAGTTATTTCCTTTACCTCACAGACTAAGTTAAACTGCTGCTGCAGTCATTAATATTATCACTAATATTAGATCATCTCAAGATTTTGGGTCTGATCCCGAAATCAGAAGTTCCAATAAACCAGTTAAAAGTGCTGGAAGTCCGGTGCAGGTTCCCTTATTGAGGCAAGAGTCTCTTTAATGGACTGCTCTTACAAATATAATAACTACAGGAGATCATCCTACCCCAGCCAAGCCTCACTGAATTGTTTCCACAAGCAAAGATGCCGATTTACAAAAGTGAATGCAGGATCTGTTTCAAAGATGAAACGTGATAAATGTCATATAAGACCTTAGGATTGACTGATGGATTGGTTTTGTTTCTTAGGTTTTTTAATTACTGAAGGAAAAAGAAAGATGAGAAAGCTTGCCCTAACAAAAGTAAAAAATTCTTATCTATATTTAGTTGAGAAGTTTTAATGATACCAACATCATACAGAAATGTAACAAAGCATGCATTCAAATTCAACTAAAATATAATTAAGTGGTTGTACTCCAAGAAAAACAATGAAGTCAGCATGTTTAAAAGGAAAATAAAAAAACCCAAACATATCTGAGATTTAGGTCCAGCTAAGAAGAGAAACACCACTGTTTTACACCATTCACACTAAACAATATAAAAGTACTTTAAAGACCTGCCCCAGTGACATACTGCCACAAGTAGAGCAGCACACATTTCTTGCAAAAATTCTGACAGTAACATCAAAGTAACAGACTGCACCTCGTGGCTCTGTTCTCCATCAGTTTGAGTAAGAAATACTTACACTATAGATGAAGCATGATGTTTGTGACGGGACCAAATATCTGCGTCTAAGTGAGTCAGCCTACGCTTCCTTCAAAGGCAGCGGAGAGAAATGTGTTAGGATTCATCCAACTGATTTTAGACTCTTATTTTCAAGTGAATCACTAACTAAAATAGCTTATTTCTCTCTGCTTGCTATATAAAGGTAGGTGACAATGCAGACACGTGAAGCTAATGCAATGAATCTCTCTTGCAACAAGTATTTAGCCATAAATGAACAGGAAGAGAAGTTTCATGCCTGGTTAACAACAGAAGTGAAACGAAAATCTACTTGAGTTACAACAGAATTTTCTGCTACCAATGAGAGGTTTCACACTGAGAAGGAACACACACTTCAACAAGATCCATCCTCTATCTGGGGGATGCTCTAATGAGAACCAGCAAGGTTCAGACATACAGTTTTCTGGAACTTGAAGGCATTCAAAGCAGTTCTCACCAACAGACCCAACAGGTCTCGAAACTAGAACAGCCACGGTATTTTTAAAACTCTATCCAGCTCTATGAGGTTAAAATATTCTGAGTAACAGAAGGATTCGGAGGAGAAACACATTAAATCTTTCACTTCATTCAATGGAAAGATTGCACTCAGTCCTGCTCTTACACAGAAGGCATTTCTGTTGGAATTCACAACAAAATCTATTGATCTGTGGATATTTTAAATCACTGAAAACAGTACAGGCCTTTAAAGCAAATCTCTTGCTTATCAATACCAATGTGAAACAACAGAGAACATTCACCTGTGCGGTGGGTAAAATACAAAATCTTTCAATCAATATGAGATGCAAGTGCCTTACATCAACAGAAGGGTTACAGAACTATTGGCTCTGTCAGTGCAGAATCTTTTGATGACACTATCAAAACCATGAGATACCATATTGTCACACATCACCTGTATGTCATAGCCCTGATGGAAAGAAGAATGCCTTCATGGAGCCTCCAGACTCTCTCCATTGTCTTCCAAAGAACAGAAATTATCTTCTTCTACAATGTAGCCCAACTCTCAGATTATCCACTAATTGAAAGAAATAACGTTCCCACAGAGTGTACCTACATTGTATAACTCATTTGCAGTTGATGATGTTGAGGATAAGTTAGCAAGACAGAAAGATAAGCAAAGGGCAGCCTTAGAAAAGTCTAAATGAGAGACTCAAAATTTCCACTTATCTGCTTTACAAGTGTTAACATCGACCAAGAGTAAGTACAGTTGCTATTTAAAAAGGGAAAATGAACTCACCAATCTCTCAGTATCCCTCTCCAGCACTGCTTGCACTGTTAAGAAACCAGGCTTATGCAGTTGCACTTACAAGCCATATACCACCCCCTTCCCTCTTAATTTTGTCAAATTTTGCTGAAATGGGTCAATGAGCAAAGGGATAATAGCGATGCACTTGTTTTGTAAAAATAAATTATTGAGTAAAGAGCGAGCTTCAAATCTGCTGTGATCCAGTTCCCTTGGCAAATTAAAGCAGTAAAGACCAGATCTGGAGCTTCTGGACAAAACAAGAGTAGGACTCAAATATCAAGAAAAATAAGTTCAATGAATAACTTGTTCACTGGTTTTATAACTGAATGTTTACATGGACAGTAATTATACTTTAATACTCAAACATGTCTTGGATCCTTCATAGCTAGCATTCAAACATGCTTTGAAAGAAACACAAACCTCATGATCCAATGTTTAAAATTTTATGTTGGTATTAAGGATTGCCATGAGACCTTCCTGGAAAGCTGATTATCTCACGTATCTACTGCAAAGTCTATTTCATTTTTCTCTAAAACAAGTGGTGACGGCTATAATACAACACAATACCTCAAATTAAAGTTGAATTAAAGAATTCTTAAATTGCTGTTATATGTAATTTAACTTTAATGTGTGTGTATTTCAGAAACTTAAATCATTAACTGATGGTTGGGTGTTGGTTTTTTTTCCCCATATAAGCAGGCTATTCCATAGCTGTCCTCTTTCACAACTCTTATACTTTCTTCTTATGTAACCAATTCTGGCTGCTGCTATGGACAAAATACTGAAACACATGAATAAGAGACTCGATATGGGTTTGTTATAACAAGCCATAAATTCCTTCTGATTAAACACTTTGTTTACATTTTAAAAAAGCTATTTTCTTGCTACTTCTGAAAAAAAAAACAAACAAAAAAACCCTCAACTAAACAAACCGTATTTATATTTGCGTGATACTTATTTGAAACTGCTAATGATGACACACATATCCACATATTATGCTACTTGTCCTGCTCAACTCATATTCCAGTCTTTTCCTGAGAGTAGCAAATACATCTGGTTAGTGTTTTCAGTTTTACATGCTTTCACAATATTCACACTGCTACAATAATTAAGCAAACAAAAATATGTAACAGTGTTTTGGCAAAATAAAAATGAATTTGCTATTTAAGAGAGGGTTGTGTTTGTTATTAGTGTTATACTATCACAGCAACATCAAAAACATACAAGGTCCATAAAGTCTATGCATTTAAATAAATGTTATTTTCCTTTTAAACAAGCAAAAGATAATAATTTCATCTCAAGTGTCCTCAGTCACATTGTACTGCCAGTCCACTTTCGCCGAATATACAAATAAGAATGCATATACACTGTGTAGTCTATCCTTCAAAAGGCTGTCACACAACAAAAATCTCATCCTACAATCCAGCCTTGCAATGTAATTTCTCAAACTACATAAAATAAATTTGACAATTGCTGGTCTAAATCTTCAGTATCACTTGAGCAGGAGGGGAGAAAAAAAAAATAAATCAATGAACCACCTTAAAATGTTTTGGGGGGATTGGGGGCATTCACAGGCAGAAGGGGGAGGAAGAGAAGTCTACAGTTAATCATGTCTTACTACAGATACTCCATTTAAACCCATTTAAACCTAAGGAATATAGATAGGAAAAGCAGCTCAATTACCTTGTTAGCACAGTGATAGAGACGTAGGCTTTTAAATACTCACATGGCGATGCAGAAATCAACAGTCAAGCCACAAAACTGCTACCTCACAAAACTCTTTTAACAGATGAAAAAGAGGAACGGGATGTTAGAAATTTTTACCTACTACCTCTGGAAATAATCAGGATTCAGGGAATACAAGACTGAGTTTTATGCAGCCATTAAAGAACCACTTACAATATGTGTGGTCCTTCCGTAATCCAAAAACACGTTATGAACGCTTTTGAATAGAGTTCTGAATATACTTCGGATGTGATTAGATACATTTGCACCAATCAATCTTTCAAAAGGAAGTTTTGATTTACTAGTCTACTGTGCTGAAATGTTTGAAAAAGAAAGCATTAAGTGTTTGAATATAATCATCATAAATCTGTGACGATATAATGATAAATCAGTCCAGATGGTAGTGTGATAACATTTTGTGTTTCTAATCTATAAAAAGATGTATAAAAGTTCACCCTCTGGCATATATAAAAGCATGGCTGAAATCTAAGATCATAAATGCTAGATTCAAAACTGAAAATAAAAAAAAAAATCTCAAATAAGTGTTTAGTAACAGATACACACATTATGGTTTCAGTATATTTTGCCTGTCTATCATGTTAAGAGTTATTATACATTGTCATCTACAATGTTATATTTTGAAACTCTACTGGACCTTTTTTATTAATAAGCACACTTTAAGGCTTAATTTTGTTCTTACCTAAGGATGAAATGGAACCAAATTTCTGCCCAAAGGGTTTCATCAAAGCATACTTTTAGGATATAAAGTAAGATAATAGTAAATATACAAGTGAATCTCTCCCAAAAGTCAGTCATTTTAGACTAATTAATGGAATTTTATTAGCCTTAATACCATAGGTATTCACATAGCTTTCAAAGGGGCTATTTGCTTCAGAAGATTAAGGTGCAGATTATTAAAACCAGTATTTTCCAGACTTTAAGTGGTAATCCCTTTCCCATTCGAAGCCTCACTTTTATGATACATACAGCTATCGACGGTAGTCATACAGCTTTCAATAGGACAATTCTTCCAGAAAGATCAGGCAAAATCACTAAGAAGATCAACAACTGGAGCACAACATATCACCATTCAAAGAACCAGGCTTAAAAGTATTAACAAAATAAAGAATATATCTAAAAAGGGGTTGGGGGAGGGGAAATTTGAAAAATCTCATCTACATTGCATAAATTTGGTTCCATTTCATCCTTGGGTATGAACAAAATTAAGCCTTAAGATGTGCTTATTAATAAAAAAGGTCCAGTAAAGATTCAAAATATAACATTGTAGATGACTGACTATCCTGATAAAAGAAAATTGGAAAATACCTTATTGTTTTAAAAATTCACAGTGAAATATTAATGTTTGGATGACCAATAAATTACAAATCAAATTAATACAAAAATACTTTCACAGAAGTAGAAGTATATACTTCCCTTCATAAGTATAAGCAATTAAAGTTCTTATGTTTCTGCACAGATTTTACACAGGTTATTCATTTATACACCAATATAAAATCTTTGAAGATTTGGTGACATTTTTCCCCATAGTAATACAGTGTCACACAGTACGTAGCACTATAATCTAGATACTATTACTATAATCTAGATACTATTATCAGTCTATCTATACACAAAACTTTCAGAATAGGGATCTGTACAGAGATCAAGTACTCTCTATGAAGGCCAGTACTGAACTCTTAGCGAAAGCCCCTACTTGGTTTTCACTCGAACAGACCTGAAGTTTAGCCTAAGGTCATGACCAGACAACTGTGTTTTATAGCTATAGATAAACTTCACCTTCATGATCTTCTCTTATTGCTTTTTCAGCTACTATAAGTTTTGGCTTCTACAGTACCTTGTGGCAATGAATTTATGAATTCAACAATTTAATTACACACTGTTAAAAAAATTACTTCATTGTGTTCACTTTAAGCCTGCCATCTCATAATTTGATTAGCTGTCCCTACTTTTTTGTTATGAAAACGGGAAATAATTGTTCCCATTCACTTTCTCCACACTGCTCATAATTCTAGATTTCTATCATATTCCCCTCCCAGTTGTCTCTTTCCAGGCTTTAGCACCTGCCAATTTAGTTTCTCCTTGTACAGAATTCATTCAATTCTTTTCTAAGTCTAGAACATTGTTTTCATAATAGGGTAAGTGCAACAGCAGAACTACTAGTAACACTGTTTTCCTCATATACTCTCAAATCCATTAAAATCTAAGCAATTTTTGACAACTACTAAGCCTCAACTACTAAGCTTTGACAGCTATCCATTGTGAATCTCAAATCTTTTTTTCTATGAAAATAAACAGCACAGAGTTCATGCACATGACTTCACGTTTATCAGCAATGGATTTCACCAGTTTTATCACTCACTCAATTCTGTGAAATCCTTGGATGGATCCACACAATCAGCATTTCATTTCAGTACTCTAAATAACTTTGCCATTAGCAAGGATCTTCTCCAAGATCCTTGGTGGATCTCGCAAGTAACTTTGCTCTACTGCAAAAATGAACTATTCCTGTCCTTAATTTCTCATCTTTTGTTTAGCTAATGGCTTGTAAAAGGATCTTTTCTTTATATCCCACAACATTTTGTAAAGCTACTGAGACACTCAAACTACTAAAAATCCAGTAAGCAATTTACTGAAAAGATTTGTACTACTGGGGTTCTACCAAATTTCACACCAATGTTGCAATTACGTACCTCTTAGCAATAGTACAGAACCTGAAAACACGCAGTTTTGCAGCTCCTTTTTAGACAGGATGTTCAACTGAAGTTATAAATAATTTTGTGTTGAAACAATGTGCAGTATCAACATTTAATTGATAATCACTGATTTTAGACATTCATTCATTCTTCCAAGAAACCTTATTTTCAATCAATAGCTATAGTCATGAAATAAATCCTTATTTTGTGCTAAATGTGGAACAAAAGATAATAATCTACATTGACTACTGTTTGAATAAATTAAGTAGCAATACTTGAAAATAATAAACATGTCTGCTCTTTGCATCTTTTTATTCAAAGCACACAAAAAGGAGCTACATATCATGAATACAGGATACAAAAAGAGGGTAATCAACTCTCGCATGACAACTGAATTTTGTGTTAAGCCATGAATGATCTAAATTGAAGTTACACAAACAGAAAACTAATGCCACTGGCAAACAGCCCTGTTCTGTAACGTTCTATTTGAGAATCACTGGTTAAAGGAAAAGAGACGCTGAGCTTTGACAAAGAACGATATGGGAGATGACATCAACTTCTTTCGGCAAATGAGCTCAGCGTGCCAGCTAGCTGACAAATTAGCTTCTAAAAACCACTAACAGTAGCTTACAAAGTCACAGCTGTTACCCTGTTTTGAACAACAAAATGTTGATCTCAGTTGAAATGTCTAGTTTTACAGAAGATTTGAAAGTGGCCTGATTTTTTTTATTAAAAAAAAAAAAAACACAAAGCAGTAAGTTATACTGAGAAAAGCACAAGGGACAGGCAATGACTGTACTCTGATGACTCCATGGTGATGTTTAATAGACAGGATTAAGTATAACACTTGCTTATGTTCTGCACCCCCCTCAAATTTGAAAAAATCCCTAGAGCTACAGGCTCAGTAGCAACATAAATGTGCAAATATGAAAGCATCATAGTCACTAGCAATTCCTTTAGCTAATTCAAGCAGTTCCCAGGATATTAACTTTGATAGTGGGAAGAAACGCATCAGAAAACCTGGCATCAGAAAAATTGTAGGAGATTGCATTAAGGGAGTTAAATCAGTTGAAAGATGCCCTAAACAAATATTCTACAAAACTGACTGGTGGACAAAGTCGAAAACAATAATATTACTTAGCACTTCAACTATTTTAGTGTAAATCTTCACTTTTATGGTAAAATATCAGGCAGTCTTCTCTTTCTCAGTTACAGAGGACCTAAAACTCTATTAAGCACAACAGAGAAACTCAGTCTTAATGTTGATACTCCCATGACCATTATTGATCATCCATCAAACATTGAACATCCCTCAAATGACATAAATTAAATTTATTAAAGTTAAAAAAAAAAAAAACTATCATTCCCATTTTACAGATGATACAGTGAACACCAGAACAACTTACATAATTTCCTGAAGGTTCAAAGAGAAGTCTGTGGTTCAGCCCCATAGCTAAACTCACCTCTCAAGAACCAGCCCTTTGCCAGTATAACATGCTCTCTGCTTTTTTACAGCTCTTTTACCTCCATAAAATTGCAATAACTTCAGAATAATTACTCCTGATTTATGGTAAACAAAAGGAATAATCAAGCCATGACAGATGCATGCCAAGTTCAAGTGACTAGCCCAAAGCCAACCAAAAAAACACTGGTCCAAGCTTGGATTGAAACTTCTACAATCCTATGTTTAGGTATCGAAATACCTTCATTTAATAATGCTACATAAGGACTGTTTCTATCAACACATTTTCAGATTTTTTTATGTTTAAATAAAGTAGAGATAGTATGATACTGAACTAAATAAGACTGTAGGCATGTTAAGAACTGAACACAACCACATATTTTCAACAGTGAGTATTGGAACAGGTACTACCAATTCCCAAATTCAGACCTAGAATCTGTTTGTCTCCCTTACATACTTGTAAATCAGAAATTAACTTGTTTACCTCCTAAACAAGCATGAAGGAGGATAAAAGCAGCTAATAATATCTGAAATCATAAAACACAGTAACTTCCATTAACAAATACTCTGTTTTTTAAAGCAAAAAGCAGCAATACAGAAGAAACATTTTTCTCCTTGTTTTCTTGGTTCTCTCTCTGTCCACAGAAGTACAAGAATTCTGGAAAAGAATTCTACTGTGCGGACCTCTATACAGCCATCAAAAGAAAGGCAAAAAAGAAAAAAGTTGTATACAATATTTTAATCATCTTTCCACAGACTCACAGAACGAATGGCTTTTCTCTTTATAGAATTCTTTATCTCAATACTTTAGCCCTTCCCCACCCCAAATTCACAGATCAGTAACTTGCAAATGAAAAAAAATTTACATCAGACTCACTAAGAGGTATTTTAAATACTTCTCACTAAACCCACACTTTTGAGTTTGTCAATCAAACAGCTCAAAGTAAGACTATGGTAAAATGAATCCATGTCTCTTGACAGTAAATCAGTGTCCTAAACAATGAAGCATATTTTTGGTTCTTGATCTGCATACAGCTTAGTTCAAACACAGCTCCTGTGCATGAAATATGTCAAATAATCATCAAAATAATCATCAAAAGGTCAGTGTTGGCATGAAAGCTGTTAAAATAATCAAATCCTTTTTTTTTTTTTTTTTTTTTTTTTTTAAGCAAGGTACAAACTGTTGGGATGGTAGCACCATCTCAGTACCCATCAGCACACTTACCTCACTTACCCTGTTTTACATTGAAGTGGACCACAGGGAACATCGTCATCTCCTACCTGTGAGCCACCTGCAAGCTACTCAACAACGTACATGGCCAGCATGTCAGTAGTTTAGGCCATATGAAGATTCTAGTATTCAGATGAAGGAGACTTGTAGCCTCAATCTATTACTCCTACTATTGTGATGAAACCGTTTGGTCTCTATGAAGCTACCCACTTGGAACCTATGAAAAGTTGCATGGGTTCTTGATCATAAAAGCGGATCTGTTGAGTTCCAAATTGTTAATTTTATGTTTGGAAAACACATATAATGAAGCTTTTCTATGTACAAGAATACAGAAATGTCATGCTAGATCAGAACAACACTCCATCTAACCATGACCTCTTTCTCTGAAAATGGTCCAGGGACTTCAGAGAATCAATATGCCAAAACTTAATTATACAGTAACTAGTCAGTTATTATTCTTACTTTTATCACAAAAAGTTGTCTTACACAATATGCATAAGGATTAAAGACACAAGCCTAAAAAGAATTACCCTTTAATGTGTAACCCTAGAATTTTATATCTATACATGTAGTAATACTACTGAGTGTAAATTATCACAGAATTCCTGTCTTCTTCACTACAGAGGTAAGATTTGTTAGGAAGAAGGATGAAGGTCAGACAGTAAAGAAGGCTGTCTTCCAACTCGAGACTAAAACCTCTCATCATTTTTCTGGGAAAATGGATTCTGTTCTGCCTCTGAAATACTGAAAACAATTATTTTAGAAAGTGATCAATACTTATCCACTCCCTGTTTAAACCATAGTATTTGGTTTGTAAAAGTTCATACATTCATCATTGAAAAAATAAACTGTTAAAACTTACAATGACCCGTAGAGAAAGCTAAGCATTTTCACAAAAAGTACACCCTAGTTGTGTGCTGTAGAGTGACCAAGAAGTTTGGGGTTTAATTTGTCTTTTTTCTTTTTCTAATTTTCTCTCTGTACCTCCACCAAATTATATATCTGATATAAAGAATATTTCTCTGAAGAGTACTGTGAAGAAAAAAAAAATAATATTTGTTAAGTATTCTCATAGTATGACATGTGCCACAAAAGAGCACATGAACGTTAGTAATACTTCTTCATAGCACGGTTTGAATACCATGCAGGAAAGATGGCAGTCAGCCATACAGTGAGCAACGAATGATAAAAAGAAAATCACTGAATAATTAACTCTGAAGTGAGCAGTATTCATTTCATGCAAAGAATGAGTCAGGAGTTCTAGAGAGGAAAAAAAAAAATGCAATCAATTAACACTGTATTATAATGTACCACATTCCATGGGGCTGTACTAAAGATTACTGGAAACTTGATTTCTGTGATAGTTTCATCCACTTATTCTCTCACTGTAGAGTTTAGCTAAACTTACTTTTCTAGCACAGTAACACAGATTTATGATTTAATTTTAATTTTTTTTTCAACAAACAAACAAACAAAAAACCCCACACAAACCCCAAAACTATCAGTTAGGAATAGATCTATTTGCAAGTTCTTCAGATTTCAACTCTAAATTATTAGGCAATCTTGTAGCAAATCTTTACTATTTCAGTTGCATATCTGTCAGATGTCCCATCTAAGAATAGTTACTAATGACAGTTGAAAGGAAAGCACTCAAAGAATTAGCGTATTGTAAAACTCATGAATTCCAAAAATGTGTCTGGGCATAATAATGTCATGTAATGAGTGTCTGACTCAGTTTATTTCAGTTATTCAAAGGAAAAATAAGCTGGCATTACTGAAGCTCCTATACACAGATAAAACCGATATTTTCTGCCCACATCAGAAAATGAGAAGATTGAATTACATTCAGTTATGAATTGGATTTGTTCTTCAATTAAAAGAGAAGAAAAATAAATCATACTGAAGCTAAGTGACAAACCAAATGCTATTCCATTGTAATTTTGTCAAAAGACAACTAAATTTGTTATTTCTTCAACTCTTTGATCATTATGTTTTGCTTGTAAAGATGCCACTTACTACTGCAAATACTCCATTTCAGAAGAGATTGGTATCATTTTTCCTGAAACTGAAATATAAACATTTTGCTGCAGAGCTGCTTCAAATCCACACTGGGCAAAACTGGACTTAAAAAGCAAGAAAACATTTAGATTTTCACTAAAAAAAAAAAAAAAAAAAAAGAAAAGAGAGAGACACTGAAGAAAGGACAGCAATGACAAATTGTGCAGAACAGCAGGATAAAGATGGCAAAATAAAACTGCATATTCTGCCTCATTCTCAAAGCACAAGTTACTTTTCAAAATAATAAACATACGCTCCACCTATACAGATATAAAAATGCAAAACGTGAAAGATTTTATAGATAATTTTGTACTTTAAAGAATATATAGTTATTTCTGAAGGCCCCAACCTTAAAGCCCATGCCATGAGAACGAATCCTGGCTCATGAGAAGTGACGCTCCCTTCAGCCTTGGGGTTTTTGGCAAACCAGAAAACTGCCCAGAGCACAGCTTGATCTTACAAAAAGATCTGGTAGAGTCCATCTGTACATTCCCATGGGTTACCTAAATGTATGAATAAGCCTGGCTACAAGGACCTGCTCTGGAAGCATCATTACAGAGTATGAAATCCAAAGCAGATAAATGTCACAGCGAATGTAACTGTTATAAATTACCTCGTTTAATAGATTTTTGTACCAATTAAGTGTTATAGGAATTAATCTATAATGTAGATCCCACATCTCTAAAATACAGCTTTCTTTAAAATGTCAAGCTTATAAAGTACAAAGAAATTTTATTATTCCACGTAAACATTAACCAATCAACATGCTCTTTAATATGCAAGTACATGAAACAGATTTGTTTGATTCTTGAACTAATTTACTGACAGAGTGACAACCTTGAGTCCAAAGTCTTTTCAGGCCTAGAATAACTTAAAAAAAAAAAAAAAGACGCACCAGAAGCTGAATGCTCTCAGGCAAAGAATTTAGAAAACAGTAGAGAACACTGTTTTTCAGCCTGGATTAATTTGTGACTACACAGTTGAATCTTCCAACAAAACTAGCGTTTAGTGCTCTTGTTCCAACATTCTCGTATTCCAATCACTAACAAGGAATTTTTGGCCGTACAGTTCCAAAGTGATTCAGGTACTAAGTGCCCACTCATTGCTATAGTCTGTCCTCATACATGCTGTCATCAGTAGGTGCTACCCAACAGTTTCTATGCTGTCCACTACTATCTTTTTATGTCAAAATGCAGAATTTCATCTTGCTTAGCTCCTTTCACCCCTCACAGTACATTCTGCCAAGCAGCAAACCCAGAACCTGCTTTTGGTCTTGAAGTGGAAATGTAACGATTCACTTGGATTACAGGCTGGGTCTCCAACTTAAAAGCACCCTGTTCACCCAACTGGCAACACTCCGCAGAGCTCATCGGTGTTGGTGCCTACCAGACACTTCCCTCACGGAGCTAATGCAGGGGTGTATCTTCTTAAAACAAAGGATTATTTTTTTTTCATCTAAATAGAACAGAAAAAAAAATGGTTAAAGTAATAAAATATCTAAGTATTAAAAAATAAATAATACATACTCTGTCTTATCCACACAGAACATTTCCTCAAAGCTTGCATTATTTATTTTAGAAGTAACAGGTCTGGATTCTGGCAACCAAACCGCAGGGTCTCTCTAAAAAAACAGCCCTGCTTCCTCACTTTTGGGGTGGGAAGGTCAGAGAAGGAGGAGGTATGAGTGAAAGGAATGACTGTAATTCATCTTTTTTTTCTTCATTACCACCATTCAATTATTAAGCAGTCTGCTAGTCAGAGCAAGATCAAAAAAAAAAAAAATCTTAAAAAGAATTGGCACCTACTTATCTGAGCATTGGTGAACGGACTGCCTAGAAGTACTGCCTGGTTTCTCCTAGAGATGCAAAAAATCAGCCAGCCAACTCTCCAGTACAGAACAAATCATGTGTTGGAAATTTAATACCAATATCTCCCATACTCTTCCCAACCTCACTTAAGCTCAATTCTCTTCTATTTTTCTTTAGGCATATCTATACGGGCCATTTTACGTGCTATGCAGAGACAGTCCAATTCAATCCAAATGAGCTCAGCACCACACTGAACACAGCTGGACTGCTCCCAGTACCTGAAATGGCCATTTCAGAACCAACTGGGTTTCACATCACCTGGGAGATTGGAGGGCAATTTTCTCCTATGTATGCTGTCACCATGAAAGGGGTGTATGTTTCTGTTCTTTATCTTGTTTCAGTGTCTTCATTTCTCCTCACTTTCAGTATTCCTTCTCTACAAAATGAGAGCCGTACTGTTAAAAAAGAAACTCATTAGAAACAAAAAGAATTTCTTTCTAACTCTCCTCCTTCCAATTTTATTTCTTCCATTCCCTTCTCATCCTCTTTTTAACTCTCTTTCTCATGAATGATCTTCAGATCTCTTCTCCAACAAAAAACCACAATACATTTTTAATTACAAGGGAAAGCTCAGACTGTTGACAAGCTGTGGAAAAGAAGTAGATCCAGGTACTAAATACTTTTTAAAAAAAAGAGGACGCAGAGAGATCAACGGGAGAAAGGATGAAACTACTTTTTTTTTTTTTATATAAAAAACACTATTTGCAGGACTGAGGATCTCAAATTTATGTAAACATCACAAGCAGCACAGAAATATTTCAACTTACATTTACTGAATAAGGAAATGTTACGAGGTGAGGTTTTTTTTTTTCAAAAATTATAGAGAAGCATTTGTGATGACCAGGCATCATGTTCAAGTTCAAGCAGATAAGAAGACCAGACAATTGCACACAAAGAACTAACACTCTTCATATTAGAATATGTGGAGAACGTTAATAATAAAATTAAAACAAACTAGTCTCCCTTCGCCATGAAGTTCTTAAATCACTCATTTTTATTACAGTTCATTATATGAGGTTTTTCCCCTCCATCTTTTTCATACTTTTCTTAAATGGCTACCTGCATATATTTAATTGTATACTCCTCAGGGCAGTGACTATTTCCTTAATTGTCTGTAAAGTCCGCTGCTATAAACAACGGTACTATACAATGTTAAGTAATAAAAAATGAGTAATGTTTTGTTGAGAAAAAGTCATACATTAATTATGCAAGATAACCTGGAAAATACAGAAATAGAGAAAAAAACATGTCATTATGAATCCATAAATTTAAAGCATCGCTATCCAATGAACGGTTTATGATATTCCATTTCAGTATTGTATTTAATTTCTCTTGGGGTATTTAAAAAACATCTGTTCTGAAAGTTACCAAATGGGTATTGTTTACGCAGAAATTCTACAGGGTGTAACTCCCTTCTATACTGTCAGTTAAACATACAATATTTTAAATACATGCTATGGAGCCAACTGTTGAAGCAGGCACTTAGAATGCAAAGAATATTCTACACATTAAAATATACATGAAAAATACTGTCCAAGAGTTATAATATAAATCAAATACAGATTCTAAATTCAGTATTTAATAACTACACAATTTTTTAAAAAAACATTTCGTTTTTATTACTTACTGAACTAATTTCATGTCTTAAATCTACATTGCTGCAGACTTATACAAGCACAGAAGCTACTGAAACTGGTATAATTTTAAAACCAGAAGCAAATTTTTATTGCTGAACTATGCCCCTGAAAATGGGGTTTAATATGAAAACACTGACATCAAATCTGAAAAGCGTGAATACTCAGCTTTAATATTTTTTAAAATCTGTTCTCTAATCTTGACTGAGGTTTGAAAGTAGCAAGTCTGTATTTTTCCAGTGTAAATGTTGTGCAAAAGCTTTACAAACATCGGTCTAAATCTGCAATTGCCATTACTAAAATAAATGAAAAATCTATAAGCAGCAGTGAAACTGGCATGCAAATAAAAGAACTGTCAAGACATATATTGCCTAAAAATAAGCCTACAATAACTATTTTAAAGACTGTGTGTGGTCTTACCCATATACTTTGGCAAGATGCACTTTCTCCGACCACAGCTAGATTCATCCAAAAGCAGTGGCACTGGAGAGTCTCTGTCTCACCTGTCAAACTTGAAGAACGTTGTTCAGCAGACCACCATGAGTCCATGGATAGGATCCACAGCACTACAGCAGCTGTTCTTGATAAGTGTTCTCTAACTATAGAGGCAAACGCTTCAAAAATGTTCTGTAAGAGGATCACCCTTAATATACGTGCACTTAAAAAACAAACAGAAACCAAAATGTAACTAGAACGAGACTTTCAGGACATTTATGGCAGAGCAGCATCAGTGACTTCATACATCTCTCTGATAGTTGGAAACAATCATAGAAGATTCAATTTACTTAGAATTTAACTAAATTTTTTTAACTCACACAAATTATTACAGTCTTCAAATCACAGGCAATCAAATAAAACAACTAGAACCCTTAAATCTTCATGTAATCTAGGAAGATAAACTTTCTTCTTCTCAGTCCTTTCCCACATATGACATGGAAAATATTTTCACACCAATCTACGAAAAGATTAAGTCGGAAGAAGAGGTAAAAAGATGCTTGGCTACAGTAAAGGTAAGATTCAGTGGAAATGGGATGAAGCAAGTAAAGATGCCAGTTTTAAAACTCCATAAGAGGATATTTTGATGACCAGAAAAATTTAAGGAGAGAGCTTATCTGAATTCTGTCTATATAAAATAACTTTGACTGTTATTAAAAAGCATATAATCCTTACTTTCCAGAGCAATGTGAATATTTTCTACAAATAGGTCACTGCTTTTAACTACTGAGATCTGCTCTGGTTTAACTGCTGGTAGCATTGTATCCTAGAAGCAAGAAAGGCTCTAGAGAGATTACTTTCACTTTTCCCTAGATATATTTAGTGTACTAACTAGCATAGTTAGGATATTATTTTTCTTTGGTTTTGTCAGTAGCATGTTTGAAATAAATTTTATTAAGTGGTAGTGTATGTAACATTGCATTGTGGGTAGCAGTTTCCTGCCTTAACCTAGCCACATCCTCAGCTGTTATATGAGACAAGTTTCCCATATTTTCTGCAAGTTGACTTTAAAAAAAAAAAAAGTAAAAAAAACCAGACAGTAGAAAATAGCTAGAAGGTTAGGATGATCTTAAACACCATACATTGACTGTTTATAGATTGCATGCATCTAATCAAAAGGGCTTTTCTCTAAATTACTTTACAGTCTATAAAGTAAGTATCTGAGGAACATGAGAAAAGTAACACTTGTTAGAAAAAAATTACTGAGCAGCAAGAATCAAGATGAGACACATTTGACCATTAAGATGTAGCCCCTTATTCCAAGTCTGATCAGGGGTCAGATTATTTCACTGGAGAGTATCTTTTCTATTCTATGAAGAAATGAGAGTTGGCAACTCAGGATGAATGAAAACAATTTATTACTACTTGCTATTTTATGATGTTCTTACTGTTTAACAGAAGATGACCATCCTTTTATTTTAAATAACAGTTTGGTTTAAAATTTAATTTGATCTTCAGTAGTCTGATTCCACTGTACAGAAAACAGATAACATTTGTTTACACTAGAAATGTAACAGCATTTTTCCCCCTCTATATGCTTAGTGGTCCCAGGCACTGTCTACTTCAAATCATATCGTTATTTAGACAAAAGCTATAAGGCAGAGAACAGAAAGTCATCACAAAAAAGCAGTAGAAAAACTAAGATGTTCAATGCTACTCCTTGCAGACACCAATAAGTAGCTTTTTGAAATGAAGGACTGCTAAAACAACCTTGCTGTTACAATTTTTTTTTTAATCAACAGGAAATTTTAGCTTTTGCTTTAACAGATTAGTATATATGCGATATCAGCATACTTGAAGCTGTTGCAGAGAAGTTGGAAAAATGAAGTCTATAAGATATCCAAGTCTAGTAACAAAAGTTCCATAAAATGTGGAAATATTTTCTATCAAACAGTGCATTAAACATATCAGCTAAGAACCATCAGAAAACACAGTACTGTCCCTCTCAAAATTATGATTACTTCTAAGTTATGAAAACAGATCCAAGCAGAGAGGTTTCACTCCTTAAAAAAAAAAAAAAAAGTGTTGCTCTAGTATAAACAGCTACATTAACAACACCTACAATTAATACCTGCATTTGACAAAATCGCATTAGGATTTTCTGCATTATAAAAATCAACATCTTGTTATAGTATATATTGTAAAACTTATAAGTGCAATTTAACAAGTTTGTCATCATATTGCTTTAAGCAGAATATTTCAATCTCTCCAGTTGTAGCACAGAAACAAACATTTAAGTACAAATAAAACTTTCAGCAGGGTATCATACTGTTTGTGTGCTATATGAACTTTGAGTGACATAAGGCAAAATGTTTGGAGATAAAGCATGGCTGAAAAGTTTCAAAACACATTTCAAAAGAAGTGAAAGATGCAATTAGCTTTCAGTGTTGCATTACAATTGGCTTTAAATACGATTGAATTTGTTGTCAAAGATCAAGCTCATCGTTTACCAGAGAAATTCCTTAACATAATACTTCTTTTGTAAGGCTAATTGTGACTTAAAGCATCCCCTATGGAACAGTAAGTTAACTTCAATTTTTGTAGATCTGCCTCTTAAACAAAAGACTGTCAAACATAAGTCTGCAATCAAGACACTGGTTTATACACTGGATTTTCAGGATTCATGCAACTGCTTCGTTAGAAGTGCAAATTATACTGAAAGAAACCGTCAGTTTCACAGCTATTAGGACTGCACAAAGTTTAGCTTTATAATGTCTCTATACTAAAACCCCAGCATTTTTTCAGTGACAGCTTCTGCAAACTACATGTGAATTACTGTTAAACTATTTGTTTCCCTGCTTTTAATGGATTTTGCCTTACTAAAGGAAGACCTCCCTACACTGGTCTTGATCTTAATAGCACAGGTGAAAAAGTATGTGCAGTAAAAAAAGTCTTATAAAAGTATCATATTAAAAAACAGTAACAAAGTTGTAGAATAACTTTGCGTACACGAACGAAAGTATTAAAAATTCATTCCATAGAAAGCCTTAGCACAGTATTTCAGTGCAGTAACTTTTAAAATTCGTACCTCTCTAGAAAGTTCAATATTCTAATATCAGACGTGACTAAGAATAAATTCTGGAGTTTTAAAAACCAAACAACTGGATTCATATGAAAAGAAGTATTTAAGATCAAGACACGAGTTATCTACTATACAAAAATACTGAATTTACCTACTATCAAATAGAAGTTGATAAATATCTTCAATGCATAACTGTAGTTGAAGAAATATTGTGCTTACAATTGAGAGATTCACAAACAACGGAGGCAGCAGCCTCCAAAAGCTTTTGCTGCATCAAAAGTTGATTAAAACTGTAATGCATACAAACATATTTTGTTCCTATAAAAAAGATTGCTATTCTTTCCATTGTTTTTATACCTTTAATTTTTTTCCATTGATGTTCTTAACCATACCATGAAAACATAAAGAAATAAATGCAATTCATCATTAGGAGAACTAAATAGCACTCATACTTTTTCCTTTTTCATTTTAAGGTAGAATTCTATAAATTTGGCAATACCTAATAACTTTCAAATATTGAATTAAGAACAATGCCATTTACCTTACAACAAATACTATGAAAATAGTTTTTATGAACAGGGTTGTATGTTGCTTTGATAAATGCATTATAAAAAATCAAAACACAATCTGCAATTTTTACTGAAATCTCCTTTCCTATTTTTAATCCATCCCCACAAAACAGAGAACCTGCTCTCCACCCACACCTCCAGCTATTCATCTCACATCATTCCTGGCCAATTTCTTACTGGCAAAGCTGAGTACAAAGAGGAAAATAAAAAAGGAGGGATGGCAGCTTCAAATAGATGTATTTTATTTTACAAATAAAAGCTGAACAATATCTAGAAAGCTTTTTACACGATTCTTCTGCTCTCAAAAATATAGATGACAAAAAAGAAAAAAATTAAAAATCACTCAGCTAAAACTAAAAAATTCAGTGCATCTGTGATACAATCAGGCTAATAAGAAAAGTTCTAGGCATAACGTCCAAAGAGGCAAAAAATAAGATACTTTCTCAAAGATGTTTCCAATTTTGTTCTGAATCCGAGTGAGCAAATCAAGACTACTAATACACACTGTCTGTGCACATTATTCCTTACTACACACAGCATTTTGCAATTTATTTCAAAGCCTCTATTATAAACAAAAAAATACTGCTTTTGTTAACCCACTCTGTACTGGTACAGTAAAGGCTTATATTACACAATCAAAGTCAAAGTTACAATATGTTAAGTATATAAAAAAATATTATACACACATGCACACATATGCTATTAAGAATTTAAATCTTACATATGCATCAGATTTATGTTTCATTTTTAAACCAAGTGTTAACATTAACTGGTGAATAAAGTTATTTACAGTCTTCCAAAAAGTCTAAGACAGTTCTATTTCTCTTAAACACTGAAACTATAATAAGCAATTAATATAAGTGCAATCAAAACCTCCCAGCTCTCACAGTTTGTTCTGTTATGCAACGTCTACATTAAATCCTACCAATACTGGCATTCAAAAGCATCACTTAGGCTGCAGTACACAACTAGTTATGATATCCAAATGACATATTTTGCCCCAAATATAAAAGAAACATAATTGCCCTTAATTTGCATTACATAAAACTGCCAAGTAGTTTTGAAGACATGTAAAGCAAGGCAGACATGATTTAAGACTTGCAAAGGAATCCCCAGACTAACACTTCTGTGACAGCCAATTACAGTAAAAAACACAACCCCAACAAGCAGTCTGCTACTAGACCTTAGGAAAGGTAAAGTTTCTTACAATGAGTTACAGATTCACAAGTATAGAAAGACAAGGAGAAAAAGTAAAACAGAAGGAATCCAGCCACCCAGCAAATATGAAGCAGACCCAAGATCGTGATACAATCCAAAGAAGTAAATTATTGTAAATCATCACTGTTGTTCAGAATTTCACACAGCCACTTGTGCCAATTTTGCTCACTTTTCCACAGACACAATAATGAAGGAGGGAGAGGGAAGGGGAGGAAAAAGAAAGGAAAAAAAAAAAGGAGAGGGGAAGAAGAGTGGGGGGAACCTGAACTGACAGTACAAATAAAGTTCTGCTGTCCATATGCTTTAACTGTACAGAAGTTTGGGCTCTTACAGCATTTTGTACTCTCTCCAAATCCTCATGAGTCACAAAAAATTAAAAAGCTATATCCTTCTGGATGCCAGGAAGGGCCTTACCACGGGTCTTTTGTCAAAATATAAAAAAAAAAAAAAGAAAAAAAAAAGAAAAAAAAAAAGAAAAGGGTAAAAAAAAAAAGGGGAGAGAGAAAGAAAAAGCCACAGTGTAGGCAGTCCTACTTGGAGTCCTCTGATGTCACAGCCACATGACTCGCTCGCTCCAGTAACAGTGCTTGCAAAAAAAAGGAGTTTTAAAGCTTTTGCTTTTTTGGATTGTGTGAATGCTTCATTCGCCTCACAAACAACCACAGAACCACAAGTGCGGTGCAAACTTTCTCCAGGAGGACAGCACGGAAGGCTCTGGTTTTTAAATGGTTAATCTCCGCAGGTCACTACCAGCCACTGAGACCAACAGAGTCAGTAAGTGCTCTCTAACCACAGTCTATGCAGTAATAGTAGGTCCTTCAAATATTTGCTCATTCTCTTTTTTTTTGTTTTGTTTCCTTGCTTTTCACATGTTACCAGTGCTACACAATTTTTTGACAGGGAAAAAACCAACTATAGAGTCTATGCAATCCAGGAACACTGTAAAACTAAAACAAGGTCTGGCTATGGTTTGTGTTTTCAGTTTGAGGATCCAAGAAGTATTTACACCAGAAGGTGAAAGCTCTGCGTGATCCGAGAGGGACTATGGCATCAAACAGCCTGTTCAGTTCAGTGACACCATGTCAGCAAAACTTCTTTTGGGGTAAGTACTGCAATATTTGAGCTCCTGTTTTCCGTTGTCGGGAGTTTTCTTACTTTTAACAATGCTGGTTATAGCTATCTAAACAAAAACTTGCTGAATGGGATGTTAGGGTGTTAAAATAGCATCTCTGGTTTGGGGGGAGTGGGGGGGAAAGTCACCGTAAATAACTTCTGTAGATTTATGAACAAATTTGTTAGCTGACAAGCTGAGCAAAATGAAGTCAGTGGCTTAGTCCATGGTGTTTGACGGCAGGTGTGCTCAGCTGTCACCTGGTTCAAGGTGTAGCTACGCAAATTTGGAAGGATCTAATAAGATTTAGTATAATGTTTAATATTATCTTAGGGAAAAAAGATAAAGTATTTAGTGAGTTAACCAACAACAGCACAGAATGTCTTATGAAGAACTCCGGTACAAAGCATAACACTTTTAGATGTATCCACCATGATTGGTTAACGAAAGGTATTGTAAGAGACTTGAATTATATGATTTGACTGCTTATTCCCCATACCTGATGAAAAGGAGTAGCATTGTAGTATATAGCAGACTATCCTAACCATAACTGCCCTATCATTGTTCCAGACATCTTATTTTTAAGCATATATATCAGATGAAGTTATCAGCATAAATCTGCAGTTCTCTAGTCTTTTATTGCTCTCATTTCACAGCAAAGCATGTTTGATAATATATTCACTTGTAAAAGCAAATTCTTCTCATTATACTTATTATAAACAAGGCAAAACATTCATGCATAAAAATATTAAGGTATGAAATAAAAATATACATGATTTAACATGCTGATGAATTTAAGCTTAAATTGAAAGTGGGATTTAAAGAACTCTGTAGAAGAGCACTGCCAAATGCTTACTTCGATATTCTTCTGAACCATAAACACAGATTCCTTTAAGAAATCATATATCTATACTGAGGCAATTATTTATATACACAGCATACATACATCCCCATAAAAATCATAAATATGCTATAAAATTGGACTTCTATCATGGCTTACGTTGAAAAGCTTCTTCCTCTCAGATACAGTCTTAAAATCAGTACAGAGCACATCACTCACAAAATATTAAATAAAACTGAATATAGCTTTAAGTGATTTATCTGCAAGTAAAATAAAATGATATTTTAAAGCATGTTGGAAAATAATGTATTCTAAGTCATCCCTGACGAGTAGTAAGAAGTACATTGAAATTTTTTTTTCAAAGCATCTTTTACTGGGACAGATCAGGAAAACTAATCTAAAATTCTGAAAGATCAAGAAAAAAAATTCTGAAAACTTACAAGATTTTCTTAATGGTGTCCATCATGTTGAAACTATGTTAGGACCGTAGCTAAATCTATTTCTTTTCCTCTCCTGCCCCCCTTCTAAGAAAAACAATAATGCTAGAACCATTTTCAGTATGTGCATCCCAATTAAGCGTGTATTGTAATGAAATGATGACTGGGGTTCCTTTTACTCCTCCTACTTCACACGCTTTTGACTGGTTCCCAGTTAAGCACATGAATAAACTGCAAGATTGTGTGTAGGAAAAGAAATGAAGAATAGCTTCTTCCAGGAGAGAGACCAATTTAATTTATGATCTATAGATACCAGAAGAGATAACACAACCTATGGCTGGTCATGTAGCTATAACACACCGAACGCTGAGCTGAAATGCTAACGCAAAACTGGTAAGCAGCTTTTCTACTAAAACTGCTGTCTGAATGAAGCAGAGCAGAAGTGTAGCCAGACCACATTATCCCAGTGTTTACAACAGGAAATACAGTTTACATGTATAGGGACTTTCTTTTGCTTTTACTTCCAAAAGAGATTATAAGATATTTAGTTGGCTAAAATTATCAAAACACGGAGTGCTGACTGCTTAATTCATCTACTTTTGATCATTCCTAAAGCGAGTGAGGAGTACTGTAACATGAATAACACTTTTCCCCAAACATCACTAAATAGGGTTAGGTACACAAATTTCACTTTGGACACAAACAATGGATGCAAGGGACTACAAAATTTCATAAACTCTATCAATACATAAGCAATGTATCTTAAGCTAAAAACAAAATTAAAAAATCACCTTTATAAAAAGGAGACAGTATATATTAAAAAGAGTAAAAGCCAGAGGACCCAAGTAGCTCACGAATTTGCCATTTCCTACCCATGGTGCAGCAGTACGTCAGAATGCACAATCTGTTCTTCCTTTCTGTACTGTCTATATCTCCTACTCCCATGTCCACCTTATTCCTTTCAGGACTGTTGAAAGTAATTATATTTCTCTTCAAGAATTAACTGATGAAACATAATGACAAGTAATAATAGGGAAGGAAAATAATGATTAATAACTCACACGGTTGTTAATCTATGTCATTAGCCATATTTCTGAATATTCTTGTTTCAGTTATTTTTGTCTATGTATTTTTGACTTCATATGAAAGGGAACGCAAGAGTAGTGAAGAGGAATTAATGAGATACTCTGCTTCACATCCGGAGCATTTCTACCTTATGGTAGCTATATACAGGTTTTGACTGCATCATGTCTAGGTAAACCTTCTTCGGCTTTTAGATATAAGGGCATTCATTTCAACCACCAAAAGATCTTATATCCACATCCATGTTATTTGAAGAAAAAAATGCTCAAAATAAACACTATGCAAAAAAACAAACAGCATATTTTTTAGAAAATTTGGCAAACATTGTTTACGCAATTTTGAAATGCCTCCCACAATAGTTACCATTCTATTTTTTTTAAAAAAGGTGTTTTCACATATGTTCTGTGCCTCTTCATAGGAGGATTTCACCAAAGAAAGTAAATCAGATCAAAATTTGGCTGATAATTTAATCAATTATTTCACATGTGACTTCTGGAAGCTGATACCCACAGACAGACACGGTAAATCTAAATGAAAGTCTTCAAGTTGACAACAAAAAATTTACTTTGCTTATATTAAAGTACTCCTCAGTATCTGCTCATTTATTCTTAAAAAAATAAACCTTTTGTAAATTTCAATTCTCAACTGCTTTACTATTTGGTAAGGAATCTTAGCTTTTTATTTTAAATAAGATATTGATAAGACAAACAGACCCTTTTTGATTATCTTTGTATATAAAGCAGAAATTTTCCGCATGTTCCAGCTCTGTTTAACATATTCGTATTATTGTGAATCCTAAGCAAAAACTCAGGAATCACTACACTTTGCATAGAATATAATTGAAAATACCAGGACTTTAAAAAAATAATACTGAAAACTATGCAAGAATGACTATTCTCATGTGCATAGGAAAGCTGTAAGCTTCTCACTACGGCTTTTGGTATATGAAACCCCTAAACCACACAGAATTGCACTACACCCCTTACGGGATTCTTAGG
The DNA here is from genome assembly GCF_009769465.1 of Tauraco erythrolophus. Classification (NCBI taxonomy): domain Eukaryota; kingdom Metazoa; phylum Chordata; class Aves; order Musophagiformes; family Musophagidae; genus Tauraco; species Tauraco erythrolophus. The sequence goes on along the minus strand of NC_141466.1, from coordinate 66,899,087 downwards.
CAGCAAAATGCACTGACCTGTTTAATTATCTGTCTCAAATGAACTATTAATAACCAATATTGTTTAAATCAACTACACTGATGTAAAATTCACTCAGATCAAAATGTTCCTGTTTGTTAGAATATCAAAATACCTGATGGCTAAATAAACCAGGGAGAGGAAAAAAAAAAAAACAACCCAACTCATTAGGGGCACTAAGATTTTATCAAACATACAGGATTAATCTCTATTGAATAGAACCATTCACAAATCAAAACTTACCCCACTTCAATACTTTCATGCAGTGCTAATCAATTACAACCTTTTCTAGTTATTCGCAATCCATGTGCTTTTAATTTTATTCACTGGTGGTCTAAAATATAATATTCAGGCCAAGCTAAGTCATTCTGTATTGCAACTTTGCTTTTTTTCAATAAATATTCATCTAGAGGTTTTCTTAGAGAGAACTGCTCATATGAAGACTGTGGTAATATTTTTATACTGTACCTCCTTGTTGAAGCAAAAGGTTAGGGGTTACCTAAATACCTCAACTGTATATACAAAAAAAGGAAAAGGTAAGTATTCACATGAAAAATCCAAAGGGACTATATTATTTATTTTTGCATTTCCTATGATTAATGATGCACCAGTGCATACTTGAAAACTGAAGTCAAAATAGGGTAACACCTCAAATTCCTTTACAAACTGTACAAATATCAAACTTCCATGCTGTATTAACTACTCTACCAGAAATATTTAAAGGCTCTGCCACCCCACATTAAGAGCAGAACAATAATACAGAAATTCCTCTCAAGCAGTGTGATTTCTTGGTCACGGTCAGACTAATATTAATCTTAAAATTGCACCTTATACCTTTATTTTTCCCGATTGCTTTTCAGAACACAGTTGTACTTTTTATGAATAACACAGAGCTCAGAGCAGTCTTAAGTAAATAATGAGCATTTAATACTGTATCCATTTAAGTACAGAGAGAAAAATAAAGCAGTAAATAATTCTTGCAAGAGATGCTAACTATGCAATGCAGACAGATAATAATTGTGTTCAAGGACGCGTCACACCTTGTGGCACGCACCCATCAACGGGATAGCATTAATAATAACTAAGGAGAAGTACTTTCTAAAACTGTAAGTTAACACAAGAGGCTGAAAATACAAGCAAAATTCAGCATTCTTTTATGCACAAGTCCAGCACACCCCGGTGGAAATTAAAGTAGAGAAGGAAAGGAGGAATTATCCTATGCTTGCCAAGCTGCAAAGGTGCTGAGCACCCGCATTTCTCCTGCTTGGATCCTACAGGAGCCAACGGCAGCTGTCAGTGCTGGGTACCTCTTGAAAATTAGACCATGCGTATGTTTTACTCTATGTACTTAATAAATATCAACATTGTGTGTTGTAGGTGATGGAGTTGGTTCTGAAAACTCATTAAATACACTCCATTAATAAGAATTACAATAAATGGCCATGTTTAATATGCCCTAGAGTATATAATATTTTAATTAAGGCAGCCTCAAGATAAATAGTGAGTTTAAGATGGTAAAACCTGAAGCATTTTAAGGTTTTAACTTCAGCACTGAAATAATCCAAGTTTCATTCAACCAGATAAGAAATTTCAAGAAGAAAATATCCAACCGTTATTTTTAATACTAAAAAAGTTAATTTGTCAAAAAGAAATAAATACATTTATTCCGATAAGTGTACTCAAAAATAAATTAGTAAACTGTGCACTATTTCGAAGAGATTTTCCTTGTAAATTTTGCCAGACTTAGGAATTAACCACAGATTTTCATCCGGAGACAGCAGACACCCACAATATGCAGAAAACATTTACCTCCTCCGCCACAGAATCCCCCACAAGAAACTACTGTTATCAACAAAATTAATTTTTGCTCATGTTATATACAATAGCTTTAGTTTCTATTGTATACGTTTCTTTCAAACAGCCTTATAAAGTCTTATGGGGAACAGACTAAGGGGTCTATCTTCTCCTCTCAGGTGTTTTTGTTTTTAAGTTAATAAAGCTTAAAACTAAGAGCACGTTTCCTTACATAAACATGCTCTCTTCTACAAATAAATATAAGACCTGCCACTTAACATACTGAAAAGCACACACTAAAGAGAATATTTAAAAGATGAGCACAAAGACAAAATAAACTCCAGTTACTGTATCGTAAAACAGTTTAACACTTCCAATAAAAAAATCCATTCTTCATGCATCTGTTTGCTGTATATATTTTTTTATTCTGCTTGTTAGCATACTGTGTACTGTTCTAGCCTTCCTCACGTAGCTATAAGTTTCTTATTTCATGTATGAACTTGCCCCAGGAGGGAAAAAAACACAGGTTTTCTACTGACTCACTTTAACTCCTGAAGTTATTTTATTCAGAGCAATTAAATTATTCTGCGCAACTTACTCCTCATTAAACATTTTTAGATATAAAAATTAATTTTAGCAGAGCAAAAGATTAAAGGGAAAAAGGTTACATTCTCCTTTAGATATACATGGTGCTTTAAAAAGTAAGGTATTTCCATATCATATTTACTGTATTCTTAACAGTTTTCTATAAGAATATTTTTTCATCTGTAATAAAACCACTTTTTTTTACAGCAAGGGCTAAAACCAGTTTCTTCTACTGTCTGCCTCTTTTTAAAAAACGTCATATTCATTAAGGTCAGGCAGTTCTGCAATTAACTATAGTTTTAACATATTATAGCTAAAAACCCCGTGGCAAAATTATTTTGACACTAATTCATTCAAATATGGCTACTATATTTCTGATGGACACTAACTTATTTCACATATCATATTTCATCAGAATTGCTAGCATTTCATAATGACTTAAAATTTATTATCATTCATTTTCTTGAATAAGGAAAGTTAAAAGCTGATGACCTTACATACGTCTATTTTCCCCAGAATTTATTTGAACCATAAGCGTGCCAAACCATTGTTTACTTATCTCTCATGGTCAGATAGCTTACATCTAAATCCACAGAAAGACAGAGCCACTGCTAGTTACATAAGATTTTATTGTTCAAAGGAAAATGACTTAGCCTTGACCACAATGAAAATTATATACAATACTAATAAGATGTGTTTGCACCTATATGCATGTACATGCATATAGATGCAAACACATCTTATTAGTATTGTATTTAATTTTCATTGTATATGTACATGCATATACCCCAACGACCATATGCTGGGTACAATTCTTCTGAAAGTGAGTCAGGTATAACAAGTCTCAGCAGGCTGACATTACAAGTCACTATTAATTGTTTAATTGAATTTCTTGATCAAACACATTTAATATATATGACCCTATGCACATAAGCAAAATAGAGAGTTGTTTTGCGGGTTTTTTTAAGGAAAAACAATATCGACAAATAATTATACCCAAGTATAGAGGCATATAATGCTCTCACTTCCAGAGAGCATTAACCTCCTAAAATATCTGTAATTCATTTAAATACAAATCAGAGAAGACAGAGTTAAAAAAGTATGATATTTTAATGCATCCATGTGTGGTATTAGAACAGGGTATTCTTTCTTTTAAGAAATGTTAATGAGCTGTGTATGTGCAAACATGCATAGGTATACAGTTTAAACCTCTAATTCCTACTAATCCATACTTCCCAAATTTTGAAATTCTTCAAGTAAAAAAAAAACCAACAAAATAGTAACAGTGTAAATTTAGAAATAACGTCTGTATTGGTACAATATTTTCTGCACTAATACTGAAGTTGTAAAAGAGAATATGCTATTGCATTCAGATTTGCCAGTAGTACAAATACCCAAAGAATGTTTACAACTCTTCACATATCTCTACTTACTCTGCTAATATGCAATGTAGGAACTTGCAGCAAGGATCCTGTACTACAATTTGTAAGGAATGTCTATTAAAGCTATTATGTGGAACACTATAAATGGTAAGCATTAGTGCTAGTAGTGAAATATTAGATGGTAGAAGTACTCATTTTTAGAATACTTGGCAATATTTCTGAGGAAATGGATGTTTGGAAGTAAGCTTCTTGGTATCTTCTTGTTTCTTCCCATAGTCCCATGAAGACAGAAACTGCTTTTATGGACATCAGACCAGCCAATCTTAACTCACCTCCACTTTCAAAATGAAAGTATACATTTTTGCCAAAGTAGTGTTATTTGTAGATCAGCTGCTGTTTGTGATACAGTGCAATATATTTCTTATGAAAGTGATCAAAAAAAAAAAAGACACCATATTTACGATGAAAGAATTCTGATGTGAAATGCAGATTTTTTTCTGCCAAGAACTGATATTACTTCACAATATTATTTTTGTATTAATACTATAATACATCAATAATTTACTAAAAATACCAACCTTCATGTAGAATCAGCAAGAGTAATTTTACACAGATTAAGTAGCCAGGATTCCACAGAACTTAAAAGGCATTGTAAGACATAACCAACAAAAAAAACTAATTCTGAAGACTGCGTCATAATTTGCTATTTTAGTTTATCGTGTCTCAAAAAGCCTTTTAGGTGAGCCATAATACTGAACTGTACCTTGCTGCATTTTCTGTATAAATTCCACGAGTAACTGCTTTCATTCAAATGCATCATCTATTCAACTGAGAATCCTCAACCTTTAAAGAGAAAATTTTAGGGGGCAGGGGGCAGGAAAAGTGTCACACTTGGTCTTTAACATTGAAAGGACACGTATGGTGTAGCTTCGTGACTCTCTATTAACAAGTGTTTGACGAATTAATGCTACTAGCTGTTGTATAATACTCAAACATAGGAGCAGCTTTGTAATAGAGTACTTAAAGTCTGCAGTATATTTACTTCCTAACACAATCTGCAAAACTTGTTTCCTCTAAGTAAAGACCATCAGTATAAATTCACATTAAGAGGGAGTTCATCATCTGTGTTTTTCCAATCAGTGGTATCAAAGTTTAACTCCGCTCTGTTTGGGTATTCGCGGAAGAATCAAGCCATAACAATGAATGGTTTATTTAAAACTGACAGGACCAGAAAGCAGCAACTAGTTACTTAGGCAGCGTACCTTAGTATACACCAGTAAAAATGTTCTCTTTTCCCAAAAGGATTTTCTGCATAAAGGGCATTCACTTTGCTTCCTTTCCACCCCTCTTACATCCAACTCTGTACATTCAAATCTAAGTGCTATATTTTTCTTGCTATTCAGTATATTTTTATTTCCCCTTTTCTGATTAAAAGGCATAAACAGAAACACTAAAACAAATTCAGAGGGCATACTCTTTATACTGACATTTTATTAAAGAAACTAACATTCAGACTAATGTCCAGTCATTTGTGAATAATAAAATAACACCATCTAGGTAGCAAAAAAAAAAATAAACTAATTTAGCATCGAATCGGAAATCTTTCAGAGGACGAATCATTTTCATACTGCAGCAAGAACAGTATCTTTCTAATGCAACACTGTGTATTGCATATGAAAACACTAGAACAACTTTTAAATTTACAGTATTTCAGGACGAGGACCTAAAATCATATTCTGTAATTCCATATAGCAATTAATTCAGTCATGAACTTGTAATAATTCGGGGTTCTAAACTCATTAAAGTAACATTTTAATAATACCTTTAAGAGCAAAATCAAAATCTTAATTACAGCTGAGCCATCTAAATATGTATTAATACATCTAAAAATAAATGAAGACTTGAGTTTGCCCAGATACAAAGACAAATTATCATAATGCTCATTAGGTACAAAACAAAGGCTTGAAAAAAGCATAATTTTGTGACTTTAAATTATAATATTAATTTACCAAGTAATTTCAAGGCACATGTGTAGTGCACATGTAGAAAATCTACTTGGTGCAGCCAGCTTACATATACACACACACAAGTTGGAATGTTCCAATTCTGATCAAAGATGTATGTAGCCGGATGTGCGGTTAATTCCCCGATCAAATTTTCACAACTGAAAAACATCTTGAAACATATCGTCCTAGTTACCAGTAGTGTGTGCTTTACTTTATTATCAGAATTGCTCTTCTTCATTTTACATTTTACGATGTGTCTTAAAAAAATATAACTTTTCTCACACTTTAAAAAAAGAAAAAAGGAAGAAACAAAGAAAAATAGAAAAAACGCACTGGTTTTCAGTTCCAGTATTCTTAAAGGGCACAGTAAGACTGAGTGAAATAAATTTAAAATACCCATACAATCTGAACTCTAATCTTAGTGACATGTTCTTACAGTAAGCTTGTGCTCCATAAAACCTATATAAAAATGTCAGGAGCGTAGATGCATAGCACATGCATGCAATGTAAGACACAAATCTGCCCTGTAACAATAATATACAGTAGCTCCTCAACGTGCATGAAGGATTTTAAAATGCACTTAAATCTATAAAAAGTCTACTGTCAGACTTCAACACTGTCTACTGAATGAACCAGATGTATTAAATAAACACTACTTAATGGCTACTAAATTTTATCAGCTATGTATAAAGTTAGAAGAATTTGAACTAACAATTGTTTGAAATCTTCTATCATCACATTTAATAATCCTACTTGCTTACTGAACTGGCTAAATGTAGTAAATATACATAATATAACGGCTATTCCACTTGATCAGATACACATAAAATAAGAATAATATAAACAAACTAATAAAGATACTGAGATGGGCAACAATTTTACTAGTCTCAACACTGATTTAAAAGATGTCTCCTTCTTCTTTACATACCTGGTTGTTATCAATTACTGATGTGTCTTCACCCCTTCTTGTTGCAAAACTTCCTTTAAAACTTACAGCACACACAGCACAACATTTGAGATCTATATACATAAAAATACTCTTTTTTTTCTGTAGCACAGAAAATCTGAAGGTTTTTTTAGGCTGACGATATCTTCACATAGAAACACAGAACGTCTGCAGACAGTAAGAAGCCTTTAGTAAGCCTTTTTGCTGCACCATAATAATCTGATCCAGAAATTCAAGGGTACCTTAAACAACGGGCTACCTGTTCTAGCCATGCTTAGGAATGTGGCCAAATCATTTTTATTGATTTAACCTTTATAGGAATGCTACATATCCTCAGAGCAAAACATTTCTAATGCATTTATAATATGATATACCTCTGAGAAGCTATAAGATTTTTTTTTTTCATGACAGATAGGCTAGCCCCCCTCCACTATTATGTTTTTTCTAATTTAGCGATTGATAAGCATTCAAGTATCAGAATATTTTCTGAGTTTGTATGTATTCATAGGATGGAGTCAGGAACTGTAACACTTACAGAGGACAAGACTAATATCTGACCTGTCTTTGTTTAAGGAATAAGAGCTGGTGAACTGATAGCCAAAGCTCTAAATACTCCTTTCATTCTAGAGTTACACATCAATCATGTTACCTGCAAACATATCAAGTTAAAACTTGCAGAATTTACAGTCCTTTTTGAATAAACTGAGCAGCATGCTAGTTATGTTCAGAGAGCTTACAGAAGGTGGTTTGTGTATCTCACCAGAATTCTTAAAGAAGTACCTCTCAAATTCTCTCTTCACCAGAAACCTATTTCATATGTATTTCAAATCAGCATTTCTTGATGTCAGATTCGTATTCTATTATTTTGAAACTCAAGTTCAAAAAAATAGTGTATTTTAGCATTTGTTGTTCTTTGGAATGTTACAAACCACACTTGAGCATTACCAGGACTCACTTGTTTTTCAGAAAGTAAACTGTTCTGAGCTGCTCATTATGGTAAACTTCTTTACACTATTAAGCAGAAGTGAATAAGGTGACTGAACACTTACGTTACAAATTAGATTAGTTATATTTCTTATAAAGAAAACTAGGGGACTAGAGGGGTATTTGTCAATCAAACATAAATGAAGAAAACTTGGTAATGAAAATTACTCTTACTCCTAACAGGTACTAGCATGAAATTCTCATCTGTTATTCTCTGCAACAGAAAGAAGTATAGCTAGGCACTCTTTAGGTGGGCAATTCATGAATCACTTATTTTAATAAGATTTATATCTACATTTTTTCTGAAGACAACAATATCTAGAAACCAGTGATATTAAGGCTTCTCTCAAAAACAAAGAAATATGTAGCAATCCTACAAAGAAAGTAAAATAGTAAAACAATTCATTAGTGAGCTATGCACCCATCTACACTTGTAATGTAGTCAAGTTAGTACACCAAAGCAATGAACTGTAGTCAGAATGTATGGCATATCAAAAAATACGTATCTGTAAATTCTCAGGCGGGTTGTTTTTTTTTTCCCTTGGTTCAGTAAGAGTTTGGCTTGTCTTCCAGAAAAATACACCACTAATTTTGTTTCTTCTTCTGCTTTTTCTAAGAAATATTCTAAAGATTAATCTATGCCCAAATATACAACATCCACACATAAAATACCCCTTGACACAAGCCTTACGCTTTGCTACACCATATGAAACTAAGATCTTAATTTGACATGCAGAAGTGATTTTTCTGAGGATAGCCTAGTTCTACCATCATTCATGCTGCACATCAAGGATCTGACCAGATCAGCACTTGCATTTATACAAACTCCGTTTGCTTTGTACTACAGTAGACGGAGCATTCAAACAAACAGTCACCACATGCCGGTCAGGGACAATACCCATGAATAAATAACTAGTAACTCCAAACAAGACCCTAGAAAGATCATTGAAGCATATCAGATCATACTTACTTGATATCAACTTTAGTAATTGTAGAAAAAAGTTAATGGAGGAAGAGAAAAACAAAACCACCCATAGATTTCAGAAAAACAAAATAAATCTTTTGGATGATACACGTTTGAAAGTCTTTTTAATTAACAGCCTGGTGCCGAGAGCTGTCTCTCTCTTCCACTGCTACATTACAGAACAGAACTTCTGTTGTCACTTGCTATTACAGCGCACCTTAAGGACCTAGGCAACACTGAAAAGTAGTGGAATATGTTAGAAATGCAAATTTTTATAGACAGTAATGACGGAAAAAGGCCTAGTTTAAATGCAGTTACACTAATAAAACACTTATAGCAGCACGCTTTTTTTTTTATGACATAATAGATACATTTGTACAAGAGGATTTATTAGCATAGTTATCCTGGCAAACAATAACATCTTTTGATGCTACAGAAAAGCTGCTCTGTGCTGGCGTGCGAGAAAGGTCAGATGGTGGAAAACTAACTTCATGCTCTTAACCTGTAAACTCTTTCCTTTCCTGACTACTAGCAAATGTCCTAGCAGGGGAGATCCACAGCCCTTCCAAGAACTCACGTAGGGAACCTTTTCCTCTGTTCCGATGGAACAGAACATGCGTACATTCACCTTCAAAGAGCGCTGGTCTCTGTGGCAGCTCTGAGTAAGTCTGTCTACACAGGTTGCCGCAGAAAAATTGTCTCCAGATTTTCAGTTCATAAAGATTTTATGTATACATATATTTATGTGCACATACATATATATCCATACATATATGACTGTACAAAGCAACGTACTTGACTACTCAAGTCTGCATACTATTAGAGGAGCAACTGTGACACTTCACGAACGCTAAAACTTGACTTCACTGTTTTGAATAAGGGAAGACAAAGTAAGGAGAAAGCAAACCCTGGGAACATATTTTGTGCGGCTGTTTTATAGCGACTGAAGCAGAAAAACTGTACAGATAAGGAAAAGCTATCTTTCTGACATGTGATTTGTATTATGCCCATGGCAGGGGGGTTGGAACTAGATGATCTTTGAGGTCCCTTCCAACCCTAACCATTCTATGATTATACAACAAAGAGGACGACCAAAAAATCCTTGTCCTTGGTGACATACACAGAGGCTTAAGGTGATGGGAGCATTACAGGTCAGGCAACGCACACATTTTGGCAACGTATAATTTGAGTAACACAGCTTGTTTTCATAGCAATTCTGATAATTCTTTCACATTCTCCAGAAGCTTAGTTTTTTGGTTTAATGATTCTCCCCATATTTTCTAATGGCAGAAGTACTAGTCAAATAGTTTAACAACTTGTCTCTCAGCACTTTACTACTCACCTCTCATACTTCTGACCTTCTCAGTCTCAGGTCTTGAAAGTAAGGAGTATAGCTCTGGCTCCATTTTCAAATGCCAATTCTTGGCCATTAGTCTTCTTTTTCAAAAGTGTTTCCAAGCGTATTCACACTTGTATACCATCCTGCTATCTCCTCTATTTTCTGATAGAACGGGGCATAGCTCCCACACGAAACTGATTCTAAACTTACCTGAATGTATTATGATCACAAATCATACTCTTCTACTTTCATAATCAGCAAAAAGAATACGACTATCTGAGTAAAGGTTTTTTTAATTGTCTTATTTTCACATGGCAATGGTTATCTGGTATGCCTTTTAGAAGTCTTGGTCCCAAGAAGTCAGAATCAGCTGGAAATTCTAGACACCTTAACAAAAGAAACTGGTATCCTTCATTGCTTTAACAGGCATTTTGAAGCTTATACTTTTGTTATACGTTTCTTCAATGCCTACTATAATAAATATACTGATCTGTAGGTATGACATAAATCAATAACAGAACTTTTTTAAACCGTATAATCAGTACAGCCTTGCTGAGCATCTGTTTGTTTTAGCCCGAAGTAAAGCTGTCTCCTTCAAGGTCAACTTATTTTAATGTATACTTGAGAAATCTGTTCTAAAAAAAAAAAAATAAAAAAGTTAAAAAAAGACATACTTATGACTCACATCATCAGGACTCGGTAATTTTTGTTTCTTGCTGGAAAAATGCTTAGCAAATATTGTCAGCAAAACGCTTCCATTTTGTTTGTGTAAGCATATTTTAAACCTGAAAATAGCAACGCTAACGATTGTGCCATCACCAAATATAGCTATTCCCTACTTTGGATAGGATCCTGAAGGTATTTTCAACTAGAAAACTAGTTTTGGCTGCAACTAGAAATTCAAAAATATCCAAAGCATTTATGATTTTGAAAACCTCACTGACCAGCTTGGTTGTGTCAACAGCACCACAAAGGGTTCTGATTAAAAAGAGTTGATTGTTGTGTTCTTTCTCAGTCAGTTTCCTAAAAGCACAGTTTACACTGTATACAAAGTATTATCCTGCATCTGGTCTTCATACTCTTCACTGAAACCACTGCCACACCTGAGATTCTGAACAAAGTGAAATAGTCAATCCAGAAATACTTGAAGAGCAGCAAGGTGAAAAGACAACCAAAATGGATTAATTAAGAACAAATCATTACATACCAACCTGATTAATTTCACAGAAAAACTGACTTTATCAGTAAAGATTAAGCAGCAGAATCAAAGCAATCTGGCTTCAAAAAAATCTGATGCTGCCTACATATTATCCAATGGAACTTGTAAACTTAGAAGAGAGTAAGTGTTGCAGTACAGAGAATTGTGAACTGCAGTTGATAACAATGACTCCCTAAGAAAACAGAAGATATTTTAAGAGTCCCACAGAGATATGCTATACCCATTTTTGTTTAGGTTAATATATTCAGCATAGGTGAGAGAAAAGGAACTGTATTTATATCGATTTACCAAGACATCAAGCTGGAGGACACTCAAACATTTGAAGAGAACATGATAGTCTTGATCAAATAGAGAAACCCCAAAACCAATAGGATTAAATTTAAGAGACAAATGTAAAAATGAAGACTTAGAGAATCAGCTGTTTAAGTAAAGGTGAAAAACTTTCTAAAGAATGGTATGCAAACTATACTGGTGGCAAGTGTTTAACTCGTTCTCTCTGATGCTGTCAGGCCTGCCACATATAGAAAAAAAAGGAGATGGCTTTTGTATGTCTCACTGATGAGAGGAGCTCAACAAGAAAACTTCCTTTTGGTTTTTTGTTTGTTTGTTTATTTGTTTGGTTTTTTCCCCTTTTAGACACCACTTTTTAAGAGAGGAGGGGGAAAAAAAATCTCAAAACACTGGTGGAAAATAAGATGTTAATAACAGTTTTAGAAACCATAATCAATGTGAAAAGGTAGAGCGACTAACCCAGTTCCTTTAAAGCAAGTGGTGATCAACTCTTCCTTCATCTTGTGGGGAAACTCAAAAAGAAATCAGAAGTAAAGGAGGTGTAAGAAGACATTTTGAACAATTCAGTATCCCATGGCTAAGTTGCAACGATGACATGGATACCACAATAGGACTTGCCAGTTTGGATTTTCTGGGCCTTTTTGGGCCTGCAAACCTATCTACACAGCTTCTAAATAAAGCCTGTTTGTGTCTTGAAGTATTTACTTATTTTTTAAACAATAAGAAAATTGATGAACTACATCCTCCACAGCATAATTTTCACATTATATCCAGTGTCACTAACACTGATCTGTTCCACTCTTTCTACAATCTTGTACAATAAAAAAAGTCAAGTTATCACAGCCATCATTTCCCTAAAGAAACAAGGGAGTAACTTTCAGAAAAGAAAATAAGTTCTGTGGAAACTGCCCAACGATCTCCTTCACTAGACAGTTTGGAGCAGATGGGACAGCAGGCTGTCAGGAATGTTTTGGTAATACAGAATCCTGCCTCAGTGACCTGAACTTAGTGGATTCTTTTAGTTCCCTCCCAACCCTATATCTCTTGAAATCAACAACTAACAAAAATCGATAAAGATAAGGGCTTTGATACATAATCAGTTTTCCGCAAGAAAAGGCAGGACAGAAACTTTGCAGTGACTAAGCTACTCTGAAGGATGTGCTAAGGTGCTCACATTTATTCTTCCATTGGTTATACCATCTCCGAAAGAAAGGGGAATTAACAACATTCTATCTCGTATAGGAAAAAGCATGTACACATGCAAGTACGAAAGAGTGTATAAGGCAGTACCAGTTCACACTCCAGTTTATCTATGGGAAATCTGTTTGCATGCCCAAAATCCAGTAATAATTTGTACCAGAGAGTATAATGAGTCTTGAGATCTCTAGATTTCAGTGAAAGATTTTATTTATTTATAAATAGACCTTACTCAGCAAAACACTTATGTACATGCACACCTATTTGTATCTCATTCCCAAAGTCAATGCTAATATCCTGCTCAAAATTTGAAATCATCCAGATAATCTGCTCACAGTATTCTCAACATGTAAAGTACATATAAAGCGTTTCCAGTTCCTACTACTGAATTTGATAAGTGATGCACAACTCAAAATTTAATTTCAAGTTACAACAAAATGTCAAATAAGAATAGGAATCACTTCCATAATTTTTTTCCCCCTGTTGAGAATAAGATTTAAATTTCTGCAAGACAACTTCAGGCAAGTTTTCAAGTGCCTGAATGTTGAATCAGCAAACAAAAAAGGGTAGGGGAGCAGGCAGAGGGAAGAGGTGCACATCTAATTTTAAGAACATACTGAACAGTGGAATTATTTTACATTATGCATTACTAAAAGAGAAAACTCAAAAACTCAACAAAAGGTAACTTGGTAGGCTTTGTCCTGTTTCAGTAACAGATAACAGCTGAACTGACAGCTTGACTAGATAGTGAAGTTATGTTTATAGCTGTTGTCTTCTGGGTTTTTGGGGGGGTTTGTTATTTTTTGTTTGTTTCTTTGTTTTGTTTTGTTTGTTTGTATTTTTGCTTTGATGGTTTGGTGTTTTGTTTGTGGTTTGTTTTTTTTAAAACTCAGCACAAATGGCTAGAAGACTCAGCTAACAGGCTTCACTAGAGTGGTGCTGGTTTGGTTGAGATTGTTTTTAAAACTCCTGCCAAAAAAAAAGTGTGTTTCATCTTCGATAAAGGACTATCCCTTGTAAATTTTAACAAAGTAGCACAGATTTCTGGAAACGGATAGCTTTGTAGATAAATTGTTTTCTAGCCTTTCAACTCTAAGTAGATTTGAATTTAGTCCACCTTACTCTGGCTTGTAAATGAAGTGGATTACTTTAAGATAGAGGTCCTGACCAAGACTTAGAAGACGTGACTCCAATTCTTAATCCAAGACCGACCATACCAAGCCCCAAGCTTAAGAAGACACAAAGACAATCATACAGATCCCTCTACCAATAGTCTCAAATGATCAGAACTGAGACATATTGACAAGATGAAAGGAAAGACTGCACCAGCTCATTGTTACCTCTTTCAGGAAAAAAAAAAAACACACTTGGCCTTTCCATTTGGGAAAAAAATAAGACACCCCTGACACATGTCATTGCATGAATTATAAGCAAGTGTATCAGAAAAGCCTCAGTAATCAAATTTAAACCATAACTACTGTACCATAAGTAAAAACTAAACGGAGTTTTAAAGTATGCTGACACTCGCTCATTCCTTCAGTCCAAAAAAAACCCTCTTATTTTGTTTTTTTAAGTTTAAAACTCCCTGAAAAATGTCTTCTCCAGCTTTGGCTGTAATAGGCAGACTGCTCTTTGAACATCTTAGCTGCATGAGTGATAGCTGTGTTCTTACAATCAGCACTAAAATATTCCCAATGCCCTTTTTTTCATCTACAAAAAGAAAGAATTTAGTCTTTCACCAACCACAAAAACACAGGAACACATAAATGTGACATCTCATGCAGTATTAAAGTAGCAGCAACTGTTCTTCATGTTTTTATCATCCCACATATAAGGCAACAAGAGACTACCAAAACAGCAACAGCAACGACAGCTATCATCAGCTGGAAAAGCTGTTAGCTTTCAAGCTTAGTCCATGTGAATTGTTAGTGATACTACCTACCAGCACTTGTCTTTAATAGTAGATGCTTATACAAGAAACATGTGGCACGCATGAAAAGCCACATGGCAAGCTTACACGTAGCAAATAATGATATAAAAAATCTAATTCATATTTTATGTGCATTAAGACAACTATCTTCACCTGTGTGCAAACAAAGAAAACTGTTGCCAACAGAAAAATCAGATGTCCTTACAGATATCAAACATGTTTCACTATATCACCTACAGATAGACTAGAGATACATATCAGACTAGAGAAAGTTTGATTAAAATGGCTAAGGAGAAGACAATTATCACCATTAAAATTAAATGGTGTCCAGGAGTTTCTGACTAGGTCCTCAATTTTCGATTGATAAAACAGTGTTATGACTTCCCTCTTTCAAAAGGATCATAATGACAAATCAATTAATATCTTTCCATTAAACCCTATGTTACTACATAGAGAAGTCTTTTTAAGAAAGAAATTAAATGTCCTACATATAGTTCCTCCATCAATGTTAAAATAAACAATTTTCAAAATTTTGGTCTATTTTTCTGGATTAATCTAAACATTAAAAAAGTAGCTGGTGGTTTGGGCTTTTGATTTTTATCTGTCTTAAGAATTCAAAGATAAATATTGCCATCCTAACTCCAGCTCTAGAAACATACTTGACTTTGATTACGCAAACACTGCAATGCTTTTTCAAAAACAATCCCATAACTCATTAGAAAGAAGCCCTCAACTTTCATCTCTCCTTCTATAAATTGATCACTTATCTATTCAGTCATCTGAACCACAGCAGGACCCAATAGATACTGAGTTGTCACTTTAAAGTCAGCACTGGGCACATAACTAGAGCAGTATGTGAGGGCTCCTACCTGGGCAGGCAGAGTGGAAGATTCTGCCAGTGCAAACTCACAGGCAGAGCTTGATTTAATGCATTTCTTTCCAAAAGAGTCTCATTCTTGAAGGAATAAAACTGGCATTTAATAGAGAAACAGAGAATACAGAAGTTTGCCAACTAGCTACAGAGCCTTTCTCTTGCAAGTCATCAGATATACATCTAGCCTTGTTTAACACATATTAAAACTGGTTCAGTTTAATGGATTTTCAGTATTCACTACATACGGCTACTTCCCTGCCATCTAGTTCAGAAGCCATAAACAGACCTAGAAGTGCTTAGTCCAGGATCAACGGCATTTCTGTAACTCTCATAATACATCCCATCCGGAGGCAATCAGCATTTATACCACTACAGTTTTTAAGGTTAATTTGCATACAGGTACATTTAATTACATGATTTGTATTAAGATGTTTCAGGGTTACAATTTGACTTCCACAACTGATCTGTCCACTATCAAAAGAAAAATTGGAACTACTGGGACATCAGCAGAGGCTTAGGAAGTTAAACAGATAACAATACTTTTGTGCACTAAAATCAAAGCAGAAGACTACTATGACCATCTTCGAAAAGTTTGCATTTCCTCCTAGAAGGTAACATAGAGAAAACTGGTTTCTCTTACATCAAAGCGTGCAATATGAAGTCATGCTCAATTCTGTGGTTCTTAGTAATACAATCTTTATAAAGATGATGCATTAAAGTCTTAATAATCACCCTCTTATACCAGCACATCACAACTAATAGATGATTTCTACTTCTCTAAATTCTGTAAACTCACACCCAAACATGTACACACTAAAAAATTAATTAAATAAATAAATAAACACTAACAACCCAAAAAATACCACACGATTTTATACTACCTAGTATACTACAGTGAAGTCCTCATCACTGAGACTGTAAATCAAGAGACAAAGTTAGCTGGCAGCCTTCACTGCTATCAACGGAACTACCTTAAATTACTAGATGAAATGTTACTGCAGAAGGGAGATCTGGCTGTAATAAATCTGCCAATTATACAGTTAAACATTCAATTTAAAGTTACACTAATTTAGGTAGCTTTTCTGAGGGGTGGAGGGATCTTAAGAAAATGCATTCTCACATATCTTTCTGCATGCTAACATTTTTATTCCCATGTTTCTTCCTAGATAGCTAGACAAACAGATTAACTGGAAGTTAGAAAAACATTACAGTTGTATACACGCTTATATGTACACATGCATACAAAGAAACAGACAATTTATTTTAATTAAAATATACATACTTTTTTTCTAAAAAGAGAGAGGAATAGAAGGGTAATTTTTCATCCTCTGCAAATGCTTCATCAAGTCTCCAGGTTTGCTCAAACTTCTTACTTAAAAAAAAAAAAAAAATCCTTCATAGCAACCTTCAGCACTGTAACAGCTATACAAAATAAACTCCAGTTTTAACGGTAACACAAAATCTTTTGTCATAACTGAGAAGCAGGTCTCTAAAATAGTAATTATTGATTTTTTTGTACAAGTGGTCCAAGAATTAGAAACCGATAGTAGTGTGTGTTTGGGTTTAGGGGAGGGGTTAACTTCAAATCATGTTTTTTCAGGGAACTATGTAGAATTACTGCAATGTCTACATTTTTAAAATACAGATTTGCAGTAGCTTTGCGGTCTAGAAGAAAAAGTAGTCATAGGTATGGAGTCACATATTAAACCACATTGATACATACCTTCCATAAGGACTATATATTTTCTTCTCTTAACTTGGCTAGTGAAAGGGACTTTCCAGAAAATCAAAATTAAATATTATTTAGTAATTTTAGATGCTGCTTAATATTAAGGTCTAGTCTACATTTAAAGGTTTTTCCAGAGTAATTACACTAGCTTAGCTATATTGGAAAAAACAGTTTACTACTGTAGGCTATAGCAATTAAACAAGGTAGACTATAAAATAAACACACATTTTTCTCATATAGTCGTGGAGCAACCTGATCTAAGGTCTGAAGCAGGTAGGTTGGACCAAATGACCTCCAGAAGTCCCTTTCCAACCTAAATTTTTCTATGACTCCATTCTATGGTATTATTATTTAACTGGTGCAAAAATACTGCCAACTGTTGAGAATGAGTGTGTCTGTGCATATGTGTGTGTATCCATTTAAATAAAAATCCATATAATATGAACACATAAAAAAAGCATGGGCCTACTGCTCAGGTTCTTGATTTCCTATGAATAACTCAAAATATAAAAATGACACAACAACTGAGAACTATAAGCTTGGTTTAGAGGGGAGCTACCTTATTTGTAGAATTAACAGGAACCTTTTCTAATACAAAAGTAATAACTTTTTTAATAGGAAAAAAATTAGTTTGTCATGAAATTCATGATTTGTCTTCTCCCATACTTAAAATGGCTACTCATATTTATTTATATATGTGGAATTCAAATTTATTACTGTAAGGTTCTCTTTTTTTTTTTTGATCAGTGTGTACACACTAGATGTTCATGCTATCTTGCTGTACTTCACCAAAAGCACAAATAACAGTACTTAGACTTGTACTAGATATACTGAAGACTTTACACACAAACAAGGAGTCAAATAGTCAATTATCCATAATGAGGTATTACTATAGTTTCAAAATGGATAGTCATGCTGTATTTCAGGACCAAAATATACTCCTTCAAGATATTTTATCCAAATGACTCTGAATCATGGTTAAAGGAAAACAACAGGACATCTGCTAGCACTATGACATTGGTACAAAATTAAATGAGTACTTAACACATTGTCCTTTCCAGGGTCACAGTGCAGTCTACTATGAGTCTATCGTATCGCATCTTTTTTTTTTAAGGAGTAAGACTGTGTCATAGCTGTTGCCTTTTTAAGTAAGAAAAAGACCCACTCATAAGCAAGCCAGTGCTTCTTCAGAAATACTCATTCAGTCTAGAAACGGAGGATGATTCAAAACCACAACTACTCAATTTTCTAAAGGTTGTACAAATCATGTTGGGGGAAAGGGGAGAAAAACAATCTGAGTTAAAAATAAGTAACAAAGAAACACTATCATTCAGAGAAGGGTACATTAGGTCAGAAGCTGCTGGTTTTTAACACCATAATGTACTTAAAGCTTTCTGTTGGAAAACTGAAGCAGGAAAAAACTATCATGAAATCAGGAGAGCAAATAAGCTGTTTGCTCAGCATTTTCTGTTTAAAAAAAAAACAAGCAGCAGCTTTAAGCACAAACTACATGTTCAGAGTAGTGTTGGGTTTTTTTAAAGCTACAAAAAGGTCATCATTGGTAACATATTAAGAAACTGCTGATATTATTTTGTAGAATAAACATAACACATGCCATTAGACTATTCTCCTAGTCCCTTCTCTACCCACCTCCCACTTGGCTATAAGTCTTATTGGCATTTCTGCCATCCAGTTATATCACAACTGCTAAATTATTATTTACCATTTCTACAGTCAAGCTAAAATAAACAGTATTCAGTTATTTCACAGCCACGGGAGGTATGGAGGGGAGGGTGGGTTGCCTTCTGATCATTGCAAGGCCTTAGCCCATCATTATAGAAGGTCCTACAGAAACACACAAAAAGAACAACCAGTGAGCTATGGGATTTAAAATCAACTTAATAAAGAGAGACAGTGAGGTTTAAAATGTAGTATACTACCTGCTTGCTATATATATCTCTGTTTTTTATAAATACATCTATCTATCTTTAGTCAAATGGAAGAGTAAATGGAGTAACCTGATGGAAATTAAGAGTACGATAAAGCCATTTACACAGTTATATTAAAAGAATTGATGGTGTTACTTGTTTATAAAGCACTAGAAACTATGCAAGAGGAGAACTTATTCCATCTATCATTATTTAGCTGGTTTATTGTAAGCCCCAGAGTCAGTGTGGGATTTGAGGATAAACTAATCATCTTACAGACCAATTTAGGGAGAACGTCATAATCTAAATTACTATGTTGAACTCTCAATGATAGAGAAAAACACACAAACATATTTCTCTAACTGCTATGGGCTATCTTGTACCTCTAAAGAGACAGCCATGTACCAGGCGAGGCAGACTTCAGCATCAGTCCAGCAAAACCTGGGAAGGATTATACAGCCTTTGTGCCTTAGGAAGAAAAAAAAAGATAAGTATTGCTCTCCAAAGCCACAGAGCAGATCGCTGAATGACCCAGAAGTAGCAACTAGATGAGAAAGTCACTCTGAGTTAACTACCTAGGATAGTGTAATCTGCAGTTTCCTTATGCTCCTTCTGACTCTGGTCACTTATGTACATTCTAACTACAAATCTTCAATAAATTATCTGATGGAATTGGAAATAATTTCATGGAGTGGCATGACTTCAGAAGAATGAAAAAGCCAATAGTAACTATAGTGTCTATCTCCTCACTGTTCTGTACGGATGAATAATGTTCTCTAACAACATTGCACACTGACATGTACAATCTGTACTGTCAAATTAAACGAGACTAAAACAAACAAACTGAGATTGCAACTTCTGCAAGCAGCTGCAGTTTAAAGACTTCAGCAGTTAAGAACAGACACATCTGCCAGTTATTGCCCTAGCTGTAGTTAAACTGGATTTTCAGGTTCAGTCTCGTAGAACTAATGTATTACAATTTATTACACTAGGGAAAAAAACTTGAATTTGCTGAACTTGATTAACGTATTAGTTTATGGTTACAATATATGTATGTCATCACTTCAGTAGGACAGATCATTTCCAAATTCTAAAATCTTTTCTTAGATGGTATCTTAAAGAAACTTGTCAAAACCTGAAACCAGAAAGTTTCGGGATTCTAAGCTTGGAATCCTGAAACCATACATCTTAAAATATTCCAATTCAAAACAAAATTTCAAACACAGGATCTACTTGAGAAGTTGGATGTAACTCAGAAGAAATTGAGCAGAACTGAATGTATTGTAACCTTAGAGGAAGTCTTCTCATACTTATCAAAATTGATTTCACAGATTAACTGCAAAACCTACATTAACTTTGAACTGGCAGGAGAAAAATATAGTACTAATAGAGCAGAAATACGAGATACACATAACCCAGGTTAATGCTAAACTCCAGTTAATTTTGTTTACAGTAAAAATTGTTGTTCAGATTAATCTCTCCAGCCTTTCCTCATAAAAATATCCTTCATGTGTTTCTTTAGCAAACTTTCAGAGTATGAAAGTAATTTTAAAATTAGTTACAAGAACGTTCCTTCATCAGTCCATAAAGGGACTGAGTGATTTATTTGCTCTACATAAAAGACTGCCCAGGTTCTACTCCATATGTTAATTAAGATCCTCTGTCACCTTTTACCTTTCCTAAGTAGAGACAGGATACACAAACAAAAAAAACAAACAAAAAAAAACCCAAACAAAAACAACACACAAAACAAAACAAAAGAGAGAAGCAAAAGATAAAACCTGTGTATTTCAGACATGATGTTTGACACTAATAAGGCCAAAGTTCAGGCTGTCTTTCAAGTGAGCTCTGCTACTAAAGGTAAAATGAAACTCCAGTATTACAAAAGGGAGGTCTAAAATAGCTACACTTTAAAATGTGGTACAGAAATGTGGTAGTCTGAAAGAATGAGTTTTCAAATAGCTTTTCCAAAGCTCACTCTATTTTCAGCTCTTGCATCTTTTATTACCAGTTGTGCAAACCCTATCAGGCCTCCTCAGCAAAATCCTGTTGTGCTAAGCGCTGTAGACAGAACAGACTGCCTTTAAAAGCTTAAATATATCACATCAGCAGCTGAAAGAGCTGTATTAATTTCTCTTTCCATAATGAATGTTCTTCCTGTACTCTGTCCTACCTATAAAAGGAAAACTCAGTTCTGCTCCTAATTCCCATCTCATACCATCTTTGCCTGATGTATTTAATGAGGCAGATGAAAAAAGCAACACACAATCTGATAAAAAAGTATCACATCTGCTGTCACTGCCCTTTCATTTTCTGTCTATGAAAGGGGGAAAAAAAGTCTTCTATGCATGTTTGCAGAAAAGGATTTCAGCTCAGTAGGCTAAACTGGTTATTTTTGAACGATGCAATCTCAGCACAATTCTGGGTTCAAATATGGTAAACAAGTATGGGACAGAATAGAGAAATTCTTTACAATCCCAAATTATAGTTTGGTTAACCAGAGTGCTCCCTCAGCCAGGTCATTACTGCTGTTTTCTTCCATTATCATTCCAAATGAACTATCCAAAGTCAGACGATTTTACTGATCAACTTCAAAGCAGAGAGGGATAAGCATACAACCAACTGAAGCCATAAGGTATCACTCATAACAGGGTTATGTGAGTACTACCATACCCCATCATACAGTAAGATAAAATAAATTATTATTAATATTCAACTCAAGCGCACGCACTCGTGTTGCATGCTATATAAATTCTGGACCATTTTATTAAAACCAATCATCTAGACTGTCTATTCAGCATAACTTCTTAGTCACTATAATAATTTACTTGTTTCAAGTAGAATCAGGGTCTGCATGTGCTCTGCATTCCAAGACATATGAAAGCCAACACTCTGAAAACTCTCTTCTTCCTGGGGAAGAACTGAACGTGGCATGAGGGGAAACCTCATGAGGAACCTGGCATGAGGGGGAACAGCAGCTCTCATATTTATGTTTGTATCTATCTCACAAGGGTGAGCCAAGGTTATACATTGAATAATATTTTTTTAAATTATCATAAAACCACAAAATAATCACGGCCATTTGTTTAACAACTTACCAGCAACAAAACCCATTATCAGAAAGCGACATAAAAACCCCATTTGTGTTTTGAAGACTAGGTTAATAAAATTAGATGTATATCAAAAACTAAGTCACGGACTGACTGTAACAGCTGAAAAGAATGATTTCTAGCTTTTGTCCAAAATCTCTGTCAGACAGAGAATGTCTTTTAAAAGTTATCTTACTAAAACATATAATAAAACACTTTAGGTAAAACATTCAACAGTAAATTATGTTTTGCAAATAGCACAAACATATATTGTGTTTGGTTTGGTTTTTTTGGTTAGCAAGCAATCTGAATGACTCAAAGTATTTAGATTATTATTATTATGATACTCAAAACTGAATTAACACACAAACACAAGCCAATCTGGCAAAGCACAGCTGTCTGAATCACAGTATTTCTTTAATGCTACATATGGTGTGCATTTCTTCAGCAGCAAGCGTCAAGTTCCCTGAACTTTCTAACTTGTAAGAAAACATTATTTTAGCATACATAAGCACTGTTATTATCAAACAGAATTTGCATTTCTGTATTTGAAAATAAATTTAACATCCAACACTAGAAGAAATCAGTGAGATTTTCCAGGGCATTCAGTGCTGAACTAATTGTAATCCAACTCAAGTCAGCACAGGTTATCCAAATACATTAGTGGGAGAAAAGATTAGTTCAGAGATCATACTTTCGATAAGTTCATTTCACACTTAAATTTAGAATGTTATTCCTCAAGATGATGTCATTTAAGAACAGATGAGAAATCTTAAATAAGTAGAAGAGAGTTCTAGGAACACTGATCCCTAAAAATAATTTGTTTGACTGGCAAGGTTGCAACAGACAATAAAAGTAGATTTTCTAAGATCACATTGTATTTAGAAAGAAAATAAACATTCATACCATGCAGTGTCTGAGAGTCTAAAATAAAAGTACACTCAACCTAGACAGGCCATCAGTTACCAGAGGTCTAGAACCACTCTCTACTAGCCAGTCTGAACTGCCAAATATTATTGAAAATATTATAACGGGAACGATCATGAAAGTTGGCTTCATTACACAGTGAAGCCTCAGTGCATAAGAAATTATCAAAGAAAGAGTATTCCAGTAGAAAGCAGTAAAGCCATCATGGTCAGCAACATACATGTTATTCTCCATAATGTTCCATTTCATATACCCAGAAGTATTTTGATGCAAAAGTAAAAAAGGAAATGAAAAGATCAGAAGACACGTATCATTGCATTAAGCCCTATAGTTTCTTGAACTCCATATACATACACACACGGTATTTTCTAGCCCTTTCCTGTAGGCAATTTGTGCAGCACAATCAGTAGCATTAGAAAGATCAAAAATACCAGGTCAATCTTATCTTGATGAAATAACTCTAGCAACGCAAAGACAAAGCCTAATTCACTTTCTCTCATTTTTCCTGAGTACAACTAAAGACACATCATGCCCTAGTAGAACTGGCAGTCACCAGTTATCAGCTTTACAAATTTCTAAAGGTATTTTATGTTAGTTTTTGCAGTATATTAATCTCTTTTAACAAATGGTGAGACAGAAAATGAAAAAAGGGGAAAAAAATAAGGAGATGGAATATACAAGCTTTGTATCCTCTATTACATCTTAATAACTGCCTGTAATTGTGATGCTTGTAAGCTGAAAATCAACAAAAGCAATAACAGAACTATGATTTTAAGTTAGAGAACTTTAAAGCACTGCAACTTCTCCACTAACAGCAATGTCACAGATCCACAAAGTCAGTCAAAACAAGTTTCTAACTTTATTCTTCAACTACTGCATAAATTATAGGTATTTATAAAGAGAACATAAGCAAATACAAGTGTTTTTTCCATGCTCTGATTATCTCTGAACTGAAACAAAACACTTGTTCAAATTTGCCTTTTAGCATAAACTAGTGAAGAAACTTTTTCGTCACCAGAATTGCTTTAGAGAGTTGTAAGTATCTGAAAAATAAACTTGAAAAATTGAATGCAAGTTACTCTTAACTCAAATCTACTGCCTATCCACACCCTACTACCTAGAAATGTTTAAGATGCTGCTAGTTAGCCATAGCACTCGTTATCCTTATAGCTATAAAGGTACCTTCACATGTACACATATGGATATATAGAAAAACATGACTGCATTATGACTTCTTCACTTGATGAAGCCTTCATTAAATTTAGAAAAGACCTTCTCTGAGGTTTTTTTAGACATTGAAAATATTCAGAGAGGAATTTCATCTCTGAAATGATTCTTCATCACTTTCCCAAAACGAACGCTCCAATGTTGGGTTCTTATTACCAAACTTCTTCCAACAACCAACATACTTGTGCTCAGTAGTAATTGCTTATTCTACCACTGTTTGCTGGAGAAAGAGACACTGAACAAACAGAAATGTCAGTAGATTGGTGATGGATCATACGTAATCTTTATCTTAATTAAATACTAATTCAACAGAACAAAACAGCCAGTGCATTAGCAAAACTGAAGGCCTTGGCTTAATTTTTACTTACTTGATTCTTGTGATATATAGATGAATAATGACAAAAAATGCACATACACACCAGTCTATAAAAAAATGGAGAAGTAAAGGACAGGAGAAAAATTATGAATATTGAGAAAGTATTCAAATACAGGGATCACGTAAACACCCCAAGAGTTGGGCAGACATGTCCAAGGACTCTTAATGAAATAAAGGTTTAAGAATTAGCCTAAATTCTTACCAAGTCTTTCTCATAATCTGCTACACACTAACACATCACTGGAGTATATTAGAGACAGATATAAGCTAGAAGTTGAACAAAGCTGAAATGAAGAACTATACTTGAAATAAGAACTGGACAGATCTTCAGTGTCTGGAAGGAAACAATCAACTAGTAGCAATACTAAATTTGATATTATATCAATGGACACTATTATTTTTTAATACCAACTACAGCAAAAATAATGAATAACCAGAAGGTTTTACATAAAACCAACTGAAACCTTGTTTTCTCCACTACCTCCATCATTAAATTTATCTTTATAACCTCGTAACAAAGGGAACAGGCCCCTTGTAACCTTAACATCTTTATCAATGATCTGGATGAGGGGATTGAGTGCACCCTCAGCAAGTTTGCAGATGACACTGAATTGGGAGGTAGTGTTTACCTGCCTGAGGGTCGGGAGGCTCTACAGAAGGACCTGGACAGACTGGATTGATGGGCTGAGGCCAACTGTATGAAATTCAACAAGACCAAGTGCCGGGTCCTGCACTTGGGCCACAACAACCCCCTGCAGTGTTACAGGCTTGGGGAAGTGTGGCTGGAAAGCTGCACAGCAGAGAAGGACCTGGGGGTGCTGGTCGACAGCCGATTGAACGTGAGCCAGCAGTGTGCCCAAGCAGCCAAGAAAGCCAACAGAATCCTGGCACGTATCAAAAACAGTGTGGCCAGCAGGAGCACGGAAATGATTGTCCCCCTGTACTCAGCACTGGTGAGGCCACACCTTGAGTACTGTGTCCAGTTTTGGGCCGCTCACTTCAAGGACATTGAGGTGCTGAAGCGGGTTCAGAGAAGGGCAACGAAACTAGTGAAGGGTTTAGAGAACTTGTCGTATGAGGAGCAGCTGAGGGAGCTGGGACTGTTTAGTCTGGAGAAGAAGAGGCTCAGGGGGGACCTTATCGCTCTCTACAATTACCTGAAAGGAAGTTGTAGGGAGATGGGGGTCAGTCTCTTCTCCCACGTTATGAATGACAGGATGAGAGGGAATGGTCTCAAACTGCGCCAGGGGAAATTTAGGTTAGATATCAGGAAAAATTTCTTTACAGAAAGGGTTGTGAAGTATTGGAACAGGCTGCCCAGGGAGGTGGTGGAGTCCTCATCCCTGGAGGTGTTTAAAAACCGTGTGGATTTGGTGTTGAGCAACATGGTTTAGGGACCCTGACAGTGCAGGGTGAATGGTTGGACTCGATGATCTTGAAGGTCTCTTCCAAGCAGACAATTCTATGATTCTATGATCAAATTTTCATTTTTGGTGCAAATTCTACATTAAGAGCTAATTATGAAATCAGCTTTAATTTCTATTATATATATTCAAGTTACATACAAAAGGGAGGAAAAAAGCAGCTTTTAATGCACTTAATTCAGAATGTCATCAAACACAATCTGGATATTGTGGCTGAATATAGTTCAGCCTTTTGATTCAGTTTAAGTAGTGTATTATCAAGAAGATACTTAAGGTTTTCTTCCTACAACTATGTCCTCACAGCTACTTCCTTGCACATCAAATGAATTCCAGTGACTTCAGAAAGGCTTGTACATGGCCCATTCATGCATCCACACTGACAGTCTTCAAGCAATGGGTTTCAGCCCATAGGAACAACAAAAGTAAATCAGTTCCTCACATATATGCATCTTGGTCTAAATTAAAACTAAGAGCATTTTCAACCCGCTGGCATTAGTGTGGTAATATAGCTTACCATTAGCAACGATGCTGCATGCTGAGGCAGAAAAGTGCAGTAGACGAAAAACCACACTGTTCAATATGGAAGTTTAACTAACACTTTATACGATATCATTCAAAGATTTATCAACTATTTGGATTAAGTTGTAGAGTGTAGGAAACTGAAGTATTTGGTTCATATTAGTTTTGAAAGTATGTTTGCAATAAGAAAATTTTAATTACATGATTTTTAAAATTATTCTTATTATTAACCTAAACTAATCTTGATCACAGCCTCTGTTCCCTCTGTATATGAGTTTGAGTGTTTTGAAGATCACGGTTTCCAGAATTTCACTCTAAGTAGTGCTTATATTACAAAATAGATTATTTCAAGTAAATCACAAATTTGAACAGCTGCTGTGAAATTATCATGACTGTGAATCTATTGGGCAGCACTATAATTTAAGTGCAACTGACCTAAGGTTAGCAGTTAGTCTGGAAACAGGTTGTAGAACAGCCAAACGAATCTTTGTAAAACAAACCTCAGCAAAATGCATTAGACACACTGAAAACTTTTTTTAAACTATTAATACCTATTGCTCTAAGTACTATGGTAAATAATAAAATATCCAAAGACAAATAAATGATGTGGGAGCCAAATCAGAATCTACATAGCATTATGCTCTTCTAAACGATTATACAATCATAGAATCATAGAATGGCATAGGCTAGGAGGGACCTTAGAGATGATCTAATCCAACCTCCCTGTCATGGGCAGGGACGCCTCTCAACTAGACCAGGCTACTCAAGGCTCCGTCCAATCTGGCCTTGAACACCTCCAGGGAAGGGGCACCCACAACCTCTCTGGGCAATAATTGCAAGGTCTTAAAAATTAAAAGCCAAATATATCTATGTAAATGGTAGTGCACCATAAACTGACATGTGTTTGGGCGGTCTGTGACAGTCTGATACTTTTAAATCTGTATTCCTCTTAAGGTAATCAGCATATTAAGTACTATCACGAGTTATAATTAATACCATTTATGCAGGCTTTAGACATCATACAGAACAGATTTTTTTTCTGAGAAACAAAAACTTCTTCAAATCCAAGTAAATATTTTAAATATTCTTAATCAGTGGAAATATAGAAAAATTTTATTCATAAAAAATATGTATGCGTACACTATGAAAAACTTTTACATATTTTAATACAGCTTTTCTACAGTATTTTGGGATTTCATTTCAGGACTCCTATATTTCTCCTGCCTTCTCAAATACATGAGAAAAATATTTGTGAGCTTATCTAAAAACACAATTCTACAAAAGGATTCAGCTCATTCCCCAATGCTGTGGTTCAAAAAGGTGTAGCATATGTAACAAACATAGCGTATGAACAACTTCCTCACCTTAAATGGGATGACTCATAAGCTTAACATTACATATAAATTTAAGCATTCCAGGGAATCAAACCCTGACTCAACACTTAAGTGCTGTAAATTATAAACTAATCAAAGATACCACCTTCAGACTGTGAGGCATAGTTATCCACAGACTTTCAGATCTCACAGGGTTGTAACGGGATTTGATATTCTATTTCAAAATATAGTTTCTCTACGTTCCTTCTGCCTTTTAAGTCCCTACAATCCAACAGCCCATTTTTTAACATGAGCACAAACTACCAAATGCCATTCTGGATTAGCACCTGTTGTCCCTATATGACTCATTTCTCACAAGTTCATCTACTTGCTGCACGCATTTTTTTGCTGAGAAAGGCAGGATGAGTTGAAGTTACTCTTCATAATACTCCATATCGATGACAATCCATAGGAAACAGAAGATCTTACTCAACTTCACAATAACAAACTACTCAGAGATAGTCTCTATTTTGTTTTCTTTAAGAAATTTGTTACCTTTTTTGCACTGTAATGCCGCAGCCTTTACTATTTTTCCCAGGATCTTAAGATGTCAGCATGAATTTGTTATAAATTGCTCAAATGGGAGAATCTGTAACTTCCTAAATTATGTAGTTTATAAAAAATGTCAGCTTCTGTCATAGCCTGCAAAGTTCTTTTAAAGTGGTAACTTCATTTTGTGGTCCTGGCCAAAAGAAACAGCTGTCTTTTTTTTTTTTCTCCACATGGTTCATCCCTGGCACTTCATCATTTCAAAAGTCTCCTTTTTTTTTCAGCAAACAAAAATGTAACTTTCAATCTGCTCATTACATTCAAAGAATTTCTTCAGTTCCTACTAGTTTAATGAAACTGTGAAACCTACTCTAAAGCACAGAAGATCTGTTTGCATAGATTTCAAAGTATAACTGCACCAGTTCTGAAGAAAAGGAAAATGTCTATTTCTTCCATTTATATGGCCAACAATAACTTCTACATTCTGACAGAATCATGTGTATACTGGCAGGGAGGGAAGTTTTAAAATACTTTATCAGGAAGTCCACAATTAAATAAAACACAGGCTCCCCAGATACTCATCAAAACTGATGCACAGGCTTCTTAGACTTCAAACTTCACGGCTGCTCTTTTGTTTTTTGAACACAGTTACAGTTATTTTCTCCACCAAGAACAACACTTAAACTTTCCAGTGTAGATGACTATAATAGATGTGAACAATAACTAAACAGAATTCTCTTGAAAGAGAGAACTAACATTTTTCTATCCAAAGAGAACTCAACACAGCAAACCACTGCATTTGTAACAATGTACTCATCCACTTTAGAAGATTAAACGCACAGGAAACGGTTCATTATCTCATTTACATTACACTGAAAAACACTCTAGTGGAATGTATCCCATGCTCCACTTAACAACAACCTAGTAGTCTCTTAAGGACATTTAATTGAAAACAAATTGCATCTTCTACTTTTGGACAGGGAACTCTTTGTAGAAATGAACAGAGGCACGTAATTCCTTTCATATCTACTACCCACATAGCAATTCAAATCAGAAAACGTTACATGACAGTGAAGGTGAATCGACAACATACGACAGAACAAGCAAGGCAGCATTCTTCTCACCACATTTTATCTGTGTAAAATCCTGTATCTCTTAAAAGTAGCAGTGACAAGCCAGAGGAGACTGTTAGGAATAGGTTGAGTGTGGGAGCACTGGGAAAGCAAGGGGACTTGCATTGCCATGTCCATGACTGACCAAAACAAAACAAAAAAAAAAAGGCAGTTTAAATGTAGCCTTAAGGGACTTAAAACACCTTTTCGTTCCTAAATGAACTCCTTCACAAGTATAAAAGAGTAAAAAACACAAAGCGTATCTAGCGTGATACAGCAATACTAAAATGTGAAATATTTCCATTACATTCAAAAGCTAAATGCAGATTTTTTGCAGGTAAACAATTATTACCTGTGGAGGCTTGAGATGCTTTAGCTTCTTTATGATTAAGGAAGGTAAACAGTTGAAAAAATATTTCTACATATTTATATGTTTTTATAAATATATAAATAAAAATAAAGCTTTAACTTTCTTCCTATCATAATCTTCAGCTCTAACACAATGGAGAGGGGAAGGAGGAGAGTATAACATTTCAGATAAGACTATCGAAAAATTTTAAATCACAATAATAAGGTAATATATTAAAAGCCATATGCAAACAAATTAATAGATATTCAGTAATTAATGACCTAAAGAGAAATGCTCAAAAGGATAGTATCATTGTAACAGTCATGATGCTTCCATAATTTTAATAAATAAAATTTCCCTGTCACTGAATTGTAGTTACCCATCTATAGGTCAGAAGGCAGATGCTGTAACTATTTCAATTTTTATATAGTTGATTGAAAATTATTTGAAAAACATGAAGCAGCAGTGTAAAAAGAAGCTCTCAAATACTGAGTGTTTTCAATAATCTTGCCAAAGTAAAGATCAGTAGCCCGAAATTAATTCTGTGTTAAGTTCATCCTAATTTACCTCATCCTATCTTAAAGGACAACCTGGACAGTCTTTCAGAGCTAAGACTAATGAAAAGAGTCAATGATTACCACTATCTTTTGAAAATATGGATTTATGTCTCAGTACTCCAGGACTAGCTTTCTTCGTTTCATTTTCAACTCTGACAAATGAACATAGGGAAAAATCCTGTAAGACGCTTTTGCAAGATTTCATAAACCAAAGCTCTCTTTCACGTGCAGCTGACCTCAGCAATTGCAAATGTGCATCCT
Source organism: Tauraco erythrolophus (assembly GCF_009769465.1). Taxonomy (NCBI): domain Eukaryota; kingdom Metazoa; phylum Chordata; class Aves; order Musophagiformes; family Musophagidae; genus Tauraco; species Tauraco erythrolophus. The sequence continues at coordinate 66,868,198 of NC_141466.1, read as the reverse complement.
GTCCCCTCCCCATAAGTAACATTCCTAATCATATATTTTTAAAAATGTATGATTTAGATATCAGCCACCACAGCTAAGCTATCTAACCTCTAAGGCTGCAGATATCTTTCAGGTCTAGGACTATTCTTTAAAGTGTTTGATAAATGAGGAGCATGAATCCACACAGAAACAAGCTTGTTACTTCTCCCTGCCCCCATCCTGACAGTACAGTGTCTTGGATACACATAGAAAGGGGAAGAAATGCCCTGTAGTGGCAGGTGAAACTTTGATGAATATGTTGCTTTCCATAAAATGAAGACTTGCAGTCAGCCCACTGTAGTAGGTTACCAGTTAAGATAAAGACTTCTTCTACAAAAGGAATCCTTCCGATTATGCAAATATCTTTAAGACTGACAAAACACACCTGTTTAAATAACATTTGAGGTTTTAGAAGTTGCAAACAACAAAATCATGTAATATCACAGCTTGGAGCTGGGTTTCTAATAGTCCACTGTTAATTTACAACAACAAATAACATCTTTTTAATAACTTTCTTTTCTATCTGTCAAAACTCAGTTATTTACATCTGTTCCGTATCTTAATTTCATCAGCAATATTATGATTTCAGCAGTCTATCTCTCTGTATTAGCACTGAAAGATGGCAATACAAAATATTTATTTAAATAAGCATACACGACAACAGGAAGTTTAGCTTTCTCTGATGAAGGACTAAGAAATATAAGTCTCTAATGACTTCTAAAGTAACATTAAAAATGCATTTCTTTACTCAGCTGGACTTTCTCTCCCTTCAATATAGCATGTGTTTTTTATTTATCTAACTCACCTCTGAATGTTTTACAAATCAGAAGTAAAATACTAATGGTTCTATCACTAATACCTGCTCTGCTTCCCCTTCCCCCCCCATCACCCTTATGCACATATTCTAAGAAAACAGCTAAAAGATGTATACAAAATGTAGATATTAACAGATATTTTGACTGATTACTTACATCATACTTTGCAATTCAGGCGTAAAGCTCATTGATTTTCTTCCACCACTTGAAGAGGCAATCGTTGACATTGGGCTAGCCACAGTGCTGCTCATCTGAGTAAACAAAGAAATAAGACACTTAAAATACTCATATTTTATTTTAAAGAGAGCATATGTAGACTTTATACTAGATATTCAAAAGCGAAGATAAGCTTTTTGGGGTAGACTTGAATGTAAAGACTCTGCATGCAAAAAGAAGCCTATCTTAGACACTGTAGAACATATAAGAGAGTTGATGTTTACTGTATTGGAAATGCATGCTATTTTTAAAAATATCATCTCAGCAACCTATTTAGGGGTATCCTAGGAGCACCAATGGAAAAGTATTAAGATAAAAACACTGCTATTCTGGAATACATGGTATTCACAGACACCAGTATCTTGATATCCAAAACATCCTTTTATATTCCTGCAGTAACCTAAACCCTAGTAAATCCCATCCATCTTTCTCCACTGAGACTAAGAGGAGTAAAACAGAATCTCAGTAAAAGTCAGATAAAACTTAATGAGCACCAAGATCACAAGATTCCTTTCTAAAACACCTGCTTTATGTACAGATAGAATCATAGAATGGTTTGAGTTGGAAGGGAGCTCGAAGATCATCTAGTTCCAACCCCCCTGCCATGGGCAGGGACACCTTCCACTAGATTACATTGCTCAAAGCCTCATCCAACCTGGCCTTGAACATCTCCAGGGATGGGGCAGCCACAGCTTCTCTGGGCAGCCTATTCCAGTGTTTCACCACCCTCATGGTAAAATATAAATGCATATAAACACACATTTTACTTAAGTCTTCAGAAAAGAAATGTGTTAGAAAGAGTGGGATCTGAACATCATCTAAATGCTTACATGAGTAAAGATATAATCTTCATACAAAATGTTTTATGGCTTTTCTATACAAATTTCTCATTAAAAACTCCCAATCAAACCAAGGACAGTTCTATTCTTATTCTATGAATTAACTAACATGCCTGCATTTTCCTCTTTAATAAAAGGCAAGTGAAATGCCTTTAAATAACTTCATTTTTAAAAATAAATTAATTTACTAAAACACTGACAAATGAAAATTTAATTATAGAAAACTCTACAAAAATAGAATAGGGAATTCTTTTTTCCCTTCAAGAAATTTTTTAACAAAGAACTGCACACACTGTGCAAGTCTCCTGATAAACAGAATATATTCCCACTACATTTCTTCCTCTGCTAGTTTACTGCACACTAGTAACAGTTGAGATGTACTGCTCACTTCTTGTACTATTAGCAGTAGTAAAGACAATGAAAATCATATGTTAATATAGTTTGTTTTGCTGTTAAGACTTCTAAAGAGATCCTACTTTTCTCCACTTTTTAATTTTACAGTTGATAGATTTATTTTCTAAAAAACAATCTAAAAGTACATGATCAGATTTATATTAAATGTCACTAAAAGCATAGCAATCAACCACAAACATTATGCTTTGATTTAAGAAAACTTGTAATACCCTAAATACAAAGCATAAGATACTTTCAAAAAGTAACTAAAGAATTAGTGTTTTGAAAGGCTAATGACATAACAGCATTTATGCATTTACATACACGTTTAGAAGAGAAGGCTCCGGAGTGATCTTATCGCAGCCTTCCAGTACGTAAAGGGGGCCTACAGGAAAGCTGGAGAGGGACTTTTTACAAGGTCATGTAGTGATAGGACAAGGGGCAATGGACTTAAACTGAAAGAGGGGAGATTTCGATGAGATCTAAGGAAGAAATTCCTCCCTCTGAGGGTGGTGAAGCACTGGAACAGGTTGCCCAGAGAAGCTGTAGATGCCCCATCCCTGGAAGTGTTCAAGGCCAGGTTGGATGAGGCTTTGGCCAACCTGGTATAGTGGAGGGTGTCCCTGCCCATGGCAGGGGGTTTGGAACTAGATGATCTTTGAGGTCCCTTCCAACCCAATCCATTCTATGATTCAATTACTTTTTTTATCAATGCTTTCAAGTAGATTTTCACAGACTTTTGTTCATCTTCAAGCAGATTCTAATTTGTCCCCATCCTGCAAGCACTTACACACATGCATAACTTTAATCATAAGTTTAGTCCCACTGAAGTCTGACCGTAATCACATGAGTAGCTACACACTAGGCTTAAGTGTTGGCAGGATCCTGCCACAATCAGCAGTTACCAGAGTCATATAATCTAAACAAAAAAAAAAAAAAAAAAAAAAAAATCTAACATGAAGGAAGGTGTCAGAGTATTTCTAGGAAAGTTTTATGTACACATGCAAGGGAGTGAAGAGGAAGCTGCAGTGGTTCTCAGGAACAGCCCAAAGATTTGGAAATTTATACATGATTTACTGTTTGTTGTTTGATTGGGGCTGATTAGGATTCATTTTAGTAGCTATATATTTATATCCAATATCACAGTATCGATATTCCTAAATATAAATATATATACTGAAAATTCTATATTTTACCCAGACTGTAGAGAAAGTAGTAAGGGCAACACCTCAGCTAATACTTTCTAGAACAGCTGTAGAAAAAAAATCCTGAAACATGCAAATCATAATGATTTTGGTTGAATGAGGCTTTGGACAACCTGGTGTAGTGGAGAGTTTCCCTGCCCATGGCAGGGGGGTTGGAACTAGATGATCTTTGAGGTCCCTTCCAACTCTAACCATTCTATGATTCTATGATTCTAAAAGTGCCTTAGAGTTTAAAAACTGAGTAACATACAACTTAACTTTTTTTTAACTAACTACATCATTTAAAGCATATGGCTTTTTTTAAAAAAAAAAAAAAAATCCAGATCAGACATTCTGCTTTATCCATGAAGTTCTGTTCTGATAATTGATGAAGCATTCTCCCAAAAAACATGGAACACAGTCCCACAGTTGCCTCCTCACAGCATAACATTAGTGATTCATGCGTGTCCTATTTTGGAGTAAATACTTTAAGGTTGCTGCCCTCCAAGTGGACAAGAACAGTTTAACTAAAAAAAGTTGGTAGGCTGTACATCTGTGAAAGTATCAGTAGGTCTGAGAGCTGAAAGCTTATCAGCTACTGCTTCACTAAAAACTTGGTCTTTCTATTGCAACCAAATGATTTAACTTTCAAATCAAGCAGGTGTACAGCATTTTCTTGACATAAAAAACCAACAGCTAGTCAAGCTTTGTCAGACCCTTTACAATAATTACTTCCACAGCCCACATTTTGTTTGATGGTTTAGATAATTAACTTCTTTACACATCAAAGTCCCATCATCTGTATGTTCTATTTCCTTTCTTCCGGACATTAAAAAAAAAAAAAAATAATTCAAAAGCAGAAGCACTCTCAAATCAATTTTCTTCAATACGTACAGCTAACACGGAACTGAAAAGCCTACTGTAATCTTCAATGGGTCAATATACTGTATTTGTTTTAGCTCTGAACTGAAATGCAGCTGTTTGCCATATTATACAAAATGAATTCAGATGTTCAGATTAGGTCACAGATTATTTCAACATGCCGTATTTTAATCATGAACTCTAGCAAGGAGAAGATATCTTCTGATTAACACTATTTGGACTAGTAATTATGAGTTTCTAGCCAAATAGGTCCAGCTTTTACAAATTCTTTTCCCATAAGTAAAATATTGCAATCAAATGTATAATAAAAACATACATTAATAGGTATATACAATCATTTAATATAAATATTTAAAAGTATCTACTGTAATCTCCATGTCTTCCACATTAAAGAGTCACAACAGAAAACAGTACTTATTCCATGTGAATCAGCAGAACAAAAGTGTTCTCCGTTGAGGGGTAATAAATTCTATGTCATTTCTCATCAAGTTTAGGCTCATCCTTCTCACTGAGGTAAAATACCTGGGCTCATAGCCATCCTTCATATCTATCCACTCTGGACAACTATCAATGTGAGTTAGTATTGTTCAGTAATTTCAGTCAATAAGCCATCTGCATATTCCATCTATTTTTTCAAGATCCAGTTGAGACACAGGTAAGAACTGAAATTCTACTGCTCCTACAGCTTGAATTTAATATACAGGCTACATGTTTAGCCCATAACTGTAGAGCATCTCCAAGCTATTTCATATTATTCAGGACATACATCAGCAGTTTTAAACATATATATACACATATACACACAGTCAACACCTCGACCCTTTGAAGTACTACTCAAACACTTTCTCCAACCACCATTGCCAAAACGTCACATGAGGATCTAAGGGTGCATCCAAATACTCACTACAGAACGGTCCTCAAATACACGTGTTCAGTAGTTGATCTAAACTCAATTAGAAAGAGTAAACATTAATATTACTAGAGCTTCCACTTCACAAAAAAAAAAAAAAAAAAGACATAAATCTAAACTGGGTCAGTTTAAAACAAAAGTAGAGTCTCTCAGATTTTATTTCATGTCACTGTTACAGGCTAAAGAAGGTGCAGAATTAACAAAAAAAGTAGTGTCCCTGCATAAATTTTTACATTAAATAACAAATTAGAGTATAATTTACTGTTATGATGACTTAATTAATCAAACATACATGTAATGTGGTTACTGTATCAGTCCTCTCTTCTTGCCTTTCATAATTATGTTTTGCATATAACCTGAAACCATGCAAAAATTTGAAGAGTGACATCTTTTCATTTATATGAACCCAAACAAAACAGGAAGGAAATAAAAGCCAAGATGACTATGAATTAACACAAAATTAAAGTTAATGCTTTTGTTTTCACACCCTCTACTTCAGAGTAATTAGATTAACTACTCTGTTACCACTATTTTACTGCACGCATGGCCTCCCGAGCAGACAAGAGAGCATAAAATAAGTCTTCTAGGATTGGAGATGTAAGAACTTAATTAATTACAGGAAATACAGATTTCTCTTAGTGCACTTTTAAAACACAAAAACACAACCATTAAGCCTGTTGAACACATGCAAGACTGTCTTTCTAAATGTATGCTCAAAATCATTTAAAAAAAAAAAAAAGTTAAAAAATCCAATAACCCGTAACCAAATACTGGAGTACATATGTTGTTTGGCTAATCACCTACTCTCCCAGTAGTATGGAATAATAACTGAAAATTAAAATGCTGGAGTATTAAGTCCTTAAGTTCTCCTGAGCTGTTCAAGCAGGCTGGAACTAGAAACACTCTAAAGGGTCCCAAATAAGCACTATGCACGGATGACCTAGATTTTTCAACAAATTAATAATTCAAAACATATAATAAACTCCTTTATCATTCTCTAACCTGTTCAGGTCCAAAAAATCAGGTTCTTGTGTAACAATTAAGAAGTGGCTTTGCTTATAGGTAATAAGAGATCGTCCATATTCCCTAAACATGGCCTCTTAAAAGCCAAGCAGATAAAGCAAAGTCACAAACTTTCAAGGAACAGCCAGACCAAATCCAGGATTAGAAGCAATCTGTGGGCAGGCAGAGACACATCTGCATCAGGTCTGCGCACAATAACACTGTTCAAAGCTGGGGATGCAATCTCAGCTTTCTTTCATTTTTTAATTAATTAATAAAGTATCACAAAGTGGAATGCATGCACTATTCATGCTGAGGATAACACTTTACATCTGCTACTGCTGCTTCCATTTATTACCTAACAGACTAGATGCTTATGATAGTTTTACTTTAAAGTGAACACCAGAAAGAAGTATTTATCTTATAGCTGTCAGTGTACAGCCCAGCTTTCAGCACCCAGACAAATAAGCATCTCATCTTTAACCCTGACACTCTTTCTTGGAATCAAACATGCTTGGAAAGCCCACACAAATATAAGAAATACAACTGAACATCATTTCCTTTTTCCATTTATAAGGCAACTCAGTCATTCATTTCCAGTTAGAAGTTACAGAAGAAACATGCATGTCTGATAACAACGGGTAAAACAAATTTTCAAATGCATGTAAGCATAGAGTTTGTTCCAACGAATAAAACATCTTATCGATTTTATCTTTAAAACTGTCCTGTTCCATATCCCTGAAGATAAAATAATCCTAAATGTTCATTCCCATGTCTCATAAGAAAGTATCTTTGTGCATTACTTTTACTGAAGACTTTAAGCGAAAGCAGTAAACAGGGAAACAGACTTTGCAGGGAAAGAAAAGTCACTAACCAACTACAGACTAAAGCATAACCTTCTGACTCTGTTCTGCGTAACAGCCACTGAGTTTTGCTTAGAATGACTCTGCATGCTCTCATATTTTAGGCTATTATTTGTCCATCCATGAGTTAGACATGACAGTTATTTAAGTCTCTTCTGAAACAGACCACGGAGTGGTCTGGACTGCTGAAAGAATATTAATACACAGATGTAACTATTTTATTTGAGATTGAGAAACATACAGCATAATCTTACCAGACGTATGCCTCCACATCTGGAGATGTTTACAAACACTTCTCATAGCTTCTAACTCGAGTCTAATCACAGCTCTGTCCTTCCCCAGAAATTATTTATTTATTTTTAACCAAGAAAATAAGGAAAACAAATCTAATGTATATGCCCACCTCCCTCTGAACTGAATGTGCAGCACTTTTTGTAGAACTCCATGCTACATTCAGTAGCTAATGGCACTCCAAATTAAGCACCAATGACTTTTTTCTTCCTTCCTAAAAATGCTTTAACAGAACAGTGTAAAGATGAGACAATCTGTAACTAACAGCAAAGTTTCCATAACTTCCAGAATCTGACTCCTGTTACCATAAATATGTTTAGAATAGCAATTATTTTTTCAAAATGCACTGTTTTAGTAGTATTCTGAATCTTCCATAACAATTATTTAATAATTATATAGACATGCAAATTAGGGACCATGACCTTCCTGCGGTAACCACTGACAATTTTCAGTGAAGGAAATATAAGGTGTGCTTGCAAGTCTTGTGATAAAAAACGGCTTCAAATCAATAGGAACTTACATACTTGACATCAGCATGCAAAGATGAACAGACCTCAAACTGTAACTTGCTCAGTATTTTCCTTTTACTGAAGAGTAAAACATATCTATATGAATATACAGAAGTCAGGTTAGTTCTGCCAGTGTGCTTTACTGCTCATTTGCCAACAAGCAAATCCATTAGTCATCATGGTTTCCATCTACCTTTAGTTCCATTTAAAAGTAACTTAAAATTTAATGTTTCACTAATGCAGTTGGATTCTCTGTAAAGCACAACTAAGCTTTACATTATGCTTCCCTGGGTATAATTTCTCTCTCTAGACCTTCACCTGCCTTTATCTGTTGAACTCCTTTCAAGATGGCATTATCTTCCCAATCTATCACATTGATTACATCACCCTAAGCTGTGTTTAGTTCACTATTTGAAATACAATTAAAAATCATTTCATAATATAGTTCCACCCTGACATTAACTGAACATTCTGGCCTATCAGGAATTTCATACTTTGCCCCATTGCTGCCCTCCAGTTAGGGCATCACTGTATGTATTAGAAATTCCTGATTAAGAATGACTATCCAAATACATAGCTGAGATTATAAGAATTTTCTCCAATTTTTACTGTTGAACCGTTCCTCTCCTTTCTGAAATCACCACTTGTCCATCGTAAGTCTTAATCCTCTAGAGCACTAAACGTGTACCTCTTTTGTTGCTTATTTGCACAACACCTAGCACAAGGAAAACTACAGGAAAAAGTCACAGCTTTAATATCAATTACAACCATGAAAATTAGCTCTTAAGAAGCAGGTCTAGCAGTAAGTGAGTAACATTTAGGATACCAACCTCTTTCAATAATCTCACAGTCACAGATGATGTCCAATAGGGTTCTGCTAAAATGTGTTTTTGTTTATTTGAAAATACCCATTTTTCTTCGCTACTTAAGCACATGATTTTTAAAAGCTCTTAACACTGGAGAGCTGTATTGATAATTCTTACGATTTACCTGAGAAATATGAGCAAAAGTCAGGTCAATACCCAGGTGCTTCAAATCTCCTCTTCCACAAAAGCTTTTGGCCTCTTTTTACCATTACTGTTACTTCTTCTGTGACAGTTTAAGGAGCTGCATGAACTAGAAACTTTGCAGTTGACTTTGTTAACGTTTGATTGTAATCAAACGTAATACTTCAAACGTATGCAAAATACAGGGGTAAAGAAAAGACAGAGATTATTTATAAATAGAAATTGATTCTGCACTAGCTTGCAAATGAACACGTGCCAAGATTACTTCAAATGATGATTACATATAGCTCTATGAATGCCAAGTATCTGAAACACAGATTACACATCTAATCAATATCATTTTCAGTATCTTTGACATGCAGTTTTCTGATCTGCTCCAGATAAGTTTGTAACTGAGTCACTACTGCCTGATTCCATGAGAACACAGGCCTAACTAGTTTTCTTTTTCTTTACGTACTTCGTATATCTACACATTTGGATATTTCACAATTGCAAGAAGAGCATCAACTCAATTAGTTTCTACAGTATAATTATACTGCTTGGGTTTGGCCTCGTGCTTTAAAAAAACCCTTGCAATAATGACCTAGAAAGTCACTGTCTAGCTGGTCTTGCTGCTTGAGGGCATCACATCAGAACAGCAACAACATGAACAACATTCAGTGTTACTCTAGGCTATTATATGTAAGTAATTCTTGAAACACTTGTAGCTTGCTAAATTACAGCTTGCTTATGCTGACAAGTTACTAATTGACTAATCAAATTTCAGACAGCTCCATTCTATGTTATTCAAAATTGAGCCCATGAGAGTAATTCAGTTGGTTATGACACTCAAAGGCTTAGCAAATAATCTAAAGACTACTGAATCCTGTTAAACTTTAAGCAATGTTTCCAAATCCATATACTTGACATTCACAAGTAAAATGTGAGTAAAGCACAGAAGGACTTCTTGTTTATTTCTCAGAGATGTCACTTTGAGTTTTTCCTCCTGCCTTTTTAGCATATTCTGGTTAGACCTCAAGCTTTTCTTCAGAACCATCATGGCTAAAAATTTCTTTATGTAAATGAAACCTAACATTTTCACACTGTCACAAGACTCAGAGATGAGGCTTTCCAAAAAGCCATAAATAATACTGTTACAGTTGGAAACACTACTTTTAAGATCAGCATTCCCATCTACACAGCAACAATGCACAGGACAAAAAGGAAGCAAAATAAAGTAAAATTTGATTTGCATACTAGTAACATGCAAATAGGAGCCCATGCAAAGTTCACCAAAGTTAACAGAAAGACTGGCACTGCCTTCCGTGCCACTTGGATCTGGTCAACAACAAAGAAAGATATGCAAAAAGGGAGCAAAGGAGGATGCACTGCACCCTGTCAAGTAAGTTAGTACTGCACAGGGTGCAGTGCCTTAAGCCAACAGGAAAGAGAGGCCTGTACCACGAAAGAGAATGATGTGGGAGTTAGATCAAAGACTTCAAAAGAAAATTTAAGCGTATCACCAACACGACTGCAAAGCTTGAAATGGATTTGCTCTTAGGAAACCAAATGTCTCACAATAAATCATTAACACTAATGCCGTTTGGTAAACTTGGTCATCCGCAATATCAGGTTCTTACCTCCTCTTCACATGCACAAGTATTTTGCATGTATATTGTGCTTTGCACTCATAGACTGCAGAGCATTCATTTGTGTAATTCCTAGGAACTTACGAGCAGTTGATTTGTACATAGAGCATATAAAAATATAGTTAGTAAGTGGCAAAACCACTTAAAGCCTACAGAGAGAAGCATTCTCCTCGACTTAGCTGTTATTTCTAGGTTTTTAGCATTAACCAGTGATTTCTGTAAGGACTAGTAATTTCTATAAGGAATATTACAGTATTCCTACTAATAAACCATCACACCTGTTTGTGCAAAATAAATAAAATCCACTTCCTCCAGAGAAAAATTTCAAACTATCGACACTTCACAGCATCAGAGCAACAAGAAGAGATCGGTCATACCCAACAGAGCATGGCATACTGCAGGCCAAAGCCTGGCCTCCGTTATATCATTTTAAGGCCATATTTTTATAATTTTTAATATATAAAAATATATAAATATATCATATATATTAATATATAAAATATATTTTTATATTTTTAAATAAAATATAAGAAAATTCTAGAAACACCTTTGAGGATTAGTGCCAAGACAACACAACAACAGGGCAGGGTCCAACGCGTGCAACAACCCCGCAGGCCAAGGGGAAAACCCCGACACAAGAGCGAAACATGGCACGAGTGGATCACTGCCACCTCCCAGCAGTGAGCAACCCCAGGTCCAGCGCTTCCACCCAAAATCCCATGGCCAGAAGCCCGCGCAGCCGGGAAGGAGCTGGCGGCTGGGTACCAGGCAGCATCGCTGCCTGGGTTGAAGGCAAGGCCGCTTCGCAGGACCTTGGCTTCCATACCGGAGCCGCTCGCCTGCGGCAACAGAGTCCCCTCGCCCGCGGAGCCCCTTTGCCAGCGGAGCCTCTCGCCAGCGGAGCCCCTCGCCGGCCTCCCCGGCCGCTCGCCCCCGCCGCGGCTGCGCTCCGCGCGCCGCCGCTGGCATCCGGCCGGCCGGCGCGACCGACGGGACGCAAACCCTCTCCCCGCGCCGCCCCTTCCCCGCCGCCCCCTCCCGCCAAGCAGCGCTGCACAGCTATCGCTGGCTGGAACCCGCGAGGTTAATGTCGCGGAAGGCCTCGGGAACGAGCAGCCTGGGTTAGTTAACAGCACCATAGCGGTGCCCTCGCTGGTGACTCACTCAAAGGCTCACCCCCGGGGAAGGATGGATGGATGAAGAGGCTCAGATGTGCAGGGGAGGAGGGAGGAAGGAAGGCAGGCAGGCAGGTAGGTAGGTAGGTAGGTAGGAGCAGCCTGGCTTGGCGGTGGCCGGTTCCCCCCCCCACCCCCGTGTGCGTTTATCCGAAAGGGGAAAGCAAGTGGCAGGAACTGAACCTCGTCCCTTCCCCTCCACGCGCTGCCTGGATCGAGGCAAGAACCGAGGGGGGCGAACAACGGCGGCCGCTCTCCCTCTCCCCCACCCTCGCCGCCACAGCAGCTGCGGCTCCGGCGCTGAGGCGCACACGCTACGAGGGGGGGGTAAGATGGCGCCGCCCGCGAGGAGGAGGGGCCGGTTCCGCCACACACCGGCCGCGGCGCGCCGCCGCCTCCATCTGCTGTGTGGCAGCCGCGGCCTCCCAGGGCGAGGGGCGGAGCCGGGGCAGGCGGGGCGCGCCGCCGCTTCCTCTCCGCCGCCGCAGCCTCCGCTCGCCGCAGCCCGCCGCGGGAACGCTCTCCCCGGCCCGCCTCCCGCAGGTGCTACCCGGCGGCTGAGGGAGGAGCAGGGCCGCCATGGCCGTCCCCCTTTCCCCTCAGCGCCGGGCATCCCTGGAGGGTTGGCGGTAAGAGGCTTCAGGGCTGCTCCGAGCGCTAAAAGCCGGGAAGGTTTTGGAGAGCGGAGGCTGGATCTCCCGTAGCAGGGCGGTGCGCGCGTTTACACGGGTGTCTGCCCTCGGTGCAGGTACCAGCGCTCCCCCATCTCCGCGGCTCCAGCGCCGTAGAGGTGTTTGGAAACGGTACAGTGTGTGCCGCTCACGGCGTAAAACAGCTGTCTGCGTACGGCTGTGCCCTTGGAAATACCAGTGGATCCTTACGGCAGCGCAGCAAGTTGTATTACTTCAACCATACCGAGGTGTTTGAATGCATCGAGGTGGTTAACACCTGCCATCTGTAAGCAGGCCCCATCTTTTCCCTCCGATTCCTGGCAATGCCGGCTTTCCTCTTCCTGCACCCTGTCAGCTCAACAGATCGATGGGCAAGAGCACGACTAGATGAGCTGGGGCATTTAAACTACCTTTCCTTTCTTCTTTTAACTTCCCTTTCTTCTTTTAAACTTTTCTTTCTCAGCATCTCTTAATTGTAGGTTTTTGTGAGTTCAGTTCAGTCATTCCCCTCATCTGCCAGTACACGTGCAGGTCTGTTAGGAGACAGGCTGATTGGTACCGTGGTACAAATTAGAATTAATGAATACAAACAACAGCAGTACGTGGAGTACCTGTTAGTGCTTTCTTCACCACATAAGCAGAAATCCTGCTTTTCTTGAAGGTTTGCTGGGTGTATAACTTGCAAAGTTATGATCTGTCTTTTGCTTTGCTCTTGTCAGTCCATTTTTAATTCAAATTCCTGCCTGCACACTGAACAGGATCCCTATTATTTCTACTGCGATTCATTCTAAGAAACGAAAAGCTTAGACACTTTGTAACTTCACATGCATTGTAGCATTTTACTTCTCTGTTTTGGAGGGACAAGAATGGGAGGAAGCTTTGGTAAACACTGCAATGATTGTAACGTTCTGTGGGCCATCTGAATTTTGGCTTATTTGAAAGTCATCTTATTTTCTGCCTTTTTCCCTTAGCTTCCTTATGTTACCCTTACTTACTTTTTTTTTTTTTTTTGGGTACCATTCACCCCCTGTCCTTACTGCTTCACATAAACACCCTATCAGTCCCCTCTGCGTGCCTCCTTCCCATTCTCACCTCCCACATCAGCTTTGGAAAGACGAGGTGATTCCATTGCTCGCTACTGAGTGCTGCCAGCCTCTCTCCCTTTTGCTGTTGCTTACGACTACGATAGTAAAGCCGATACCAGCCTAAGCACTGACAGCAACAGGGCAAAACACCAAGCAGCTAAGATAATCTCCTAGAGAATAGGGGGGCTTCGTGCTGCTAATTCTTGCACACACAGCAAAGTCTGGTTATTTCTGCGAGGAGGATGGCCTGATCTATTCCTTCCTATTACACATTTAAAAACACCTGGGCAATCCCAGGCAAAAGATGGTTATCGATAAGCGTTTTCCTGGTCGAAAGGAGAATCAAAGCATTCTGTCAAGTTATGAGAAGTACTGCAGTCTTCCTTGAGGGTGACTCAAGTTTTAAGCCAAATTCTGTGATTTGCCAAAACCTTACATTACACTGAGGAACCAAGGCAGCGTATTGCTGACATTTCTATGATACGTACATATATCAGAATTGGTAGGACAGAGTAATAGGAAAACATAGGAAATAGAGAAATTACTATGCCCATTCCATGTGGTAATTTTAATAAAGGAATTACTGGGATAATATGGTTGAGCATGTCGAATGTGAATTACATAATTTCCAGGAGCTTGAATAGAGGCAGCGTGACTTGGTGAGGTCCCTGACAAAGCACTGATGGTACATTTTCTGACAAATTTTGTTGCTGTGCAAAACCTTTTTGCCCACAGTGAGAGGTTACCAGTTCAGAAGTGCTTGAAGTTAGTGGCCGATGATGAGCTGGGCTGATGAAAGACCCTTCCCTCTTCTGCCACTTCCATCGGTGATAACTCCTGGCAGAATAATTAAGCAAGACAGATGCTTAGTGACTATGGAATCTTAAATCTATACCAAAAAAAAATCACTAGAAGACAAGGAAAGAGGACAGGAGGACAATGTCTCTTCTAGTATTGTGCATTGTTGTTGGTAAAAGTGCAGTGGCTGCTCCCTACTCAAGTCTGAATTCTTACTATACTTCACAGAGAGGAAAAAAATAAACAATTGAGAAAGTTTTTGTTACGCGTTATACAGAACCAAAAAGGGCACATACAAAATTATTTTCCCTTTTCAGGCCACCTTTAAGATCGCAAGATCATTAAAAACTGTCTCAGCACTTTTACAAACTGGAGTCTGCTCAAACCATAATGCTTACAAAGTTTGACTTTGAATAGGCCTGATTTTCCCTGTCATTTGTTTTCACTTTTTATTTCTCTGCAGAACATAAAAAGTCAGAAAAAGATTTTATTTTCCTCTACATAGCATATAATTTACATCAATCATCCCAGGAGGTCAGTACCACTGGGGTGTCATTTAAATACAATGAATATAAAGTAATGAAGCTCTTGCTGGAGTGGAGGGCCACAATTCTCAGAGTAAGAGAGAGAGTTTCCAAAGCATATGGAGAAAACGCAACGGGAGACCGAGTGAATTCATCACACCACAAAAATGTCTCCATCCTGTCGACAAAGTCATTAAAGGAAAATGAACCATTGTTACTCTAGATGCTTGCATTCCTTTGGCATAATAACCTCAGTATAGAAGCATTGGTGCAAAGAGAATTTGCACACCCAAGAGAAAAAAAAATTAATACTTTCTTTCTTAAAAAAAGTAAGTATCCAGATTATGTAATGAAAGAAATCCTCCACGCTCCAAAGAAGATGGAGCCTCTGCAGAAGCCACAACTAATAAGGAACCGTATGCGGTGCTACAGGGTGGTTTCTTTTCCTCCTGCCAACAAGTCAAAATAAACGCCAACATGGACGATTCTTTTCAGATAACCCACAAATTATGTTCTCCTTTAATTACACAAATGTTTTTACCCTTTGCTGATCCATAGCCATCTTGGGTTATAAGATCCCTTGTTGAGATTTCCTCAGTACCATTTCCCTTTTCATATTAATTTGCTCCAATAATTTTTCAGTCCCATTAAAGCAATCCGTGAGGAATGCAGGAATTAGAAAGGTTTGCTGTGTTCAATTTCATTTAATTATTTGGCAAAGAGTGTCCAAATAAGAGAAAGTGTCGCGTGCCTACAGTAAATCATAGCACATACCAGTTTCAGAAAATAGATTGTACTTCTTTGACTCTTCCTCAAGGAAATACCACTTTAAAGCAAACCACCATGCAACCCGTGATAAAAAAGGTAGCATTAGAAAGCTGCAGCAGTAATCACTCCTTTTATTATAAATTATTCCATGGTATGGCAAAGTCCTGTTTGCTATACTAATTAAACCAGAACATGCTAATTAATTATCACCTTTATTGTCAAAACTGTATAGGAATATAATACATAGAAATACATAGATTACATTAATTATTTTTTAATACAAAAGCACTACCTAAATTTAAGCAAATACTGAAAGAGAAATCTGTCCTATATTCATTTTTAAGCAACTGCACTGGAACTGGGAGCCTGCTCAAAAATGAGCAGAGTGCTACTGAGGATACACATGCCAGCGAACACCAAATCATACCTGTTAATTACAACTAATACGCTTGCAGACAGCAGCGAGCATGTTATTTATTCGTCATTTACAGCCACTGAAGTGTAGGGAAGTGAATTGGTTTGCTGGCGAATGTCCCAATTAATTGGGCGTGCTATTTATTAAGGTGCTGATTAAAGTGTACTCTGCAATGTAATAGTTGAGTATGAAGTTGCCAACTCTTATCACTGCTGGCTCATATGGATGAAAGCAAGAGAGCAGACTAGCACAATATGAAAATAATGATGTATTCTGTGCCAAAAACGGATTTAAGGCAATTCCAATGCCTCAAATTAAAGACCTGGAGAAACAGAATTAGGTAGCATCGTGATCTTGAAGATGGAAGTTTGTGTTGTGTAATCGAGTTGTGACCAAGAGCTTCAATCTGTAATAGTCAGCTTGCACGTCTATTAGCACTCCTCTCGGAAGCCACCGCCATAGGCACACCCTTAAGTAAACAGCGTAGGAATGCAATAGGAAATACGATAAAAGCAGAGTTTTGTTCCTGGCTGATGAGAGTCAATTCACTTGAAGAAAAACTACTTACAGGGGTCCTCTTCCCAGCCACCTGCTCCTTCAGCCTCTCCAATCAACTCTCGTAACTGAGAATATAGCTTAAATAAGGCTAGTTTGTTAAACCATGGCTTCCACAAATGAGGTTGGGAGTTTCCACACACAATCAAGGAAACTTATGCTAATAATTGTATATATTATCTGAAGTAACGCTTGAGGTTTGATCTCAACCAAGATAACCACCAGTGCAAACCAAAATCATGATTTGTATCAGCAAAGAATTTCTTGGTCCTGAATCATTCTTAACTTGCCTTGTTAGCACTGATGCAAGACCTGGATAGAAGGTTCCAGCTGGCCATGGTTATTAATGAACTTACAAATCCGCACATGCTTTTGTTCCTTCCTACTTCCTACAATGGTCAGAGCATTTTGGCATCAGGCTGCATTGTGCCTCTATGGCCAGAGATATTCAAGGGTGACCTCTATGATTAGAGAGCTTCAGCCAAAAGGCTCTAACAACAGAAATTAAGTCTCGGTGCAGAGTCTTTTTCACAAAACGACTGTGCCCAAAAGTAAGCAGCTCTGAAAAGAGCACCCTGGCAGTATGCTAGATGTTCTGGTCACCTAAAAAAGAGGAGGCAAAGCTCCAATTCTCCCAAGGAAGGGAAAGAGCCAACACTAGTAGCCAGAGACTCCTCTAGCTAGGGAGCAGGTAGCAGCTTTAGCTAAACGTTGTCCATCTGGATCTCAAGGAACTCACTGAAGCAGAACATCAAGAGAGATTCATCATTCATGTAATCACACTTGCCCATTACGCTCACTCTCCTGCCTGCCACCATTTAACTGAAATCACCGTACTACACAACATGTACTACCAAACCTGGCTGAACCAAAAGCATTGTGATTATTCTAGTAACAGTATCTGTTCTGGCAACTATGATATCAGAGTAGGTTTCAATTTCAGGTGCAGTCACCTAAAATTAGGTATCTACATGTGGGCTGTATTTAGGCTCTCATTATAGTCGATGGAAACCCTGTCAACATGCTCAGTGCAGGCAAAAGAGTAATTCAGTTCATCGAAAAGTAGACACCTATGTTTGGTCATCAGACTTGCTCCCTAGAAGTCACAGACTGCATTTACTAGGGCTGAGCTTAGTTATCTATGTCAAGTACTCTGGGCTAGGCTGCCTGGCCTGCATCTGCCCTTCCAAAGAGTAATGGGCCTCACTCAGGGTCCTGACTCATGTGTGCCAGCCCCATGGCAATTTCTTAGGTAGCCCAAGGCATCCGTAATGGTGCTAGAGACTTAATTTTAGGCCAGTGAATTGGGCCTTAGATCGCTATTGGGTATAATGGGAGCTTAAACAGCTAGCTTAAATATAAACCCTTACATTGTAGACAACCAAATTTAGGTGTCTGAACCTGGAGCTCAGCTCTCCTCCAGCTGTCATTTATGCAAGGAAAATAACATATCCATATACAGTTATTGTGTACTTATATTAGATGTACAAATTGGAGTATTATCATAGAATCGTCTGGTTGGAAGAGACCTTCAAGACCGTCGAGTCCAACCGTAACATATTATGTTGCTTGCAGAAAATTTGCAGGTCTCTGGATTGTTGTATCCTTAACAAAAATATATCTGAGGTCATTTTGCCACAGAGAGCAGGTGAGATCCTCAGGTTAACCATTCCCAAATGACATCTTTAGGTTATTATGGACTCTTGTTGTAAGCCTTTGAAAGATAAGTGAGAATTAGCCAGAACATTGAGCTCTCCTCTGCAGAGGAAATATGAGCAGAGGGCTTTAGTACTTTTTTGGATTGCATATTAATAATAATGAAAGTTTCTAGAATCAGTACATTCAAACAGTAGTTTCTTGAAATATAGGAATAGTGCCAGGAATTTACATCAAATTACTCCTGGACTGCAGAATAAATAACATTACCCACAGATTGCTAAGGATTTAATTTCCTCAATGTCCTGAAACAAATTCACATTATTTGACCGTGCAGAGCAGGTAGAAAGCTGAGTTTATGGTTCCCCAAAACTTTTAATCCTTTAACCTGTATGCTCAGTGGTGAGTGATAATCTATGTATGTTAGATATGAGATACAAATGTATCAGAGAAGCTTTTTTTCTCTGAATAAATGTTTAAATATTTAGGGCCAGGTTCCATTGCTAAACATGAACACAGCTCTCTTGAGTTCATTGCAGTTGTGCGTGTGTATCTAAGAGCAGAACTTGGCCCTTATGTTTCAGATGTTAGCACTAAGCTTCCAGTGTAAAATAAAGTGTGATCTGTAACACACAGGGAAGTGGTAAGACTTAGTTTTAAAGGAAGGGTATGATTACATGTTTCTGCCTTTCTTTTGGATAAGAAGCACTGCTTTCAGCAGAGCTCCTGAGAATATTCTTGCCTCTTTTCTAGACAGTCTTCCTTTTGTATAGGTGATCCTCTGGAAGCTTTGATAACTTCTGCAGATGGGAAACAGAGTTAAATACTTTTTTATTTCTTTGCTACTTCTCTCCAATTTCCATTCTGCCAGTTTTGACCTAGCATCGTGATGGAAGATGCAGAAGCATTTTAAAATACTCTTAGACTAATGAATTAGATGCATTTTTTAAATTATGAAAAAGTTAAAGTGTTGATTTTAAATTATAGGCAATGTGTTCAGATCAGCCAAATGACATATCCAGTCACCTGTTCTAATGAAGCAGTAATTCAACTGGGATCAGCTAAAGCATTTTTACTGGGAATTGCTACAGAGCTAGCTCCAAAACAGGACTCTTGAATCTGAAGAGACTCTTTCCCTATTCTTGTTATCTTTTTTATCCCTCTGTTACAAAGTATTTGTAAAGTATCTAGATTCTTGAGTGCTCATTTATTCGTAATGCTTACGTTCACGTAACATTCAGGACCAGGAAAGACAAAGAATGACTGGGTGGTACTTGTGCAATCTTGTGTGAATGCCATAGGACACACAGTCTGATAGAAACCTGTACCAATGCCAAAAAAAATAGAAATTAAAAAATCCCCTAAATGCATAGATTGACGACTTTGAAATTTCTCCAGGTTTTCAAAATTCCTCAAAAATTACTTTCTCTCATCTAATATAGCTCTGGATTTTCTTCTTATCAAAAAATACTCTGACTTATCAACTCTGTGAGCATACTGAACAGCTCATATATTTTAGTGGGCTTTGTGAAAGTCAGGTTCGTGTTGGGGATTAAAGTTTTTGAGGGATGGAAAACTTGTGGAAGATGTCTTATAAAGTTCACTGTCTACTTTAGATTCTTTTTCTGTGGTAATATGCTAATGCTAATGGCATCCAGCACAGTAGAGAAAGAGCTTGCAAAGTTTTAAAGTTTTGCAGATGGAATTGTAAGTGAGAGTGAGCTGCTAGCTTACTTCAGTCTTTTTAAAAATCCTGCACAGATAGATAGATAGACAGACAGATAGATTAAACATTAATCCTTCTAAAGATGTCATTCCATTTGTGGCCAAAATAATATTTTATGGCATTCATTGCAAAGGTCAACTAGAAGTTCTTCCATGCAAAATAGCACCTTTTTTTCTCAGTCTGAAAATAACTTCTGGTTCAGTTCCCTTCCTCATATACTGGCTTATTCTTTGCATAATCGCAAAAATAAATATCATAGAAGAGAAAACTTCTATTACAATCCACTCCTTTCATGATCCTTCCATGGAGCTAGTCAATTATTAACAAACATCTAAGAAGTAGAGATACCTGTAGAGGTCCTGTCTGCTTTGGCAATATAGTTTCTTATGCTTTTTCACGTAAGAGCACAGAGGACCACATGACATATGAAGGGGCTACAAGATTCAGCGTTATGCATTGTGTCATCAGCTTCATGTGATGAGAATATTGATCACTTGCTTGTAACATGGATATTTTATTCCACTAACTGTTCTATCAAAGTCAACTTTTCTTTAAATTAGACTGCATAATATTAAAAACCATCCAGGTTTGACAACTGGCTTGTGGCCTCACATACCATATTTATGTAGATGTTAAGTGGCAGTGTATTGAAAATCCTGTTCATCATCTGACATCCTGCAAGTGTGCATCTGCACAGAAAGTCACAGTCCATTTCGACGCTGCAGACTTTGCACTATCCCAGGTTTACTGAATTGTGCCTTTTATAGTGGTTGATATTTCAGTAGGTATGCACCTACCTAGACAGACGATGTGTTTTTGACAACTGTTGTTGAAATGCCCCGCCTACTCTCCGCACATCTTGGAGTACGCTTGAAAACAACTGCTCTTACAGCATGGACAGAGTCGATCAAGTTCAACGCCTATTGTAACAAATTCTTCTACACACTCTGAGGCAAATCCTGTTTGACTTATTCGGGCAAGTTGTCCCATGAGCCCTCAACAAAGCATGATTTGCTATGGTAAGCAATGAACTTACCTGACCTTGTCCACACCAGTGGGGCAACCGTTTCTACTACTACTTGAGTGGATCTGAGAGTGGAAAACTATTTTTGACACCCCTCATCAAAAACAGATCATTTTTCTGGAGAAGGCAAAGCCCTATGGCATTATGTAGCGTATGTGCTGAAGTACAATGGGATGAGTTAAGGACATCGGATCATCACTCAAAAAGGCACTTACTTGTTTTAAATTCAGAATACTCCCATAGGTAGAATAGTATTTACTAAAGGTTGTATTGATGATTTCACATATGATAGTCTAAAGAAAATAAACACATATGTTGCATGCATCTATTAACTGAGATAGACTTAATGGCAGCCCAGTTGTCCTCTCACACCACTGTAAATAAGCATGGGGTACCACTGCAAGCAAATGAGTTACTTGTGCGTAAGAAACACTTTAATATGTCTAAAAACATGGTATACCAACAGTTATTAGAGTTCCTTCTTCTCACTTAATTTCATGATTGCCTTAAACAGTTTTGTCTCTGTTGGATCCAGAGCATGAAATGGGAAGGAGAAGGGGAGCAGGGAAGGAGCATAATGGTAGGAGTACAGGATGGGCAACCAGGAGAAGAAAATTGCCTGTCCCATTCTCATTTACTGTGAGATACAGAACAAACAGCTTTCAGACTTACTAAACATTTTGAAGATACTGAGAGCTCTCTGTTTATTTCAGATGTGTAAAATGCTGCAAGTTGCCAGTAACGTAGCTAGGCATGCAAGTGTGTGCATGAAGAGAACATATTAGTTACAAGACTTGTAATTGTCCTATCATTATCTTTTCTTTCTTTCCTGAATCAGAGAGAATGTGCCATAATCTAGCAAGAATCTCATGATAAGTAATGTCAGAAATGGCTTTTCTTTTTTTTTTTTTTTCCAGAGCTGCCAACTGTCTATTTTAGACATAACATCACCCTTTACTGTAGCCTTCCACATAAAAGCAACATGAACAGTAAGGTCTCTAGCAAGCATGAATGATTGGCTTGCAGATTCTTTACCAAAAGGGAGTTTATTTACTCCACACAGGTCATAAATTTCCTTAGAAAAACTATCAGTGGCAATCTACATGTGGTGTTTAGTAAATACAGCTTTCCTCTGATTCCCTCAGTCCATGTTCTTCAATTGTCAGAAACAGTGGAAGATGGTTTTCTTGTGCCTAAAAATATGAAATATTCTAGCTCTTTACGATGGAGTGGAAATGAGGAGCTGAAAGACTTTACATATTCTTCAGCATGATGGGCATTTAGACATGGAAATGGGAAAGAATAAGGAGGGTAACCCAAGTAGCAAGTTACCTAAAAGCTTGCCTCTGCTTCTCTTATGTGAAGCAGCACCTTATTCTGTGAAGACTCCCATTGAAATCAGTGAAGCTCCAGACAGAATAAGGCTTTTCTTGGTAAAACCAAGGGGATTAAAAAAAAAAAAAAAAAGTGGGATGAGATCTGCCTTTTCATTTAATGGGCTTTTATCTGCTCAAAAATCACGCTAACCTCAGGGTGCCAGGCACAGTATGTTTGAAAGCATTCCAAGGATGGGAAGAGCTGCTCTATCTTCTCCACTACAAAGGGAAGCTTGGTAGTTATGAGAGCTGCTGTGGTCTTCCAAGAAAGGTTTTGCATCTGCTTTGCCCCCTCTGAGGACCTCTTGCTTGCTCCTCCTGGATACTTCCAGGTTACGTCTTTCCTTCTTATGCTTAAATTAGGAAAACATTTATATGATTGACTTCACAATGGGTTTTGTCATGAAAGTATAGAAGATTTCTCCCTTTTCAGTATGAGTGCATTTAATAAATTAGCTAAATATTTATAAGACAAACTAGAATACAGGTTTTGCTATTACATCACATAAGCTCCTAGTATCATAATACTCCTAATATCCCAAGGTCAGAGAATCTTATTCACATTTGAAAGTCTAGTGTTAATGGTGAAGATTTTAATTACTTGCGTTCCTTCTAGGGCCTGACCAGCACTTGAAACAAATAGTTTAAAACTTATCATACTTATCACAACTGAATTATGAAGTGCTTTATGAAAAAAAATGTCCAGAATTTGTATATGACTATTTTTTTCTTTTCTGTCACTTCAAAACAGACTATTTAAAAAAAAATCCATCGAGAATTTTGACTTCTGAACTGAGAGTATAAGCCAGATTTCAGCCTGGAAGGAATTTTTATGGTTGAATTATAGACTTCTAAAAGACACAATTTAAAACTGAACTGCTGACAGTCATTCTGATCATATTTTATAAGCTACTATTAACTAGGATGAGACCTTAAAGAAGGATAGATCCCATATCTATCTGCTGACTCTAGGGTTTCTTATCCTTTCCTCTAAAACATCTAGTGCAGCCTACTGTCAGAGTAGACTGACTACAGATCCAATCCAGTCCAGGAAGCCAATGCTGCTGTGGAGGCTTTGCCAGCTTCAGCTGCCAACTACTCCCATCTGTACTGAGCACGCGCAAGAAAAACCTCAACAATTTCGGCAACTTCTAACCCAGCCAAGTTCGGGTGGATCCTTTTGGTCGAGGGCAACAAAAGGAACTTATCTGATTTTTCCTCTGTTTTCTTCTCCTACTTAGTAAAACTTCCCATCTCAGCTCTGAAATAGATACTGGGATGATCTAAGAAATTTTAAACTGTTGTGAAACAATGTTTTCACTTAATGCCGATCTTAGAAGCAACAGAAGTATTTCTGCTGGAAGTTTCCAAAAAACTCAGCTTGAGGCAGGCTCAGGATTGAAAAGCTCATCCTGAACAGCTAGAAGTTGGCAACGTTACGTGAGTGAAAACAAGGTCTTATACTGGAAAGTGGTAGACAAGCTTAACTGCAGATACTGCTGGCAGCTTCTCCTATAATATTTTTTCTGCCAGAGCTTTGTCTTTTATTACTGGAGAGAATCATTCCTGTGAAGGCTAATATTTTGTCATCGGCTCTTACGGCTTGTTTCTGGACTGATCGTGTTCTCTCCTGTCACTTGGCTGCCGATTCCACACCAGTTGACTAAGGGATTGATCCTGTGTTATGCCCCACACACCCAAGGTCTTAAGACCACACCTAATTTGAGGCATGCTTATATTATGCTAAATGTGACAGGATGCTCAGCATTTTCAGGATTACATTATGTCATACTGTGAATACGATTATGTTCTTGATCATCTGGTCTGGCCTGACCATGCTTAGTTTATCATTTGAGTGAATTTTCAGAAAAGAAAGGGCCAAAATAGACTAATATTTATAGTTCTTTAAAGAGTTGGTTTGCTGTGTCCATTATGCTACTCTACATTTGCCATTACCATATGCGTTCTTCTGATATGCTCCTTGTAGACTGGCACCACCTCTTTCAATGTTGTATGTTTCATTCTTTTAGAACAAGTCTTGCACTATTTGGTGTTTCTCTACTGCTGCAGCTTCAAGACTCATCTTATAAACAAAGAATCTGCCTAAAAATTATTTCTGACATTCCTGCTATTGAGAATTGATTTACAATGGAAATCCTTACCATTGCAACGCACAGAAAGTAAGAATCTGGTGGTGTGCTTGTGGTTGGGAGCATTAAAAAACAGCGCTCCGACTCGAGACTGCTTATATCTTGTAGGATCTTCTGTGTGAGCTTTATGAGCTTGTATCTGGCCATAGTGCACTTCATTAGTCTCTTAAAAAACAGCATGCAAAATTTAGGGACTCTGCAAGGTTTCCAGATGTATAAACCTTTTTAATTACAAACAGTTATACCACCCACTTTCCCCGACAGTTAGTCAAGGGAACCAGTTTTCATTGTGGTCACAGAAAAAGTAACGGTGAAGTTTCTGGCTCGTGCTGCTTTTATATATGCTGAAAGAAAGGGGGGGGGGGGGGGGGGGGGGGGGGGGGGGGGGTGTGGGGGGGGGTGGGGGGGGGGGGGGGGGGGGGGGGGGGGGGGGGGGGGGGGGGGGGGGGGGGGGGGGGTGGGGGGGGGGGGGCGGGGGGGAAGGAAGAAAAGAAAATTTAAGCTCTCATTTTTTGACTTTTCATACGTCTAAAACATGTGCTGATTTTGTCTGAAATCATTCAAGGACAAAATATTACTTTTCCCTCATTCTGAAATTAGTTACACAGAAGTTGGAAGGAGGATTAATGGAAAGGGACAAAGTCAATCTTACCATAAAGAAAAACAGTTTGTCTCTAACTATGAGGACTCTAGCAAACTTTCTGCAGTTAATTTTTAGTTTGCATGTGCAAGCAAAAAAACAATTTAATTTACTTGAAAAAAACAGGCCAAACATTCTTCTAATCGTACTACGCATTAAGGTATTTACTGCCTGAAAACACAGGCCGTACTTTCTCTTCAAACACTGTTATAAGATGACAAGTAGCCTCACATTTCTTTCCTTCACGATGGCGACATGGTCATTTAATGCTTTAAACCTCATTGAAATACATGTAATTCCAATGGTGCATAAGAGGTGCAGACAGGGAGGGAAATGGAGAACCCTACGGCAGGACCGAGACCTCGGCTTGCAGTCCATCCTTATTAGAGAAGCAGAAAATAAATCATTTAGGAAAAAAAATCAGAAGCCGTAACTATTTACTTTGTTGTTTGTATAATGTGCGTTCCCCTGCGTGCCATGGAAAAAAAAAACGACAATTTTTCAGTAGGCTGGCTTCTTACCAGCTTTTTGAATTTTTCTCCCTGGTATTATTGGTATGCTTTACAGATGCAGAGCCCTGCAAATCTTTGGAGTTTTAATTTAACACGTATTTTTATATGTCAAAAGGTATACGGTAATAGTGCTCCATTTTATACTGAAGGAAACTTGCTAAGAGGCTTGTTCGAGGCCACAGAGCAAGTCAGCATCAAATCCTGAGACAGAAAGCAAGAGTCTCAGCTCTCGGTCCTCCCTTGGTACTGAAAATACTGTGGGAAAAAGTAATATTCTCAAGACTGATTTTTAATGTAACTATTTTCTACCCTGTCTTTCCAAACCTTTATGCTGGTGTTTGTATCAGGGACTATAAACGCTGAAGACCAGTGCGCAGTGCTGAATATCGAATGCTTTCGACTAATTTCAGGACACAAAGAATCGTCTTTTACCTGGGCTGTAAATCAATGGGCAGGGACGTGGCAGCTAAAACAAAACCGTAGTAGTCCATGGTGTGGCTACGAACGCCGCAGTTACAGTAAACCATTACCACATTGCCTGCTTAGCAGACCAAATACGTGCAAATCTAGAGTTACTATTGCATACTTAAGAAACAAGCAAAGAATAGCTGGGCAAACAGTCAATTTACAACGAAAGTGAAAGTAGAAAAGCGCTGCCAAGAGGCACTGGAGCTTATCTTGCCCCTGCTGAAATGAATGGAAGTTTGGGCAAAACCTTCTCTAGCGTTGAGCTTACTTAAGCTGGCTTGATTGCACGTTTTCACCAGTGAATAAAAAACTGGGGAAGGTAGATGTTGGAAAGAGAATATTGGCAAGTTTCTTAACTATAGTAATAATTGCTGATGTTGCTGTAGTCTCTCTGACTAAAAATATCCAACACAATAACAACCCGTTGAACCCACTCATTTATTCCGTTTCACAAAGGCTATTTACACATACAGAGAAGCTCAAAATAAATTCTGTATTCATCGTATTTACAAGCACATTCCAGCCAACAAACTGGCGTCGAAACTATTTACTTAGGGAGTATCATCCAGGTTAGAATCTTTCAAATTCGACAATTATTTTTCATCTTGAGCATACAGTGCTTGCAACAGGAGCGTGCTGGGCCCATGTTTATTAAATGTAATGGTAAACAAACTCACTGCTCTTTAAAACATTACCTTTTTGCCCAAAAGCAATCTATTATGGCTGTATTCATAACACAGTGCAAGTGAAAAGCTAAAAAGACAATAGAATTGCAGCAAATGTAGCCATACTAATGAAATCCTATTTTATAAAATGGATCCGAAGGTGTTTGTAAGACATAATTTGCAGTGCAAGCACATTTTTTCACTAACCTCCTACAATTCTCTAACATCTTAAAATATGACCCATTTTGCAACCAGTGCTAAAATTCCAAGAAGTTCTGAATAAAACCCGAGGAAAGCTGAGCAGCAGGATTGCTCTCCATTTCAGCCAAATCCAAGCCAACCTTCCAGATTATATATATCATAATATATATTACTATTTCTGAAAAATCCCATCCAGCTTTTTACAGGTCCATAACATTACTGGTACTTTTATTAATTGTCCATAACCATTTAAATAAAATCTAGTGCTCCAAGCTGTGATCTGTTCCAGGCTGTAGTAGGTTCCTGTTAAATCTGTAAATGTTCAGCAGGAAGATATTTTTGCACGGAGACTGAAAACAGCTGTGCCAGATACCTGAAACTTTGTTAGGGCGTTCAGTGGAAAATGTTATTTCGGCATTATAAAATAACCATGGACTATTTTAAGTGACCTTAGACTGGTAGCTTCCAATAACTTCTTTAGTTTATCCTAATCAACTTTTATTTTAGTAGGAAGGGAAAGAGAGCGTAAAACTTTTAGTGTGACTAATAAAGGGGAAATGTATCGTCTTGTTTGAGATGAAGTAAATACATGATTGTCAGGTTTATATAGTATTTGGATATTAGACAACCTCTTGCCTTCTTTCTAGCACCTTTGGAATGGCTCTAAGGGAATGTATTTGCCCTCCAGTTTAAAGCGGGAGGGAAAAGCCAGAAGAACCTATGGTCATAAACCTTTTACCAAAATAATTATGAAAAAATATATTTTCTGTATTGCAACTATAGCGAAGCAGAGCTTATGCATATACTAGTCCTTATAGGCGATGCGTACGAGTCCTTTGGCAATGCCTGTGGCCGCTTTTGGGGAAAAGCAGACCCTCCGGCTGTCGGGGGAGCGGGGCGAGCTCGGGAGGGGTTTGCGGCGTTATCGCAGAGACTGCATTTTCCAGCGGGATAGAAAAGTACCACAGCCCTGCCAGCGTTGAGCAAGGAAAGGAAAAAAAAAAAAAAAAAAAGAAAAGAAAAAGAAAATGAAAGGAGGGGAAAATAAAAAAAAAAAGAGGACATACATCTCTGCGAGCAGTGGTTCAGGGGCTGTTACTCCCCATTTTAACCGTGGGAAAGAGAGAGGAGCGGCGGAATAACGGCGGAAAGCAGCGCCCGCCGCGCCGGGCGGGTCGGGTCGTGTCGGGTCGGGCGCGGAGCGGAGCGGAGGCGGCAGCCGCGGTGCGCGGAGCGAGAGCTCTCCCCTGTGACCGAACATCAGATCTTTTCTTTTCTTCTTTCAAACCAAAACGGAAGGAGCCGCGCTGCAGCCCGGCTGCTGCCTTCGCACGCACCTTCCCCCCGGAGCGGAGCGGAGCGGAGCCGGGGGGTTCGCTCGGATGGGGGGGGGGGGGAGTGTGGGGGGCAGGAGGCGGCCCGGGGGTGCGCCGTGGGTAGCGCTGCCAGGAGGGCGCGGAGGCTCCGCGAGGCGCGGAAACCTGCTCCAGGGTTGTCTTTTCACTACATTCCCTCCTTCCCCTTCACAACACCCCCCCTCCCACTCCCCCCCCACCACCCCCACCCCCCGTTCCCGTGTACGTGGGGCCGCCGGGCTTTTCGCGGAGGGGCCGGCGGGACAAACGCGGCTTTGCTGCTGGATTAGGGTTGCAAAGGCTGCGGAAAAGGACACATTCCCCCCCCCATCCCCCCCCCGCTCCCCCACCACCGACAGACAGACAGACAGACGCACACCGCCCCGGTCACACACAGGCGGCGAGCAAGGAGCACACGACGCAGCGCCGACTTTTTACAAGAAGGTGGAAGTAGCAAGTCGGAGTAAAGCCTTAGAAATTAGAGGGAGAGTTGTGATAGGTTGTTACTGCGCTGGGAGGCGTTTACACTTTTTTACTATTGGGTATGTAAATTGTTTTGGTAAGATCTGCCCTTCTTTTTTTTTTTTTTTTTTTTTTAAGGGAGAAAACAAACCAGACTCCCTTTACCTTAATAGTCTGAGTGGGGTTTTATTAGCTTTCATTCATTCAAGGAAATAGTTTAGGCTTTAGACTATCGGAGATTTAGCGAAAATAAAAACCCCAAAAAAACCCAAAAACAATCCTTTGGCACCAGATTATCTTACTATTATTTTTCTTTTTGAAAACAAGATTTTTCATGCGTTTTTTTTTTTAGAAAAAAAACAAGCTCGAAAGTGTTAATGGAAAAAACCCGGAGAGAAATAGAGATCGGAGACCGTCTTCTGCTCCCCCCCCTTCCCCGTCCCCGTCCCCCTCCCCGTGGGTGAGAGCGATTTAAAGCAAAGTTTCTCCTCCTGTGGGTGGATGCACATTGTTTTATTTATTTGAAGGCTGCAGAAGTCTGAGGACTGAAGCACCACGTGCTGCTGACTTCATCAGCATAATGATCGCCTTAGCCAGAGAGTCTGTATATATAAACACACAAAAACCCTAATCATTAGAAATCCCAGCCTCCAAAAAACCACATTCAGGACAAAAAACTGTGGCGGTTGTTTGGGTTTGGTGTTGTTTTTTTTTTTCGGCTCCTTCATACTTCCCCGACCTCAACTTCTTGGGACCCTAAAGAAGTTTGTTGGTTTTGGTAGTTTTTTGTTGCTTTTTTTTTTTTTTAAAAAAGATTTTTCAGAAAGAAAAATAGCTCCAAACAAACCGACATTTTAAATGATTTTTTGCTGCTGTTGTTCATCAAGGGTGGAAAAAAAAAAAGATTTTTGTTAGCCTGTTCAAACTCAGCGGACTTGGACCCAGCAGCGACTTAATTACAAGGACCGAACTGCACCGAGGCTGCCTTTTCCCAGAATTTACTTGGTCATATTTTAGAAATCAGCCTAAGGAGGGGTGTTTGGGGTGGTGGGGTGATTTTTTTCCCCGACTATGCTCCCCGATTTTTTTTCCCTGGGAATCCGAAAGTTCAACTTTTCTTAAGTCTTCATCCTCCCAAGGAACCGGCCTTAAGTCTCGCTTTTAATTATTAGTCCTGTGACTTTCCTCCTCACCCCAACAACCCCAGCAACTTTCTTTCCACGCCGAAATCACTTCGGGAGCGCCTTTTTTTTTTTTTTTTTTCCTTCTCTTTGGTGAAGCCACTTTTCCCAAACCCCTTCCCGAGCTCCCGCTTCCAGAAGCCAAAGGCAATAAGCGGGGGAGCCCAGCGCTCCTCGCCTCTGTCCCAGCGAGCTTTTTTTGTTTGCTCCGTTTCTTTTTCTTTCTTTTTCTTTTTTTTTTCTTTTTTTTTTTTTTTTTTTTTTTATCCGGAGGAGGAAGATTTCTTCGGAGGAAATCAGGACATTCCCCTGAACACCCCCCTCCTCGGGTTTGAGAGTTAACGCTCCTCTTCTGGCGGCCGCCAACAGCAGCAGCCCAGGAAGCTGAACCAGCAGCGAGTTTTAACTTCTCCCAGACAACCTTTTGAAAAGCCGAAAGGAAAAGAGGACGGGGAGGGAGGGGAAGAAAAAGGAAAGAAATTCAAGCACTTAGGGAAGAAGCGGTGGCTAGAAGGAGGGAAAAGAGCAGAGAGACTGTGCAAGAAGGAAGGAAGGAAGGAGGAGGAGAAGCAGCAGCATCAGCGTTTTGCAGCTGGGCAGAAGCCGGGACCATGCAGTTTCCAGCCGGGCTTTGCTAAGAGGGGCAGCCCCGGACCCCACAGCCAGACTCTTCGCTGCCCCAGGCTGCAGGCGCCCTATGACTGGCATCGCCCCCCGCCCCGTCCATCTTTCTTTTAAAAAAATCCAAACACAAACAGACTGAGATTTTTTTTTTTCTCGTGCGTTTAATCCGCTCCTGGTTTTTTTTCCGTTTTGTTTTGTTTTTGTTTTTTTCCTGATTTGCTTTTTTTGCCCCTTATCCTCACCCGTCCACTTTTTCATTCACCCCTTTTTTTCGCTATTTTTTTTTTACAACCCCCACCCCCCACTACACGCCTCCTCGAGCGATCCCCCTACCGCTCCCCCCCCCCCCCCCGCCCCCCCCAATTCGCTAACTTGTGGCTGTTGTGATGCGTATTCCCGTAGATCCCAGCACCAGCCGGAGGTTCAGCCCCCCCTCCAGCAGCCTGCAGCCCGGCAAGAGAGCGAAAGTCAGCCCGGTCGTAGTAGCCCAACAGCAGCAGCAGCAGCAGCAGCAGCAAGAAGCGGCGGCCGCCGTGCCCAGGCTGCGCCCCCACGACAACCGCACCATGGTGGAGATCATCGCTGACCACCCCCCGAGCTGGTCCGCACCGACAGCCCCAACTTCCTCTGCTCCGTCCTGCCCTCGCACTGGCGCTGCAACAAGACCTCCCGGTTGGCATTCAAGGTGAGACACCTCGCCGCGCCCGCCGCGGCGGGGCTGCCTCCCCCCGCGCCGCGCCGCGCCGCGCTTCCTCCCGCAGAGCCGCCTCAGCCCCCCCGGCCCGCAGGGGCTTCTCTGCCCACACCCCCCCCCCCCCCGCCACCTCCCCGGCCCGCAATGCCTCCTCTGCCCCCTGTGTCCTGCAATGCCTCCTGTGCCCCCCCCGGCCCGCAGGGGCTTCTCTGCCTACCCCCTCCCTCCTCCCCCCCCCACCCCCCGCCCCCGGCCTTGCAATGCCTCCTGTGCCCTCTGTGTCCTGCAGGGGCTTCTGTGTCCCGTCCTCCCCGCTCCTCGTCCTGCAGAGGCTTCTGTGTTCCCAGTCCTGCAGTGCCTCCTCTGCCTCTCCTGCTTGCAGGGGCTTCTGTGTCCCCCCCGCCGTGCTGCAATGTCTCGGTGCACCCCCCGTCCCGCAGAGGCTGTCTGTATCCCATCCTGCATGCAGTGCCTCCTGTGCCCCCCTCCTCCGGCCTGCAGGGGCTTCTATGTCCCCCCGGCCTGCAGAGGCTTCTGTACCCTTTCCCCCCCCGCCAAGTCTTGCAGGAGTTTCTGTATCCCGTCCCCGTCCTGCAGTGCCTCCTGTGACCCCCCGTCCTGCAATGTCTCACTGGTCCCCCCGACCTGCAATGCCTCCTGTGCCCCCTCTATCCTGCGAAGCGTCCTCGCCCCCCCTCCAGCCACTCCGGTGCCTCTTCTGCACCCCCCGCAGTGCCTCCCATACGCCCCCCCCCCCCCCAGTGGCTCCTGTGCCCCTGCCCTGCAAAGCGTCTTGTGCTCCCCCCGTCCCGGCAGCGTCCCCTGTGCCCCCTCCCCCGCCCCTGTTATGCTTTCTGTGCCCCCCGTAACGCCTGCTCTGCCCCCTCACCCTTGCAGCAGCTCCTGTGCCCCCCCCTTGCAGTGCACCCCTTGCCCTCTCCCGCCCGCCATCCCGGGAGCCATCCCGTTATCTCCATCCCCGCCGGCAGTGCCGGCGTGCCCCCTCCCTCCCCAACTCCTGAGCACCCTGTGCCCCACCAACAGCACCCCCAGAGACATCTCCCACCCCCCTGACCCCTCGCTTGGGCTTTACTTTTTCTTAAATACCCCTACTTTTCCTCCCTGAGGAAGGGGGGATTCACCCATCAGCCGGAGCTCAGAGTGGGGTGCAAAGTGGGTACCCCCCCGCCTCTCCCACTGAGAATCCCAGTGGGCACCCTTGGGGGTGCCCCTGCCTCCCTCCCCGCTCCCGAGGGGTAGACTAAGGAATTTGGGGTGGCTTTGAAGCGTGCTGGGGGGGCTGGGTCCGAGGGCGCTGGGTGTGGGAGAGGTAGGGGCTGAGGCTTTGACCCCCTGCCCCAAAGGCAACCTGGGCTGAGATGGGACTGGGAAGAGGGTGACGGAGCCACTTCGCTCTCCTGGTGGACAAGGAGGAAGTGTCCTGGCCAGAAGTCGCTCTCCCTGGCAGGGCTCAAACATTTAAATGCTAAATCCCGCTCTGCACCAGGGATGCTGCTTTTAATTTCTGTCTACATTCCCATGGCGCGCTAATGAGAGGAAATTTTTTTTTTTAAACTGTAATAATAACAACAATAATTGCCTGCTTTAAAGCAAACTTTTCCTCCTCTAGCAACATTTGAAAGCGTTCCCCCTGGATTTTTCTCTCCCGTGGCCTTAGGTAGGGGAGAGACCGATGGCTTGGTGTCTCAGACCACCTGCCTGAACGGGGCACGCGGTTGGAGCCGGGATGGGGTGGCCCCGCGAGGGGCTCATCTCACTCCCACATCCGCTATGTGAAAAATAACATGCCTGAAAATTGCTCAAAATGTAAACCAGTTTGGAAATTGTGTCGCCCAGCACTTTTCAGAATGTTGCCTTGTTCTTGTGGTTTCCTGATTGCTGGCCGTGTTACCATGACCATTTTATCCGGGAAAAATTGGTTAGAGCGGTTTAAACGAGCTGGACTTTGAAGTAATGGTGATAAAATAAACTCTACTTCGAAAATGTGATAGGGGTGCGGATGAGAGTTGAGTAAGCGCTCTTGCGTGCAGGAGGCAGCCTGGAGAGCCTGGGGTTGCAGAGGAATCCTTTGCACGGGGCCTGCTTGTGTGGGTCACAGTGGTGGAGCTAAGAGAAAACAGGAGAAAATGAGGTGTCTTCTGTTTTCGTGACTCGCGTAGCCCGCAAAGGCTCTCTAGGTGTGGGTCACAGCGGTTCTGATCCACAGGGGTTGTGGGGTAGGGAGGAGGAGCTTTCGGAGGAATTGTGATTATAGTTTAATTGAGCATTAGGATTAAGTTGGTATTATAGTTACTCTTTATAGTAGGGATGCAAGAGCTCTTACGGTATTGTCCTCGCATTGCAGTTTTCATCTGAAATGTCTGAGCTCACTCCTACCTTACAGCAATTCAAAGGATGCAGTCGCCATTGATTAGAAAAGGGAAAGATCTAAACAAAATATTAATTTAGAGTATTATTACCATGAGAATGCTGACGTGATAAAAGGATTAGAGGATTTCCCAATCTTTTTGTGTTCATACATATATATATTTATACATGTCCATGTATTTGGGTCCTGTGTTCGAGTGCTGGCAGGGAGTACAGATATGACCATTTACTGATGCAATCAGGAGAGCGTATTGCCCACTGCACCCTTCAGGTGTGAGTGTGTCTGTGTTTCCGCATGCAGTATGCGATACGTACTTTTTAAGATAGATACGCCCTTATTTACTGGTAAATTAATTTGAAACTCAGCTGATTGATAGTAATTTTGACCATTTAAAAAAAAGTATTTAATTTTTCAAATGTAACTTGTATGCAGCTCTCCAGTGCTTTTCGACCAAAGAAGCTGCATGTATCGGTACCAGCGAAACACTTGACTGTGCTATAACAGAATGGGAATTATCTCTGAAAAAGAAAAAAAAGACAGATTTGGGCTATAGAAATCTCACTGGAACAGTAACTTGAAAGTAAAATAGCTCACAGACACACACTTTTGAAGTTTTAATTGGCATAAATAAGTATGTTGATGATACTGTTTTGAGGGTGTGTTAAGTGTGTCATAATTCTCTCGCAGAGATCTCTAGTTAAAAAGTACTCTGGATATAGCACTGTTTTAATTTAAAAAAAAGATATAATCATATGCAGGAGAGGAAGTATGTTATAAACAGTGCTGGGTTTGATTATCATTTTTTGAAATAATGTTCACTTAGTATTAGATTAGAATTTTAAGTATTAATATTTACACGCACTGGGGAAGGAGTCCCTGTTGAGTGTACTAATATGATGTTAATGCAAACTCGTTTTGTGGGAAGAGTATTAGACATATACCTATTAATATAGCTATAACTGTCTAGTGATATTCCGGCATATAACAAATAGATTTTGTGCATCTGAGTCCAAATCATACTCACTTCTTAATCGTCACAGCCAGAGGTACTTTATTTGAGTAGAGTCATCAGAGTTTGGCCCTCGTTTTATGTGTCTGCCTGGAGGTTTTTTGCTGAGAGTCATAAAGACCCAAACTGCCACGTTATTTGTTATTAGTGGCTTCTGTATGATGCTGATAGTAGCAAAGAGCCTTAGTGGACCTAAGGCAGGGGAAAAAAAAAGACACGTGAAGTCTAAAACCTCTCCCCAGTAGCACCACAGTAGTTAAGGGTCTGTCGCATTTCCACTGCAAACCCCAATTTCAGAGTTTATAACTCAGCGGTTTAAATAGCTTCAAGCTGAAACCTGCTGTATAAATTGTCAGCCCAGATGTATATTTTGAAACAAAAAGTAGTGCAAATCAGTTATTCTGTTTTAAGTTACAGAACATTAAAATATTTTTAATAGTATCAGATGCTCTTCTGGCAGTCTCTGGAAAAGACATTCTCAATACGGAAGATTTTACATTCAGAAGCTGTTTGACTTCAGGGTTTTGCAAGAAAAGTGTTGAGAGTAGATATCAATGTTTGAGAGGAACTATTTAGCATGTACACTAGGTCTTTTTTCGAACAAGCCATTTCACTCTGCTGGAAAGTCTTAGTACCTGCTCTTGTATAGTAGTTTGCTTTGTGCTTAATAACTTCTGTCTTTAGGGTACATGCTTTGGCCAGTTCAAATCCCACTGGACCGAAACTGGGCAAACTGGTTGCCTAACCAGATGAGAATTGTGTTATGCAAAAAATACCTAGTTATTTTCAACTTGTAAGAATAGATTCGGTTTTATTTTCTGGCTTCATCTGACTTGATCTATCTTTTTGAGCTTTAGTTAAAGAAAGCAAAAGCAAAATCTACTTTAAGCACCAAAATGTGTAGGTAGTTTAATATGGAAAATAAAGATTTGAAATATTAGAGATATTTATGTTTGAAGAACAGGTAAAGAACATGCACTGCGGCTACTTTTAATCTTTGATTTTTTACTCGGTCCTTATTTATTTCACAGTGCACTTACAATCCTCTTTCTAAGAATATGTTAAATAATTTTGATTGATACATAGTGTAAAACTACCAAATCGAGGTTTATGCCAACAAGTCTTTCAATATGTAAAGTTCCTTTTTGAAATTCTCAAAACGATGTATATTTCTCCAGGTTGCAAACTTGTTTTGTAAAGCTTTTTTCTAGCCAGTGCTATTACTGTGCCGATACGTGTATTCTGGTATTTCATGGAAAAAAAGTACGAAATTTTGAAAAGAATAAGCATTTTATTCCTGCTGCATTGCAGGGGACCTTTCCCTGTAATAGGACTTTTCTTCTATTAGCTAAAGTTTTTTTTTTTCACCTCTGATTTCAGTATGTCTTTTCCTTCGGTCTCCTCCTCATGAGGAGGAGATGAAGCCGGATGATACTGAATCATCCTGCAGCAAAGAGCCGGTGCAGTTCAGTAATGTGGATGCTGCTCTTGATGAGGCGCGATCAGCCCGGTGACGCTGGCAGTGGCACGTGCAGTTTTAGGCTGATGAAGTCTGAGCTGACAGATTGAACTGAGGTGGAAAGGGTAGGGAGGAAAGAGACAGGGGACGGGGGGGCCTTTTAAGAGGTTTTGCTCCCTCCTGCCCGGGTGTTGCCAGCTGTACCCGTGTTCAGGAGCCTGGGTTGAGACGGAGATGTGATGCCACCGCTCACTCCGTGCTCTGGTAACCTCGAGAGAAGGAGGTGAGCTGAGGCTGCAGTTATTTCACTCCCTCTTCCGAGGCCCCTGGCAGACTCGCACTTCCTCTCTGCTCTCGACTTCTTTGCGTTTCTGGAGTTAATGTGATTTTATTATTATTTTTTTGCTGTTGTTTTGTGAGATGTAAAAAGCATAGGTTGCAACTCCCCTGGATGCTAACGTGCATGACAAGGCTGTCCAGAGATAACGTGGTCTATCACAAACTGGGAAGGGAGTGTTCTATGTTGTCTCAAGCCCCATGCTTTAGAGTCTAAGCCAATATCCATTTATTCAGGATTAGAGTCAGCTCTGTAATCTGTTCAGCAGATTATTATTTATTATTTGATTATTATTTATTATTCCTTACACCTTGCTTTGAAGCCGTCAGACCAGGTTGCTGCCAGACTCAAGGCAGTGGGACCTCAGATCTTATCCGCAACGGTGGTTCCTGTGTTTTTATGTTCAAGGACGTTTGTAGCACTTGAAAGTAAAATTTTTGCTTGCCACAGTAGTTTGTGGCAAAATTCAGTTTTCAGTTTTGGGTGGTATTGCCTGGTATTTTATGGAAGAACAGAAAAGCATCAGGGTAGATTCTTTTTATACAGCATTTCAGCTTTGCTTTCTTCTTTCTCTTCAATATGTCTTTTAAATAAGACGAGCTATAATTTTCAGTAATATAGCCTATTTTAAATATTTTTGTATTTTGTATACCTTTGTCATTAGTTTTTATTGTTTTAGAGAAACATTGTACAGTGCACTGGGCCACATAATGCTCTCCCTGTATATTCGGAATTTCTCATTCTTTCCACTTAATTAATATTACAGGGCAACCTGCAATTATTAGTTTCAGACAGAATTGTTTATGGCAAAGACATTTCAAGCAAGGCTTAAGACAAAATGAATATGTTTCAGGAGACAGAATAAATTACTCTAAATAATATAAAAAGTCATATCTGACCATGTAAACTGGTAAAAACTGCAAGGGGACAGACTTTGTATCTCAAGATATTTTTTTTTTTCCAAGTTTGAGCTCAGCCGTGCAATATTTCTAAATCTTTTTGCCATAAATTTATTTCCAGCAGCAAAAGGAAATTATTCTCTTGATACTTTTGTGGACTTTCTTGCCCCACGTGAAGAAATGTGTGTATTTTCTTCCTAGTAACTTAGTAGTCCCGTTTAACTGTATTTTTACTTTAAAAAGTCACAGTGCGGTAACACTGTAGATGTCCCTGGTGTTTTCAAGTTAGAAGACAGTAGCTGTCTGCTCTGTAGCATTTATCAGATGTTGGAGCACTACAGGACCGCCGAAGCATAAAAGTGAGGCTGTCAGCTAGCTGAAATGTAAGCAGAAATACTTCGGTATCTTCTGTTCACCCATCCTGGAATTTGAGGGAGATATCAACCCTAACCACATGCGACTCTTGCGAGCGCTATGAAAATTTACATGCCTGCAAGGAAACACAGCCTTTGTTTTATATTGCAGCTGAAGAGTTTGAATTCCAGCTATAAAATGCTCCATCGCAGCAGCGTGTTGGGTGGAGAACTTTGTCTGCTAATGCCCCTGGTGCCACTTCAGGGATGGGTGGATGGGGGTTTTATCTCTAGCTTGAAGTCTGAGGAGCTCTGAGGTCAGGGTGATGAGTGCAACCAGCAGAGAAGTAGAAGCAAATCTGGGTGATAAGGCTGCAAATACTAATTTCTAACTTTCCATTTCACATGCATTCTCATGTATCATTTATTTATACGAGCCCTGCCTCATGTTTTCTCGCTGCTCACTGCTTGCTAAGAACAAAGTTGGCCTTCAGGAAGCATTAAGCCATACACTCTGCATCAGGACGCTGAATGTTTCTGAAGAAATGTAAACTCCCTATTAGACTATGAGAAAGGGAGACAATACAGAATATTTCTTTGTTTGATGTGGCACTTTTTTTCTGTGCTCGGCTAATACACGACTCTTCACTGCAGCGGCCTGGAGGAGCTGCCACAGAGCTTCGTAATGAGCATGGCAGCCCACAAAGCTGGGATGGAGACACGCATTTTCAAAGTGTTGCTTCACGAGTTGTGGTTGTCTTCCTGTTTTAACAGGTGGTGGCCTTAGGAGAAGTGCCCGATGGGACAGTGGTCACCGTCATGGCTGGGAATGATGAGAACTACTCTGCAGAGCTGCGAAACGCATCTGCCGTGATGAAGAACCAGGTGGCCAGATTTAATGACTTACGATTTGTGGGCAGAAGTGGAAGAGGTAGGCCACTGCCTTTTATGTGTCCATAATGAAGGAAAAACAATTTCTAGATGTCAAGTTTGCTTTGCAACAAAATACTGATCTGTCTGTAAATAAATGGTCCTCAGCCTTTTGTTTGGAGTGATGAATTCATGTTTTTAGTTGCAAACTTCAGCGCTTGTGCAAACCAAGTTAAGAGTTTCTCTTTCTTGCAAAGTCTTTCTGAGTCCTTACGTCTCTGTATGTTTTTTGAGACATAGGTTTTGAAAAAATGATTCACGGAGTACCTGCTTCCCTATTTTAATCACGCAGCAAAGGTAGAAGGAAGTAGGGGCATTTGTGATCTGAGCTGTGTGGAGTCAGAGAGTGTATCTCAGGCCACGGAAGTGAGAGATTGAGAATTCCCTTTCAGCAGTAGAGCTGCTTCTGAAGTTGTTGTAGAAGACCTGTAATTGAGAGGATTTTGCATATCACATGTCCTATAGGTTATATTCTTTAAGGGCTTACATCTTGCAGGGTTTACAGCTATTGGTGGAAAGCTTTCTAGTGACTTCCCTGCCCTTTACAATCAGACTGCATATGACTTGCAAAAATAAGCTGCACTTTTTTTTCAGTTGACTTTTTGTGTATTGCTGGTAAGCTTAGGCTTGAACTAGATTTAACCTTTAGTTTAAATGACAGGGTAACTTTCAAATTTTAATTTTTTATTAATTGAAGATGTAGAGTGCTGTCATTGTCTTCCAGCTGTTTAGGAGCTTCCTATAATCTGTAAACTGCACTGCACTCATAGAAAGCCTTTGTAATCATTGCAAGTTTGCAAGAATTTATCTTTGAGAGACTTGTAGCTGCTTTCAAATTTCAGGTAATGATTGAAAGGATAGCTAGAAGGAAGCTGGCACTTCAGTTTGTGCTGCAGGAGTCTTCAGAGGGCTTTGTTGTATCCGTCGTCGATTCAACCTACATATTTTTTCCTTTATGTATTTGAAGTAATTATTCATTTCTTTTAAACTAGCTCTGCACAAGGCAAAACAAAGCAATAGATGCTGAACAATTGTGCTGAGAAATTAATAATAAAGCTAATTTTACAGTAACATTCTTTAGAAAGCAGTTGAAATTCATCCTAAGGAAGGAAAAGTTTATTTGTTAAAAAAAAAAGAAGCATATGATAGAGGCCTAGATAGTTTAGATCAGTTGGCACGCTTTTACAAGTGCTTTGTGAAAGTGATTCGATAAGCGTGGTGTACAGTGGCAATTTTTTATTTTACTGACCTGGCCAACAATTCCCTTTATCATTTTACAACTCGAAAAGTATCAACCATAAAGAATAACTTGAAATACAGAATAACTATCATGAAAGTAATGTGATACGAAGTTCATTTCCCTTTTGGATAAGGTGTTACCTTTCTCTTCCATTTGTCTTGCTTTCTTTAAAAAAAACAAAACCAGTCTGCTTTGTTATTCTGCTGATGGATTAGGTTTGAAAGTTCTCTGGCTGCATCACTGCTGCTGCCTTACAGTAAAAAGTTCAGTGATGTATCAGTAGTCCTGAAAAAGAGCTGAAATGTGATGTACTACCTCTGATCTGTGGATTTCATTTGAAACCTATGATATATACTTTTTATTAAAGCATAGGAAATGAAATAGAGGGCCTAAAGCCTCAGTAGATATGGCTACAGATACACACAAACACAAACCTCCTAAAATTTGATTCCAGTGGTTTAATTTCTATTTGTATCTTGCAGACTTGGAATAGACGTTTTCTCTGATCAATCTGGGTAGAATCTATGGAAAAGCAATAGTGTACTTTTCAAACCCTCAACATATTTATTTAAGAGACTTCAAAGAAAAACAAAGGGTGTGCACTGTTTTACTATATTGGCTTTCTGAGTTTTGGCTAGTTTCCCAAATAGCAATTTTTATATTTAAAAAAAAAGGAAAAAAGACAGACTTAACTGCTTGCAGACTTTTCACGCATGGAAGATGAAGAAAGCTTCTTTTGATGAAGTGTAATTATGTCCAAACAGAGCTGACCCCCTCCCCCTATTTCTTATGATCTTAACGGAAGAAAGTAGGGCTTTTCCTTTGAAGCAGCCGGGACTCGGTGGAGGATCTGAAATGCTGCATTCTGCTGCCAGAGGCAGGATGGAGAAATTGGTCCAGACTTGTCTTCCAGACTTAAAAGAGAAGGGGGGGAGAGAGAGAGAGGGAGAGAAGGAGAAAGAGTTATCATTAATGATAGATTTTTAGAACTCCGCTTAAAATAGCAGGGAAAGAAAGCAGTAGTTGCAAACAGAAGTGAGAAAGCTCCTTACGTAGACAAATATCAGTAGATACAGGTCTTGAAGTAGAACAGGAAAAATACAGTAACAAAGAAATCATTTTTCGGTGGCAAGAAACTAATCCACACCTGTTCCTGACTTCAGATTTACATCTTTCTAAACAGCTCGCTCTTTGATCTCTGTATCTCTAAATTTGATTGTGAAGTCTGAATCATCAGCTTACCACTTCACCTCCTCTCCCACGTTTTCTCTTGCTTCCCATGGCTCAATGGAGGAACTTGATTTCTATACATATTAATGTTGCTTGCCTGACAGAAGCTTCACATTCTTGTTTGTATAATTTCTCTTAAACACCTTTTCTGGCTTCATAAGAATAAGTAACTGGGGCGCTTTATGTGAATGCAGAAGTTGTTTGTATGTGGTTTTGAGGCAGTAGCTCACTTTTACAAGCCTGATTCACAGTGCAGAGAAGAAAGAATTCCTGTCTTCAATAAGCAAAGGATCATAACCTTAATTTTGTCGTGTCCTGATACTTTAATCACATTAGCATGTAACTGAAAAAATATGCAACACGCACAAGCTGCTGAGTCTCCTTTCAAGAAAATTTCTGGGGTTTGCCTTGTGCTTCAGCATATGTCCATCTCGTCCTCCTGTGTCAGCTCGGCTCACATGTGTGAATAACAAAGAATGCACAGTTTAGACACACTGAAGCAATAGTGCCAGATGACTGCTTGGCTGGGGAATTTAATAAAGGCAAAGTACAATTAGTCTTTAGCCTCTAAAAGTGAATAGTTGAAATGACTAAGGGCAGTAAGGAAAGGTGATAAAAAGTGCATTAAAGGATTTCGTAGCTGAGGAGGGATATCTGGGGAAGGCATAAATATCACTGAAACAGGGGACCTTAAAAATTTATTTTGTTCTTAATCCTGTAATATGTAAATCATCTCTTGAAAGCTCTGGAACCTGAGTGCGCTGGCAGGGCCGCGCAGCTCCCCGTGATGAAGTGATGTGTTGTTTACTGAGTGCGAGGGGGCTCCGTCAATTCATTAATGTTTTGATTTGTTAGAATACCAAGTAGGGGACAAAAACAGTTTCCGTTTCAAATTAGATGCTTACCCTTTCAGCTTAGGCTGGCTGAGAGGTGATAATTTAGAAGTGCTCACAGGCGAGGTCAAAATGCAGATACGTGAAGAAGCGCATGTTTTCTGGCCACTGTATCCTGTTGAGATACATTTAGTGTAGAAATCATGCAGAAGTGATTTTACAGGGTCTTAGAAACAGCATATTTTGTCAGATTAATTTTCAGTTGTGATGATAGACTTTTAGATTGATTTGGCATATAAATAAAACGGTAGCATTGGAAGGCCAAATTCTTCACTCAAAGGTATATGGAAAATCCCTTTAGTATCTTTGTTACCATAATATTCTACTGATTTTATATAGGTATCTGTGATCTGAATGTTATCATCATACGATATAGTTGTCAGAAGTTTTTGGCATGATAAGCTGGCACCAAAGGAGGCCGTGAACCTGTCCCTGGCAAATTATATATATCCAAGTACCAGGCTGAATTCCTACTTGGAGAGGGATAAAAGGCACAGACACTTTTCAGCCCTAAAGAAGCAGGCATGGAGGCACTGTGTGCTTCATTAGGGCTGTTGCTGTACATCTGAAGGCTGCCTATGCACACGCTGTGCACTGGCGGGACACCCGGGTTACCTCTGGGGACGGTGGATGGCAGGACTGGACAAAGACTGTATGTCTTACATACACCTAACCATTCTCAAATTCAAAGATTTGAGAAATAATCCATTTCCCAATGAAACTCGGGAAAGCCACCTTTAGCTGTGCATCTCCACTTGGGCAGAATTCAGCCTCCTGAGATTTTTGCACCTTTGCCAACGTCTTGACCTCCCCTCTAACCTGCATCTTTCAGAGAGGTGGGCACAGCTGGAGAGTAGCTACACCTGGAAAACCATTTCACTCTAAATGACAGTTATATTTCCATAAAAAAAAAAAAAAAATCCATGTCACATACTAGTTCTTGAAAAATATAGGACAGTTTGAAGTTGCACTCCTGATAATAAATGATGCGTGTCCCAGACAGGTTTGGAGAATAGATGACTTGGACCAGAAAAAAAGACCAATTACTAGATTTGACAGCCAAAGCTCTGTTCTATATTATGCTTTATATATAAGCTGTTCTATATTAGGCTCGA
This sequence comes from Tauraco erythrolophus, assembly GCF_009769465.1. Lineage (NCBI taxonomy): Eukaryota > Metazoa > Chordata > Aves > Musophagiformes > Musophagidae > Tauraco > Tauraco erythrolophus. Next base: position 66,825,062 of record NC_141466.1, on the reverse strand, counting down.
AAAAAACGCATTAAGTTTGCGCTGTTACATACCGTTTAAGATTTTTGTCTTGACTGAATGCCTTCAGAGTTTAGCAAGAGGAAGAGCCCTAGCAACAAAAATGCACGTATACACACAGGGAGAGGGGTGAGGGGAGGAAAAAGAGAGTTTTCAGTGTCTGGTAAAGTAGCAGCTTAAATGAGCGTGAAGGCCGAAGATTGCTGTTTTATTGAGTCACTGTTGTACGCCCACCTTTTCCTGTCTTGAAACAGTTTTCAGTTTTGACTATCTGACATGACTAACCGTCGCATATCTAACAGATTACAACTGTCAGTGAGTCTCCCGAACGGGGGGCCAGCGCCGTGTGAGAATGTGCGCTCAGACGCAGGCAGCTCCCTTTATTTATTTCTCTTTAACGTTTTCATTCAGCTGAAGGGCTGCGGATGATCTTGTGCAATCTCTGAGTGAATTCTGGCTTTGAAAATTAAAAAACAAAACAAAACAAAACCTACCCAGGCTTACGATAGCGACGTGCTTGCACACAGCAGTTTCTCACCCTCGCGGGAAAGTTGGAGGCTTTCTTAGTGTTTCATAGATGGAATATATGTAGGGGGAAAAAATGTGTTCCAGTAATAATGATATCATCATATTACCCCTGGCGTATGAAGGACAGGAGACACTGATTCCCTGTTAAAATAACTCCCGAGAGGAAAATATATTCTTTCCTCATCTTATTGTAGTCAAGTCAAACAAATGAAATGATAAAACTGTGTGAAGTAAATAACATGTGGCCACATTCTGCTCTCTGTCACACAGCTGCAAAACTGGAGTAAATTTTAAAATGATCTGACTTGCTTTGGATTTACACCACTTTCAATACAGCAAAGAATTTGGCGTGTCCTCAGCAGTGAATCACTTTTGTTCTGTCATTGTATGATGACCCATTATTAAATAAGAAACATTTAGATTGTCAACACATGGACATATTCTTGACATAGAGTAAAACTGAAGGGGAGGAAAACTCCTATGGTCAGTTATGTTTTAATTTTCACGATTGTGGTAACGACAGGGAATAATTTTAAACGTCTCTGATTCTTTACTGAACATGCATGTGACTGTTTTCATGTTGTAATCACTCATTCCTGTTGTTTTTTTCCCTTTGTAGGGAAGAGCTTTACTTTGACAATAACTGTCCTAACAAATCCCCCCAAGTCGCTACATACCACAGAGCCATAAAGGTTACAGTGGATGGGCCAAGGGAGCCAAGAAGTGAGTATATTCTTATTTTTGCACTTATGCCTGCTTAATTTTGTTTAACAGAGACCCGTAAATGAAATATATTTCTTTGTCAAACCCTGGTTCTTGCTCAGCAAAATATGTAAACGCATGCTTAATTTGGAGTCTATTGGACCACACACATACTCGCATTAAACACACACTTAAGTGCTTGGCTGAATTTGGGCAATCACGAACCTGATTCTCATTCACATCAAGGTCTTGATACATTATCTGCCAGTATAAATGAGAACTAAACCCACTGGATTTATATAATCTGATTCAGGCATAATAGATACAATCCTGCAACACGCTGAATTCCCTAAACTCCTGTAAGCTTCCAACTGAAGATGTTTAGGACGAAATAGGAGACAGATCTTTCAGGATCAGTCCTAGTGCAGAGAGAAAATATATAATATAGTGCCTTTTTGTTTGTCCTTAAATTCTTTTGCCATCAGATAATTAATGCACCTGGTTAATCTCATCATACCTGAAATTGGTTTGCAGCTATGGACTTATCATAGACCCCTGGGGGCCAAAGAAAGATAAAAACTAGTATATCAACAGCATGGTCTTTGTTTCTTATTTGTGAACAGAAAGTTTATTTTATTTAAATATAGTCTAGCAGATTTTCTCTCAGCACATCTATTTCATAGCAGTGCACTTTCCTAACAGTATTACTAAGAATCTGTTTGCAATGATCACTGGCTATATTTTATGACGATTGTGATTTGTCATGTTCTAGCATTTTTATGGGTAGCACTTATTTTTAGATACAGTCAAGTCTGGTTAATCCATCACGATTTACATGGCTGTCTCTCTGTCTAGCACATCTAGCTGGTAACCAGTCTCACATCATATGGGTATCACTGCTGAGCCAGTTCTGGAGTTTTTTCTTGATCTAACTAGAACGATTCTTTCTAAATTGATTGGGTTAATCAAGTATAGCTGTATTTAAATTACATTTAGAGATTAAGAATTATTTGATGAATAACCACATTAAAAAAATGGAAGCATCTCAAGTAATTATTTTGCCTTTGATCTCCACATTCAAATGAGACCTTTAAGGAGTTTTCTTGGAGTTTTATTTAAAATACCACAAAGATAGAAGAAGTAAAGACATAGGCAGAATTCATGCAGTTAAGTGTTTCTCGTGCTAATACATGCTGCGGTGTCACCTCCTCATACACTGAGAGATGGGAACTGAAATGCCTTCTGTAAGAACTGTCCAGGCTGTAGAGTTTCACCTTGAATAACAGATCAGAAAACACAAGTAGCTATGAATAAACTTCATTACGTAGATACTTGCACTTCTACTTGCTCGCAGCTGAGGTGTCCGTCTGTCACAGCGAGGGGACTTTTGTTCTGTCTTCCTCCCGAGCTGAATCAGTTCCCATTTTTCAATTTTCACCTGCGACTGGTGCTCTATGTAGCTTACTTGAAAACGCTGGGCAAATTGCATTTATGGAGTAAAAACTAGGGAGTAAGTTACATATAATTTAGCCATTCCTAGTTGGAGGCTGCTTCCATGTATGTATTGAGGCATTCACAAAAAAAAGAAATCTCCCAGGAAAGGACACAGCTACTGTGAAAGAGCAGAGCGGTTTGAAAATGATGCGGAGAATAGTGTGGACTAACCTGTGTAGCACAGAAAGGGAATCTGCTTGCATTGGTACTAACCATTTTGGTGATCAGTGGATTAAAAGTGAAGCTGTGTTCATATAAATAAAGAAGATTTCCAAGTTCTGCTGAAGTTTTTCAGTTTAGACCTGAAAGGCCTCTGAACGTGATACCTGTCAGCTGCTTTCATTGAATAGCTGAACCTAAGAACACGCACTGACTTAGTTCTTATAGCCTAGATGCAGTTATTTTGTCTGTCTTCATCTTTTTTTGTTTGTTTGTTTTAAAGAAAGCCAAGCTTGAGCTTGAATGTCCATTTGAATTTTAATATTTTGTCTAAACACTTAGGGAAGCTCTGTTCCGGGGTCAATTTGGTTCTGCAAGTTCTATTATTGCAGGCTGATACTTTCAAGGCTATGACACCTCCAGAATGACTAGTTATTAAATTTGAATTTCCAGGGAAAGAGTAGCTCCAGTGAGATGTGAGGGTTTCACTGAAGTTCTGCTTCCTTCTGAGAGCTCCTGCACTCATGTAGATTTATTATTGTTTGGTAGCAATCGTTCAAGAAGTATATCTGGCATTTACATTGCATGAGGAAAATTAGGTGGTTGGGGGCAATAATGAATTCAAGTCAATGAGCAGCTCTGATAGCAAATGTGTTTTTTGTAACAAATTATGTATCGGTAAATAGTGCCCCTCTCTGCCAGGATTTGTATTTCACTTCAACATCTCGAGGATGTTATCCTAGTTTTCCTCTCTCTGGCAGCTCAATCAGAGCTGTCACATCACAAACAACTTTTTTCTTAATATACACATCTGGCATTGGCAGTTGGACCAACTTCATAAGAGCACATGATCATCATTCATTACAAGATTAAAAAGTACCCCATGGCATCATTGATGTTTTTTAACTTTGATCTTTTGCAGTTGTGATTCATCTCAGTTATAAAACTTCCCTTTAAAGGAACACAACCGATGACTTATTAGAACCTTCATTCTAAGTAGCGTAAACATAAAATTATGCACATCTTTACAAAATGTCATTTACTTTGTTGCCAGCTTATCATTTTAAGACATGACATCATGCTTTAGATCGTGAATTTGTAAGGCTTGTTTATAGGCAAGGCACTCTGACCTTCCGTTGGCAAGTTGACTCGAGCGAACGAATGCTGTGTGCTTTCCAGCAGCAGTAGGAGCAGCAGCAATACCACGACAGATATCACAATCATTTAGAGCCTGACTTTAAGAGTGCTGAACAGTCATGGCATGCAGTGACTCCAGTTGGTGTTTGGGATGCTCAGCACTTCAGAAAGTCAAGTTATTAAACGTAGGTGCCATTTAGTATTAAACATATGCTTGTAGAAGCTTGCTGCCTTGCCTCTTTGTTGCTATTTTAAAATATTTTAACACAGACGGTGATGTCAGGTTGCTCTGTTAGGAAAACCTGCCCATTTCTATATGAGCAAAGGTCTTCTGATGATTTTTCCTTGGAAAAGATTTATTTATTTTTAATTACCTATTTCAGTCTATCTATATTACCATCCAGGGCCATCTACTGTGTTGCACGGTGTTTGTGCTGGATTGAGACAGCGCATTGCACTGAGTGAGGGAGTCAGAAATGGGGTTGTATAAGATCTTTGAGAATCATTGGGAAATCCTGCAGATATTTTTCTCTTCTCATATCCAGGATAAAACCTCTGCCATATGCACATCTTAGCCAGCAGAGCTGCCTTCCAGCTGGGAGAGCTGAAAGAAGTTTTCCGGAGAAATAAGTTGTTATGAGGTCATAACTGACCGACAGATAGTAAGATATCACTGTAAAGGAATTAAAAGAAAGAAAGAAAGAAACAAACAAACAAAAAACTCCAAACCTTTACCTAAGCCCCCCTTTAATGCCTTTGCCTTATGTCGTTACAAATACAGAATTAATGATTTGCCTTTCCATAGCAGGACCTGTAGAATAAGACACATGTCCTTTCTGGCTACTTTTGATAGAAACCCACTCAGGAGGGAAATCATGAGGAAGGAGGGAGGAAAAGTCTATGTATTTTCATTTTGCCTGGCTTCCAAAGACTTTAGTTCATCTCTAACTAAAGGTAATCTCCAAAGTCACTGACCACAATTTTCTTTATCAGCTTGAATGGAAAAGTGGTTCTGAGCTTTGAATTGAAGCATTTAGGTAGGAGAAAACTGCTGTGTTCATTCAGCTCCTGAATATTTCTCTGCCGCCGCAGCTTGCAAGGTGCACACGTGATGAAAGGTATGAGCAAACATCACCTTTTTGTCTGTGCACGCTGCAGAAGCCAGTGAAAGCCAGCGAAGAGGTTCTGCTCAGCCTTTGTATTAACTGCTTCGCCAACCCGGCTTATAAAACGCAGATAAGTGATTGAGATTTTTGAGATTCCTCGACTTAAAACCATAACAGTTTTTCGGAAGTTCTCCCTCTTTTCTTTCAAAGGCAGAGGGTGGAGGGATAAGTCTGGGGCTAGTGGAATGTGCTTTGGAGTAGAACAGCTTTAAATCTTTCAGGTTTTATTTTTTGTTATATTTTTTTTCTTTTCTTTTTTTTTTCTCTTTTTTTGTTGACTGCCTGTCAGGAGCTGGGCTGGTGGCCAAGCAGGAAATGACACATCGAGAGGCATTTGTGTTGTGCAACATTTTGTGGAACTGATGCAAGGATACATTGTCTGTTTACGCATTCCTCTGCTAACAGCCTGCATGGCAGTAATTTTATTCAGGGACACATGGCATGCTACAGCAAGGAGCTAGATCCTTAACATCTCTTTATGCAGAATTACCACAGCAGTTAAAACACGCTGTGTGTCCTCCCCGTTTAGAATATTCTCTGGCTTGCCTTCAAAACCACTCTACCAGCCCCTTCCTTCCCAAGAATATATTGATTTGACTGTGAGGGGTTTTTTGCACTACGGTAAATCGAGGTGCAAGAAAAGAGAGTTTGCAGAACAAGAGGAAATTTTACAGGCAGGTCCTACTTTGTGCATCTACCTCAGACTGTAAATGCAGCGTCGCGGGTTTTTCGAGCGATGCCTTGCAGACGCTGAACGGGGAAGTTTGCATCTGCACGCGTTTTGGCCCAGGGAGGAGGTTTTTAATTAAAGTCGATGCCAAATACCCTGAGATACGATGAACGAGTCCTGGGTTTTCATCCAAACCAAAGTTAGAAAATCTGTGACTTGTGCTGGTGTCTTTCAGAGTGACAAATCTCTGCTGAGATCGGCTGGGTTATTCCGGATTTCTCCCAGTGTAAGTGGGAGCAGAGGAAGGCAGAGTGGGCGGTCTGATGGTTTGCAAGATGCTCTAAATGGCTTTGTAAAGCTTAATGTTTGTGTTATAATGCTTCTTTGTAAGAAATGAGGCAAAATGTGATTATACAGTCAAACAAATGTTCAGCGTGGCTCTGCTATGGGGTTTAGGTTTTTTTGTGACTATCGTTAGCATATTTGAGCATGACCACAGTCCACTTACAGGCTGGGACCTGATCTCCTGTGCTCAGGTCCCCAGTAAGGAGTTGTAATGTTTCTGATTTCGGTAATACACCACCAGGTCCTTTTCCCGGTGTAAAATGTAAGACATCATAGTTTCACTCACTCATCGTTCGCTGCTTGTTGATTTTTTGCAAATGTGTAATATCACAAAACCATACTAGTTGGGGACTGGAGCTCCTGGGCGTTCCCAGAGGCTGTAAGAAACTGGTGGGACAAGGAACAAGTGTTCCTTGTCAAAGGTGGCAGACATTATATATGCCAGTGGTTTAGGTTTACATTTGAGATGGGTGTATAACCCACAGAGCAGGGCTTCTTACAACTACCTGGACCATGATGCACGCCTCTGGAACAAGGTGACCAGGAGGCTGTCGGAGTTGATGGCTGCATCCTAAGGACCAGTCAGTTGTCTTTTTTTTTCTACTCTAGCTAGTGAATGAAAACTCATGTTTGAGGAACAGACTATGAGAGTAAAAATGATTTCTTTCCCAGTAATCATAACTTTTATCTGCTGGTGTAGTGCATAGTGTAAGATGAAAGTGAAACCTGCTTAGTTCACTCATGGCTTGAATTCATATGCTGCAGTTCTGTAATCTCAGTGACTATGTGACACTGGCTGGCTCTCTCTGTAGAAGGATATTGCTGACCAGGGAGATGGCAGAGTGACCATATATTCACTGTTACAGTGAGAGGGAAAAGGCCTTGAGAAGATTATGTAAAACAAATGGGCAAGCCTGCACGTAAAACCATCCCCTAACATGTCCTCATCAATAGTAATGCCGTCTCGTTTTGTATTTGTCAACAAAACAGATTGTTTCCATCCCATTGTAGAGGGAACGCTGCTTCCAAACAGTCTATTCCTAGTATGTTTGGCATGTAAGATGACCATCACAGTGTTTTTTGATATTGCTGCTATTGCTGTTTGTATTGAAAATACCTTTCCAAGCCACAAATAAATCAATGGCCTCTCTGCATAGTTGTGCAGAGTTGTATTCGTACGATACGAGAGTTTTGCCCTGAATAGCTTGCAGTCGCCATTAAAAATGCAGATGGGAAATAGGGTTATAACTAAACAAATGAAGTCAACGGTGGAAGTGAGTTAATTCTGTATCTCCATAGGGCACGACTACAAGGCAAGGAGAAGTGAAAGCCATTTTATAAATCTGTGACTCTATTCCATGTAGGTACTGTGGAGGAAGATGGTTACAAAAACAGACATTGCAATAGCTTTTCCCAGACTGTTTTGTTCCATGCTTTCCTCCCAAGAGAACTCTTTCACATCTTCACTTTTGAAATGCATTTAGCTTGTTGCTACTAATACTAGCTTTTTTTTCTCATGCTTCAGTGTAACACCTCTTATACCTCTCCTCCACTTGCCAAAGTGGGTTGGGAAGTAGGGAACAGGGCTAATATGTTTCGGAGTTGCAGCATCAGAGTAGTGTAAGTAGAGTACTTATGTAGTTCTTCCTTGCTGGCAATCCTCAATTTCTTTATAATGTTTTTATAAAATTTATTTTTATTCTCCATATAAACTTCATTCTCCACTGAAACATGGTCGTCCCAGACGTGAAACACAGATGCTGATTTAACCAGACAAGGAATGCAGAAGAGGAAATGAGGAAGAATATCATACTTAATTGAAACTTCAGGGGAAGAAACTTAGTAATGATCTCATGCTGCAGTATGTTTGGGACACCGGAAACCTTATTCTTATGAAGAACTGAGTTCCTTAATGTGTGCGTCTCCCCAGATCCTCTGTTACATATTTTATCTACAGTAGACCAGTTTACTCAGCGCAATAGTGGTTCACTGACGACTGAGGCTGTCTTTCAGCTCTCCAAAAACATGGCATGTGGGGTAGGTTTCCTCTGAAGTGAATGAAGAGGCACGGGCAGTTGCAGAGAGTGATTCGTCCCACCTATCTTAATGCCAATTTTAGAATGCAATTAACTGCCCTGTAGAACTGTCCATCCCTTTCCATTGATTATAAATGGAGGCTAGATGACCAGCCTAGACCAGGCACCCTGTTTTGAGACGGCTGAAATCAGATGAGATTATGAGATATTGTAGTCCAAAGGTGTGCCTAATTACTGCTGTGAAATTCAGGCAACCTGAGTTAGCTCTAAAGCAGATAGCTCACCTAGTGGCAGCAGTACAGGCCCAGACGACACGGAGCTCAGCACAGGATAACCAGCTGCTCACCCAGCTTCTTGGGTGGGTTGCCTTGTCTTTGGCTGGACTGTGAACAGTCCATGCTACATTTCTGACAGTGTAAGGAATTGTGTAAAGCTGACTTCGAAGTGTCTGTACAGCTGCCGTAATGAATGTAATACGCACGTGCTCTCTACTAAGGCGTCATTATCACCTCTTGCAGGATTTCGGTAGTCAAGTACTGCTCAGGTCCTACTCAGCTTGGCTTGTGTGAACCGTTGAGATTCAAACTTCGGTTATTTAGCTGTAGGCATAGTACTCAATAAGATTCTCACACTAATATTTCAGCTGCATAAGAAACAATATAAAGGTGATAATACACTTTATAGGTGTTACCTAAAGGTGAAGAATATTGGGGGACACATTTAAAGATTTTTTTAACACTGGGAAATACTCCATGTTCCCAATGTTCCTGCTTCACATCAGAACATATTAATTGTTCCTTCCTTATCCAAACTTAACATGCTGCCCGTTCTCCTTTGGTTCTGAGATGTAATCTTTCCCACAGCACAGGAAGGCAAACCCTTTTACCTGATTATTGCTGGCATAAATGCTTGTTGCTTCCATCACTCTTCAAACTCTCGTACTTGCATTTTGTGAACTTTACTCCCACTTCATAATACTCTGCTTCTTTAGCAGCCCTGCTAATTTACATTCAGGATGCCAAACAGGCATTAAGCAGGGTGCTTACAAGTGTAGAATCTGCTTCCTGTCTGTAATCCATGTGAGTAATGCCAATTAGTTGTCTGCTTCCTTAAGTCTTCGTACGCTTTCTCATTCTTGCATTCCCGCAGTAGCAGGCATGGTCTTATATGTCACGTGCAGTCAGAGAGGCACTTGGCGAGTTTTGTTTCATTGATCTTAGAGCTCAACAGGAAAATTATCACCCCCACAAGCACCCCAGAAGTGTGCTGTGGAAGAAGTGGATAAGTCCAGTAGTTTCATTTGTAGTTTAATTTGCTAGAAATGAGATTTCTAGCTTGTTACATGTATTGCTTCACACGTCGTGAGTCAGGTAGACAATATATACAACAGTTTCATATTGGTGCAGCATCTTCTTGGAAAGGAGTAGGCATTTGCAGGCACTGGTGTAGTACCAGGTATATGTTTGTTTACGTATGGTAAACCCTTGATTAGATTTGCAAAAGAAGCTCAATTTTACCTGGTTGTATTTAAAGGGATCAGAAATCCAGAGGTTACCTGTCCAAAAAAGGATGGTGCTCACAATTATTGTTTTGTATTTTGAACATTCAGATGTGTGTTGCTCAGTAGTATAGAAACTGGAAAAGATTAGAGACTTGGAAATGCAATACACAGTTGCTGTGTGGTACAAACCACTGGTTAGGAGTACAGAGGGTATTATACATGGAATACTTTTTTTTTTTTTTTGCATGGTACATGCATTATCAAGGACCTAGATTCAGATTCTTAGACAACAATATGCTTCGATTAATTCAATTTATCTGGTGAATTTATCAGGCACTGTAGACATATGAAGTGCAATAGAGTTGGTTTCAGGTTTCTAGGATACTGATTAAACTAAGAATAATTTGATTTTTCATTCCTTGAGTATCTTATTGCCATAAACTCTGGATTTGTAGAACATACATTTGCTTTCAAACTGGAGACTCTGGCTTTGATGATCTGGGCTATGGTCCGCTCCCACTTTTGGTACTTTTCGATGTCTTTGAACAATTGTTTGTAACCAATGCTATGATAAAATTACCACCTCTGTAGACAGAAGTGTTGACTACAGGCGAGGGCTCAGCGATAGAGCTGTGAATGTAAATTATTCAGTGTTTTTAATTCCATCAGCTAAGCAGTCAAAATGAAAATCCTTTTTGTAAAGGGCATATGCATAAATGTTTCAGAGATGCAGGGTGGATTGACCTCCTTAACTGTAGTTGCCTAAAAGCTAAATATGGTGTCTCAGCGAGTCATCTCTGGCCCATTGCGGTCGAGAGATATATGTATGTGTATATCCACCCTAAGTATCTACAAACGTGAGCGTGCAGATCTCTGGAGGTGAGTGGGCGGTAGAGCAGCGTGGACCACAGTGCCAATGCTCAGTGCCTTGCAGATACCTGCATGGGCTTTAAACAAGCTTCCTGGCTTACTGGCAACTGCAAGGCAGCACACGGCTTTGAAATGCTTCTTTGTACTCCTTTTTATAGTTCTTTAAACCTTTAAAGGAAACTTTAGCACCTGCTTTTTCAAAAGCCACAATGAAGGGCTGCTCTGTGAAGTTTGTCACAATTTAGGATGTTGGTGACCCCTCTTTGTTAGAGATATGTAGCCAGTATGTGATCTTTATGTTTCCTCCTCCGTGCAAGGCTTAGTTGAAACTCTCAGGAACTCAGTGCAGAAATGTCCATCCTGGTTTAAAATGTCTTTCTCTGTGCTGATGTGCTTGTTGCTGTTCCTCTCGCAAAGGCTGCGGCCCCTACAGCTCGGCAATAGTCTTCCTTTTATATGTGATCCTTATGAACTTCAAGGCAAAGGTCAGACAGTTTAATTAGCTTTATCTTTTGCATTGGAAGAGTGAGCCCAGGATATATCTGTTAGTGCCTTGAAGAGGTCTCATGCAGCAGTATTCATTGCCTGCGGTATGACACAGTCATAAGCATCCTGAGAATTAGGACAGCAGAATTACAGCGCATGAGGGATACTCAGCCTTAGTAGTTAGGTGAGGATTTGTGCTTTGCATGTATATAGACGTACGTTATTAGTTTCAGGTCTTCTTGATGTTTGCTATTTCTGAAAGATGGCAGCGAAAGAGAAACCTGACAGCAGCTGGCTTGTACAGGTTTGTCTTTATTATAGACACGCGGAAGAGACTAGTAGGACTTGGTGCTCGCAAAATCCACATAACAGTGACTGTTCCTTAGACCCAGCTCAAGGATGAAGGAAGCTCTCTGGGAGGCGTGTTTACTGCTGTGTGGGATGCAAAGTGAACACCTCACTACCTGTATAAGCTGTGCAACATTAGGGAATTGAAATGAGAACTATTTTTCTCTGGTGACTTAGTGTAAAAGAGAATAAACAGCAGATTTAAGGTATGTAACAAGGAAATACTTACATATCAGATAAATAATAACTTGTTGACATAAAAGAAATAGATCTTTTTTGATTAGAGGGCACATACCTCTAGCTCTAAGTCTTACTTTATATATATACTGCAGAGAAAAACTAGAGTAGGAAAAGTCCATGTCTTAGCACTCAGAATTGGGACATGCCAGATTGCAGTTATCAGTGCAGCTTTATTCGTGCCTGTTGTGTGTGTGACAAAACGGTCCTTCACTGTAAGAGCATGTGCTGGTTTATCCATAGGACAGCTTTTATTTTTTAGTGATCTAACAATATATAGTGCTTCAAAGTGCTGCTCTCAGATTGAGTTAGTAGTGAACGGTCTGTGCTTCTGAAGAATAAATCTGAAGGCCTCATATCACGCACTGGGAAAAGTATGAACACACAGTGAATATGATCTGTGAACACTTTTTTTAAGCAACTTAACTATTGTCACAACAAAATGGTGTGACTGGAGCATAAAAATCTGTGGGACAGCAATCAGCTACCTCTGCCAAGCTGTAATCAAAGCTTTTGGTGGATAAAATCTAAGGAAATTTCATTCTATGAAATTTTATTTTTCAAAGTTTTATAATTTTACCAAATCTGGATGGATTACCGAGGAGATTCTGGAAAAAAAAATAAAAAGAGCCAATCTACTGAGGCCAAGTTTCAAATCTCCTCCGCTCCAAAATACAGCGGCAAAAAATGCTCCTTCAAGAAAAGATTGCCAAAAATGTTTTTCGAGGTGCTACGTTTTCCCTGAGCTAACTCATTTCCAGGAACGTCTGAGCCATTTTGGTTGAAATTGAAGAAATGTGTTCCTTACTCATGCAAGAAAATGGAATGCAAACAGTCAAAGTTGGTAAAGCTGCAAAGCAACCGAAAATAACGTCTTATAATGGGAAACATTGGGCAACTTTAAACAATAGCAGTCCTACCAGCCCCACCTCTACATATTTAATCTGCAGTTGTATTAATTTGCGCTGGAAAATAATCCATTAGCTTCGTGGAAATCCAGCATAGAAAATTAACTCAGCAGTTGGCAGGATCTCCTCATGGGATGCCACAGCTCTGGCATCGACTTCAACAGGTCAGGTCCTTGGCTGGTGACCAACAGACGACACGCGAGGTGCCACCTCCAGCAGCACTGGAGAGCACGATGTGACTCCTACCTATGTGCCGGGGACATGTTGGAGAAGGCAACAACCTTTGTTTAAGATGAAACAAGGGCCATGGCAGCCTGCAGAGCCTCTGGAGGCGTTGCAGGTTAGAAGGCAGCGTGCCTCCAGGCGCTGGTGTTTGGCAGGGCTCTCCTTCCCCACCCTTAGCCTCTTCAGAGGGGTAATTTGGTGTGAGTACACTTCAACTGAATTGGCAGAGTCCATGCAGACATTGCAGGCTGTAACACACATGGAGCGCGAGCCGAGAGAGATTGGACTGCAAATCGGGACTCCTCCAACGCGCCCGAGTGCGGAGCTGTGCAAAATCCAGGGCAAACGACCAGCCTTTCTGCAGAAACAAGCTGGGTGATCGGTGCATCCAGTGGCACGGTCTGTGGTGGTTTGGATACTCTGATGTCAGCCAGTGAAAAAAACACTTACTTGTTGTTACTTTCTCCTCTTTTTACGTGACTCAGAGCTGCTGAAATGTTGGGCCCGTTTAAAACCAGCGGCGAGAGTTGTTTTAACAGGTTGGTAAATTGGAGGAGGTGGTCAGAAGCAGACAGCATTGCAAGTTTTACTGCAGATTTGCTCCTGCATAGAAATCTTTCCCTCCTGCTGTGTAAGAGACACACTCTCTGCCTTGGAGCTGCCTCAAGAAATGTCGCTGCAGGGAGGGTGCTCCTTGTTGAATTATTTGCCATTCACTGGAATGGGGCTCAGGGATGAGCAGCTGCTGCGTGGTTTTTATTTTAAGCAAAACCAAACCGTTTTTGGAGAAAGATTTCAGTGCTGGGCAGAAGACGACTTCAGACAGCTTTATTCCCCTGATTACCACAACTTTGTTTAAGCTTTTCCCCCATGCCTTTTGCTATCATGGTGTTCCCACCCTTGGGAGCCAAGCAGCTTGAGAGCTGAAAGAGAAATGCTGTCAGGAGAGTGATTAAAATAGGGATTGATGCAGCTGGGAGCCAGGGTTCAGCCACCTCTCTGGGCCTCTGCATTAGTGTTATGTCAGACACAGTAGCTTTACCATGAGCGGGCGAGTTTATGTGTTTTTTATTGTCTGTCGTTGCCAGAAAACGCTGACCCCGGAGTAGCCGCACTGTGTAAGGAGTCAGCGGTGGAGGCGGCACGCCCTGCAAACCGTTTATGTTCCCTCTTTAATTGTCACTTATGGGTCATATCTTTTTACATTTACATTTTTAAATGAGTTCAGTGTGCCATGAGCTTCGGTTCCAGAATCCATGCTGAAAAACTTCCCAACTTTATGAGTTATTAAAAAATTTCCCAAACCCCCTCACTTAATTTACGTTCGGTATGCAGAACGACTAGAAGTTATGAGAAGCCTTCACATATTTATAAGGACACAAGTTTGGGGAGAGATTAGATTTAGGGCTCATATGCAATATGGAAACAATTGTGTGTACTTGGTCATCACTTCAAAGAGGATACTGTCAAGTGAAATTTGGGCCCGAAATTTAAAAGAAAAAAAAAGAAAGTTTTGGCATAAAACCCAATCTGGTCAAATAAAATGGTTTTTCCAACATGAATTACGTTAAAAGTAAAGCCAGACTCAGCAAATGCTTGAGATCTCCCATATGGACTGAAGAATAGTTTTACATTGGAGCACAATGCGTTTTTTTGGAGTGCATTTGAGACTGCTCCTGTTTTGGAAGCCTGCTTATTGCCTGCTCAAACAGTGTCTTGTTTGGATGACGATTTAGAGTGTATACAGCAAAAAACAATGTTAGCATATCTGGAACATCAGTACAAAGGCTGTCTGTTAGAAGAAATGTTCTTTTTAAAGAGAACAAAACACTCCTACCCTATGTCATTTTCCTTTTCTTTTTTTGATTCTTATGTTAGGAAGTTTTGTAGACCTGCTCTCTGCGGCCAGATGGGTAAGACAGGGATGTAGGAGGATGGTTCAGTGCTGATGCGTTTGAATGTGGGTCCTCCAGGTCTGTCATCTGCCTCTGATGTCTTTATGACATCCGTACATTTGAAAATCCCTCTAAGCCGATGTCCAAACTTACTGATATCGATGGAAACTGGGTACCTCTTTCTCTCCGCCTCCATTCCCCTTGTGTGAAGCGTGAATAGTGGCACTACCCTACCCCAGGGATGACATGGATATAGGAAAATAGTGAAAATAAAGATGTTTGTTTACTAGGGTTGTGTTTATAAGGCATATTGCTGCCCGAGGTATATCCCAACATGAGTCAGAAAGTCTCAGTTTCCCATAATAAATGGAAATATCTTAATATTTTTTTAATTTTATTTCACATTAGTCCATCCTCAAGATGGGAAGAAGTGGGCTTTTTTTTTTTCTATACTGTTAGCTTTGAGCTCCATATATTGCTGCTCCTTATTTGTAGTTGTAGTACGTGTATGTATTTGTTGCAGACCTCAGGTCCTTCAAGTCCTTGAAGACATTGCAGTAGGTAAAGGTGGTTTGTAGGAGTGAGCCTCTCAATGAGATCAGCCCTTACTCAGAGTTAAATACTCGGTGCTGCTTTCAGGGAATGGCAAGTACCAGGCTCTTCTAGTCCCTGCTTAGGAGCTTTACTCTAGTACAGCCTGGAGAGACAAAATCCAGACAAAATAGAAAGTCTGAAAAGATGAAACTCTTGGATGAATAGATATTCTTTCCACGTTTCTTTATACCACTGACTCTTGAATGATCGTAATTCATACGCTTTATCAACCATACATTTTCTGACTTCGGGGAGTGAATTGGCCATTTTTGTGCAGCCGAGGGGAGGAAGCTTTACAGCCGGTGTGGTTGCCTCCGTGCGCGTGTGTGTCTGGAGGGGTGGAGAAGGCAGGCATCCTTAACCAAACATTTGCAACCTGCTGTTTTAGCTGGAATAGGAAAACCAGCTTGACAAGAATGAACGGCTTCGCCAAGCGACATTCAGGGGAGGCTGGTGGGATTTTAAACAAATCTCCTTAAGCAAGCATGAAAACAAGCTATTTAGCGCTCATTAATGTCTCAGGTTAAACTCTTGAATAATTTGTCATGGTTAGGCTCTTTGGTTTCATTGGTGTTTTTCTAGTGACTAATGAGATGACAGCTACACATGCTCCTCGGTATGCCACTGTTCACAATAGGGTTTAAAGTTGTGTATTTGTTATTGATGTCATTAAAGTGATGGATTTGAGCTTGGTTTCTGAGGCAGCCGACTGGGTGGTTAAGACTAATTTCTAGCAATGGTTTTGGAGGTTGAAACCAAAGTGTGTATAAAAGGAAATGTTTCTTCTTTTAAGCAAATAATTTGAACCCAGATGAATGAAATTTAAGCAAGTGGGCATCAACTTTGAGTTAATTTTGACATAGTTGTCTGGAAATCATCACCAATTAAAATATTTTTATGAGCTCAAATGTAGTATTGTCTTTCGGTGCTTATGTAAGAGAGGAACAAACTGCTTGTTTAACCCCAGCCTTGAGACTGCTGGCCAGAATATATGACTGAAGTCGTAGCCATCTGGAGCTGCAGGGAGGGCATGGGCCTTGGCAAGCCTCACCTTGTAGGGGCAAGGTGATTTCCCTGTCTGAACTAAAAAATGTGTAAATTCGAGCAGATCGCTTGCACTCAACAGGATGTGCAGCTCATTTGAAAAATTAATCTCACCAAATACATTTGACCTTATCTAGTGGAAGGTGTCCCTGCCCGTGGCAGAGGGGTTGAAACTAAATGATCTTTAAGGTCTCTTCCAACCCAAACCATTCTATGATTCTATGACATTTTTAGACAACAATTGCTAATAGAAAAGACAGACATAGCTGTTTGTATCCGTCTCTGTAGTAAGGGAACATTTCTCTAGCACGGTGACTCCTGTAAAACTTCTGTAGAAGTCAATGTGGGTCTTGGATGTGCAAAGAGGTCAGGAGCAGCTCTGGAGCCTGGCAATCCTGGATCAGAGTAAAAATGAATCCCTTGGCTTGTTATAATTAGGTTCTTTCATGTGCTCCTCCAGACTGAATAGCTAGCGAGATAGTTCCTTAATTTGTACACACACCTTTCACACCTGCACATAAAGAAAACCTTTGATGCCGAGTACTTGATGGAACAACAAGATGAGTATGTGCAGAATTAAAAGGATACACACCATGCTCAAATATTTTTATAGCTTTTTAGACTCTGCACATTTAAAATAATAATGAGTAAGTAAGTGCCCTGCCCTGATGGGGAGGAGCAGTCTTTGCATTGTGAATTTGGCCTTTTCATGAGAACACCATTGTTTTTCGTTGCTTTTACATTGCAAAGAGAATGAAATGTTCAAGACTTGAGCATAAAGGTCTGTTGCTGTGTTCCTAACCACAGTCTCACTTATTCAATGAGATGGACTTTTAACATTTAAATTTTTCTTAGTGGTGCTTATTGAGATTTTTGCATTTTCTTTTATTATGTTATATGCCTACATATGCATATATGTACATAATAGAAGGGCATGCTTATGAAACAGTCTATCATGAGTTTTAGTTTTCCATTACATAATTATCATCATTTGATTCGTGTACAGTAGTGTACTTCTATTATTTGGGCTCCCACCACTGTAGACAGATGTTCAAATATTTCAACACAAACAAAACTGTTTATATTTAACTTACAGAATCACTATAGCTTTGGTATGTATGCATGGAATTTGCCCTACTGTGAAGTGTTAACACTAGCCCTGTGCACCACTTCACTCTGAAAGAAGGTAGACCTGAAATTGCACTTAATTTCAGCCTCCAGTTGACCAAGAAAATTTTAGGGCTTAGACGCGTGATCAATTTACAGGGGATATCTGTGTTTCCACATGTCAGCTGAGCCATAGCAGCTGCCCCGTAGGTGTTCTTGGTCCCCCATAAATGTAAGTTGATTTGATTTAGCTTAGACCTCAATAAAAGAGGCTTAAGATAAGTAGAATCGCTGCACACTTGCCACAGGCAGAGAGCACATGCGCAGATGGTTACCATCCAGGTCTGGGATAGGGTAACCCATTCCACCCAAGGAATTGACTTTCTGTATGTATGGCCCTGTACTGGCAATAGTCAAGCCAATTTTCAGATCAGCATTTACGTTCTCTTTTAAAAATTATTTGTTAAATCCCTTAACATAGCTGGGTTTCTTAGCTTGCATAATAGTAGTTTGCCAGTTCTTCTTTCTCAGCCCCACAAGCACTATTGCTCACGAGACAACGGCAGTGGAAATTGTGTTAGTGTTGTTTTGAGGGACTCATTCAAAACAGAAATTATTTAATTTCTCAGCCTAGTTGGGAGACACTTTTTTAGAGAGAGACTTTGACAGGTATTTTAGGCCCTAAATTTTACCAGTCTTGACTTTTCATATATATGCAAGGAAAAATACCTTGCGTTTGTTTACCTTGAACTCTTTAATTCCCACAGTCTATAATATTTAGTATATAGCAGCCAAGAGCTGATTTAAGAAATTTGCTTTTGAAATCCCCTGTGGCCTCCTTTGCTTGCCGAGTAGGGCGAAGTTGCAACACTTCTCCGGGACATAGGCAACGAGCATGATCGTGAGCTCCGTGTGAGAAAGTGAGACTGCACCAAGAGTGTGGGCAGACTATCAGCCTGGCTCAGTAAGTCACAGCTTAGCATTACTTTTGACTTTCGGTGTGAATGATAACTCATTTAGTCATTTCAACTCAAAGTGATCTAAGCTTGTAATACTGGATGTGTAACAACATATCCTTAATCTGCTTTTCCTTAACATGTTATGACCCTCCTTAGAGAAGGGATTTGAGAAAGCAGTGGGTTTTGGTTTTCCACTTTCTGTAGCCCCTTTGAACAGGCAGGATTTCCAGTTCCTTAACTCGCAGTCCTCTGGGTTGTTCCTCTACTCTGTGTCTGCAATGGTCTAGCAAGTGGTGTCTATCCCTGTACTAATCTTTTGGTGTCCCTCACATCATTTGGTTCTTATTATATTTAAGTACAGGAGGTCCATGGATGTTCATAAACATGCATGTCCATGGGCAAGATCATATATTTTTCCTGTGGGTTAAGATAAAATTTTTGTAAGAGAGGAAAAGAGAAGAAGGTAGGTCAGCTCCTTTATGAGGTGAAATGGACTTTGCATCCAACATTTCTCATGGCCATGTCTAGTGAGGTAAGCTGATAGCAGAATCTACTGCAAATACAGTAGGAAGGGCAGAAGGTGCCAGGGTGGAAGCATCTGCCATAAGTGCCTTAGCCTCCCTGCAGGTCCCCAGGGAGACTGGGCAATTTGTGAGCCCTGTACACTGTCATGACAATAAATCCATGCCAGGGCAAGGCACATCGCTTTGCCTTGGACATCCTCTGTAGTAGGAGGAATCCCAGGGGCTGGGAGACCTGAGGGCTCCTTGGGTGTCCTCTTCCAGCCACAGCTATGCTGTCTAGGGAGGACACTGTTCCCCAGTGCTCCTGTAATCAGCATCAGTCAAATGAGTTGGCTTAGCAGAGTCCTGCTCCAAATCAGCGGTAGCTGCGGTGGAAGATGAGTGATTAATAGCACAGAAAGGCCAGGCACGATAACCTCATCAGCTGACATAGCTGCAAGCTGAAGAGGTGGCATCAATACAGCTCTGATGGTGTCAGGTTTGGTTACCCTCCATGCTGACGGCACGTCCTGGCTTTGTGATAAATAGCAGAGGTTGCAACAGGAACAGTGACCAGGTTTCCATTAAACATCTCACAGAGATCAGTTTCTGCTTTAAGAATGGAAAGTGAACTCCAAAAAAGTTGGTTCCCATTAGCTAAGCACCTAAGCAAGGTTTATTTTTTAAAGTGTTATTTAAAAATTTCTAGTTTGTTAGGCAAAGAATACATTAGTCTGAGTGAGCTCTACAACAGTGTCAGAAAACCATGAAAACAGGCTTCTCCTGGAAATGTTGACAGTGTACTAGCCATTAACCTGCTGCTGCAAGACCTAGTTGGTCATTTCTCTCATAAGGGGGAAAAATAATTGAGATCTATTAGAGGGGAGAAAGCCTCCAGGCTGTTTAATCTGGAATTCTGCAGCCTGACATTAATGAGACTTTTTTTTCCTTTTTTTTTTCCCAATTCATTTCTACATTATGGACAGTAAGAAATTGTCAAGTTGTTTGTGAAGTTTGGCTCAATGTGTTTCTAAATGCAAGGTACTAAAGCAGTCACTGGGAAATCCCATTTCACTTTGGTTCAGAGCATTGCAATGACCTTTTTTGTTGTCTTTTGTAATTAATAACTTACTGTTCTGTCGCTTCTCCATGCTGCCCGTATAAATATTTCTGAAATGGAGCCTCTTATATTTGCTGACCTCATCTTTCGTTAATGACAGTGAACACATGGGAGCAATTTGGGATGCCAGGTGTGTTCCTCTCTGTGTTACTGTCCATCATGTCCCTCCCATTTGTTGGAGTGATGGAGCAGAAAATCTCAGGTAGGAAAGAAAACCTGTGGAAATGATGAATTCTCTCTTGTTGCTATTGTGTTATTTGTAACTGTGCTGGCAGAAGTAGCCCATGCTTTTGCTGCTCCACTCATGTCGGCCAGGGTGTAATCATACAGTAAAGGGTAGTTGGTACAGCTAAGATGTAAATAACTTCTCCAGTAGCATATCCATCTTTGAAGGCTTACATTTCGCAGAGAAGCAGAACAGATTGCTAAAATTGTGATTTCTGAGAAAGTAGACTTAAATGTCTAGTGCTATTTTAGCTAGAGCAATGAAAGGTTAGTGAATGAAAGGAGGGAAAAGCACCCAAAAATACATATAGAGCAAATACTAAGAGAAAGAGGAGAAATAAGATGAATAGGAGACATCGAAGAGGACATGTTTCAGTGCTGGGTCCAGTTCTGTTCAGTGCTGGGTCCAGTTCTGTTTAACATCTTTATCAATGACCTGGATGAGGGGATTGAATGTACCCTCAGTAAATTTGCGGACGACACCAAGCTGGGAGGCTGTGTCGATCTGCTCGAGGGTAGGGAGGCCCTTCAGAGGGATTTGAACAGACTGGATCGTTGGGCTGAGGCCAATGGCATGAGCTTTAATAAGGCC